>NC_134854.1:87870223-88552723 GCF_049852395.1 Peromyscus maniculatus bairdii | reverse complement strand
GAACCACTTAGGGCTTCTATGCCACCAACCTGCACAGCTGCTACAGAAACTTCTGGAGTCTTCAAGCACAGAAAATACCCAACATGAAACAGAAAACTCATCAATAATTTGTAGAAAACCAATACTGAAAACAAAGTCAGTTCCCTGAACTCAGTATTGCCAATATAAATCAGAGACACTGCTCTGTCCTACAGACTTCTCTGTGATGGAAAAGGGCTTGAATTTAGTAATCCTTTTATGAAGTTAGAGCGCCAAGGGAAAGGCAGTAATTTCATAATGACTAATTAGTGTGCTTAACTGCAACTTTCAGTAGAAGTTTCCCAGAGAAGACAGACACCTGTTTGGACGGTTTTCCAGAGGAAGGCAAGTGTGAGCAAGCTGTGAAACTTCTTTTCACTTTGTTCCTGGGAAGTTACTAGCTGTAGCATCACCAGAGCTATTTAGGTGCTCATTACCAGTTTTTCAGGATTTTTAGTGTCTAAAGAAGAAAAAAACAGACATCTTAATAGAACTCAGTATACGTACTATTAAATGTAATGCAAATTTGTTAACAGTGTACAGAGTGTTTTCCAAATTTTCCCTTGTTTATAATTAGAGACTTGTCACTCATGCATATATAAATTAATTATAATTTGCAGATTTTTAGTTAATAAACTACAAAACAAACACACCGTTCCTTGAAATATGAGCCATTTTGGACTTCTCATCGAGGTGTTATCTTCTCCTGGTCCCGCCTCTAATAAATCACTGTGTTTCTGTAGGATACGTAACATCTCAAGAGTCGTGAAGGGCTAGAGTGATTGCTCAATGGGTAGAAGTGTGCACTGTTCTTCCCCAGGGGCTACTAGACTATTCAGACTTGAGAAGAGGGATGCACTGTGCCCAAAACCAAGAACAGAACTTTGAAGAATCTTTGACAACAGGCAAAAGTCTTACCTGTAGAATCTTGGCTTGCTTTGACCTCTGACCTGCATCTCTGTGTGGTCCACGTGGCCTGGGGAATCTTCTTGAACAGCTTCTGGTTGTTTTCCTTCCCTTTCTTCTATTCGTTGCTGCAACAAAATGCCTTTGTTCGTCTTCCCTTTTCTCTGTAAACATACTACAAGGGAGGAATGCATGAATTAAGAGAGTCTGGTGGTAGTGTCTCTGCATACCTTGCCATCACTAATTATCGTGGATGATATGATTCATTTACCCGTGAAATAACTTGATCTGGCTTAGTTTTCCAGGTGTCGTGCTGAGTTGGTTGCTGACACACTATTGTTTCTTCCTTGGGCTTCTGATGCCTGTCTGGTGTTGTATGGTCAGTGTCTTCACTTTACCAATCAATATAGGCTAAACCAAATGTTTGCCCATGATCTGATGGTATTGAATTCCACCAGCCCAGGTTGGGCCCAGAATGATAACATTTAAATGTTGTTACACAGCTGAATTATTAAAATAAGACTAGAAAGATAGGAACCAAACGGAGATGTTTATGTTTTAAGAAAATAGTATGTTGGTTAAAAAAAAATTACCTCTTTCTTTGGCTCTTGTTTTTGGAAAGAAATGTCCAGAATGGCACCTGTCAGCTCTGATCTAAGTTCCTATAATACAGTCCTCAACTGACACAAAGCCTGGCAAAGGGAGAAATAAATAAAACGGTCCCATAGATGCCTATGTCTGTGGCCAAAGAAGCCCACATATAGAAACACAACCTTGAAAAATAATTAGAAATGTGGGTCTCAAGATATATGGGAAAGAATCAACAGATAAGGAAAGGAAATTCATGTGCAGTGACATTTGTCCCAAAGCTAATTATGACAGTAAGAATTTGAAGACAATTTAAATGTCCAACATAGCAATAAATAATGTTTTTGAGGCTTTCATTCATGTCAAACAAGGTACTAGGTACTTCATGTAAACTATCTCATTGTGGTGGTTTGAATGAGAATGGCCCCCGCAGACTCCTATGTTTGAATGCTTGGTCTCCAGTTAGTGGAGCTATTTGTGGAAGATTAGGAAGTGTTCCTTATTGGAAGAGATGAGTCCAAATCTGACCCGATCTCTCTCTCTCTCTCTCTCTCTCTCTCTCTCTCTCTCTCTCTCTCTCTCTCCAACTTGCTCTGAACTATTATTCCAGCCACCACTGTTCCTTCCACTCCATGACGATGATGGACTCACTCTCTGAAACTGTAAGCAAGTCTCCAATTAAATAGCTTCTTTTATAAGATCCCTTGATCATGGTGTCTCTTCCCAGCAACACAACAGTAACTAAGATGGACATTAGAATCCCTGAGTTAAGCATGGCTGTCTTCCAGTTTTGCTGCGAAGAACACAAGTCACGGAAGGAACTAATAATTTGTTTAGGGTTATATAATTCCAATTGGTGGAGCTAGGACCTGAGCTATTTTATGTGAGCCAACAGTTTATGTTCAAAACAGCTTCTCAACAGGAGTGTTATTGAATGGGTACTCATTGCATGGGTGTGATGAGTATTAAGCAACTATGTGTTTTGAGAAATTCTTAATGAGAAGTGTTCATTATGTAACACTGAATGCAAACGACACGCTGTGATATTGCTAAGGCATGTGATCTCCAAGAGGGTATTGATGTGGAAACAAAGCAAATATTTCAAATGACTGCTTCTAGGTTGTGACACAATCTGAAATTCTGTGCACTGTCCATAATCTTCTGTACTTTCCAAGCCTCTCCTAATTAGCGTGTGTTGATAGAGTGATCAAGAAAAATATCTGGAGAAAATAATCATAGGCTGAAGCTTTAAAGAATCAGTGCTCAGTGCTTTCACCCAATAATACACAGTGTGGTGGGATTGAGAACTCAGTAAGGCCAGGCAGGGATGACACACTGACTTGTCCCCAGAGAAGCAATATTACCCATTAGGGGGCCAGACTGCTGGCAGGTCCACCACTCTGAACTGCCCTGTTGTAAAAGTGAGACTATTAATTCATGAGCCTAGTGACCAGGACAAAGTTCATGCAAAAACTAGGTGAGAAGTTCCACTCTTAACTGTCATGAAGATGACATTGGTTGGTTACCATTCCTAAGTCTTCATTCAGTAAATGGCATGCTTAGCCATGATGAAGTTGGACATGATTGCAAGGCTCAGCAGAGAGCATATGAGATCTCTGTGTCGTCTGAAACACACTGGAAGATACTGAGTGGTTGCCTCACAGTGACAACATGGTTGCCCGGAGGTGGCCACACAGGGAAGAGCTAAGGAGATCATTTGGCACCAATTCAAAGAAACAAACAGAATACATTATTTCCAAAACCAGTCCTTTGGAGCAGATTTGGTTAATTTAGCCTGGTATTTGTTGGGCTAAAGAGTATATTTATGCTCTATTTTTTGTCCAAGAATGGGGAGCTATTTTTACTATAAAAAAACGCCAACTCTTTCCAGGCACATTGTCTTCTCTTATGATCATTCTTACTTTCCATGATTGTATGTGCAAACTACATCAAAAAAATTTCCAAACTAGAAATTATTTGGGTTTCTGAATATCCTGAAATATATCCTATGAAGATATAATAGTCATACAATGTAACACCCTACTGCAGGACAGAATTGTCCCATTGTGAACAAAACACTGCATTTAATAAAGCAATAACAGAGATAGCATGAGGTTTCTCCAGCATGGAAATTAACGGCCTGATGGTTAAAGCTGACAGACATAACAATGTTTTACAGCTGTGAAGGAGTCTACGTGTGTTTCATTCTATCTGTGGGTGCTTTCATATGTTAAAATACTTAAAAATACTACAAGAGACTGAGAGCTGGTGGATTAAGAGGGCAGAATTGGGTTGTTTTTATCTCACACTTCTATTTCCTGTTAAAATATCTTCACCATAACTTTTGCTTTTACAATGAAAAAAATTTAAGTGTGATTTATAAAGAAATTAACTAGCCACTTAGTGGCAGTATAACATGGAAAATGTATGGTTTCACTTCATGCCATGCTAAAAAATATTTTGTCACAGATTTGATTTCTTCCCTGATAGTTCTGTTTATAAGTTATTTTATTCAGATATCTAATCCTTTATGAAATTACCATCTCATAATTAAAAACCTCTTTTAAATTACTAGCTTAATTTCAATGAGCACACCTTGTTCATTTGAAACTATAATAACAGATTCTAAAGGAAAATTGTATTTATTCATTAAGGCTAATAATATGAAGTACAGTTAGTCTTGTATGATATAAGTTAATAATCCAATGAAGTTTTCATTGTCAAATAATCAACTTGGTTTATACAGCAAAATTATATTGTATTAAAAATACAACAGCTCAATTTACTATTTTTAAATGAAAATGCTAGTTTTCAAATAATAAAAGTAAAAAAAAAAATACTGGCAACACATGCTGTAAACCTCTGCCTTTGCCAAATGGAAAATTATGCTGCATTTTAATATTATATTTCTGCTCTTAAAATTCCCAAAGCATGTAGCTGCAAGTCCTTCTTGACTTGTGAGAATGATCACTGCTCTGTGAGCCATTCATCTAGATGAGTAAACCTGGCAGTTGGCCATGACTACTTAACCTTCATGACTCAGGACTTCAGTAGAATTATTTTCCAGGGAGCAGAAGAAACTTGGTAAAACATTGTGAAGCTCAAAACAATTTCTGATTGCCACAATTCACAGGGAAAACTTTCCTCTTGCTGTGGAAAGAGTCAAGACATAAGACAGACCTTACAGTTTCCTGATGTTCTGCTAAAATCCCCAGCCCATAGTTTACAGAAACTTGCCCTTAAGTTACCTGCATACAATTAGCTCTTTCAAAAAAAAAAAATCCTAAAGGCCTATAGGAATCTTTTCTTTGAATACGTGTTGTGCATTTCTTAACAAGTGTTCCAGAGACCACACTTTATCACATAAGCCTTTGGTGGCTTGGCAACAGGAACATCTCAAGTTGTGCAAACACACTTTTTCAAAAGGTGAATCTGAGTAGTGACCCTGGAATGGCTGGATACATAGGGTGTGTGGGATGCTGAACTTAGAACCTGTTTCAGAATCAGAACCTTCTTCAGTGCTGTCTTCTGCTCTTGAGGGCTGTGCCCTTGAAGTCACCTCTGACAGCTCTCATTTATTAGGAAGCAGGAGAAGGGCAAGCTTGCTCTGGAACTCTTTTGAATTCAGACCTAAAGTAAATTAACTGCCAAGACTTCTTACCTCACCCAGTTCCCAAGCTTTCATTAGTGGGGCCCTGCAAGTCTGATGGCTAGACAGGGCTGGCCAAGATCCTCAAGAGCAGGAAAGCATCGAGAGGAGTCATTAGTGACATCTCACCTCTGTGTTACAACCTCAAAGTGTCTGCTCATAAAAACTCACCTTAGTGCAGCCAAAGCCAGAGTCTGTACCAAGGCAGAGGTGACCCAGCTTGGATGGCCAAGGCAATGTGGATGTCATAGCATCATCACCAATTGGAAGAAACCAAGTAGGAACAAGTTATTGTGCATTTTTGTGGCTGGGTGGAATTTTTATCTTGGTATTGTCTTGGTGTTTGTTGCCTAGAAACCAAGTGAAATTGCTAAACATGTTGGTATTTTAAAACCTGGTGTTGTTTTTTGGGTGTTTGTTTGTTTGTTTGTTTGTTTGTTTTGGTTTTGGGTTTTGGGTTTTCAAGACAAGGTTTCTCTGTGTAGCTTTTGGAGCCTGTCCTGGATCTCGTTTTGTAGACCAAGCTGGCCTCGAACTCACAGAGATCCACCTGCCTCTGCCTCCCAAGTGCTAGGATTAAAGGCTCAGCCTGGTGTAGTTTGAACTCTCCGTTCAGAAGTTCCTCCTTCAAGATGTAGTCACTGAAAAGAAAATAAAAGACACACATTTGAGGACCTTGCTTTATCCCACCCTCTGAACATATTAAAACTACTACTTTAATCACCTCCATACAAGAGAAACATGTCTCAGGAACATGGGCCACCAGGATGCTAAGACCTAAAATGTTGATGCTCTTTCTTTCTTGTTTTAAGTTCCTCGGGTCACATCAAAATCATCCCACGAATCTCAGAAGATTGAGATGCTCACTGCTGCAGTCTTTAAAGGACATCTTACTTCTGGTAAAGAAAAAAATGCACATGTTTGTATGTATGTGTGTATGTATGTACGTGGAATTAAGGCCTCCTCAGCAGGTAACTTCCACACCAAAAATGACATATCAGCATTTCTGGGAAATACTTGACTAGGTTCAAAATGTGCTTACACTGAATGTAAGCAGTAGTTCAGGGGCACCTGTCTGCTGTGGTCGTGAGGAGGTTACATTGTTGTTTCAGCAGGCTATGGGTCTCAAGTCCCAAAAACGTCTTTTTAAAAACGTGTCACCTGCCCACCATGTGCTAGGGCTGTACATACATCATCTGTCAATCTGAAGAGCAACCTGTTGAGATAAATGCCGTGGACCCACTCTATAAAAGGGAAAACTCAACTTCAGGGAGGCTGAAGAATGCTCAAACGTACAAAACTGTTAGAAATTCAAGCCTTACTTTTTGCTTTCATTTATTTGTTTGTTTGTTTGTTGTTTTGTTTTGCTTCTCAAGACAGGGTCTCACTCTGTAGCCCAGTTCCAGGATGTCCTGAAATTCACAGCCTGCCTCCTGCCTCAGCTTCCTAAATGTTGGGATTACCAGCATGAAACATCACACTCAGCCTTATCCTTTTAAATACACAAGTCTGTGTTCTTCCTCTTAAATGAACCAGATCCCATTTAATTTGTTAACATGGACTTGATGTGTTTTTATTGACGGCCACACATAAATGTTTCAGGCATGTAAAAATATTAGATAAGATTGTACAATGAGCAAATATAACTCTAAATTGAAGTTTGACATTGAAAAACTTGAGGCCTGACTGTTTGACTAGTAGACTATTTACTTTCTGGCACAAAAATCTAACAGGACTAGAGTAAGGAATTTTGCAGGTTGTATTGGTATTTTTGCACTGTTGTTAATTTATTCAACAAATATGTGTTAAATAACTATGTACTGGGTACTGTTCTGGGAGATGGGAAATTGACAATGAAAAAAAAAAGTGGACAAAGCTGGACCTGGTGGTATAAGCCTATAATCCTAGCAATGAGGAGGTAGAAGCAGGAAGATCAACAGTTCAATACGTCAGCTACATAGCAAGTTAGAAGTCAATATGGGCTACATGAGATCTTGTCAAAGAGTGAAGGAGGCAGGGGAAGGAGAAAAGGAGGGAAAGAGGAGGAGGGAGGGAATGAGGGAGGGAGGGAGGGAAGGAGGGAGGGAGGGAGGGAAGGAGGGAGGGAGGGAGGGAGGAAAAATAAACAATGCCTTTGTCTTCCTTGAGCTTCTACTCTTCATAGATAGGGGAGAAAAACAACAAAACAAGAAGGAAAATGTCTCATGTTATACAGAAACATGAAGCAGACAAAAAACATCCCAGTACAGATTCCTAATTGTATATGTGCACATTGAGTTTTCTGTGGAAATTTTGGAGGCTGGGGACTCATGGGTGCTCCATTAGATAGACAGTACTGTCTGTGTCTTATGGAAAGTAAAACGTGACTCTCAGCAACTTGATAATTATTCCCCAAGTTCATAGAGCTGAAGAAGGGCAGAGTTCAATTAGACTCCTGGTCCCTCTGATAATCCTCCTTACACTATGTCCCCAAGCACCACGTTACCTTGATAACCCTCTCTCTAATTCCAAGTTCTAATGCTCAATTGTGTGCAGTAGCTTGCAACCCAAATAGTTGCTTAGAATATTCAATAATACATCTTTAGTCCTAGAAAAATACTAATTCCCTAGTCTGTGAAAATTTGAAAGAGGTAAAGTTCACAGGCTCCTGCCTGGCAAGTGTGTTTAAAGAGGAGGAAGGAAAACCTGGAAGCCCCCAGGTGAACAGAGCAGAGAAGTGACTAGTGTGGGTCTAGTAGCTGCCTAGAGTTAATTATCAAAGAAAAGTGGGAAAGGAGGCAGGGATGAAAGAAGAATGGAAAAGTAGAAAGGTAGCTGCTAACTCAGCATGATCCTACAAGTTCCAAATTGGTAAATCACATCTAAAATATCTTCTAGATCTGAAAATACTGCGGTTATCTTCCCCTGTACTAGGGGAAAATGTGATGAGCCTATGAGTAACACACATTGGATAAACTCTATTGAGAGATCTAAAGAGATCAATTCAACTTCAAAATGTAAGAAAGGTGTTTTTAAAATGGGTGTCACATGTGGCAATTTTTATTTCTTCTCCACAGCATATATTATTCTAGGCAGAATTACTATGCTCTCTTATAGGTCAAATTTCATTTTAAAGAATGATGAGAAGTCACAGATAAATATTGCCTCACAGAAAAGGTTGCAAAGAGATCTTAGTTGTGGCTTTGGCCAGCCTTAGACATTGTCACAGCAACTGGGAATTCTCAGCTGTGTCACACAAACGAAATGAGGTTTATCACAGCACTTACTTACATAAACTATGTATGTGTGTGTTGACCACATTTGCTGGAGATGCACTTCTAGAAACCCACTGACCTCAGATAGATGCAGTCCAATTTCCTCAGACAGAAGATGGTTTCCTGGGGTACACAGTCAGGCAATCTGGAAGGTCAGTCACTTTGTAGTCTCAGGTGAATGTCAACTCTGCCTTCCCTCCCTTTGAGATCAGTGACTGACACTTTAAACACGGTGCAGAAAACAGTGGCGTGGTCACCACATGGACACTAATGCCTAGTTAAATTTCTTTTCTTTCCTTTGTTAGATAATAGTCAAGACATTGGATTTTTGTCGGGAATGGTCTTCTTCTCCACCATGTTGCCGATTTTTGCTCTGATTGGGATATTTAACACATCACTTCGAATAAGGTAGGTTTTTGTAGTGTCTGGTTCCTGATTTAGGCCATATATATGTACTACCAAAATATAGTCAAGTCAGTTCTTTACACATTCACATCTTTATTTTGAAAAAGAGAATTTTTAATCATTATTGTGTGTGTATTATTTGTGACTGGAAGAGTGTACACATGTCACAGGGTGTGTACATGGAGATCAGAGGACAGCTTTGTTGTTGGGTCTCTCTTTCCACCCTTATGTGAGATTCAGGAACTGAACAGGTCACATGCAGGTAACCAGAGGTGGTATTAGTATGTGAGTGTAGCAACCATGTCGTGTCCTGAAGACAGAATTTCACAGCACTCCTCCCTATTCTCTGCCTCTTACCTTCTTTCTGCCCCTTCTTCTACGATGCTGTCTTGAGCCTTGCAAGGTGAGGGTATTTTAGACAGTCCACTCATACTGATCATTAAACAGTTACTTATTTCTCAGAACTTTTACTGACCAATTATGAGTCTCCGCATTGACAGCTGCTTACTGTAAAAAGAAGCTTCTCTGACCCAGGTTGTGAATACCACTAATCAATGAGTATAAACAAATACATAGAAGGCAATTTGACAACAGGACCATTTAGCAAAAGAACAGTAGTAGAGATCTTCCTTATTTGGGCCTATGCCCTCCCCAGACATGAGCTTTTAACCAGGTTTAACACCACACTTGAATTTCCTCCTGTGGGCAGGTTTCAGACCCAATCAAAAAGTGGATGGTTACTCCTGTAACATTCTTGGCACTATAGCACCAGTGAATACATTTTGCCTGGCATTTTAGTATTGTAGAACATGGGTTACCACTTGGTAAAACCATTGATGACTTTCCTCCCCCAGTGGCTGACATAAACCCTCCCAGCATTGTGAACACTAGCCAGTATGAAGGAAGTTTCCAGGTCAGTTCCAACATCATTTTTCTGTATTCTGCAACCAATGTGTATGGTGTCTTCAGAAATAATGTCTTACCATCTAGTCATGGTGGGCAACTAAAAGCAGTAGCAATAGGCTGTGTTGTCTTGAGGAAGGCCCCATCTTCTTCCAAATGACTTCTCCCAGGTATTAGTAAAGGCTTCTGCCTAGTTGTTCAAAGTGAAATATGAGTTAGGAAAGGCCTCTGATTTTCTATATGTTACCAGATGCTTTTGGCCTTTTTAATATGTTTACAGACTAAAGTTGTTTAATGTTACAGTGTTTTAGTATGTCTAATAATGCACAGATTTGGACACACATGAACGTTCTCTGGTTTATGACTTAGACTGTATATATAGCCAATCAGAAATTGGAAACCAGTGTCTTTTTTTTTTTTCAACACTTGTTTCATGAGGCAATCATTCATCTAAATGTATAATCAAAATGAAGAAGAAAGGTTTTAAGCAAGCTAGTCTATAAATTATACCAACCTATTATCTGCACAGGCTTTTCCCACAGGACTTAATATTTCAAATTTTAAATATGTTAATAAGTGTATCCTAGTGCCTTTTCAAAGTGGATGAACTTGTATGCAATTTTGCTTGGAGGTGTCTTAAAATGTAATTAAATACAAAGATTCTTGAAACCTCTTAGTGTTCAAATAATGCCTATAAAAACTGGTATTATCATCTAAAGATAATATTAATAATATTAGTATTAGCATCTAAAGATATCCTAAATAGTTTGAATTTTAAATAACCATTTCATTACTATAATTAATATAGCCCAAAGACTTTTAGTTAGCAATAATGCATAAGAAAATAGAACAATTCTTGGATAATTTAATTGCTTAAATTCTAATTTTAAGAAAATAAAAGAGGGACTTGGGAGATGGCTCTTTCATTAAAGTATGACTTGAGTTTGAGCCCCAGGATCCAAGTTAACAAAGGTCACAGGTATTGTGTTACTCACTTAAAATCCCAGTGCAGGAAAAGCAGAAACAGGCATATCTGTGAGGCTCACTGACCTGCTTTCCAAGCTCCAGGCTGGTGATAGACCCTGCCTTCAAAATAAGGCAGATAGCACCTAACCCAGGGTTGTCCCCAGACCTCCACATGTACACATATCCACAAATCCACACGTGTATAATGAAAACACATGCACATGTAAAATAGAAAGAAATAATTCCAATATAAGTATTTAACATATAAGTAGATACTGTTGGTTAATACAACTATACTTTACTGATAAAAGCCCATTATTAAAATCAGAACTAAAACAGAGGCAAAAATCACATTTTAAATATGCACAGATTCTATGTATTAGTGATTAAGATCAAGTTACCAATAATGCATCAGTGTCGAATTAAGGAAAGAAGTAAAAGCACTTCCCTTGGAGTCATTTAACCAAGAACAAAGTCCAGATTGGAATCCTCTGCCTCATGTTCCCTGTACCTTCTCATCTGTCTGCTGTATGAGTCTGAACCTGTACCTACCTGAAGGCTGTCCTGTGAATCTGTCTGTCCATGTGTCTGTGTGTGTCTCTCCCTATGTGTGTCTGTCTGTCTGTGAGTGCCGTGTGTGTCTCTCACAAAGGGCTTCACTCTTTATTTATCAACACAGAAAGCATCACATAGGAAAGGAATAGGATACTTTATAGAAATCTTTAACAGAGTTTTACAAGGGATTAAATCCCTGGCTCCAACTGATTCCAACTGGCCCAGATAACACCAATGAAAAATATCATTATCAACTAATATCCATACATGATTGCTTTCAACCTTTATGGTAGGTTTTAGAAAGTGGCTTTCAACTTCTATATTTGCTTCTTTCAGCAAATGATACACGTGCATTATCTGGGTCAGGGGCACGGAAGAGGAGATAATTTAAGATTATAGCTATGCATTAGCTTAGGTTGTAAATGTTGATTACATGGGAAATCCAATGCACTACTACAGTATTTTCTTAAAGGCGGATTAAACAAACTGAATACATGGTAGACTAGCATTCTCTTAAGTGACTTTGAGGTGTATTATTAACTCTGGCAGTGAGATAGAGCAAAAGTTTCAGTCTTTTAAGATGTAAAATATTTTCAGAACATTGTATCACCACATAAATATAACAAAACTAAGAGTAGATAAATTAAAAATATATATGTAAAATCACTGTATATTGTATCAATGTGCATTATGAAACATCACAGTAGCATCAACTCACTATCTTGGTCTACTTATAAACAGAAAGAATGTGAATTAATTTTAAAATCTGAATCATAAAAGATTGTATACATATACACAAAGAAATCATTTTTCTCTAGTGTCAATCAAGGACAAAGGAGCTTGCAAAATTTACCCAGCCATTTTTGTTGTCACTTAATAAATGTGTTTAGGGAACCTGCTAAAACAAATTACAGGTCTTACTTGTTTCACAGTTTCTTGATGCATAAAAATAGACCTCAGATCAGTGTGGTCTTGTCTACAAGCCTGGTACAACCTTTCTGCCCAAATGAGTGTGCACAATCAATATAGAAAGTGCTTTTATATGCAAAGGCAGCACCATGAAAAACATCTGACAAGACATCAAACTGGCTTCCCCTGAACCCTTCTTAAGTAAGAGATGGAAGACCTTCCTTCATGAGGTTAGGTTGTGTTCCATTCTAGCTCAGTTCATGACCTATGATTGCCTGCTCTGATTCTAAAGAGATGTGCTGAGAGAGCATGGCAGTGCATGCCCTTAATCCCAGCAGAGGCAGAGGCAGGGCCAGCCTGGTCTGCAGAACAAGTTCCGGTATAGTCAGGGCTACACAGAGAAACCCTGTCTCAAAAAACAAAGGAAGAAAGGAAGGAAGGAAGGAGCTGCTTCTAATGTGTCTTTTTTGTTTTCTAGAATTAAAAGAAAAGTCTTACTGATAATCCCAAAGTGGCTTCATGAAGATATTCCTAAAATGGAAAATAGTAATGTTGCACAATTGCTACAGGTAATCAAACAGCACCAAACAGAATGTAATTGTTTCCTGGTGTGGTAGGTATGCCAGTAATACCAGCGTTGGAAAGGCTGGGGCAGGAAGATCACAAATTCAAGGCCAACCTGAGCTACATAATGAGACCTTTCAAAACAAATAAGTAAGGGCTGGAGAGGCTGCTCAGTAGTTAAGAGTATTTGTTGCTCTTGCAGAGGACCCAGGTTCAATTCTTAGCACCCACATGGTGGCCCACAGCCATCCATAACTCCAGTTCCAGAGGATCCAATGACCCTTTCTGACCTCTTCAGACACCATATACACACATAATACACATACATATATGCAAACAAAACACTGGTACATACAAAATAAGATAAATAACTAAAAATAAATAATAAACAACAACAAAATCTCCACAATTGAAATGCCAGTTGGAGTAGAAACATAGCTGTGTATGTGTGTGTGGAAACAAAGTTATAGCATCTCAAACCCTACTTAGCCGAAAGAACAGTTAGCAGAGTAAAGGGCAGGAAAAAAGGAAACTATACTATACAGGAAGAAAGATTGCTAAGTGTCTTCAGGGAAGAGGAGGGAGGGAAGAAACGTTTTGTGGATCGTGCATTAAAGGCTCCAAGAGGATTGTTTACAAGAGACGGAGATGTGTCCAAGTCTCAGGCAGGGTACCACTCCATTTCTCCAACTTTATGGACTATGCAAAGATTATTGTTGGGTGACTGCGGAAGATGGTGTCACCGGGATGGACTAGGATTTATGTCAACCAGGAAAAAAGGAGTAGGCACCAGGATGGCCCTGGGAAAGGCGGGGGAGTGGGGGGTGGGGGGAGGTGGGGGGGGTGGGGGGGGTGCAGCTTTGCCAGCTACAGAGCCAAGGTCAGAAGTATGTTTCCAGAACTTCCAGAACTCTGCTTAGCCATCACCATTTTGAATACCCAGTTAGTGGGACAGAAATGTCATCTAAACATGTGGTACTACCAGAGCAATGACCATAGAAAATGAGTCCAAATGTGATGGCTGCAGAGAGGAAATGTGGGAAGATGAGGACTTTCTTGAATGGTCTCGGCAGAAGTGCCATGTGAGCTCAAGTACAGAGGGGACAACAACATCTCGGGCAGTGCTGGCCTGTTTGTAAAACAGACACCCACGGTTCTGCTTAAAGCTGGGTGAGCCCACTGTCTTCGTTTGCTTTCTATCGCTGTGATAAACCACTATGACCAAAAGCAGCTTGGGGAGGAGAGGGTTTGTTTCGTCTTACAGCTTGCAGTCCATCATCCAAGGCAGACAGGGCGGGAACTTGAGGCAGGAACTGATGCCAAGGCCATGGAGGAGAGTTGCTTACTCGCTTGCATTCCAGGGCTTGTCCAGTGTGCTTTCCTACAGCACTCAGGACCACTAGCTCTGGGGTGGCACTGCCCACAATGATCTAGCCCCTCCCACATCAGTCATCAATCAGGCTTGCTCACAGGCCAATCTGGTGGCCACATTTCCTCAACCTTCTTCCAAAATGACTCTAGCTTGTGTCAAGTTGGCATAAAACTAGTCAGCACACCTACTAATCAACTTAAGTCCATATGAACAAAGCGTTCCCAGGATAAAATAAAAATAAATAAATAAAATTTTTAAAACCATTTTTTGTTTGGTTTTGGTTTTTCAGACAGGGTTTCTCTGTGTAACAGCTCTGACTGTCCTGGAACTTATTTTGTCAACCAGGCTGGCCTCGAACTCACAGAGATCTTCATACCTCTGCCTCCAGAGTGCTGTGATTAAAGGTGTGTGCCACCACAGCCTGGCTAAAGAACTTTTTTAAAAAAGATTTTAACCGAGAAATATGCTTAAGTCTTGCATTATTTTTAATTCTATCTTTGGGAGGCCTGAATAAAGGTTTAGAAGACACCAAAAAGACAAGAGAAAATCATCCAAGACATAACACCAAGATAAAGGGGGAAAGAAAGGAAAGTTGGAGAAAGAACATTTCAGCCCTCACTCAATTATTCGGTTGATTCCTTTAAACAGTTTTTGGGTTTTTGTTGTTTTTTTTTTTTTTTGCGGGGAGGGGTTGTTTTGTTTGTAAAGTGAAGTAATGTCTTTTCTTTTTCTAGGAAAAAAGTGTATTTGAGGATAATAAAGACAGTGAGCAGGCTCTGTATGTGGATCCTGTGCTTACAGAGGTAAGTGAAATCTCTCCGCTGGAATACCATCACACAGGTTACAAGGAAGAAAGGCTCACAGGACTCCTGGAGACAAAAGACTGTCCGCTAACAACACTGTCTACCAGTTCTTCTGTTGTGTATATTCCTGATCTCAACACTGGATACAAACCCCAGATTTCAAACATTCCCCCCGGGGGAGACCATTTCATTAACAGGGATGAGAGGGAGTCTGCAACCCTTGAGGCCACAAGTGACCACTTTACCAGACTGAAAACATATCCCAACTTTGCATTTCCTGCCTCAAGTATGACTTTACTGAGCAAAATACTAATTCTTGATGACTTGAACCTCGTTTCAAATCAAGGTGAATTCAATCCTCTTGACATAAAAAACTCAAGACAGGAGGAAACAACCATGACTTTGGAAAGTGACACACCCCGGGAAACTATTCCAGAGCAGACCCTGCTGTCTGATGAATTTGTCTCCTGTTTGACAGTCAGGAGCGAGGACTTGGCACCTATTAATTCTTACTTTCCACAGAACATTTTGGAAAGCCAATTCGGTGGGATTTCACTCTTGCAAAAGTAGACTCTCCCATCAAAGTCAGTAAGAGAGGCTGCCTTTCCACTGAAGGCCAAATCTTCCCTCCAAAGAGTGTAATTACACTTACAAGACACCAGGAATGAACATCCCTGGTTGGCAAAGCAAACAAAACAAAAACAAGGAGGTAGATTTGTTTGTTTGTTTCCAGTTTCATGTTTAACGTTTCCACTTGAGATGGGCGCTCACATAGCCAGGCTTGACTCTAACTCACTACATGGCGGGAGGATGACTGAAGCCTGGCTTTTCCTGCCTCTTCCTCTCAAGTGCTAGGACTAAAGGTGTGTGCCACCAGGTCTATTTCTTTTCATAGTTTCTTCATTAGGTTGTACAGAACAGCTCTGCATGTATAAAGGGTAAGCAGTGACGAATACGCAGTGGTAAAATAAAAGTAGAAAACAGGTCTTTAAAATGAAAACATGAACATTTCCTGGCAGAGTCAGAATCAAATTTAATTTTGCCTTATCACTTAAAATTAGATATAGAACCAAACAACAAAACAAGTAAAGCAGAAACAGACGCTAGCAGCTAATATTAACATACTTGCTTACTGTGCTTCCAATGCGGTCCTTGTTTTAGATTAAAAGATTGTGAATCAGTGGTGGTTGGAACCATAGGCCTGCTTTCTCCATCCAGGTTAGGAGTGGTGGGCCTTAACAGGTATTTTGAATCCCCGGTAGTAGGTTCCTCCATCAATAGAGTAAGCCAAATCGAGCCCAATTAAAAGTAAAGGACCAGGTTTAATCTGAGCAAAGCATTTCTGGGTGATCTCGGGGGAAGGAAAGAGGGGAAATCATGTGGCAGGTTTATGGACCAGAGCCTAAATACCCTGTAGGTGTGGTCTTGATCAGCTCCAGGGAAGGAGCCGCTACTTGGCTTGCTTTCTGAAAGGGACAGGTTTGAGGCGGAGCTTCCAATGGAACAGGGATCATACTGTGGCAAACACCAGTATTTACCTTCTAGCAGAATCTATGTGAGGCAGGAGACACAGGATTGGCAAGACAGGTGGTTTGACTGTTATTTTCAACTGTATGTTGAGTATGTCATAAACAGATGTGTATCCTACTCTGGAATGGTGAACATTTACTCCATCTGCCCTTGTCCTGTAGCCTGTGTCTCCTGCAGACATTGCAGGTTGGTCCCTACATGCCTCGGTTTACTTTTGTCTCATTCTCTGACACCATTGTGATCCAAAGTAGAACAACTGGTTACAAATGTAAAAAGCTTAAAACCTGATGGAAATTCCGTTGTCTAATCCTAAAATAGATACGTCTTTGTTGTACTTTACATAATCTAAAAGGGATGCTTTATGTCACTCACAAAATGCAATTGTTAAATATGCTGACTTGTAAAGTATCATGACTTTGCTTTATTCTTCTCTAAAGAGAGACTAACAATAAGAGACAGAGGCAGGTCAGATTTGATACAAAAATGGCAAGACAGATTCATCTTTTGTTTGTTAGATGATCTGGTATATTGTGAAGGATATTTCCATAGGTCATTTCATTATAATCATAAATCTAACGCATTTAGAAAGCTTTTGCCAGTTCAAAGGATGAAAGCAAAGAGTTCTTTGCTCTTCTGTCAAGGCTTCCGGAGCAGTGCGTGCCCCTGACACCAGGCAGTGTGAAGGGAGCAGCAGTTTTTGTTATGTGGTGTCTCCTCCCACCACATCCCTGTTCAGCACAGGAAAAACTTTTTTAGCTTACAAAGTAACAGGTTTCTCTGTGGCTTTTTCATACAGACCTAGCTTTGGTTGACACTCTCTCCACTTTCTGTCCTTGTGCCCATGCCCACTTAAGCCCTCCCACCCCCTGGACTGCCACTTGTACTTGCAAAGCACATGTGTTCTAGTACCCTCCCCTTGTCTCCCCTTAAAGCCCTTCCCCCGCCCCCTCAAGAGCCACTTTCTAGGTTCCTGGCCTCTACCCATACTCACATCTACAAATGCACATGTAAAAAAATTAGAACTAAGGATCCACATAAGAGAAAGAACATGCAAATGTTGTCTGTCTGAGCATGGGTTACTTCATTTCATATAACATCTGGGAGAGGAAGAGCTGGTTAACAATGGATACTGCTCTTGCAAAGGACCCGAGTTCCAATCGTGGTATCCATGCTGGTTGAGTCACTGCTACTCAAACTCCAGGGGATCTGACAGCCTTTCTAGTCTCGGAGGGTACCTGCATTCATGCACACATGCTCCCACACCTACAAACACGTAATTTAAACATACTTATAGGAAACAATATATAATATTTCCTTGTCTCACCCATTTTCCTGCAAATTTCATAACTTCATTTCTCTTTGCTGCTGAATAATATTCCACTGGGCATATGTACCACATTTTCACTATCCACTTATCAGTTAGTGGACATCCAGACTGGTACCATTCCTTGGTTACTGAGAGTGGAGTAGCAATGAAGGATGAATAAAAACTCTCAAACGGATGTTAAGTCCTTTGGGTCTAAGCCCAACAGTGGTTGTATAATAGATCTATTACTAGGTTTTTGAGGACTTCTCCACACTGCTTTCCACAGTGTCGGCACCAGTTTAAACTTCTACTGACAGTGCATAATGGTCTCTTTCTCCACGTTCTCGTAGTATTTATTTCCTTCATAACAGCCAGTCTGCTTGGGGTGGGATGGAATCTTAAAGTTGTTGTTTTTATATAACATGATTATTTATTGATTCTTAGGAAATTTCATATCACGCACCCCAATCCCACTCACCTTCCACTCCCTCCACTCCTATCTGTCCCTTACCCCCACAGCTTCCCCCTAAAAAGAAAAGCCAAAAAAATTAAAAACAAACAAAAAACTTCCTCACTCCTCCATCTTCTCACCTCTCCAACATCTCTTCAGTTATCCTGGTGGCACTGGGAACTGTGGTGTGTCGAACAGTGTACCCTTTTATCGACTCAGTTTTACTTGTAAATGTTCATTACAATGAGTTGTTGGTCTGGTTGAAGACCTCTGGTTTCTGGCACACCATCGTCATTGGACCCTCACTCATCTGAGAGTCCTCTCAGACATCCTGCTATTGCCCTGAGTCCTAAAGATCCTGCAGCTATTGTCCAGTTCCACAGGACCAGTCCCCTCATGCACTCCAGCAGGTCACAGATGGTGTAGATGTTAGGGTGGGCCAGCCCAAGGCCCAGGATGTGGACCTGAGTGGTAGTTGAGCTGGTCAGTCCAAGCTACTGGGACCAACGCCCTCCAGTGAGGGGTGGAGCCAGCTCTCCCTATAACCATGCCATCTGGACCAGCTCTCCCACACTTGTGGTGAGGGGTGGTGCCATCTCTCAGGAGTGCAGGGGAGACTGCTCTACCATGAGGGGTGGAGCCAGCTCTTATGCTGCAGTGTCCATCAAGGGACAGGGCCAGCTATCTCAAGGCCAGTGAAGGGCAGGGCCGGCTCAGCACTGCCCTCAGATTTCAATATTCATAGTTCCTATTCCCCTATGTGGTAACATGGGCCATAGAGATCAACACAGATCCCAGCTGCAGCAGGACCATAGACCCAGACATGATCTAGGCAGCAGCTTGGGCCTGGACATCACTATGGCCCTGGGTGGCAGCACAGGACACCCAGATCAGTCTGGTCCTGGTAGCAGCATGGCCCTCAGATACCGACATGGTCTCAAGTGACTGACCAGACCCCTGACATTGGCACAGCTTTCGATGCTATCAGGAGCCATAGACATCAACAGAGACCCTAGTCATTGTAGGGCCACAGACCCAGACATGGCCCTAGGCAGCAGCCCAGACCCAGATGATACCATGGCCCCAGCTAGCAATGCAGGCCACTCAGATCAGCATGGCCCTAGAGGCTGTGTGGCTCTTGGAAACTAACATGGCCACAGATCTCAGGCATCCATGTGGCCTTTGGTGGCATCATGGTCTGCAGACATCAACACTGACCCCAGTTGTGGTAGAACTATGGACTCAGACATGATCCTCGGCAGCAGCCTGGGCTTGGATGTCACCATGGCCTCAGACGGCAACACAGGCCACTCCAATCAGCATGGCCCAGTGGCAGCATGGCCATTGGATGCTGGCTTGGCCCTATGGCATTGACACAGCCTTCAATGGTATCAGGAGCCACCTTCGATGTTATCAGAGCCACAGACATCAACAAAGACACTGGCTGCACCATGGCTATGGACCCAGACATGGCCCTTGACAGTAGCTCAGGCAGGCCTGATGTCACTGGGGTCCTGGGTGGTAGAATAGGCCACTCAGATTGGCATGGACCCAGTGGTGGCATGAACCTTGGATACCCACATGGCCACAGGTGGCAGCCCAGACTCCTGTTGTCCTTGTGGACTTTGGTGGCAACATGGGCCATGTATGTCAACACAGACCCTGGGTGCAGTAGGACCATGGGCCCAGACATGCCCTTGGCAGCAGCATCCCAGGACCAGATATCAACCTGTCCCCAACTGGCAAGCCAGCCACGCATATCAGCCTGTTCCTCATCTCTTTGCTTCTTCAGTTCTGTCTCTCGCTACAGCACATGAACTGTTCTGATTCTCTTCCTCTTCCATTTTATCCACCATACAGTTGCTCATCATAATGGTACCTACCTACCTGGCGCCACAAGCCAGCCTGAGCCAAACGGTGCCAGATGGGCCTGTGGATGTCTCCAGCCAGCCTGAACTGTGAGGACCCAGGCTGCAGAATCTCAAAGTTTTAATTTGCATTTCCCTGATGTATAGTGATCTTGAACACTTAAAAAAAAAAAAAAAAAAAAAAAAAAACATTTACTTACTCTTTGAAGAACTCTGTTAACTCCCTAAGCTTGTTTTTAAAAATCAGGTTGTTTGTATTCTTTTCAGGTATATTTACGTGTATGGGTATTTTGCACACATGCATGTCTGTACACCATGTACATATGGTGCCCACCGAGGCCACAAGAGGGTACTGAATCCTCCTGGACTGTGGTTACAAATGGTTGTGAGACACCATGTAGCTGCTGGGAATTGAACCCAGGTCCTCCAGAAGAGCAGCCGGTGCGCTGAACCACTGGCCAGTTTCTCCAGCCCCTTGTTTGTTTTCTTGTTGTTTAGCTATTTTAGTTCTTTTAGTATTCTAGACATTAATCCTCTATCAGAAGTACAGCTGCCAAAGATGTTTCCCACATTCTGTAAGCTGTCTCTTCACTTGATTAACTACTTCTTGTGCCGTACAGAAACTTTTTTAATTTCATGAGGTCCCATTCCAGGCCTTGTTTCCTAAGCAACAAGGGTATCCTATTCGAAAAGTTCTTCCCCAAAGAAGAAATCAAGAAAGAAAAGAAAGAGGAAGAAAGGGAGGGAGGAAGGGAGGGAGGTAAGGAGGGAGGGAGGGAGGGAGGGAAAGGGAAAGAGAGACCTTGGAATAAATCTAATGAAGGAAATGAAAGGCCTCTATAATGAAAACTGAAGCTATTTTTTCCTGTAGAACTTTCATGGTTTCAGCCCTCACACTGAGGGATTCGATCCATTTGAGTAGATCTTGTGTGTTTTCTTTCTATAATTCTTTTACCCAGTGCTAATTGAATTGTTACATAGAATTATTATTATTTATACTTAATACTTATTACATTAGAAGTGCCATCACCATTGCCATACAAATCTCAGGTCTGAGTCAGCACAGAAAAATTCGTGAGTGTTTCCGGTCATACTTCTCTCCCCGCTGTTGTTCCTACCCACTTCACCTCCCATCTTTGACTCTTTCATCCTGTACTTTCTGAACTTTCTGGGAACAAGTCTGAACCATGACATCTACCCATTTTGCTCTTAAGTATATTATTAACTTCATTTCCTTGAGTCTCACAGTATTGTAAGTTGCTGATCCTAAGTGGAAATATCTTTTCTTTTGGTATGGTTTAGGAGAAGTGAGAAAGTGGTTCTCAAGACACCGCTAAGAAAGAGTAAGGGGGGAGATGCTGACAGACAGTGGAGTACCTGCTCTGTACACTACAATAGCTGGTAAGGAGAATAAGCAACAAAACAGAGGCAGACCCTGCCTCTCACCTGGGCATTGAGAAAGAGCTGGCCCCCATTATTGGGCGAGGGAGAGCTGGCAGGCTGATCAACTCAGCTACCACCCAGGCTCAGATTCAGGGCTTTGAGTTGGCCCACCCTGACATCTTCCCCATCTATGAGCTGTTGGAGCACCTGAAGGGACTGGTCCTGTGGAACCATAGCTGCAGGATCTCCATGACCCAAGACAACAGCCGGATATCCCAGAGGAGTCTCAGTGAGGGTCCTGTACTGACGGTCTAATGGAAGCCAGAGGCCTTGAACCAGACCAATGACTCATTGCAATACACAAAAGGGTATACTGCATGACACACACTTCCAACGCCACGGCAACGAATGAACATGTGATAGAGTGGTGGGAAAGACAGAGGTGCAAAACGGTGCATGCGCAGCACAACTAGAGAAGTGACAGCGGTGATGGGAGAGAGAAAAGGCTGCGGCTGATAGAAGAGCAGGTTGTGCCTGGTTTTTTGTTTGATTGGTTGGTTGCTTTTTGTTTTGTTTTAATTTTAAATTTTTATTTTCTTTGGCGGTGCAGGGGAGGTTACAAGGGTGGAGGGTGGATATGGAAAGACAGGGAAATGAGTGAGATGATATGGAAAGAGTGGGAAATGTTCTTGGGGTGCATGTTGTGAAATTCCCAAAGAATCAAAAATTATGTTAAAAATAATGGAGGCACAGATGAAGTACAGTGGGGCCATTTCCTGGAACAGGTTTTGTGTGTGTGTGTGTGTGTGTGTGTGTGTGTGTGTGTCTTTCTGTCTGTCTGTCCGTTTACTTTATTTAAGAGTAGAATTGTTGTAAGCAGAGTTAAAAAGTGGAAGATACAGTAAGGGATGTGGCTCCTGGACAGCATGGGTTGCTGGGTTGCACTCCCTGTACATCCCCAGCGTATTCTTTTCTTATATTTTTAATCACCCTTTTTTTGACAGAGGGACTGAGGTGGCTGCATAGAGAAGAGGTTTTTCTAAGATGTACTTCAGCAATTTACCCCTTTCTCAAGCACAATTAGTTGTAGCATTCCAAAGAGTAAAGATGAGGAAGGCAGACTTCCTGCTGAGAAGACACTGGAGACCTTTCTGAGGCTTCCTTTCTCCATGTCTTCCTGCAGCTGCCTCTAAAGCAGCATGGAGAACCCAGACTGGGCATCTCTCTCCCTTTCTCCATCTCTTACCTGCAGCTGCCTCTAAAGCAGCATGGAGAACCCAGACTGGGCATCTCTCTCCCTTCCTGTGCACTGAGTCTAGCCTGGAGAAGGCCGAACCTCAGGACCGAACAGAATTTTTCATCTGATATCAAGTGGGCCAGCCCAGAAGGTTGATCTAGACCATTCCTAAACTTCTCTGTGCCATGGCTGAGCCCAGGGCCTCCTCCCTCAGACAGCTGAGGGAGGCAGCCGCGCCAAGGATGACCTAGTTGCTCTCTGGTTAATGTGGGATTTGTCTGGGCTGTGTTCACATTTGGGCTCAGAGAGCAGTGAAAATAAAATAGTGTATTGTGAACGTAATTAGATTTCATAAAGCTGGATATTATGGAATCCTACTGCGGCTTCTCTCCATGTGAGGTAATTATACCAATTACAGAGGGCTTCACCTTAAAGGGAATTGTTACCCACTTGGCAGACACTATTGATTTAACATGCAAGAGGTGATTAAAAATAAACCATGGCTCTCTCTGAGGTAAAAGCATGAAACTAATACAAAGTAATTAGATTCAGATTCATGAATAGATTGTGTACAATTCTATTTAAGTTAAGGTAAATTACAGAGAGCTACCAGAGGCTGGACAGAGCGTTACTATGTCTCTTCCCCACTGCCAAGATTAACCATTAAATTCCAATAAATGTTTCATGTTAGTGCTCTTTTAGCCGTTTTACTAATTCCACTCAGCCTAACTTAGGATAATACTCTACACCTTGCATGTGTAGAATTCCCATAATTGCTCTGAAGATGCATTCCATTTGCTCTTATGTTCAGAAATACAAGCTCTTGTCTTTTCTCATAATTCACATTTAGCAAATATTAAGAATGTGATTTTACAGCTGTGCGTTGGTGCCGGGTCCTGGGCTCGTTGCATGAGTTGGCTGTTTGAATCCTGGGACTTATGCAGGGACGCTTGGCTCGGTCTGGGAGGGGGGGACTGGACCTGCCTGGACTGAGTCTACCAGGTCGACCCCGGTCCTCGGGGGAGACCTTGATCTGGAGGAGGTGGGAATGGGGGGTGGGCTGGGGGGAGGGGGAGGGGGGCGAGAGGGGGAGAACAGGGGAATCTGTGGCTATTATGTTTAACTGAATGGTGTTGTAAAATAAATTTAAAAAAAAAAAGAATAAAACAAGAACTATTTTTGTAACCAAAAAAGAAAAAGAATGTGATTTTAAATGGTCTGCTTTTACTCGGAGCAGTGAGAACGTTCTGGTTGAGTTGTATAACAGGAAAAGAAGAAGATAAACAAAGCACCATCAGGCTAGGCAGCAGTTTGTAGAACTGCTTTTTTTTTAATATACATTTATCAATTTTAGTATATGCGAAAAGAATGGTGAACATTTTTTCCTTAGATCATTGTCTCAAGCAAAACAAAATATTTCCTTTAACCATAAAGACAAACCTAAAATTAGTTGCTCTCTCAGAGCACAGGAAGGAAATCATAAACAGCCCAACACCGGACCCAAGTGTGAGGTGCAAAATTCAACGAGACTTCTCTTTCGCTTTCCTTTGCTTCCTGCCTAAAAGTTTCTTTTTCCAATTTTTGTAATGGATAAAGAAAACTCAGTCTTTAAGACTTCCTTAAAGTCTTATTTGCTTCTGTGCCATTTAGGTCAATCCAAAATCAGTTCCTTGAAAATCTTTTTTTTTATTTTTATTTTTTATTATTTTATATATATTATGTGTATGAGTATTTTGCTTGCATAAATGTATATGCACCGTATACGTGTCTGGTGCCAAAGGAGGTCAGAAAAGGCCATAAGATCCCCTGGGACTGGAGTTATATATGGTTGTGAACTGTCATTAGGTGCAAGGAATTGTTGTGGGATGACCTGTATGCTGTGAATATATGTTGCTATGATTGATTGATAAATAAAATGCTGATTGGCCAGTAGGCAGGCAGGAAGGATAGTGTAGGCGGGACAAGGAGAGGAGAATGCTGGGTGGAAGAAGGCTGAGACAGGGAGATCCTGCCAGGCGCCATGAGGAGAAGCATGATGTAAGATACCAGTAAGCTACGAGCCACGTAGCAAGGTATAAATTTATAGAAATGAGTTAATTTAAGACATAAGAACAGATGGCAAGAAGCCTGCCACAGCCATATAGTTTATGAGTAATATAAGTCTCTGTGTGTTTACCTGAGGGACATGAGTGGGAGAGATTTGTCCCAACTGCCGGCAGGCCGGGACACAGGAAAACTTCAGCTACAAGGAATTATACCCACGTCCTCTGCAAGAAGAAGTTCTCTTAACTACTGCACCAACTCTCCTGTCTCTCCCTGAAAATATTACACTAAGAACAGTGTCTCATAAGTGGGCACTTCAAAATTTCTGATAGAAGAAACACATAGACAATGGCATAGACTATTAATTCCTTTATCTTCCTGTGAAGGAAAACATTCCTACCTGGAACCATTGGCAAGCTTTCAGACCTGTGTAGTCTGAGGTTGCTGGTGGTAGTGGTGTTTTGTTTTCATAATACCCCTATGTTGCATCTCCATGACAGATGTTTCCCTAGTTGCCTGTCACATGATTGGTGTGAAAGTAACAATACAATACACTTCATACATTTCTCTTATCTACTCAGTTTTATTTTCTTGAGTCACTCCAATGTCACAGTCATTTTCAATGAATTTCTTGGCTTTTGACCCAAACCTTTCTTTTTCAGGTGGATTCATTTGATAGAAATAAGACCCCACCAAGTAAACAATGTCCCTCACTGGGGAAGAAATCTGTCCAACTTCCACACTAATTAGATAACCATCTGCCTCATGATACGGCACAGGCAAGCAGTGCACTAAATAAAAGAAAATGAGTGAGCAAACCTACATGATCACCTTCCAGAACATTAATTAAATATCCTTTAACAGCTAAATTATAAAAGACAAAGCATTATTATAGCTGATAGGAAGTTTGGCATAAAGAAATATGTTGCTTCCATATCTGAATTTGTAATTAGTGATAAAAACCTTGCCTTCATGCATGCCAACCAAGCATGTATTCTACCACTGAGCTACAGCCTCACCCTATGAGTTGCAAAGCCTTTACTTCTAATAGTCATTTATTTTATATTACTGTTTGTGGTGGTTTGAAACAAAATGATCCCATAGGGAGTGGCACTATTAAGAGGTATGGCCTTGTTGAAGGAAGTATGTCACTGGACTTTGAGGTTTCAGATGCTCCACCAAGTCTAGTATGTCTCTTACTGCTGCCTTCTGATCTCTCCAACACCATGTTGGCCTATGCACCACCATGCTTCCTGCCATGACAGTAATGGTCTAAACTTTTGAGCTGTAAGTCAGCCCCAATTAAATATTTTCCTTTATAAGAGTTGCCATGGGCCGGGCAGTGGTGGCGCATGCCTTCAATCCCAGGACTTGGGAGGCAGAGCCAAGCAGATCTCTGAGTTCCAGGTCAGCCTGGTCTACAGAGAGAGATCCAAGACAGGCACCAAAACTACACAAGAGAAACCCTGTCTTGGAAAAAAAACAAAACAAAACCCTAAGAGTTTTACTAAGACCAAGGGTTTTATTAAGATTTTATTTACTAAGATACTATTATAGATGACATCTAATTTGTTTAGATTCAATTCATTCATTTTCTGAATGAAACTGAGCTTAGCCTGATGATTTACATATGGTTTGATGGGCCAGACCCTCTCCCTCACTCCAGTCCAGGGCTCTATTACAACTCACACCAGATTAATGTGCTCACAAATAGATCTGTGGTTCTCATTCTGTTTCAATTACCCAGAATCCATTTCAGAAAAAAATAGGGGAAAAAACTTTAATTTTTTCCAAAACGGCTGAAGTTGAGCTCCTGGGAGCTCTGTTGGAACTTTCTAAAGGTTTGCCAGAGGTGGTTTTTTTTTTTTTTTTTTCAGAGCTGAGGACTGAACCCAGGGCCTCGAGCTTGCTAGGCAAGCACTCTACCACTGAGCTAAATCCCAAACCCCTAGAGGTATTTTATACACTTCCAGGAACTAAGTTTCTGCCTCATGAGAAGGGGCTTTTTTACCTTTATTGGCTATGTTCCTTCTCAGGTCTTTGATGGGATTGAAGACTAGCAGTTATAGTTACAACTTAGTATATATAATATCTTAGATAGAACATATTAAGTATTAGATTCAGGTTCTTTAGGATAGGACACCTTTGAATGATCTTTATAACATGCCGTTTACCTATGCTCTATACTTCTCTGGATTTTAGAATGTGTTTCTTGCTTGATATTGTTTGCATTGGTTGTAGTTACATCTTATCTAGGTCATTATCCCTCATTATTTCTGGACAATATTTGATAACCATTCCTTTGTATATAGTCTTGTATTAGTTTAGAACCTTCTTATTTAGACAAAAAGGGGGAGATGTAGTGGGTAGCCATTCCAGCTTGGATCTGGAAGCTCCAACCCCCATTGAGACTCTGGCAACTGTCACGCCTATGAGGCGGGGCGAGGGGAGGTGCTGGAAACCCGCGAGCTGGATGGGCAAGCGCTCGCTCTGGGCGTGCTCTCTGCGCCTGGACCCTGGATGGTGGAGATTGATTGTGCAGAGCTCCAGAGAACACCGCTGGATTGCGATACACCTTCCCCAGACCCCCGCGACCTATCCATTCCTTCATTTGTAAGTCATCCACTAAATAAATCTTCCTTTTAACTACGTGGAGTGGCCTTTATAATTTTCCCCAATATATATCTCCTCCAACGGCTACACCTCCTAATCCTTCACAAACAGTTCCACCCCCTGGTGACTAAGCTTTCAAAGATATGAGCCTATAGGAGCCATTCTCATTCAGATTGCCACAGTGGCTTAAATGCAAATTGTCTTTGTTATGGGAAGGGAATCTTCCTTCCATAGGGCTGGTCAATTCTGGTGAACATTTACATCCTAACAGCCTAATATTTGCTTGTCTCTAACAAGCCTGACTAGCATAGTTCTTACCTTTGGGGTATTTTAGAGGCAGTGGTCTTTTTGTTAAATTCTACTTGTGTGATTTCATGTCTCCCAAACAAATCTATTAGAAAATCTTTTGTAACATCAATTTTATTACTTTGGGTTTCTTCTACATCATTGAGACCAATTTTCTAAATGGTCTGTGCTAGCCTCAAACTTATGATTCTCCTGCCTCAGCCTTAGGAGTTCTAGAATTACACAAATAAGCCACTATACCCATCGATAATTAACAAAACTAAAGACTCAAGCCATTTAGAGCCTTTATTCTTTTTTCACATTTTCTATATATCTGTTTATCCTTGCTTGGTAATTGCAGGGCCTACTTCTTCTATTCTGGCCATATGAATAAAAACAAGACTGATAACAGCTTTGGAACTAGATCTCTAGTGTGTCATTGGGGAGATTCTCTCTCACACACCGGACTCCAAACTCTCTAAAGAGAGCCTTTGATGCATCTAGCATGGGGCAAATGTACACAATTGTTCATGAAAGTCCTGGGGGAGGGCTTTGATAAGCTTATCTTGAAGCATGTGTATACCCTATGTCAGTCAACAGAAGCTAGCTGATTGGCCTACACTGGTGGGAATGTAGGGGGAAACCAGAAAAGGGGAACTATAGAAACAGCACATCACCAGTATTGTGGACAGAACTGCTTCTCTTGAATGCATACACTGAAGCTCTAACTTCCTTTATGAGAAATTTGGAGAGTGGGCCTTCATGCTAGGGAATTAAAATTAAGTGCCATCATGGGGCTGAAGAGATGGCTCAGCAATTGAAAGTGTGTACTGTTCTTTCATAGTTCCTGAGTTTGGTTCCTGGCACCCCTGGGGGCCCATAGTCATCAGTAACTTCACCTCCAAGGGTATCCAATGCCTCTAGCCTTCATGAACACCAGAACTTACATACACAAAACATCTCCCTGATGTAGAAGAAACCCAAAGGTAATGAAATTGATGTTATAAAGGCTTTACTAGTATATTTGCTTAGAGACATGAAGTCTCACAAGTGAAATTTAGCTAAGAGAGCACTCTCTCAAAAATATCCCAAAGTTAAGTACTAGGCTAACCAGGTCTATTGGCAACAAGGGAAATTTGGGATGCTAGGATGTAAATGTTCACCAGGATTGACCAGCCATTAGGCCCTGATTTCCATACAAAGGAATACCTCTAAAGGGCAGCTCAGGGGGCAGGCCGTGTAGAGTCACAGTCATCAATAAGTTCAGGTCTGCCATTAAGACTGCTGTACTCTTATCAGGAAAAACACAACTCTGCCAGGTGACCCTGGGTAACAACTATTGGTTGTTACACTGGCATACTTAAAATAATTCTGTCAATATGTAAAGTCTTTGTGGTGTAAATCTGCGTAAGCGGCCAGACTTGCAGTCTCCTGTCCCTATTTAAATTGTTTGGAAGTGTAACCTGGGGCCAAGCCAGAAAGAAATTTAAAATGACAACATGTGTAAAATATATAAGCCTAAAGTGGATAAAAACTAATGAAATCTTCTGTTGGGGCTCTTATTTGGTTGTTAGCCCCAGTTGGTCAAGGCCTAAAGTAAAGAACTTTTCCTTCATCTCTAAGCATGTGGAGTAATCCTCACTGAGAAGACATATTATTTTTATTACTTAAAAAAATAAAATAAAACAAAGTTTGATTACAGGACTGGAGAGATGGCTCAGCAGTTAGGAGTACTTGATGCTCTTCTAGAGGACAGGGGTTTGAATGCCAACATCCACGCGGCAGTTAACAACCATTTGTAACTCCAGCCCCAAGGATCTGACACCGTCTTCCAGCCTCTGTGGGTACTTCATACACATGGTGCATAGACAGACATGTAGACAGATCACCCACATTCATAAAAACAAACACATAAATTTTTGAGACAATATCTCACAGTGTATCCATGGCTAGCCTGGAGCTTGCTGTGTAGACCAGGCTGCCCTTGAGTTCACACAAACCCTCCTGCCTCTACCCATCAAGTGCTGGGATTGGAGGTCAGCTATGAATACTTCCTTCAAGTTCAATCACGGTCATAACTGACGGTTCATCCTTCCATCCTACGGTCTATTTTTTCTTTGCTACTTAGAATCCAGCTTCTGTTATTTACAAGTGAGATTCTCAGCCATTTCCCATTTCCCAGGGAAAAAGAATTAAAGAGAAACTTCGTGTTTGTCTTCTAGAATGTACATGATTTTGTGTTAATAATGGTTAGCAATAATTTGCAGTGATTGTTTTGCCTTGTACGCTAAAGTGCCTGAACTTGAACAGAGACCACAGCCTAAGGAAACGGGATGCTGGGGGTTAAACCTGAAGCTTCCCTCACATCTCCTCTTCCATTGACATCTTTGCAATTGAACAAGTGAAATCACACTGAAAAGCAACGAAAACACCACAGTCTTAAAGGCCCTTGAGAAGACACTAGCTCATGTTAGCAACTCACTGAACATCCTGCTTGGAAATCTGAAACAGACTGAAAGCCCTGTTGTTTTATGGTTACAAATGGTCCTACTCAGACCTTTATGTCTCTGATTAAAACACTGTTCTTGGATAAAGATATCAAGCATCAAGTAAGAGGAAACAACCACCACCCCTAAAACACACAGCTAACTTTCAGAATGTAAATAATGTATAGCTAAACAAAATTGTCAAGCCAACTGATGCAAGTTTTCTTTCCTGTGACTACATAAGCAAAAATCTTTTGCATGATACTGAGTTTGATGTGGTATAGCACATAAAAGAGAAAGCATTGTATTTGCACAGAAATCAGGTAACTCTTCCTACAAACTGAGGAAGAAATTATCTAAGTGTCAGCTCCTGCACCCCCTGGTGTAAATAGGCTTACTGGGGTACCAAGGATCATTATCATTAATACATAAACTTGACAGAAACTAAATCTCAGTGCACACGTTCATTTACACCAGATTCTTCACCTCCATTGTTTAATTACACTTCCTAACAACTTCTGAGGTATGTGTTATCACCACCATTTGATGGCTAAGGCAACCCAGCATCACCTACTAGGGTGTAGTAACAGATAGATATGGCTTTTGAAGACATGTCCCTTCATTCCTACCCATGTGCCTAATTCATCAGTGCACTAGAAGTTCCTTGGTGAATCCCAGGGGCTGCTGTTTAAATTGTTTCTTTAAGTAGGCATGCAAATCTGGATCCTTCTTTCTAGTAGTACTAATAAACAGATCACAAAAAAATAAGAAACTTATACCAAGACAACATCAGCAGGAGAGAGAGAGAGAGAGAGAGAGAGAGAGAGAGAGAGAGAGAGAGAGAGAACCCATGATGCGCACGCACATGTCCTGGAAAAGTTACTAAAGGCTCACCTGTGACACATATCCAGATCCAGCCACAATAAATCATTAAAAAGAAAACAGAGTCCACCACTGAATAAAACACTTGAATTGGGACCAAATCCTGCACACAAGGAAGCATGACAGACTTTTCTGTCAGGTGCTTTTTGGGACAGTCACCAAAATTTTGATGCCTTAGATTATAAAAAGAAGTGTAGAACAATGTTGTTTGTTTCATTGATGCTATACTATGAGCATTCAAAGGCATATTTTTATTTATATTAAAACACATACAGGTTTTACAGCTGACTGTAACAGGCTGCTATGTCTGCAAGCAGCCTCTCTTGGAGGTTCAGGGGGGAAGAAAAGAAAGACAGAATAATAAGGAATCATCCACACAAAAATACAGCTCTCAACTCAAAGGGAATAAGAGAAAGTTTATTCTAGAACCAAAATTTAAATAACCATGCTCCTGGGACACAATGTTCCAATGGAAGCAGTTTCGTGGAGTTTTATGGTGACAGAAGGAAGAAAGTTATAAATCAAGGCATTTATTTATTTATTTATTTATTTATTTATTTATTTATTTATTTATTTTTAGTGTATTGGTAGAAGCACCTGGGAGGTAATTTCTGCAAAATGAGAGAATCTCAACTATAGGCCTTAGATGTTATCTCCTGGCATTCTTCACCCTTCCCTGCCCTTCCCTCGGTAGAAGATGAGGCTTTTTTAAGCAAATACATCCCAAGGGTTTTTTTTTTAATATGTTTATCAGGATATTAGATATGACACTGATGTGGGCAAGGAATGGCTCTTTGTGGGGCTAAAGATAGAGAAATTGTAATTATACTCTGGGGGCTGCAGTAGTCCAAACTCTCCATAGTCACTGAAGTTTTAGTAAATATTTGTGGACAGAGCTTCTTTTCCAGAATTCTGGTACACAGGATGAAGCAAATGTGACAAAATCTTTAAAAAAAAAAAAAAAAAAAAAAAAAAACAGGTAATCTGGAGGAAATGCATAAATTATTTACATGGCATCACATTGGTTCTGGCTATTTGAATTATTTCAAATATATGATGATTATGCTTGGCTAACCCAGGGACCCTGGTTTCAGGTTCAGATTTCTCATCATTCCTCTATGATATGTATAATGGTCAAAACGAAAATGGCCCCCATAGAATCATGGGGAGAATTAAATGTTTCCCCTATAAGAGTTGCCATGGTCATGGTGTCTCTTCACATCAATAGAAACCTAAGAGTCATGTTTGTTCTTTCATATAACCTCTTTGGACCATCCCTCTCTGGACATCAAATACATACCTTTTTTTGAAATGTGATTTGTCATTCTATTATGCAAATGAACCTCTTTGTACAGGGTATTAAGTCACCTACAGAGTATTCAGGTGAGGTTCCTTAAGGAGCACATTAAATTGGTGAGGATTATGACTACTCTTAGCAGCAGCAGAGTGGATCTGCTATGTAATACATGCACCATGAAAATGGGGGGACTCTGTGTAAAAATTATCTCCAGTTTCAGGAAGGTGGTAGTGGAGCATTAAAATGAGCATGGTGTTCCCGGAAGCCGGGAGCTGGCAGCTTTCGCATGAAGCCAACCTGGACTGCAGCCTTCTGTGTTGCTGAGCTTGAGTTGGGGCCAGAACTGGATCACCCTGAAGGGGAAGAAAGGAGAATACCCCAGAGGGCCTTCTGTCTTTTCAAACACATTGGGTCTCACCTTTCAGTAACGTCAATCAGTTATTTGAACAGCATCTCCGCAGTAACACCAGTTACTCATCTGTTTGCAAAGCCGTGTATCTCAGTCCTATTCTGTCAGAAAAGGCCTGCCATGCTCTCCCTTCTCTTTAATTATCATTGATGTTGCCTTTAATCTAGGCTCGATCATATTGCTGTGTGTTCCCAAAGTGACCTTCACAATGACAGTGCTTAGATCAGATTATTTCTTTTGACTGGTCTACTCGCCTTTCCTCCTTCAGGGTCCATAAGTTCAAGAAAGGTAGGGCAGCCTTTGTTTTCTTTATCTCTGTGATGCAGTTCTCTAGAACAGTGCCAAAGACAACCTATTGTAAGTATCTATTGAGCATAGCAATAATTATAGTAGAAGCTAAATTTTTTGCACCATCAGATATTTTAATTATAACCATTGTAGTAGGTGGGGAATGGTAGCTTGTTGTGGTTTTAATTTGCATTTTTCCGATGACTAATGAGTACCTTTTCATGTACTGTTGGCCTTTAGGAAAGCCTGGAAGTTGGGGTGGTAGGGTTGTCACAACAAAGTCCTACCACAATTGGGGTGGCTGAAACAGCAGAAATTTATTTTTCCCCCAGTTCTGGAGGTTGGAAGTCAGACATCAAGATGTCTGAGCACTCTTTGACATCCAAATGGCTGCACCCTTCCTCCATGTTCACAAGATTCCCTGTGAATGTCTGTGTCTTTCAAAAAATAAATAAATAAATATGGATAGCCTTTCTCGGTGTACTCAGTCCTTCACACCATCCCTTTGTATCAGCTGCCAAGACCTAGAGGCATTCTGTACCTGAAAACCCACTAGACACACTAGCCTGGGAATCAGATAGGTGATCTGGACTGTCCTTCCTGTCCTCCATTACTAAATCTCCAGTGTCATTCCCAGCCCTGTAGAAGACTACTTGCAGGAGGCTGTCCTCCCTCTCTGCCATCATTCCCTGGGACTTCACCAAACCTCATGACAGACTCAGCATTCCCCCTTCCTATGGAACCTCTCAGTCCCCTCTTCTAGCCTATCTCCATTCCTTCATGTCAACCCCCAATACCTAGAAAACATTCTACCCCAGAACTTTGGGGGCCACACCTGGCAGGGACTCAGAAGCACTCCTTTTCAGGCAACCCACAGCCACCACACATTCCTAAGATCCAGAGAAAGCAACAGAAACCAAGGAACATAACGTCTACCCAACAAAGACAAGACCATATATCAACATCTAAAATTCGAATCATCCAAAACCCAGATGCCTAGATACCAGTGCAAAAACACAATTACACCTAAGACAATATGGCTCCATCAGAACCAAGCAATCTTAACACAGTAGGCCCTGAGAAATGCAGTACAGCTGAAGCTCAAGAAAGGGACTTAAGGGCTGGAGAGATGGCTCAGAGGTTAAGAGCACTGCTTGTTCTTCCAAAGGTCCTGAGTTCAATTCCCAGCAACCACATGGTGGCTCACAACCATCTGTAATCAGATCTGGTGCCCTCTTGTGGCTTGCAGGAATATGTACAGACAGAACATTGTATACATAATAAATAAATAAATCTTTTTTAAAAAATCCTAAAAAAAAAAAGGGATTAAAAGCTATTATGAATATGTTCAAGTGTTATGGAATATTAGTTAAAGATGTTACATTATTTTATGCTGTGAAATATTGATTTAATGATGAAAAGATGTGTTGCATTCTTTGATATTGCATTTGTTTAACTCTGTTAAGCTGTGTTACTTTGCCTGTCTGAAACACCTGATTGGGCTAATAAAGAGCTAAATGGCCAATAGCTAGACAGGAGAGAGAAATAGGGCTGTCAAACAGAGAGAATAAAAAGAGAGAAGAGGAGGAAATGAGAAAAGGAGAGGAAGACACCAAAGGCCAGCCACCCAGCTATACAACCAGCCACAGAGTAAGAAGGAATGAAAGACATACAGAATAGAGAAAGGTAAAAGCCCAGAGGCAAAAGATAGATGGGATAATTTAAGAAAAGGTGGCTAGAAATAAGCAAAGCTAAGGCCAGGCATTCATAAGTAAAAATAAGTCTCTGTGTATTTATTTGGGAGCTGGGTAGTGACCCCCAAAAAGCAAAGAGTAAAAAGAGTTAGAAAAATAAATACCCATCAACATTCAAGACCTTAAAGAGAATACGAATAGATCCATTAATGAAGTCTGTGAAAATAAAAATGAACAGTGGAATGAAATGATGAATACCAGAGAGGGAAGAGAGAAACTTAGGCATTGAAGACAAGATAGAAGAAAGATACCTCAGTCAAAGAAAATATTAAACTTTCAAACTTTCATGCACAAAACATCCAGGAAATATGGAATACTATGAAAAGAAAAAAATCTATGAATAATAGAAAAGAGAGGAAGGAGAAGAAACCCAGATTAATGGCACAGAAAATATTTTTAACAAAATGAAAGAAAATCTCCCCAACCTAAATAAAAAGATGCCTATCAAGGTCCAAAAAGCATACAGAACACCAAATAGGCTGGACCTAAAAAGAAAGTCCCTTTGGCATGTAAGAATCAAAACACTAAACATAGAGAACAAAGAAAAAAATATTAAAAGCTGCAAGGGAAAAAGACCAAGTATTACATAAAGGCAGACCCATTAGAATAACACCTGACTTCTCAATGGATACTCTGAAAGCCAGAAGGGGCTGAAATGGATATTCTACAAACTCTAAGAGACCACATAGGCCAGCTCAGATCTCTTTATTCAGCAAGACTTTTTATCACAATGGATGGAAGAAAAAATCCATAATAACAGCAAATTTAAGCAGTATCTATCTATAAAGCCAGCTCTACAGAAGATGCTATACGGAAACTTCAACCTGAAGAAGTTAACCATACCCAAGAAAACACAAGGAATAAATAATCCTAGAGCAGCATATCAAAAGGGTGGGGGCCCACACTGTAACAACAAAATATCAGGAGTCAGCAAATACCGCTCTTTGATAATCCTCAACATCAGTGGTCTCAACTCCCAATAAAAAGTCACAAATTAACAGACTGAACACTAAAACAGGATCTATCTTTCTGCTGCATCCAATATACACACCTTAACATCAAGGATAGACATCAGCTAAGCATAAAAGGATGAAAAAAGTATCCCAATCAGATAGACCCAGGAAGCAAGCTTGAATAGCCACTTTCATATATGACAAAATATACTTCAAAATGAAGCTAATCAGAAAAGATATGGAAGGCTGCTATGTACTGATCAAAGGGAAAAAATAATCCCCCAAAAGGATATTGTAATTCTAAACACTCATGCACTGAACACAAGGGCATCCAGTGTTTCATTGAAAGAAACACTGCTACAGCTTCAACACATATTGATCCTCACACAGTGATTGTGTGTGACTTCAGTACAGTTTCACCAATAGACATGTTACTCAGATAAAAACTAAACAGAGAAATTCTGGCACTAAACAACATCGTAAAACAAATGGATCTGATAAGTTGCTGGTGTACATGTCAGAGGAGCACCAGCTGGCAATTGAAGTTCAAGGTGTCAGCCCACCAGGGGGCAAATCTCTGATGGGTGAATCTCAGATAGGCAAGGCCCCCAAGACCACATACTCCAGAATGTCTTTTGCTTCTGCTGTGCCTTTACATGCTGCTGCCATCTTTCTCTAGTACCTAGCATGGTGTGAATGGGTATGGGTAGATCCCCACTGCCTGTAAAGTAGTGTGTTTATCTCATGAAAACATCATGTTCTACTGGGCATTTTTACCTGTGGATTAGTGTGAAGATGATTTCTTCTTAAGCTGTACTGTCTAATTTTGTTTTGTTTTGTTTTGTTTTGTTTTTCGAGACAGGGTTTCTCTGTATAGCTTTGCGCCTTTCCTGGAACTCACTCTGTAGACCAGGCTAGCCTTGAACTCACAAAGATCCGCCTAGTTCTGCTTCCCAAGTGCTGCGATTAAAGGCGTGCACCACTACCGCCCGGCTTGTACTGTCTAATTTTTTATGATTAAAGATATATATAAGGAATTGTTACACAGCTAGGGTCTGTGAGTTTCACCTAAGGAGCTGAATGAATCATAGTTCAGGTTAATGATTAAGGAAAACAATTGAGTCCCAGGAGCCAGATGGTCACAAATTCTTTTAATGTTAAAAGATGAATTTGCAGGTTTCAGTGTGCATCATAGCTGAAACAAAGCTTCAAAATAACACCAAGTTCGATTAGATGTTTTTGATAATAGCTTTGAGATGGAAAAAACCCTAGAAAACAATTTAAAGTTCACAAGGATCCATAGCTGAGTTATGGATTCATTAGACTACAAAGCAGTCTGATACTAGCTAATGTATTTTTCTTGTTAGGATTGGTTGATGATCAAAGACGATGATTAATTCCTTATACCCATTTTTGCTCTCAATCTCCTAATATAAAAAAACTATTGATGAATGGGTATGTACCCTAAAGATTTAATATAAAGCTGACTAATTTTTTTTCATGTATGAAAGTTTAGGTTTGTGATTCCTTTAAGATTCCTTATAAGATTACCTTTCAAAAATAGCAATAAAAGGAATGACTCTTTCCTTATAACCACAATATGCAGCCTGCCAGTAAAAGAAATGGCTGAGAAAAATACCCTGATTGCTCACACTCTGCTAATTTATAACAAGTTACTTAGATGTAAATTTATATGGGTTCTTGAGATCACTTTATTTTAATCATATAAGAGAAGTGAAAAACATGCTTTTACCCATATTCATTTATAATCATTTACTTGTAAAATAGAATGTAACTACATTGTAATTTTTATATTGCTTGAAAGATTTTGCTGGGATATGTAAGCTGTAAAGGAAGAATAAAAATAGAGTTAGAAGGAAAACATCAAGAATGAGAGAATAAGGAAGAATAAAGATAGAGTTAGGCTGGGTAGTGGTTCATGCCTTTAATCCCAGCACTTGGGAGGCAGAGCCAGTTGGATCTCTGTGAGTTCAAGGCCAGCCTGGTCTACAGAGGGAGATCCAGGACAGGTACCAAAGCTACACAGAGAAACCTTTTCTCGAAAAACAAACAACAACAAAAAGATAGAGTTAGAAGGAAAGCATCAAGAGAGACAGCAGGGACATTTCTGGATAGGGATAAGAAAAGAGAATATAGAACACAGAATAAAGAATACAAAATAAGGAAACCATCAAGAGAGTGTGTGAGTGTTTTTTTTCCTTACCTCTCAGATAAAAAAGTGATAGTATGCTGACTCCATGGATTCCCCTTTGAGCCCTGCATTGCTGGAGGCTGGTCTCCCAGGCAGCGAAAACAAATATTTACAGAACATTTCACCCAAACACAAAAGAATATACCTTATTCTCTGCACCTCATGGAACTTTCCCCAAAATTGACCACATACTCATTCACAAAGCAAGTCTCAAAAAATACAAGAAAATCAAAATAACTCCCTGCATACTATCAGACCATCACAGATTGAAACTAGATATCAACAACAACAGAAACAAAAGAAAGTTTACAAACTCCTAAAAACTGGACAGTTCTCTACTGAATGAAAAATTGATCAAGACAAAAATAAAGAAAGAAATTAAAGACTTTCTAGAATTCAATAAAAATAAATACACAGCATACCCAAACTTACGGGACACAATAAAAGCAGTGCTGAAAAAAGTTTATAGCACTAAGTAACTACATAAAAAAAAAATGGATCTCTCTCATGCTCATGGATCAGTAGGATTAAAATAATAAAAATGGCCATCCTGCCAGACACCCTGATAGTTGTGCCATAAACCCCATCCAAGGACTGAGGAATCTGGATGCAGACATCCATGGCTGGGCCCCTGGTGGAGCACTAGGAGTCTAATCAGTGAGAAAAAAGAGGGTTTATATGAGCGAGAATTGTTGAAGCCAAGGTTGGATAAAGCACAGGGACAAATAACCAAATGAATAGAAGCACAGGATCTATGAACCAAAGGCTGAGGGGCCCCCAACCGGATCAGGCCCCCTGAATGGGTGAGACAGTCATTTGGCTTGATCTGTTTGGGAGGCAGCTGTGCATTGGTACCGGGTCCTGGGCTCGTTGCATGAGTTGGCTGTTTGAATCCTGGGACTTATGCAGGGACACTTGGCTCGGTCTGGGAGGGGGGGAATGGACCTGCCTGGACTGAGTCTACCAGGTCGATCCCGGTCCTCGGGGGAGACCTTGATCTGGAGGAGCTGGGAATGGGGGGTGGGCTGGGGGGAGGGGGAGGGAGGCGAGAGGGGGAGAACAGGGCAATCTGTGGCTATTATGTTGAACTGAATGGTGTTGTAAAATAAAAAAAAAAATGTAGAAAAAAAAATGACCATCCTACCAAAAGCAATATACAGATTCAATGCAATCCCCATCAAAATTCCAACACAATTCTTCAGATACTGAAAGGACAATTTTCAGCATCATATGGAAACACAAAAAAAAAAAAAACAGGATAGCTGAAACAATCCTGAGTCATAAAATAACTGCAGGAAGTATTATCATCCTCTTCAGGTTGTACTACAGAGCTATAGTAATGAAAACTGAATGGTATTGACACACACAAAAAAACAGACAACTTGGTCAATGGAATCAAACTGGAGACTCAGACATTAATCCACACACCATCTATGAACATCTGATTTTTTTAATAAGGAAACAAGAAATACACACTGAAAAAAAGAAAAACAAAATGCAGAAAAGAATGTCAATGCTCATCAAACTGTTCAACAGAGCTCTGAGAGGGGAGAAATGAACAGGGAGGGAAGAAGAGAAGGGAAAGGGAAGGAGAGAGGAAACCAGAAGGGACAAGGGAATATAAAAGAAGGTAATGGAAGGGGAAGGGGAGGACAGGGAGGGAAGAGGAAGAAAGGTGAGAGAGAAAGAAAGGGGGGGACCTAAACAGGGGATACAGGTCAGTAGTAGAAAACATGCCTAGCAGCACTGGGCCCTAGATTTGATCTTCAGCACTAAAAAACTATACAAACAAAGCCAACATATATAGAACATACTTTTTTAAAATTTCTTTTTAGTTTTCTGATACAAGGTTTCTCTGTGTAGCAGCCCAGGCTGTCCTGGAACTCTGTTTGTAGACCAGGCTGGCCTTGAACTCACAGAGATCCACCAGTCTCTGTCCCCTGAGTGTTGGGATTAAAGGCAGGCACCATTATATCCAATGTTTGTGAAAATTTTTTCCTTTTATGTCACTAGTTACCTCTCCTCTTCATAAAAACTTCTAAATGTTTTATGTCACCAACATGTCTACTCCTGAGGACTGAGTAAGCAGCCTTTATATGGAGGGGTGAAGGGGCACACATCCAGTAATTCCTATGTCTAGACTTAACTGTTGAGACTAGCAGAGCCAGTGTGTAAACAAAGTTTCTACTGTATAGGGCCTTGTGCCATCAGGGTTGAAATTGGTCTTAATCTCAGTTTACTCTTTAACTTCTATTTTCATTCAGTGTGGCCTTTAGTAATCTAAACACCTCTAGACAACCATTACTCCTCTCTAAGCCATAAATTTTCTATGTGGTTTGTTCATCCATTGACAATGTCTATTCTTGCTAAATGTCATGATGCTGGGGTTATTCTCTTGTGGGAAGTTATAACTTGGGGTGGTGAGATGACTCAGCAGGTAAAGGAACTTGCCACTTGAGGCAGTGTAAATCTGAAGACCTGAGTTCAGTTCCCAGGACTCAGATAAAGGCAGAAGAGGAAAACTAACTCTGCAAAACTGTCCTGCTGACTTTCACACTTACACCGTGACATGCAAGCCCCATCCCCCATCCCCAAACACAAATAAGAATATAATACTAAATACATTTTTAAGAGAAGTTATGACAAGAGGCCACACTGACTATTTGAGGCCACACCAGCTACCAGAAATCAAGCCCTCCCATGGCCCTCCCTCACTCTCTTGGTGGCCACCCACCCTACTCCAATTCCCCCTCCCCTCCTAAGCACTATGTCCCAACCCCCAACTTGAGTGAAGACCCCCTGCTCAACCAGAGGCCACACAAGTCAGAAGACAATAGATGAAACAGAAACCAAGGAACAAAACACCCAACCAAAAAGACAAACTCAGAAATTGGCACCGAGACCTAAAATCACCCCAAACCCAGTTTTCTATTTGCCAACATAAGAAGGTAATCAACAACAGCCAAGGCAATATGTCACCACTAAAACCAGCTACGGTACTACAGGAAGCCCTAAATATTCCCACACAGCTGAAGCACAAGAAAAACACCTTAACACCAACTTTATGAAGATGATAAAGTTCCTTAAAGAGGAAATGAATACATCCCTTAAAGAAAACCAAGAAAAATGAACAAACTGTTAAAAGAAAGTAATAAAATTGTTCAAGACATGGTAATGGAAATAAAAGCAATAAAAAAACACAAATAGGTAATTATTGAAATAAAAAATCTAGGCAAGAAAAGAAGAATTGCAAGAGACAAACATCACCAACAGAATGCAAGACAGAATCTCAGACACTGAAGATATGATAGGAGAAATGATACATTGGTCAAAGAAAATGTTAAATCTAAAATATTCCCAAAATGAAACATTCAAGATACCTGGGACACTATGTTAAGACAAAACCTAAGAATAATAGGGATAGAAGCAAGAGAAAAATCCCAGCTCAAAGACCCAGAAAATGCATTCAACAAAATCATAGAAGAAAATTTTCCTAACCTAAAGGAGCTGCCTATCAAAGTACAAAGAGTTTACAGAACACCAATTAGATTGGACCAGAAAAGAAAGTCCCCTAACACATAATTATCAAAACACTAAACATAACAAACAAAGAAAAAATACTAAAAGCTGTAGCTGAAGTTTTCCTGTGTCCCACCTGGCCCATGGTCAGGACAAATCTCTCTCACCCACCAGTTCCTCAGCTGCTCAGACCCAAGTAAACATACAGAGGCTTATATTATTTACAAACTATATGGCCATTACCTCAAGCTTATTACTGACTAGCTCTTACATTTAAATTAACCCATAATTCTTATTTATGTTTAGTCCTGTGGCTTGGTACCTATTCTTAGTTTTGTCTTCACATCTTGCTTCCTTTGTGTCTGGCTGGCAACCCCTGACTCTGCCTTCCTCTTCCCAGAATTCTTCTTATCTGCTTATCCCACCTATACTTCCTGCCTGGTTACTGGCCAATCACATTTTATTTATCAACCAATCAGAGCAACACACATTCACAGCATACAGAATGACATTCCACAGCAAAAAGCTGCATGGGAAAAACATCAAGTAACATATAAAGGCAGACCTATTTGAATTATATCTGACTTTTCAGTGGAGACTCTAAAAGTCAAAAGGATCTGGACTGATGTCCTACATACTCTAAGAGACCACAGATGCCAGCCCAAACTACTATACCCAGCAAAACTTTCAATCACCAATGGAGAAAACAAGATATTCCATGATAAAATCAAATTTAAACAATATCTATCCACAAATCCAGCCCTACAGAAGGTACTAGAAGGAAAACTCCAACCCAAGAAGATTAACTACACCCATAAAAACATACAAATTGGAAAGGAAGAAGTCAAAGTATCATTATTTGCAGATGATATGATAATACTATCATAAGTGGCCCCAAAAATTCTATCAGGGAACTCCTACAGCTAATAAACACCTTCAGTGAAGTGGCTGGATACAAGATAAACTCAAAAAAATCAGTAGCCTACTTGTATACAGATGGCAAATGAACTGAAAAAGAAATTATGGAAATAACCCTCTTCACAACAGCCACCAATAACATAAATTATCTTGGGGTAACTTTAACAAAGCAAAGGAGAGACTTCTATGATAAAAAGCTTCAAGTCTTTGGAGAAAGAATTAAAGAAGACATCAGAAGATGGAAAGATCTTCCATGCTCATGGATCAGTAGAATCAACATAGTAAAAATCATCATCGTACCAAAACCAATCCACAGATTCAATGAAATCTCCATCAAAATTCCAACACAATTCTTCATAGATCCTAAAAGGACAATTTTCTGCTTCATATGGAAACACACAGACACACACACAGAAAAGCAAAATAACTAAAACAATCCTGGACAATAAAAGAACTTCCAGAGGTATCACCACCCTGATTTCAAGCTGTACTACGGAGCTGTACTAATAAAAACTGCATAGCATTAGCATAAAAACAAATACATTCATCAAAGGAATTGAATCAAAGACCCAGACATAAATCCACTATCAATGAATATCTGATTGTTTTTATAAAGGAGCCAGAAAGACACAATAGGAAAAAAAGATAGCATCTTCAACAAATGGTACTGGTTTAACTGGCTGTCTGCATATAGAAGAATGCAAATAGAGCCATATTTATCACCCTATCCAAAACTCAAGTTCAAGTGGATCAAAGACCTCAACATAAAATCAGATACACTAAACCTTACAGAAGAGAAAATGGGGAACAGCCTTGAATGCATTGGCACAGGAGACGACTTCCTGAACAGAACACCAATAGCACTAAGATGGACAATTAATAAGTGAGATCTCACGAAACTGAAAAGCTTCTGTAAGGCCAAGAACACTGTCAATAGGACAAAAACAGCAGCCTACAGAATGGGGAAAGATTTTCACCAACTCCATCCCATAGAAGGTTACTATGCAAAATATATTTTTAAAAAAACTCAAGAAACTAGACATCAATAAACCAAATAATCCAATTTGAAAACGGGTACAGATCTAAATAGAGAATTCTCAACACAGGAATCTCAGATAGCTGAGAAACACTTCAAGAAATGTTCAATATCCTTATCCATTAGGGAAATGTAAATCAAAATTACTTCTAGATGCCATCTTATACCTGTCAGAATGACTAAGATCAATAACACAAGTGGAAACTCATGCTGGGGAGGATGTGGAGCAAGGAGAATACTCCTCCATTGCTGGTGGGAATGCAATCTAGTTGAGCCACTATGGAAATCAATATGGTGGTTCCTCAGAAAATTGGGAATCAATCTACTTCAAGACCTAGCTTATACCACTCTTAGGCATATATCCAAAGGACACTCCATCCTACCACAAGGAAACTTGCTCAATTATGTTCATAGTAGCTTTTTTCTTAGTAGCCCAAAACTGTAAACAACATAGATGTCCTTCAACCAAAGAATCCATTTAAAAAAAAAAAAGTGATGCATTTACACAATTGAGTACTACTTAGCTGTTAAAAACAAAGATATCATGAAATTTGCATATATCTAGAACTAGAAAAAATCATCCTGAATGAGGTTACCCAGACCCAGAAAGACAAACATGGTATGTAGTCATTAACAAGTGGATATTAGCTGTTAAGTAAATGATAATTACGCTACAATCCACAGACCCAGAAAGGCTAAGTAACAAGGGCTTAAGGAGGGGGTGCAAGAATCTCCCTGGGAAGGAGAAATAGAATAGATTTTGCTTGTAGGTAGACTGAGGGTGGGTGGGAATGGGATCATTCCCAAGAGGGATCAGGTTTGGGGGGAGGGGGAGGAATGGAGGTAGATGGTATGGGGAGAGATGATTGGAACTGGAGGACATCGGGGAGGCAATGTGGAAACCTAGTGCAGTAGAAACACCCAGGATTCTATGAGGATGACTCTATCAAGGACTCTGTCTTACTTTGGATTTCTATTGCTGTGAAGAGACACCATGACCATGGCAACTCTTATAAAGGAAAACGTTTGATTGGGGCTGTCTTACAGTTCAGAGGTTTAGTCCATTATCATCATGGTGGGAAACATGGCAACATGCAGGCAGATATGGTGCTAGAGAGGCAGCTGAGAGCTCTACATATTGATCCACAGGCAGCAGAAGGAGACTATGTGCCACACTAGGCATAGCTTGAGCATATGAGATTTCAAATCCTGCCTCCACAATGACACACTTCCTCCAACAAGGCCACACCTCCTAATAGTGCCACTCCCATAGACCAAGCATTCAAACACATGAGTCTATGGGAGCCATTCCTATTTAAACCACCACAGATTCCTAGTAAAGGATACAGAGACTGAACCGGCCATCTTCTGTAACCAGGCAAAGCTTCCAGTGGTGGGACTGGAACACTAACCCAGCCACAAAACCTTCCTCCTACAATCTATCCTGCTGTCTGCAAGATGTGGTAGGGAAATGGAGCTGCAGAACTTGTGAGGGTGGCCAACCAATGACTAATCTAATTTGAGGCCCAGACATGAGTGAGAGCCCATGCTCTACTGTGCCTGGGTGACCAGGAATGGGAGTAGGAACTGGATAGCCAGAGACCTTGGGAAACCCCAGGGAAGAAGGGGAGGAAGAATTGTAGGAGCCAGAGGACTCAAGGACACCAGGAGAACATGGCCCACAGAATCAACTAAGCAGGGCTCATAGGAGCTCACAGAGACTGAAGCAACAATCACCAGAGCCTACATGAGTCTGCACTAGGTCCTTTGTTTATATCTTAGTTAGGGTTGTTAGCTTAGTGGCTTTGTGGGACTCCTAACAGTGGGAGTGGAGGTGTCTCTGACTCTTTTGCCTGCTCTTGGGACCCTTTTCCTCTTACTGGATTGCCTTGCCCAGCTTTGATATGAGGGTTTGTGCCCAGTCTTACTGTATCTTGTTTTTCTGAGTTTGGCTGATATCTGTGGGAAGCCTGCTCTTTTCTGGAGGAAAACAGAAGAGGAATGGCTCCGGGGATTAGGGAAGGTGGGGCCGGGAGGTGCTGTGGGTAGAGGGAAAGAGGAAACTGCTGTCAGCAGATATGAGAGAAGAATAAATGAAAAGTAAATAAATAAACAAATAAAAAGTTATGACTATATTTTAAGAATGGAACTTATTAGAATCTAAGGTTGTTCATGTATGTATATGTAAGATTGCATATATTAGCCGGGCATTAGTGGTGCACACCTTTAAACCCAGCACTTGGGAGGCAGAGGCAGGCAGATCTCTGAGTTTGAGGCCAGACTGGTCTACAGAGTGAGTTCCTGGACAGCCAAAGAAACCCTGTCTCAAATAAATAAATAAATAAATAAATAAATAAATAAATAAATAAATAGGAAGGAAGGAAGAGAGAGAGAGAGATTATATATATTTTGCCTTTCCAACATTTGATAACCACAAGCATATTGAGGCGTTATGGTGAGTGAAACCAATAATTGAATGAGTGCTGTTAAAAATAAAGCTTTTTGAAAGCAAGGCAACAAGGAGGAGTGGTTAGTTTTAGATCCGGGTCTCACTGTTTGTAAAATGTCAAACTGGTGTTGACACCTTCTCTGGTGGTTTGCATGGGAATGGCCTCCTATCATAGGCTTACATAATTGAATGTTTGGTTCCTAAGGGGCATTCTCATTCAAACCACCACACTTACTTCGTGAGTAGCAGCACTGGCTAAGACATCTTACCATGTTTACCTAACAGCCGCACTCTCTAATACCCGCACTCTCCGTGTTGGCAGACACGTCTTAATATTTATCCGAGGGGCACTGTAAGCAGAGGACTCCATTACTCTTAGAATGCCCAAGTAAGGACATTCAAGAAGCTTAGTGTCAACCGTGAGCCAAAGTAGACGCTTGAAGGAATAAAAATGCACCAGAAATGGAAACTGAGCTAGTGTTTCCTAGAAAAGCCTCTGATGGTGTCACTGTGGTTATGCCCATAGCTGACTGAGTTTCTCGTTTGCAGAAGGCCATGTCACAGGCATAGGCTGACATTTTGGTTCACATGTTGGGCTCCTGCTGCCTTGCACAAACCGCCTCCTCTGTCTTAGGCTTGCTCTTTAGAAAGCACACCAGCAAGCCTCCCTCTCCTCTCTAACTAGACAGGCAGCCACCTACAACGAGGAGGGAGAGGAGGAGAATGGAGGGAGACAAAGAGAAAGCTCTGCACTGACGAAAGGGCCCCAGACTCCCCAAGAATACTGTCATTTTCCAACAACTTTGTAACTCTGGTGAAAGTTTTGAAAATTCTAAATACCTGTCATTTTGGTTGGCCAAAGAGAGTGAGCTCTTTCGGAAAAGGGCTGATTCAACTCAATAAAACTTTATTGAGCTTCCTGTCTTCTGCCCTCCATTGTGCCATGTGCTAGAGGCAAGAGAGCAAGCAGGTGTGGCACACAGGATCCTTGGGCTCTAGGAACTTAAAACCTAGGGTGCAAGTGGGATGAGAGAAGCACTCTTATGTACAACTAGTAGCACAAGTTCTAGCTGACCTGAACCCTGAGTTAAATGACATACATAGACAGGGGAACATTCTTCTAAGCTATGTAAGAAAGGCCGTCTGATGGATTTGCCTCTGGAGAAAGAAAAACCAACGAAAGTTGTATTGTCACAATTTGATGTACTTGCTTCACAGTCTTTAAACTTGCCTCTTAAACTCTCATGTCTTACTCTGAGGTAAATAAAATGTCTCAGGGGCATTTAAAGCAATGAGCATCTGATGGTAATGCTGTAAGGTAGATGGAGGTCAGTAACCAGTGGTCTTTGGGCATTTTAGACTATATTCCTTCAAAAAAGAAAAGGGATTTCTTTTTTTTTTTTTTTTTTTTTTTTGGTTTTTTTTTGAAACAGGGTTTCTCTTGTGTAGCTTTGCGCCTTTCCTGGAACTCACTTGGTAGCCCAGGCTGGCCTCGAACTCACAGAGATCCGCCTGCCTCTGCCTCCCGAGTGCTGGGATTAAAGGCGTGCACCACCACCGCCCGGCCAGAAAAAGGGATTTCTAAGACCTCAGTTTCAATATATGTTCAGCTGCTTTTCATTTTGTATGCATAGGGGAATAATTAATAAGCTAAATAGAATTATTGAAAAACAACCTAACCCACAAAGCACAGAGTTTATCATCAATATTTGGCCACCATAGCTTTTATATCATATCATCTCTGATATCACCAGCCATCCTTTCAACTAACCAGAAGCTACTGTGTACTTGCTTATTCACTATTAATTTAGCTTATTCTCATTTGGTGTTAACAAAACTTATAAATTCGGGCTTTTGAATGTTCTGAAGAAAAAATAGGTACCATATTATGGACAATCTTACAGAGAAGTGAGCAAATTTGAAATATTTATTTCTGTAAAAAAAAATAATTAATGATTTCATTCTATCGCTCAGGCGGGCCTGGAATTTACTGAAGCCCTGTTGCCTAGGATCACAGCTGAGAAACGTTACACCTGGTTTACATTACCTACTTTAGACTGAGACAATTCCGTTAGCCTTGTTACAAAAGATTTCCACAACTCTGAGCCATCTTGGTACAAAGCAGTGTTGATTCTGAAATTTAAAAGCTTTATTTGTAGCCCTCGCATAACTTACTAGAGAATGTAAATCACATGCGGCACAATCTATTTGCAAGTCGTGGATTCTAGATGTGCACCTTTCCCAGCTTTAACTCCGGGCAAAGTAGAAGGCAGAAAAGCTGAAGTCCTAGATCAGAGCTAGTGGCCTGGGCAGGGCGGGAGGTGGGGGAGGAGGGGGCTGGGGACCACACTGAGACAGCAGCACACACACACACACACACACACACAGACACACACACACACAGACACACACACACACACACACACACACACACACACAGACACACACACACACACACACACACACACACACACACACACACACACACACACCACACGTGCTTCTGAAGTTCTGCTTTGTTCATCCGCTGATACTGAGTGAAAGAAAAAACTTTAGTTAGGCGTGTTAGAGTCTCAATGTGAACACAGATAAAAAAATATTTTACCCGGTGTATTTTGTTTTGAGCCCCCGCTTCTGCTTTGTGTGTCCTTAAAGGGACGTTTAAATAAATGGGATGTTAGTTAATGAGTTGCTAAGTGGCCCTGGGTCGGGTCGCGCGTCAGCCTTGTCATTTTCTGGCACATGCCGCCGCCCCGCACTGGGTGGTTTCCCTCTGTTCTCAGAACCGCACTAAGCACAGGGGCGCTCGCTGCTGGGGTCACACGCCCAGGTTCCTTTCTCACTTAGTTTTAAACCCTCCCTCTGCGGCTCGGGAGGGCGTGGTGAGAGCGCAGGAGGTATTTCCCCAAGGGTCGGGCACCCCCGCTTGGGCTCTTGTCGTGGCCACAGCGAGGGAGGACCACGCTGTCGCGCGGGCTCCCGCGGGTGGCGCGGCGCGGCCAGCGGGGGCCGGAATCCCTCTCCGCGTCCTGTGCGCGGAAATAACTGGTGAGTAGCGGTACCGGGCGAGCACCGAGCAACCCGGTAAGGCGGCCTCGCGACTCCGGGGTTCATTGTCGGACTTCCCTTCACCCTCGGGCTCTGGCTGGTCCTCAGACTGAGTCTCGCAGGCTTCCCTGGGGTAAGAATAGTGGTTGGCGCCCTTGACGAAGGTCTGGAAGGGAGCCACACCTCGGGGTCAGCCGTGACCCTGGCCCACACTTGGGAGACTGAGGCAGGGCATCACGGCTTCCTTACAGAGTGAGGTGCTGTCTTAAAAGTAGAGAAGAGAGGGAAAGAGAGATTGGGTTCCCTGTTCTCCATCTGTGAGGAATGGGTACAGCGCCCCTTTCCCTGTGCATCCCCCACTCCTGATCAGTGAGTCCTCCACTACCCCGTTGCTAGGCACAGCAGTACGCTCAGATTTGTGCCTCATGGCTCTTCAGTTGTCACCGTGGTTAGATAGATAGGCTGACAAACTGAACCTCAGTCTGGCTTTAGAGGAGAAGAATCGTCTAAGTAAGTGTTGCAAATAGTTTTTCAGTAATGGGCTGGCTTTCCTGCTGCTGCACCTGGCTTGTTCTCTAGCAAATTTTTGCCGTCACTGCTTTTAAAATGTAACCACCAAATCTCAGAAGAGATCTGGAACAACGGTTTCCTTTGCTCTTGGAAATTTCTAGTACTCTTCGCAATCGGCAACAACTTTTTTTTTGTTGGTTTTTAAGATAAAAATATGAATTAATGATAAAAATATGAATTGAATGTCCGTTTTTCTCACTGCATTTGTGGCCACTGTAACCAGTAGAAGACCTACTTCATTCCTTCAAAGTTAAAACTAGAGATATAGTTAAGAGGATAGCAAACGAAGAGATGGCATCTAGTTTTAATCAAATTAATCTTTCAGTGGCACTAGATGAATGCTTAAAGAGAGAAATCAGAAGTTCAGACTAAGCACTACCTGAATTTTAACAATGTCCTTGAAAAAAATTGGTGTTCTTTTCCTTTTCAGCATCGGAACAGGAGGGTTATTTACTGAGCACTTGCTGTATGCTGGGTCCAGTGTTTAAGAGCATCTCATTTTAACCCCAAAATAGTCTCGTGACTAAGCAGGGACCGTTTTATTTCTCATTCCATAGATAGGCCGCACAGCTAGAATCATCAGCTGGGACTGCTGCTTTTTCCCAGGTCTGCTGCTCAATTCTTGACTAGCCCAGTTGTTCAGGGGGCTCTTTTGAAAGCTTGATTAAAGTGTGAAGAGCAAACATCCCAATGCAGCTGTGAATTAGCTACTTTGTGGCATTGACTTGGGAGCACTAAGGATCACTGAAAATAGATGAGTTATATAGGCCAGTTCCCACAGAACTGGAAGAGGCAGCCTAAGAGGAAATGCTGCTGGCTAGCAAGCATCCAGAGTGATGGAGGAGTGAGAGGAAAGCATGGAACATGCTCAATGTGGCTCTGAATCTGCCCCTAAGTTTCCCGTGCCATCCTGATCACTACACATTTCACCAGTCTAGAAATGACAATAGTTACTTTGTGTAGTCAAGCAAGGATTAATAACTAAATTATACGCTCTGCATTCTGTAAAATTGTTAACCAAGGCCACAAAAGATGATCAACTTTAGATTAATCAGAATGTGTTTTGTCATTACAATGTCAAGGAAAGGAACTGGTTAAGCAAACGTCAGGCAGAGATATTGACATGTGGGTTGTGAGGGCAGAAACTTCAGCTGAACTCTCTATATGAGAAACCCTGTAGGATGGCTGTTCGTTTTGAGTTCGCCTTATTTTATGAAAAGGCAGAGGGTGATGTCGCAAGATGAAGTGAACTTGTCAGGATTTCCCAGTGCTCAAGAGGCAGAAATGAACCTCCTGCCTCCACGCACTGATCACACACAGAGACATCAGCACTGAGGTATCGGAGAGAGGCCTGTCCCATAAACTGAGGAAGAAACATCTTGCAGGAGATTTGATGTTCTTTTTAGGAAGGATTTATTATTACTGTTTTTAATTATGTGTATAGGTGGTGGTGAGGAGTGCGTATGTACACAGGAGTACAGATGCCAATGGAGGCCAGAGGTGTTCAGCGCCCTGGAACTAGATAGAGTTCCAGGCTGTTGTGAGCTGCCTGAGGTGGGTGCTGGGAACTGAACTCAGGTTCACTGCAAGAGTGATTCCCACTCTTAACCATTAAGCCATTTCCCCAGCCTTATGGTTTAATTATCTCAATAAATGTTGGTTGCATTTGGTTTCATTTGGGGTCATTTTCCTTTGTTCTTTGTTTTGTATTCTTTGAGTTTTTGGTTTCCTTCTGTTTTGTTTGATTTGTTTCACCTTGTTTGTTTGTTTTTTATTTTTACACCCAAACCAAAGTTTCCCCTCCCTCCCTTCTTCCCAGTTCCTCCCCTCACCTCCCCCACCCATCCTTTGTTTCTCTTCAGACACAGGTGGGCACCCCATGGATATCAGCCAGCCATGGCATATCAAGTTGCAATGAGACTAGGCACCTCCTCTTCTATTAAGGCTGAGTAAGGCAATCCAGTAGGAGGAATGGGTCCCAAAAGCAGACAACAGGGTCACAAACAGTCCCTCCTCTCACTGTTAGGAGTCTCACATGAAGACCAAGTTACACAAACGTAACATATATGCAGAGGGGTCTAGGTCAGTCCCACACAGGCCCCCTGGTTGTCAGCTCGGTCTCTGTGAGCCCCTGTGAGCCCAGGTTAGTTGGTTCTGTGGATTTTCTTGTGATGCTCTTGACACCTCTTGGTTCTACAACCCTTCTTCCCCCTCTTCCACAGGATTCCCCAAGCTCTGCCTAATGTTTGGCTGTGGGTCTCTGCATCGGTTTCCATCAGCTGCTGGGTGAAGCCTCATCTGATGATAGCTTGGCTAGGCACCTATCTATGAGTATAGCAGGTTATCATTAGGAATCATTTCATTTACTTTTTTTTTTTTTTTTTTAAGATGGGCTTCTTGGCTGTGTTTCCCAGGCTGGCCTTGAACTCCTATGCTGTAGTGATCTGCCAATTTCAGCTTCCTGAGTGCTGAAGTTACATGTCTATACCACCTTACCTAGTTTGGCCATCTAAATCTTTTAGTCGTTGTAGTATGTGTTTATTTGTACTCATGTGCACACCTGCCACAGTTAGCATGTGAAGGTCAGGGGAAATGTGTAGGCGTCAGTTGTTGGCTTCCACTTTGGGACCCAAGAATCAAACTCAGGTCATCAGGCTTGCACAACAAGTATTTTTAACCTCTGCACAACTTGCTAGCTCTCCTTGTTGTTTGGTTTTGGTTTTGTTTGTTTGCTTTTTCCTTATGCCATCCTGGCTCAGTGATGATGGAATCTCAATGTGGTTTTTATTTGCATTTAACTGGTATCTGGAAATGTTAGGCACTTGTATGTGCTTGTTAGCTATTTATACTTCATCTTTTCAGAACTGTCTGTTCTTTTCATTAGCCCATTTATTGGCTGGGTTGTTTGATTTCTTGTTGTTTAGGTTTCTTTTTTATCTTTATATATTCTACATACTAATCCTCTGGTGTATGATTGGCAAAGATTTCTGAGGACTATCTCTTCAGTTGATTATTTATTTTTCTGTGCAAAAGCTTTTACATTTCATCAGGTCCAATTCTATATACTAATCCTCTGGTGTATAATTGGCAAAGATTTCTGAGGACTATCTCTTCAGTTGATTAACTATTTCTTTTTCTATGCAGAAGCTTTTACATTTCATTAGGTCCAATTTGTCAATTAGGGTTATTTCTTGCATGACTAGAATCCAGTTGAGGAAGTCCCTGTCTATACCTATGTCTAGAAGTATGCTTCTTACCTTTTCCTTCACAATTAAAAAGCTCCTGGTCTTTCATTCAGGCCTTGGCTCTGTTTGGAGGTGATTTTTTTTTATAGGTCCTAGTTTCATTCTTCAACATGTGGATATCCAGTTTCCCCAGGACCACTTGTTGAAAACACTGTCTTTTCGACATTATGTACTTTTAGCATCTTTGTTAAAAGAAAAAAAAATAGGTGGCTGTAGCTATGTGAGTTATAATCTATGTCTTTAGCTCCATAGGTGTCTGTTTTGCATGAATACTGTGCTCTTTTAGTTACATAGTCCTGTAGTACAACTTGAAATCAGGTGTGTGGCACAGCTAGCATTATTCTTTTTTGCTCAGGATTACTTTGGCTATCTGGGATCTCCTGTGCTTACAAACTAATTTCAAGATTTTTTTTTTCTGTTCTTTGAAGAATGTCAATGGAATTTGATTCGTGGCTTTGTTGAGTCTGAAGCTTGCTTTTGGAAGTGTCACCATTTTCCCAATATTGATTCTTCTAGTCCATGAACATGGGATGTCTTCCCATCTTCTAGTGGTTCTTTCTTGAGTGTTTTAAGGTTTTCATTGAAGAGGTCTTTCACCTCTTTACTTGGGCTTATTCTAAGGTGTTTATTTTGTTTTGTTTTGTGTGTGTGTGTGTGTGTGTTGAATGGGATTGTTTCCCCCAATTTCTTTGTATGTTTGCCACAGGTGTATAGGAAGGTTACTAATTTTTGTATGTTAATTTTGTATCCTGCCAGATTGCTGAAGGTGTTCATCAGTTCTGAGCTGTCTGGTGGAGTCTTTGGTTGGTTGGTTGGTTGGTTGGTTGGTTGGTTGGTTGGTTGGCTGGTTGGCTGGTTGGTTGGTTGGTTTGAGACAAGGTCTCACTGTTTAGTCCTGACTGGGCTGTAACTGTCAAGTAGACCAGGCTGACTTCTAACTCACACAAATCAGCCTGCCTCTGCCTCCCCAGTGTGAGGACTGTCCCACTGAGCTACATTCCCTTAAGTATAGAAAGAAGTCTTCTGCAAACAAATATGCCTTGACTTCTTGCTGTCTTATTTGCTTCCCTGTTATTTCCTTCTCATGTCTTATTGCTCGAGCTAAGACTTTAAATACTTTATTGAGTAAGAATGGAGACAGTAAAAACCCTTGTCTTATTCCTGATCTTAAAGGTAATGCTTTGAATTTTTTTTCCATTTAGCATAATGTTGGCAATAAGTTTGTTGTATATAGCCTTTATTATGTTGAAATATATTCCTTCCATTTCTAATCTTGTCAAGGATTTTTATCTTGAAAGGATGTTGGATTTTGTTTAAATGCCTTTTATGTATCTGTTGAAAAGATCAAGTGATTTCTGTCCTTGAGTTCATTAATGTGCTGTATTACATTTATTGACTTGTGTGCGGTAAGCCATCTGTATATCACAGGAATGAATTGGCAAGATTTTTTTTAAGGATAGATGATAAAGAGATCCTAAAGGGGCTGAAAATAAGCAAGCAAGCAAACAAACAAATAAAAAGCAAACAGTACGGAGTCCTAAACTCAAGCAAGAAAGGAAAGTCCCTATCCTTGGGTAAAAGCTAAGGAGAAGCACAGAGCTGCAAACAGCGAGATGAGCAGGAATCCAGTGATGCCTCAGCAGCCGCACACAGATAGAAGACAGGTGTGTGTGCCAAATTTGGTTCACATCAGTGGTGTTTCAGCTATTGGGTAGAAAGAGAAAACTCTGAAGAAGGGTTGCTGGCTATATGGTGGTTTTAGAAACTGCCTACTAATTTCAGAAGAAGGTAGGAAAGTCTTGCTCTCTCAATTTTACTTAGCTGAAAAGCTTGGTTTGCTAAAGCTTGTGACACCATATGGAAAATTATAAAAGAACACACTAAAAGAATAGATATAGGAGTATCACAGCAGTTAACTATCATGTGATTGGAGCAGACCACCCTCATCAAACAGTGCAGGCCTACATACCCTTCGCAAAAGGCCCCAAGGGTGTATCAAACAGGAGCTATTGCCGCAAAGAAAAGGCCAGATCAGCTTTTTAATGCGATATTTCTGTGCCAGACAAGAACATAACAAAGAAGGTTCCCCGGGTGTCCAGCTTTTGCCAGGTAAGAGGCAGGGATGACACACAAATTGCAAACTTAGATGAAGCTGCACAGATTGGTTCCAGTTCCCAGCAGTAAATGTTCACCATCCTCCTGCTGTTACAGCAGAGGTGAAACAAAATGCTAGAGCAACCTCCCACGGCTTGTAAGCCTTTGAGAGGCAAGCAAAGAGAACACAGGTGACGGTAATTTTTAGTACCTGTAATAGAAAGATTCCTGCTCCCATCACTTTCTTCTAGTGATATGAAAATGATATCATCTCTATCTTCTCCTCCAAAGAAGAGATATATCTATTTTTTCAGTAGTGACTAGAGAAAATTCTACACTACCAAGGTTCAACCTTCGGTATCTGCAAATGTTAAAAGAAGAATATCAGAGAACTTTCGAGAATCTCAACTTTTGGATTATATATGCAGGAGGAGAGGGACGGACTGAAAAGAAGGCAGCAGCCAGAGGAAGGGCTGAAAGTGGGTGACTTGCAGCACAATGCACCTGGATAGTATCATATCTGTATGTTTCTTTTTCAGTTGTGTGATTTGATTATTTCATTACTTTATGTGTATGGATGTTTTGCCTGCATGTATGCCTGTGCATCATAACCATGCCCGGGGCCTGTGAAGGCCAGAAGATGGTGTGAGATCCCCTGGAATTGGAGTTATAGATGATTGTGAGCCACCATGTCGATTCCGGGAATCAAATCCAAGTCCTCTAGAAAAACAGCCAGTACTCTTAACTGCTGAATCATCTCTCTTGCCCCAAATTGATAATTTTAATGTTGGTAAAAAAAAATATATTTTAGGCCAGGAGGTGGTGGCACACGCCTTTAATCCCAGCACTCGGGAGGTAGAGGCAGGTGGATGGATCTCTGTGGGTTTGAAGCCAGCCTGGACTGTAGAGTGAGTTCCAGGACAGCCAGGGCTACACAGAGAAACCCTGTCTCAAAAAACAAACAAAAAAAATTATTTTATGGGAGGCCAGGCATGGCACATGCCTTTAATCCCATCACTTGGGAGGCAGAGGCAGGGAGATCTTTATGAGTTTGAGGCCAGCCTGGTCTACAAAGTGAGTTCCAGGACAGCTAGGCCTATACTGAGAAACCCTGCCTCAAAAAAAAGTTTTTTTAATCTGGGAATATCTTGGAACTGAACATATGTTTCATTAACATATGTTTCCATTATGGAAAAACTTTTGACATGGCTTTCTTTCCTTTCTAACTTCCTCCTTTTTTAAGCATAATTTTCTAGTTATTTAATTCTTATTTAGATATTAAATTTTACTGATTGGTTAGCATGCTAAGATTTCTCATTGTCTTTCCTTCTTTTTTTTTCTAAGCTATTTAAGTATTGGTTTTATAAAAGGTGTAGTATTTTGATTATTTAAAAGCACACAACTAGAGTATGATGTAGTGACTCAGGCCTATAATCCTAGCACGTGGAAGGGGGAGGTAAGAGGATAAAGAGTTCAAAATCAGGACTGATGAGATGGATCAGTGGGTTAAGGAACTTGCCACCAAGCCTGGCCACCTGAGTTCAGTCCCTGAGAGCCACAAACTGGGAGAAGAGAACCAACTTCCACAAGTAGTCCTCTGACCTCCACACAATCACCATGGCACAAGTGCACATGCACAAATAGATAAGTAGATGATGATAGATAGACAGGCAGACAGACAGACAGACAGACAATGATAGATAGATAGATAGATAGATAGATAGATAGATAGATAGATAGATAGATAGATAGATAGATAGATAGATGATAGAATTTTAAAGGTTAAACAAAGAGTCCAAGATCATCCTCAATGTATAGAGAGCATAAAACTAGCTTGGTTCTAATACAAAAGTATTAGAACCTTGAAAGTTATAAAAGATTTGGTTTTGTTTTTATTTTTTATGACAAGCTTCCTTGACTCTACTGTTAATTTACAGCATGACTTTGTAACACAGCAAGCCCCGTGCACATTCAGAGACAGTTTGGTGGTGAACAGAAATGTCACCTATAAAGAAGGGGGGGGCAGACAGAAGCCCATAACAGTTATCTGTCAACCTTTGAGAGGCCTTCTTTCAATGCCTAACATACAATATTTTACCTTGTTCAGAAAAAATGTACAATTCCCCTACACTGAAAGTGATTCGGAAAGCAACACAACCCAGGACTAAAGAGAAAATGAAATAGACAGTGGCCTCGGTGGACAGCTCACTTGGTAAGTCATGACACCTTTGTTTGGGCAGGCATTACGAATGCCCACCGCAGGGATGAGGAAATGAGGCTCTCACACATAGCAGCCCACAACAGAACTGAGATGTACTAGCCTTCCCCCCCCCCCCTCACAATACCACCTTTTTCCTTCAGCTTACTACAGTGCTGCAGAGGAAAACAAATGTGGACATACAAAGTGTCCCTGTCTGGGTGAAATTATCACCTGTGGAAGACCAAGCGTTTGGGGTTTTTTCATAGTCTGCTGAAGGACAGCTTCAAAGAAGTAGCCTGTTTGGTGTTTGTCTCTGAGGTGACTGGGCAGAGGTTGGCTGGGAGTAGCTGCTGTACCTTCCTGCCTCTGCGGGGTGGTGCTGCTTGGGGTCCTTCCCTGGCCTCCCTCTGTGCATTGTTTTCACTGTCTGGAGGCTGTGGAGTGAGGAGTCAGGGACAGAGTCTGTCATTCTGTGATTCATGATAGAGCTGTAGTTTTGATATTGACCTTAGAGGCAGGCTATGTGAAGGATGTTTACAGCCTGTATGAGGTTTCGTTTTATTGGAAGATGCCTCATTTACTTGAAGGTTGTTGAGGGGTTTTCACATGGCTTTCAGGGACAATCAATGCTTATGTTTACATCACTGTGTTATACTGCTTACTCGATTGTTCCCCCTGACTTGCTTAGCTTGTTTTCTTATACCATCCAATACCACTTGCCCAGGAGTGGCACTACCCTCAGTGACCTTGGGACCCCCTACATTAATCATTATACTATTCATGACCTCCTGCCCAGAATTAGCACTGCCCCCAGTGACCTGGAACAACCTATATTAACCATTAATCAAGAAGAAGCTCCACAGACTTGCCTACAGACAAATTTTTTCTTTTTTCTTTTGTTCACTGAAAATTTATACAATATATACTGACCACAATTTCCCCTTCCTCATCTCTTCCCAGACCCTCCCCACCCTCCTACCCATCCAATTCAGCACCTTCTTTTTCTGACCAGAAAACAAACAGGCAAACAAAAAAAAAAAACCAGAATTTTAAAAAATGAAAAATCATAAGAAACACACAGATACAAAAAAAAAATAACATATAATCAGAATCCATAACATACAAGCAAAAGGCCAATAAGAATTTTTTTAATGCTCAAACAAAGCAACATGAAACAAACAAACAAACAAATCTACAAAAACACCTTTGAGTTCATTTTGTGTTAGCCATGCTGGGAGTGCAGTCTACCCTTATATACCCAGTGAGGTTCCTTTGGAGAAAATAAGTCTGTCCTTTGCAAATGGGGTCAGTTGGGGATCGCTTCTTGAGTAGGGCTGGGAAGTGATGTCCACTTCCCCGTCTCAGCATTGGAACCTTGTCCAGCTTGAACCTGTGCTGGCCCTCTGTGAGTTCATATGTGCATCCTTCCTTCTGTGTCTGGAAGACACTGTCTCCTTTCTGTCCTCCATCACACTTACAATCATTTACCTCCTCTTCCTCAGCCCCAGAGCCCTTAGGAGAAGGGGATTGGTGAAGACATTTCATTTAGGAGTGAGTGTTCCTCAGTCTCTCACTCTTTGCACATTGTCCAATTGTGGGTCTCTGTATTAGTTTCCATCTACTGAAAGAGAAACCTTCTCTGACAATGACTGAGCAGGGCACTGATCTACAGGTACAGCAAAATGTCATTAGAAGTCATTTTATTGTTGTGTTCCTTTAACAGAACAACTGTAACACGAATCTTAAAAGGTCTTATTAATAAAAACAAACCCGGAGCCAGGAATTGGGGTGAACACTGAAAGATCAGAGAAGCAGAACAAACCACAGCAAACCTCACATTGCCAACTTCTCAGCCGATCTTGTTTCCTCAAACTAGAAGCCTCTGTGTCCTCATCCAAATGGATCTCAGCTGAATTGCTGCTAAAAGCCTAAAAGCTTAACAAGCCTAGTTCCTGGTCCTCACGTGTTATATACCTTTCTGCTTCCTGCCATTACTTCCTGAGATTAAAGGTGTGTGTCACCATGCCTGGCAGTTTTCAGTGTGGCCTGGAACTCGAAGAGATCCTGATAAATCTCTGCCTCCCAAATGATAGGATTAGAGGAATGTGCTACCACTGCCTAATCCTATGTTTAATATAGTGGCTGTTCTGTTCTCTGACCCCCAGATAAGTTTATTGGGGTGCTCAATATACCAACCACAAACAATAGTATGTTGTTTTCCCCTAGGTACATACCCTATCTAATCTCAGGTCTTTGGCATCCCAAGCAGTGTTGGGCGTGGGTTCCATCTCATGGAGTGGGCCTTAAATCCAAACACAGAGTGGTTGTTTACTCTCATAACATTTGCACCCTTATTGCACAAGAATATTTTGCAGTCAGGTCACCATTGTGATTGCAGGGTTTGTAACTGGGTTGTGGTTTACCTTTTTCTCCTCTGGTACCATGCAGAATACCTTCTAGTACCCTGAACACCAGACAGTAGGGGTAAAGTCTATAGTTAGACACCAGTTCTACTTCTTCATGTTTAATGAGATATGTAAGTGTTGTCTTCAGCAATAAAGCCTTCCAATTAGTTTGTGGAGAGCCACCAGTAGCCTTGGCCTGAGTTGTTTGAGTGTTCCCATGGGGCCCCTTTGGCCAACAACTCAATTAGATGTAACCCATTCCTGTCACTTGAGTTACACTTGGTGCCAAAAGGTGTGTAGTTGGTGCATTGTCTTCCCTGTTATTTGGTGACTCCCTTTAGAGTTACTTTATGTGTGTATATCATTTAAGAAACTTATATACAGTAGGTTTCCATATACTCCATCGAATAGCCCTTAGTGTTGACCTTTCACTATCCTCCTCCTTACCTCCTCTTCTCCCCTCCTCCCCATTTAATCTTCATGTTCCATTCTTCCCACTCTCTCTCCATAACTATATATTTTATTTCCTCTTCCTTGGGAAACCCTCCTCTGCCTCCCAAGTCCCTTACTAGTTACCTAGCCTCTGTGGGTATGTGAACTGTAGGATGCCTGGTGAAGACTTAAAAGCCAACATCCACTTTTAAGAGAATATATACTATATTTGTGTTTTGGAGTCTGGGTTACCTCACTCTGTATGAATTTTTCTAACTCCATCCATTTACCTGTGAAATTTATGCTTTTATTTTTAACAGCTGAATAATAATTTCACTGTGTAAATGTATCACATTTTCTTTATTCATTCATTAGTTGATGGACATCTAGGCCATTTCCAGTATTTGGCTACTATGGATAGAGCACATGGATAAGCAAGTGTCTCTGTAGTAGGATGTGGAGCCCCTTGTGTATAGGCCCAAGAATAGTGTAGGTGGATCTTGAGGTAGATCTAGTCCTAGTTTCTTGAGGAACTGAAGCTGCTCAAGTTTGCACTCCCACCCACAATGGATAAATGTCCCCCTTCCCTACATCCTTGCCAACATGAGCTGTGTTATGAGGGAATTTTCTCAATTGAGAGTCTCTCTTTCCAAATGACTCTAGCCTGTAGATGTAATTCTGAATGGTCTTATTAAATAAGAAACACAGAGCCAAATGCAGAGTTAAAGGCCAGAGATCAAGCAGCAGCCAAGAGCTAAGACCACCTTCTTACCCATCGCTGTCATCCTTCCCCTCAGAAAGAGACCTGCTTCCTGTGTGTCTGTCCTTTTATTGACTTTCTGTTCTGCCTTCTCATTGGCTGTAAACCCAACCACATGACCTCCTCGTCACTGCTTGTCTATGCAGACCTCCAGGTCTCTAGGATTGGTACTGAGATGAAAGGCATGTATCTCCATGCTGGCTGTGTCCTTGAATACGCAGAGATTCTGTCAGTCATGTGATTGGGATTAAGGGCGTGTGCTACCACTACCAGACTTCTGCTTAATGGCTTGCTCTTAGCTCTGATCTCCAGGCAACTTTATTAACATACAAATAAAATCAGCACAAATAAAATATCACCATACTAGCCTGTCTCAAGTCAACATAAAACTAACCAGGACAATTGACCCCAGTCAACTTCATAAATAAACACTTCACTGTTAAACCATAACCTTCCTTTTCTTGCTCCTCCAGATTATCTCAATATTCATATTACAATATAAAACTTTAAAAATCTCACACTTAAAAGTTAAGTCTCTTTAAAATATCCAAACTCTGTAAAATTCCAAAGTCTCTTTGTTGTGAGCTCCTGTAAAATCAAAAATAAGTTTAATACTTTCTTACTCTGAGTGAAAAATCGGGGCAGTGCCAATCAGATCAAAGCAAAACCAAAATCCAACAGTGTAAATCACAGCGTCCGACTCTGGGACTCACAGTCTTCCAGGCTTTAAAGGACTTGCCGCAGGACACACTGTGCCCTATAGATTCAGGCTGACTTCACACACAGTCCCTGCTGTCCTTGCTCATCATCCCATGGCGCTAGCATATCCACTGAAACTGGGCTACACCTTCACCAACAGCCTCTTCTGGGCTCTCTTCAGAGACCCTATGTCAAGCCTCAATTTTTCTCCATGACCCCTTCAACCCTAGGGCTTAAATTGCAACTGAGGGCACCTTCACTAATGAACTCTTCTGCCTCTCTTCAGGGACCCCTGCTCTGCCACACAGTGACAAGTCTCAGATGTTCACTGTGACCTCTTCATGCCTTCAAAACCAGTACCACCTAGGTGACTCTTATGTATTACCAAGTTCAGATGCCAGCATGAGATACAGCCTCTGGACCACAGCTTCTGTGTGCTTATCCTGAAGAAATACTCCCAGAAGATTTCACCTAAATGATGTTGGCCTCTTCTTAATCACAGCTGATTGTACTGATTGTCCCAACAAAGCAAAGGTTTCCTCTTACTGGTTCTTAATTCAAAATATCATTCAAACAATACTGGTAGAGTCTTTCCTTCCCTCTGAACCTTCACAAGCTAGGTCTTCATCATCTGGACTGCCTTCAGGTTTATCTTCTTAGCTCCCACAATAGTTGTCTAAACTCTAGATGCTCAGTGACTTTTCCAGTACAAAGTTCCAAAATCCTTCCACAATCCTCCCCAAAACAACATGGTCAGGTCTGTTGGAGCAATATCCTGCTTCTGTTCCCAATTTTTATCTTCGTTGGGATTTCTGTTGCTGTGAAAAAACAGCATGACTAAAAGCAATTTGGGGAGGGACAGATTTGTTTCATCTTACACTTGCACATCACAGTCCATTACTGAAATAAGCTATGGCAGAAACGGGAGCAGGAACCATGAAAGAATAATGTTTGCTGGCTTTCTCCACTTGGCTTGCTCAGCCTGTTTTTGTTTTTGTTTTTTTCCCAATAGCACCCAGAACCACCTTCTCAGAAGTAGCCCTGCTCCCAGTGAGCTTGGACCACCTACACCAATCATGAATTAAGAAAATGTCCCCATAGAGTCACCTACAGACAGATCTTATGGGGGCATTTTCTCAATTGAAATTCCCTCTCCTCAAATGACTCTAGTGTATGCTAAGTTGACATAAAACTAACCAAGACAAAGTCAAAATGACGCCCTGTTGGTGTTGGTATTTTGAGACAGGGGTTTGCCCAGGCTGGCTTCAAACCTGTGAAACTCCTGCCTCAGGCTCCAGAGTGCTGGGGCTGCCCACTTGTGCCACCATATTCAGTATAAAAACGACCTTCTTGTCACTGACATCTTTCCAGTGCTTGTAGTATTGATGGCTAATGTCTTATGATCGTGTATTTTATTTAACCTTTTAACTACAATAATGAAAACCCATTAAAGATGCCAATCACAGTGTAGCAAAAATAAGCAGAATAAAATATAATGCAGTGTTAATGCTATCACACCAATGTGAGCCATTTTTAATGTTTTCAGAGCTACAATGAAATTAGAAATTCTCCCCCAATCAAAAGCTCCATTTCATTGTGATGATGCAGCCCCTTTTTAATAGAAAAACAAATTTTATGTATGGTAGAGTATAGACAGGCTAAGTAATTTCCATATGGTCACAAAGTATTTAAGCCCGTATATAGATGTAACCAACCGTCTTATCAAACAAGAAACACAGAAACAATGCAAAAGAGAAAGCCGAGAGGTCAGAGCTCAGAGCCAAAATCTCACCCTTCCGCCTGCGGTGTCCCAGCCACCCGAATGAGGGTCCTCTTTCCTGTCTGTTCGTCTATTTAAAGTATTTTGTTCTGCCTTCTCATTGGTTGTAAACCCAAACACGTGACTGCCTCATCACTGTCTGAAGGTACAGTCCCCTAGGTCTTAAAGGCATATGTCTCCAATGCTGGCTATATCCCTGAACACACAGATATCTATGGGATTAAAGGCGTGTGCCACCACCGCCACACTCTTGCTATGGCTCTAATAGCTCTGACCCCCAGGCAACTTTATTTATTAACATACAATCAAAATCACATTTCAGTACAATTAGATTACCACCACACCCGTATTTTTAAATGACTTCAGAGTTTGCTTTGTTCATGTCCCCTCAAAATCCATGTGTTTAAATGTTAATCCCCAACGGTTGGGGAGATGGAGCCTTTGGGAGATGATCATATCCTAGAGCTCAGCACACATGGATAGGATTAGTGCCCCAGCTGCCTTGCTCCTATACCATGGGAAAGCAAGCCCAGAAGTGTTGTCTATGAACTGAGAAGCAGGTCCTCATCAGACACTGAAGCTTCTGCCTTCTTGATCTTATGCGTCCAGTTGCTCCTCAGTGTCACTCTGGAGCTGTTGCAGTAGCCTGAACACAATGAGAGAGCAGCCCCTTCCCAGTGTCTGCCCATTGTATCTTACACTTGCACATCACAATTCATCATTGAAAGAAATTATGGCAGAACCAAGGTGGTTCACTGAGATGGGGGTCAGCAGAGGGGGCTGCGGGAAAGTGGCTATGATTCTTCAGTTTTCTAGTTTAACAGTCTTAACAACATGGGCAAACAGTAGTGCTTGAATTGTTCTGGAAAGTGGTGGTTCTGGGATTTTCTGAATGTACTTAACATAAATGAATTTGTCTTCTTTTACAAGGAGAACTTCAGTTGTATTCTGGAGTTGATGACTCATGGCGCACACTGTTAGAGAATGCTTGTTGGGACTTATTTTTTTATTCATGTGGCTGTTGGTTAAAGCAAAAATAGGTAAGATATTTCTGTAAACTAGTCTGTGGAAGGAATTGCAGTTTAAATTCTCAGGTACAAATGAACCATGCATTGTGGTAAGTATTGTAAGTGAATTTTATAGTCAGTCTTTTACCATTTAATGGGTAATATAAGGATATACTCATGTATTTACTCTTGAGAAACTGGCTAAGAAACATGAAGTGTAATGGAAGCATACTTCACATTAAAGTGCATCTTAGGACCAGAAAGAATGCTCAGCAGGTAAAGGCACTTGCTGTGCAAACCTGACCACTTGAGGTTGATCCTGTGAGCTCACACTCTAGCCTCCATATGTGTGCTGTGGCAGATGTGCACACACACATAAATAATTCATAAAATAAAAAGGTACAGTGTATTTTAGCAGGGGTATTCATGGTTGAATTCAGCTATCATACACACACACACACACACACACACACACAAATACATACATATATATTGTGTGTGTCTACATTTTCCTGGCTTTATGACTAAGAGTTTGATTTTGGCTTTCTGGCCTATTATATTGAAAAAAACCAAAGAAACCAAGACCAAACATAGAAGAAAAATAGGAGAGGGTGATAGGCTCCATTTAGCTTTGAAAATAAAAAGGAGTGTTTTATTTTAAAGGATTGTTCAGCATTTCATCTACTTGATGTAAATAGTTTCTCTGCCAGTTCCTCCTGATGCACATTGATCTTATCACAGAACTATCCCCAAAGAAGACTTCCAGTGGGAACTTTACATCACCTCTGCGAGTGAGAATGAATCTGGATTTTGTAGTTCCTTTTACTGAAGTGTGTCAGTGGAAGGCTTTGGGAGTGAGTTAAATGGCAGTTCAAGGAGGCACACACATGTCATTTACTTCAACCACACTACCCAGGGTCCTACAACTTGAAGAAATACCAAAATGCAGGTTATTGGACCCACTCTGCTTTGGTTTTTGTTTGTTTCTTTGGTACATTCTCTGACTATGTAGCCTGGTCTGTCCTCTAATTCGTAATGCCTCATCTCAGCCTCCTACGTGCTGGGATCATAGAACCGGTTACACCTGGCTTCTGATTTTCACCCTGATGCCAATTAAAAGCACCCTTGAACCTTGGAATATTTTATCTTGATTATAAAATGATGTTACAAGCTATACTTATTTAATACAACTGATAAATTAAGAGAAGAAATTATTTCTAGATATGACTCTAAAGTCTTGTAACATTGTCTTTCTTTTTTCTTAATGTGAGTATTAAAATAAGCATTTTAAATTACAAAGACAATGATAAACATGCAATTTATCATGGGAAGCTCTCTTTAAGTGCTCTGGTGTGAAATCTGCATGTGAAAAAGTCCCATGAGAGATTTAGGAACTGCATTCCAGAATGTTCTTTCAATGCTGCTTTCTTGATATTTTCCTCTTGTGGTTATTATTATATATAATATATATTATTATTATCTTGTGGTTATTAGCATGGATGTCTTGAGAAGAATATATATTTAATTCAAGCACATGTTAATATGGCTTTCTTTTGCTCTCCAGCATCGCCAATGCTACTGGAGCAATGTAGGTTATTAATAGTTCTGTGATCTGATGAGTTTTGATTTCACCCTGCTGTGGGGGTTGAACAAACCCTCCATCTCGAAATGGATGTCTTCCTCCTAGCTGATTTTTGCATTTGTCTCTTCCTGCAGATGTGTGCAAGCGAGGCACAGTGACTGTGAAGCCTTCCCCTGTGATTCCCCTTGGGTCAGCTGCCAATATTTCCTGCTCTTTGAATCCCAAACATGGCTGTTCTCCTTTCAGTTCTAACAATTTAACCCTCTTGAAGTTCGAAGAAAAAGTCCATTCCCACTCTGGTAACTCCTTCACTTTTGAAGTCACCAACCTTCCCCTTGGTGTGACCTTATTTGTCTGCATACTGAAATGTTCCAAGAGTTGGCACCGAGTGTGGCACCGAGTGTGTGGGGTGGAGATCTCAGTTGGTGGTGAGCACTCCTTTCTGAACTCTTAGGAAGTTGTGTGTGTGAGTGTGTGTGTGTGTGTGTGTGTGTGTGTGTGTGTGTGTGTGTATTTGACATGACATAAATAGAACCCAAACATCAGACAGATTTCTTTGTTCTTCCATAACATTAAGTATTTTATTGTGAGAGCAGCATGAGAATCTTGGTGTGAAGAGGCCAGAAATCAACAGAATTAGGATCTTATTTAGCAGCTCACAGTCTCTCCCCAGCTCTGGACCTTCACTCTCTCTCACTTCTTTTCTTTCTTCCTTTTCTCTTTCTCTGACCATTGGGAGAATTTGCTTACTCTCTGCCCTTGGCTCTGGAGCTGGATTGCCACACCCTCTTGATTTAGGGAAACTGGTTCAAAGCTACAAGCTCCTGAAGAGATGGAAGAGTGTCTCTTCCAACTTGCATCCCAGGCTGGCAGCACACTGGGAGCACCTCCTCTTCCCTCACTTATTGCACAGCAAGTAGTTTTTCCATCTCCACTCACCCATGAGGAGCGGCTGTCACACGAGGAGCAACAGGAAACTTCCACCATACTTAGGGGCCTTTCCTGGAAATTTTCCCAGTGCAAAACTGATAGGCTAATACTTCAAGAAGGGAGCTGAGAGTGAGGAAAGGAGCTGGGAAATACAGTTAATGCATCATTTAGTATTGGAATGGTTCTAGAAAAGTGTCATTAATTTCACCATTGTGCAAACAACATAAAGTAATCTTAAGCTAAAATGGCATTGCCAGGTGACAACATCTCACAGAAACACTGTTACAAATGTGGTCTGTAGACTGAAACACCATTATGTGTACATGATGGTACATCATGGTGATGTTACTAAGCTGACAAGGCCTTGGCAGAAAATACTGCTAACTTTGGTCACTTAAGGACATTTCCAGGAAAAGCATATGGAAACACACGAGCAAGAAAAGGGGAAAAGCCTTTACCTAGCTCCTAATTGGTCCAAGTTTTCCCCATAGGAACTCTGTTACGCTACTGGCTTGTATAGTTTGACACTCCAGGCAACTGCTAAGAGGAAAAAACTAAAACATCACAACTGGCCTCTACTGCATGAGCACAGGGAAGCCAGCAGACTCCTGCCTGCAGTTCCCAGCCAGCAGCCCACAGCTTCTCCGGTCCAGCTAGGCAAGCTGCTGAACGTGGTTGGGCCCTGAAGGATTCTATAGCTCTTTAGCCTCCATTGTTCTGGAGGTATATATGCCTAAATACATGTATGCAAGGAAATGCTTATTATTTTAGCAAAAGGAATAATTTATTATTTTATTAAATAGAACCATGAGAGATATATATCATTATACCTAGTCAATAGACAGAACTAAATGCTGAGATGTTAACTTGTCCAAAACCACACAATGAACACTACTGTGTATGTATCTGTGGTGAATGCTAGCAATATATATATATATATATATATATATATATATATATATATATATATATATATATATATATCCCATCAGTTACAGCTTTGGAAGAGATGGGGAGGATTTTGTAGTGTGCACTTTTTAATCTTGCCAAAAGCACATCTATCTGCATGAGAGTCTCAGCACAGTATTAGAATAGGGTGGCTGCGCAACTAAGTGTTTTCTTAAAGCCCTCCATTAATTCTATTCTTGCAGAGGACCTGGTGCAATTCCCAGCACCCACATGGAGGTTCCTAACCATCTATAACTCCAGTGCCAAGGAATTTGATGCCCTCTTCTGCACTCTGTGGCATGCAAACAGTGCCTGGATACAAACACAGGCAAAACACTCATGCTCACTTTAAAAATACATTGTTTGAAAATAGATCCCCTTTGCCTTGTATATCTTTGTTTCAACAGCCAGGCCTGTGTCTGGAGACTGGAAGCTGTAAACATCTGTATGCATAAGCTATACCTACCTGCTCATAAAGTGCTCCAAGCAATACAGTGTCTCAGCAGCCCATTTCATGTGCGTGGAGACAAAGACAATTGTTGTTGTTGTTGTCTTTTAATTTGTCACTGGGAGTAGAGATTTATTTTTGTTTGTTTTTGTTTCTTTGTTGAGACAGGGTTGATCTATATAGCTCAGGCTGCTCTCAAATTCACAGTCCTCCTGCATCAGTCTCCTGAGTGAGGAAATTATAGGTGTGTGCCACCATGCCTGGCTTAAATTTTCTTATAATGAGTTGCTATTCCCCTGGCATTGTGGGTCTCCCTGGGGTAATAGATGTTTGCCTTTACACAAAAAAAGGTAGAATTTGGCTTACCAGCCATACCTGAACTGGACCCATGATTCTGCCCTTCATAGTTTTGTAGTCTGGGCCAGATGTTTTGCCTAAGTCTTAGTTTCTTCTTTGATAAAGTGAAAAATAATCTTACTTATTTTGTGGAGAGCTTTATAGGGAACTGCCTATAAGACACTTGGCACAGGGCTTAGGCTATAAGAAGTGATCAATATTCATCACTATTGCTTTAATTATTAGAGAAAATTCATGCCTTGGAAGCAAATGTGAACATGTTAGAATATGATTTCATGTAGATTTGTGGGCATGTGGAAGGCATTATCAATATACTGCAAATAATAATAATGTGATCTTGAGATTACCTACAGAATATTTCAAACTCCAAGTCTTGCTCTTCCTTCTTAAAGTTGCTCCAGAGCCACCTCGAAACATATCATGCATCCAGAAAGGAGAACATGGGACTGTGACCTGCACCTGGGACCCTGGACAATATACTCATCTGAAAACCCACTACACTTTACAGTGAGTAAGGGACTATGTGGCTGTTTTGTATATGTTCTATCTTACATGGCTTTCATCAGTATCAAACATTTTTGTTATATGCCAAGTAGAAACAGCAATGGCTTCCTCACCTAGAGTTTAAATACTGTTCCCAGTGCCTGTCAGTGAGAGCTGCCCCAGTCATTTGAACTATGAGGCCTGATATCTTGGCCCCACATTCTCATTCAAGGTTTTCTTTGGGTCATCTAAGACCTTGGTTAAGATGGTCTCCCTGCATTTGGGTTAATCTGGCTGTGCAAAACCCCACCTCCTCTGGAATCTAACACTCTTGGGCATCATGATACAGAAATGGACTCCTCCTTGGAGGAACTGCATTTTAAAATACAGTTGGCTGGTGTGAGAGTCCACAAGAGGGGATATGGGGAGCCTCCCTTCCTGGAAGATATCCCATAATCCCATCACAAGTCCAGCTGTGTCTAGGTGGGCAAGAGATAGAAAAGACAATGGGACTAGGACTGGAGTCTTCCTACCACTATACTGTGAGCTCACACTATACTTCCATCCAATGGAGGTCAGATGCTCAAAGGTTCTTTGGATAAAGGTTGGACCTGCTTTGAGGAGCTGAGATGACAGCCAGTTTTGGGGGAACAGTGTAGGCAAATACCCCTCTACAAGAGCATTCATTTAAAAAGATTTCAGTTGTACCAAAAAAAGGGGGAAGGAGGAGACATGGCCTTATACATGAGAACAGGATTCAAGTATATCCCCTAGTAATAAGACCAGCCTTGAAATGTGTCTGAAATTTTTGATCTTAGAACATTGTATTCTTTTGTAGTGACTTCAGGAAGCAGAATGTAAAGTATATTGCTAAACAGCCTTGTGTTTGGGTTACAGGTTAACTGGACCAAACAATGTGACCTGCCAGGGCCTGTGCAGCAGTCAGAATTGTAGTCGTTTGAATCTTGGAATCACTCTAACTTCTGATTTAGCTGAATCCACGTTCACAGTCAGTGTCACTGCCATCAATGACCTTGGAAACTCTTCTTCATTTCCATTTACATTCACGTTCTTGGACATAGGTAAATTTGCAATTTCTCAGGTTTGTTTACTGGCACGTGAAAAGTACCTTAAAGCTCACTCAAATCTTCTATGTGTAGTTGTTTTAAAGGAGACAGGAGCTGATGGAAAGCAACCAATGGGTACAGACAAAGTTCGTGGCTTTTTTGATGCATGTGAAAGAAGGACTGGCCTGTGGCCATGTAGAGGTAGCTGCAGAATGGGACCTTCAACTTCATTCTCTTAGAGAAGTCAAGAGTTTCTGACTTCTTCCCATGACATAAGCAGCTGCCAGTGACACCACTAATGGAAGAGTGTCCCAGGAGGTCTTACAGATGTCCTTTTATCCCATTGGCTACCCTCATTGTGCACACTGTGCATACAATGTGCCAAGATACAGATGTATCTGCTCTGAGAATGCTAGCCTCTAGCGCTGGTCCCTGGAAACTGTAACGCACCAGTCCCAGCACATGTGTGAACACTAGAACTGGCCTAGCTAAATTAGAGGCCAAGCTCAAGCATCCCAACTGTCAACGATCCAGATGGACCTGTGTGTCTGTCCTGCCTATAGTTCCTACTCACACCGTGTGTCTCTCTCCCTTCCTGTGGTATCTCCTTGCTATTTGCATACCTATTTGCTCTCCACCATTCTCCTCATCCACCTTTTGTCTCTTGAAAAACTGTGTCTACACCACCATCTTTCCCTGTGCCTTTCTGGTTTTCCTGTATTTTTGCTTTGTTTTGAATTTTCCTAACATTTTTTTTTCCTGAAGTGGTCACAACTCGCCACCCCTGCCTTTGCAGTCCTTGGCATACTGGTTTTCTTTAAATCCAGGAAGTGGGGTCAACACATCCACTACTTGGTAAAGATGAGGTTGGGTTAAGGGCAATTATCTCAATGGCTGAGAAGTGAAACCAACATTTTTAAATAGCTCATGTCAGTACTTAAAGCAATCGCCGATCATAAAGGCTGACTTGAACAGTTTGGTTTGTCTCGGTTACCAGTGAGGCCTCTTCCTCCGTGGGACATCAGAATCAATTTTCTAAATGCTTCTGGGAGCAGATGTATCCTGCAGTGGAAAGATGAGCGGCAGGTGGTTCGCAATCGACTCAGATACCGGCCTCGGAACAGCAGGTCCTGGAATATGGTAAGTGTTCAGAGGAAAGGGAGAGAACCAGTAAGGGCCTCGACATTGCTGCACAGACTCATCATGTCAACAAAGCAGGGAGTTTAAGAGCGTTTAGCATGGAAACACATATTGGAAATCCATCAGAAAGTTATTCATACTTCTGTGTGCTTTTTAAAAAATTTTGTGTGTACAAGTGTTTCCCTTGCATATATGTGCGCTTTGTGCCCCCAGAGGCCCGAAGAGAGCATCAGATCCCCTGAGGCTGGAGTTGCAGGTTATTCTGAGACACCATATGGGTGCTAGGAACCAAAACTTGGTCCTCTGCAAAGGCAGCATGTGCTCTTCATCACTGAGCCATCTCTCTGTTTATTTAGAAACATTGGAGGGGCTGGAGAGATGGCTGAGTGGTTGAGGGCATTGGCTGCTCTTCCAAAGGACCTTGGTTCAATTCCCAAGCAACCATATGGCAGCTCACAACTGTTTGTAACTCCAGGTCCAGAGGATCTGACACCCTTGCACAGACATACATGCAGGCAAAATACCACTGTATATAAAATAAAAATAAATCATTAAATTTTGATAAATACAAAGAAAGAAAGAAAGAAAGAAAGAAAGAAAGAAAGAAAGAAAGAAAGAAAGAAAGAAAGAAAGAAAGAAAGAAAGAAAGAAAGAAAGAAAGGATGGGAGGGAGGGAGGGAGGGAGGGAGGGAGGGAGGGAGGGAGGGAGGGAGGGAGGAAAAGAGAGAATATGAGCCAAGCAGTGGTGGCACATGCCTTTAATCCCAGCACTTGGGAGGCAGAGGCAGGGGGATCTCTGTGAGTTCAAGGCCAGCCTGGTCTACATAGTGAGTTCCAAGACAGCCAGGCTACACAGAGAAACCCTGTCTTGAAACAAATAAGAAAGAAAGAAAGAAAGAAAGAAAGAAAGAAAGAAAGAAAGAAAGAAAGAAAGAAAGAAAGAAAGAAAGAAAGAAAGAAAGAAAGAAAGAAAGAAAGAAAGAAAGATTGGGGTAGGGGAGATGGGTCCGTGAGTAAAGAGCTTGCTGAGCAAGCATGAGGACCTGACTTTGGATCCTCGGAACCCTCACTAAAAAGTGGAACGTGGCAGCATGTGCATGTGATCCTAGCACTGATGGATAGAGATGGGGACCTCTGGAGGGCACTGGTCAGCTATCCCAGTCAGTCAGTGAGAGCCAGCTTCAGTGAGAAACTTTCCTCACAGGAAAAAAGAAAGAAAGAAAGAAATACGGTGGAGAAGCAGTTGAGGAAGACACTTAACAATGACCTCGGGTCTCACGTGTACATACACATGCAAAGACACATATGTGCCCCACACATACATGCACACTTATGAACAAGTATACACACACACACACACACACACACACACACACACACTCACACACACAAAATATCTTGATCCCTGATCCTGAATTTTATTTTCATTGTTCATTTTTGTTTATTTACTTATTTATGTGGTGGTGTATGTATATGTGTATGTATGTGTGTGTGAGAGAGAGAGAGAGAGAGAGAGAGAGAGAGAGAGAGAGAGAGAGAGAGAGAGAGAGAGAGAGAGAGAGAGGAGGGTCATGGAACAAGGAGTGGGAAGCACGTAGAGGCCAGAGGACAGCTGATGAGAGTTGGCTCCACCATAGAGATCTTGGGGATCAAAATCAAGATGTCAGACTTGTCAGCAAGCCCCTTTACCCACTGAGCAATCTCATGACATCCTTAAAGTCTTTTCTTTAAACAGCAGGTTTGGTCGGTTGATTGGTTGGTTGGTTGGTTTTAGGCGTGCTGGGAATTGAACCCAAGGCCTTGCCTGTATCAGACAGGTGTTCTGCCACTGTGCTACTTCCCAACCCTTACATTTTATTTTACTGTTGTTGGTGTGTGTGTGCAGGTACATGTGTGCCACAGTGTATATGTGGAGGTCAGAGGTCAACTTTTGGGAGTCCATCCTCTCCTCCCACTGTGGGTCCTGGGTGTGGAACTCAGGTCATGAGGCGTACCCTGCAAGCACCTTTACCTGTTGAGTGATCTCGCAGGCCCTCGTTCTGATTGTTTTAAGCCAAGGACTTTTATAAACCTATTTTTAATAAATAATTTGTTTCTCCTTATTCTTCTATCCCCTTTCTCATTTTTCTTTTTTAACATTAACAACATATTGGAAAGAAATATTAGAATATGTACTCAAAGGCTTATATGGAACTAGATATTCCCAAGGAAAGGATTGCAGTTTGATATATTACGCACTACACTGTGTGTGTGTGTGTGTGTGTGTGTGTGTGTGTGTTGTGAGGGGGGGTGTTGGGAGTGCATATGTGTCATGTGGAGGTCAGAGAACGAAGGTCAGTCCCCACCTTTCAATTACACCTCATTTGAGACAGGGTGTGTTTCTGGTTCTCAGATGCATACAACAGGTGAGTGGCCCATGAGCTTATAGCACTCTCCGGTCTCCTGGACTACCTCACTGCTGGAGCCTCGTATTACAAGTGCCTGTGCCTGTGCCTGTGCCTGGATTTACACATGTCCTGGAGATTTGACTCAGGCCCTCACATTTGATCAGCATAACTTTACCCACTGAGCCGTTTTCCCAACCTGGCACTACCATTTCTTTATAATAAAAAAAAAAAGTAGGATTATGATTCCTTCAAGAATTTTTGTGAAGTACAGTGGCTTATGATAATACTAAAGAACTGGCTCCACATATAGTTGAGACTCAAGAGAACATGACTAAGCCAGGTGGTGGTGGCCTTCAATCCCAGCATTAGGAGGAAGAGGCAGGTGGATCTCAGTGAGTTCAAGGCCAGCCTGGCCTACAAAATGAGTTCCAGGATAGCTAGGACTATTATGCAGAGAAACCCTGTCTCAAAAAAAAAAAAAAAAAAAAAAAAACAAAGAACAAAGAGAGAGAGAGAGAGAGAGAGAGAGAGAGAGAGAGAGAGAGAGAGAGAGAGAGAGAGAACAGGACTAACATTTTTTTCCTGAAACCAGTTTTATGTCTATGGTGTAGAAATTTTCCACATGGATTTAAAAACTGATAGATTTTTGGACTAGTGTGATGGCACATACCTATAATCCCAGTACTCTGAAGGCTGAGAGAAAGGATAGAGTTCTAGGCCTGTCCGTGCTGTGTACTATGTGTCTATGTGTGCCTGTTGCCCATGGAAGCCAGAACAGGGTGGATCCCATGAGACTGGAGTTACAGACAGTTGTGAGCCACCATGTGGTACTGGGAATTGGACCCTGGTCATCTGCAAGAATAGCCAATGCTCTTAACCAGTGAGACATCTCCCCAGCCCCCAACAGACAGGCTCTTAATCTCTAGAGATTTTTTTTTTAAGAGAAACTACTATATTAGATTAACATCTCATATTCAATAACCTTACAATTGTTCATTCTCATTGAATGGTTGATCCAGAGAATTAAAAGGTCATCTCATCTAGATTGTCCTTTCAAGTTGAAATTCTCTGTATCAGGCTGGGGAAATACCTCAACAGCAGAGGACCTGGCTTTGGTTCCCAGCTTACAACTGCTATAATGTCAGTTCCAAGGGATCTGATGCCCTCTTCTGACTGGCCTCCTCGGACCTCCTGCACACACATGGTGCACATCCAAACACTCAGGCACTCGCGCACATACATAAGTCAATCTTCTAAAAATTCTTTGTATTATCCTTTCTGTATATCAGCTTTGTACTTGCTGAGGACACGCTGCACCACCGAGCTGTCTCCTCTTTACGTCCATTTACTACTAATGGGCACTTTAGTGGCCTTGTCTGTCCTGCTGTTCCATTCTGTCCTACAAGATTGCCTTAATGAGTAAGAGCATGTATTTGTCACTAGAGCCTGTGGAGGGTAGAGTGGAAGGAGGAGATTGAGGAAAGGAGTGACATCAGGCTCACCCTTAGCACGTTAACACCTAAACAGCTGAAGTAACCTATGATGCACTTCAAAGCAATCAAAAGAGTATGAAAATGCTTACTATTTTCAGATTTTTTTTAATGCCTATGGTTGTTGTACATAATTTATTTCTGTGTACCACATGCATGTTTGGTGCCTACAGAGGCCAGAAGAGGGCATCTGATTGGATCCCCAGGAACTGGAGTTCTAGATGGTTGTGAGCTGCCATGCGAGTCCTGGGAATGGAAACCAGGTCCCCCTGCAAGAGCAGCCAGTGCTCTTAATCACCGACCCATCTCTCGGGTCTCGATGCTTACTGTTTTGTGGGGAGCCTTATCTCCTTGCCTTGGCCGTTGCATACCCTCTGCCCGCACTGGACTGGCACAATACACAATCCACTCTCTAAAAATGCACAAGCGTTGTCTCTCAGTGAAACAAATCTCATCTGATTCTAGGTTAACACTACAAATGCCAAAGGAAGACACAGCCTACAAGATCTGACACCGTTTACAGACTATGAATTTCAGATTTCCTCCAAGCTACATCTCTCTAAAGGAAGCTGGAGCGACTGGAGTAAGTCACTGACAACACGAACACCCGAGGAAGGTAGGCATCTAGCCAAAAACAAGGTGGAGGAAGCAGAAAAAGGGCGTGGGAAGAGGCAAAGTCTCACTTGGTGTAGACTCTTCCAGGATATGGGCTACAGAAACTGCCCAGGAAGGTACATTTATGGTGCTAAGAAGTTGAGCATGTGGCCGGTCCTGCCCATTCTCCATCAGTCAAACCATGGCTTTGTTAGTGTCCAATTAAATGTGTTCTTATTCCTCTGTCTCAGTGACTGTTATTCCCCAAAGCTGTAGCCAGTAATCGATCCCATTTCTTTGATGTATTTTATCTCTTTGGTTCTTTGAAAATTATAAACGATTATTTAGAAACTATAAGCCATACTAAAAGTTTGAAAGAATTTCTGAAGACAGTATCCCGAAATAAAAGGAATGTCCAACAATCCTCTTTCTTCAAATGCTGCATTGCACTTCTCCAAGCCTACGATGTTATCCTGCTTAAAGGAGTCCCATTGTGCCAGGGCTAGGAGCAGCATAACCAGTTCAAGTCTTTATCTAATTAATGGGCTTTTCCTTTTGATCATTATTGAGAAGTCAATTTTATTGAAACATGAGCAAACATTTTATTGAAACAGAAATTCTTATATAATCTTTCTGTCATATTAACAAATTGTTCTCATTTTTATTAGTTCCTTAAGAGTTTTGTGTAATATATTTTGATCATATTCACTCCCTCCCCCAACTCCTTCCAGACTTATAACTAACTCACACAATTATGTCTTCTTTTTCCTGTTTGTTTTTTTTTTTGTTGTTGTTGTTGTTTGTTTTAAAAACCCATGAAGCTCGATTCATGCTGCCCATATACTCTAGGATGTGTGGCCTTCACTGGAGGGCAGTCAACACACACCTTTAGAGAAACCTGACTCTCCCTCTCCCAGCAGTTATCAATTGGCAAGAACTCCTCAGCAGGAGGCGGGACTCCATGCTTGCCTCCCCTCTCCATGCTGGAACTCTGGCTTGTCTTGTGCTCATTGTCTCAACCACTGTGAATTCAAATGGGCACCTGCTCTGCTGTGTCTGGAAAACACTTCCTTCCCAATAGTAACAACGCTTGAATACACAAGAATTCTGTTTTGTTTTGTTTCTTTAAGCACTCAGTAGTGGCATAGTATAGAACTTTTCATACTCTTGTGGGGTATTCATTCACCAGAGAAGATTGCTTGGATACAGGTTTAAGCCAAGAGAAACTCTATTAGCCAGTCAGTGACTACACTGGGAGTTCAGGATCCCAGTGTAGCCCTGAGCCTTTCTCAGGGTGAGCTTTTAAGCACAAAAACCATATTCTGGGTTGACATAGCTAACATGAACAGTTAGCCAGAAGCAGAACTACAGAAGCTAAAAAGCAAGATCAAAACATTTTGATACTTTCCCAGAACTATATGGGCTTTGATGGATTAGGTCTTTGTTTTAGTTGTGGCCAGTGGTGCTGTCTACATGCAGAGTTTTACAGCCTGAATGGTACTTCCATCATGAAGTCAGTTGTGCTAAAGTTTGGGGGCCTAATCAGGTCTGAGGCACTGTTATGATACTTCATGTAAATTTAAATCAAAGAAAAAATTACAGGAATGTAACCAATTGCCTACTACTATCTAGAGGTTTGTGAGACAAATTCTTACTGGATGGCTTGGAACTCACTGTGTAGACCTGGGTGGCCTTGAACTCACAGAAATCTGCCTTCTCCTGCTTCCCAAGTGCTAGGATTAAAAATGTGCACTGCCGTGCCCAGCTGGAGTTTTTATAATACTGATGTGAACATCTAAGTGATTATTTACGAAGGTGGGAGTATGTGTATATGGGAAGCAGCCTTGTGATTTAGCTGCACTCTGAGCTCCTAATAGTTGAGAGTTTTGTTGGTTTTGTTTGTTTGAAGACAGGGTCTCACTCTGTAGTTCTGTCTAGCCTGGAACTCAATATGTAGACCAGGCTGACCTCGAACTCAGAGACCTCCCCACTCCCTCTGCCTCCTGAGTGCTAGGATTAAAGGTATGTGCCACCACAACCCATTTCTTAATAGTCTTTTGGTAATTGATGACTTATCAGTGATGAGCTGGTGGCATCCAAGGCCCCAGAGAGGCCTGATACCTACTATGAGACTATTACACCCAATATAGAGTTTGGATAATAATCTTCATGTCTTTTGGTAATTGCATTTCTCCATGTAAGAAAATATTTAAAATGGATTTATCTAGTGAGTGATAATTAAATACCTTGTTTTCTGACTAAAGATTACATTAGTGACCCACATGCCCCTCTGTAGTCCAGAGATTTTTCTTTGCACTCTTTAATGTAGTTGGAGTAATGTTTGTTTGTTTGTTCATTCGTTTCAAGACACCGTTTCCCCATGTGGTCCTGGCTGTCCTGGAACTCACTCTGTAGACCAGGCTGGCCTCAAACTTAGAGATCCATCTGCCTCTGCCTCCTGAGTGCTGCGATTAAAGGCGTGAGCCACTCCCCTCAGTGTGAAGTAATATTTCTTAAATACTTCGTGGACTTGATTTTGTTTGGACAATGCAGATAAGATTTTTCAAATGGGTCATATTTGATATTCAAATCCAAAAGAATATATGGGTCTAGACATCTGTAATCTACATTATTACATCACAGGGGTCCGAGCTATAAACTACAGAAACTCAAGGCTTATGGATCCTTGTCATTTATACACAGATTAATGGCTTACTTAGATGTATTGAAAAGGATTTTCTTATTTATTTTTTTTTTTTTAGCACTTGCCTGATAAATTCAGACTTCTCCAAGGCAAGCTAGTGACTCTAATATGCTATAAATAAGCCACCAGTCACTGTGAGGCTTATGTGTTCAGAGCAGGGCAGACACTCAGAGAACTGAGGCGTGGTTTACCTCGGCCTGGAGGCTTCCTTTCCATGTCTGCATCTTGCTTCTCTGTGTTTGATCTTTCTGTGGGCACTTGCTGCTCTTACTTTAAGCTCTGTGGTTGACACCCCTTACCACTCTTTTCTGTCATCAGTTTCTTTTTGAAACACCAACTGACGTAAACCTAAACGTGTGAAATTTTTTTTAACACTTCCTGCTTTTAACCCTTCTAAGTGTCTAGTCATACATAACTCGCTTTACTCCCTGAAACTGTGAATGATTTGTGAGAGGGTTCTTTTTCTGTAGGCTAAACTTCTAAAACCTGGGAGGAGCATGGTGTCCCCTGGTGGCCCAGGTGTGGCTATTTGTGTCGTTCCAACTGAGTGAAGACTCTCTTCACTGCACGTGGGCCCTTCCTTTGGTGTTAAATTTGACTCCTGTCCTGGTCTTCAGAGAAATGACCACTAAGGAAGAGGAGGGGGAAGGAAACCATGTCACTTTCTGAGAAACGGTTTCTAATTCAGCATCTATCAAAAGCAGTGTTGACTCTGGGGACTTGAAGCCGTATTTTCTTTCTAGTGAGAGAACACTCATAAATTTGAGCTCAAAAGTATGCAGACCTGTGCACACTCAAGACTCACAACACCTAGCAGAAGGCTCCACTAAGATGAATAGGCCTCCTTTTATGTATGTGACTCTCTGTTTACAGGTTTGAGTGCTACTCGCCTCAATGAATTTGGGGAAATAATTATGGAGGCATGGCATGCTTATCTTCAGATCAGAGTGGCAAAGAAGTGCCTCATGTCGTTCTGACAGCACAGATGAGTGAAAGATGCCCAAGAAAGAGAGATTTAGCAGCCCATTACAGCCACCCTTCCTCATATTGAGAAGCCAGGAAATTCATTCATTCATTCATATGTTATACTAAACTATTATCACCATTAGGGTAGATGTGACAATTAAATACCAGAGTTATTCTGACATCTTAGAAAACAAGCCTTTCATCACAGTGAAGCTTGGGAGTTAGCAATCAGTTTATGTGCAGATCCAAGAAGTAAATGCTTGTAGCTTTGTAGACCATGTAGTCTCTGCAATTATTAAAAGTTGTTCTTGAAGTAGCTAAGCAGCCATTGGCATTGACCACAGATATGACTGGGTTCCAAAGAAACTCCATATATGAGTACCAACATTTGAATTTTACATAATTTCCATGTAAATTGATATTTCTGATGTTATAACCATTTAAAAATGCCAAGCAACTATTATTGTTTACAACTTTACAAAAATGAGAATCAGACTGGAATTGGCTCACAAGCCATAGTTGTCAACCCCTAGAATAAGCCCAGAGATTATCATGCTTCTATCTCTTTGCCTAAGGCTGGAGAAAATGAGAATGAAGGTCTTCGTATACTACTAAAAGGATTCGCATACAAACATTTCATTGGGGGAAGTCATTTTTGATCTAGTCAGAGTCCAGACCTTTGCCTCTTCTCAGTCTTCCCTAAGGCTGTCCCTGTCTCTAAGGAAATAAATGCCTGTGCTCAGTTATTTGACACACGATGGCCACCCCAGTACTGGAAAGTGCTTTCTGTTGTAATAGAAAGCATGGCCTACAAGGAATGTGTTTGCATCAGGAGCTACAGCTTGTGCTGGGACATAATGACAACCAGTCAGAACTTCAGACTCCAGCAATTGCAATTTATCTTGAAAGGATATAGCAAAATTCCTGGTGGAGGCAACACCAAGGTTAAGCATAACCCCAAAGAGGAATCTGGGAGCCTTTTTACATTTCTTCACTGCTAAAAACTAAAGTTTGTGTTCCCATAAAATTCATATAATGACGCTTTGATCCCTGATAGGATAGAATTAGGAGGTGAGACTTTTGCCAGTAACTGGATTATGAGTATGAAGTCATCAAAAGGAGAGGAAAACAGCTCTGTCTCCTACTCGCCCACTTCCTACGTGAGGATTCAGGAAGAAGGCAGCCACACCAAGCAGGCTCTCACTAGGCTCAGATCTAACAGCACCTTGATTTTCACTTCCCAGCCTCTAGAGCCATAAAAACAGATGTGTGTTGTTCAAGCCATCCATTCTATAGATTTGGTTAACAGCAGTCTGACGTAAGGTACTTTGTCTGGGATTTAGAATCTTCAAGGTCTTGCAGTGAGGAAAGGAGTGATTGCCCTCTTGAAATGTGTAATGTGCTTGAGTTCTTAGAAATCTCATGGTCTTGGTTTTTTGTTGGTCTCTTGCGCTATCTTTCTCTTCCCCGTTCTCATCCGTGATCTCATCACAAGTAGGATAACATTAGCACTTCCAGATTCAACACTTGTCTTAAATTCTGTCACATTACCAATATGTTCTTTTCCTGTTATGTCCTCCCACTGGTTGCACTGTCCCGGGCTGTGTATTTCTCATCCATGTGTCTCTAAACAACACCTAGCATACCTTGTTTGGGCTTTCTGAAAGTTGCACTCTCTCTATAACCTACAACCCACTTTTCCCATCATTACTCTAATCCCTTCATTGTTGAGTGGATGAAGCAGCAGGAGAGAACTTGAAATCTTGGTTCCCTCATCACTTTCTCACACATAATCATGTCTCCAGAAAAATCCTTGCATCGGAAAAATAGAATAGAAACAACTTCTTGACTTGGGATGCTAAGAAGTGCGTCGAAATAAGAGTGGAGAAGTATCCATTAGACCTGGTGACTGGGACAGCCTGTAGCTGTGTGATCAGTGTGCATGGAGGAAGGGATGTCACATAACATGGACAGAGAGCGCATGTGGAGTGCGGGAATGAAGGCAGCCACAATTCTCAACTCTTTCCAAAAGGTTCTGTGAAAGACAGAGATGGGGGCAGTAGTGGAAAAGTATATGCTATTAAGAAATTCCTTAGCCGGGCGGTGGTGGCGCACGCCTTTAATCCCAGCACTTGGGAGGCAGAGGCAGGCGGATCTCTCTGAGTTCGAGGCCAGCCTGGGCTACCAAGTGAGTTCCAGGAAAGGCGCAAAGCTACACAGAGAAACCCTGTCTTGAAAAACCAAAAGAAAAAAAAAAAGAGAAATTCCTTGTTTGTCTCTTGGGGATCAGTCCCAATGCAGTACATTTGCAAGAGAATGATGAGGGTCTGAGGGAGGGGCCACTGGTGATCCAGGGAAGGCAGTCTGAGTCCTGTGCTGGAGAGCACCACTAAAACTTCACTTACATTTGTTCCGGAGTTTGTAGAGGGAGCGTCAGTGCAGAATTTCATTCCCAGTCCGTAATAATCTGTTAGGTGCTGGATCTTTAACAAGCAATCTAGTGAGCAATACCTTTAAATCTGTTGCCAATATGTAATTAGTTGAAGGTGTTATTGCTGTGAACAAGCCAACTGATTTGATACTGAACACACCCAATCCTAATTACATGGTCAATGCCTGGACGATGTAATTTGTGGAATGTTCAATATAGATCTTTGTTCACTATAGCAAACTGGAAGGGGAAAAGCAGGCTCTTTGGAGATAGCAAGAGCTGGCCACAGCTCTCAGCTTTGCCAGGTATCAGCTCTGAGTCTTTTGTCGACAGCAGATGTCATCATGTGAGTCTTCTATATCAGAAGAGGGCTCAGTGAGACCATGTACATGGCAGTGTCTGCACTTTCCCTTGCACTTCCCAGTGGTTAGTGTCAGTTGCCTGTACTTTTTAAGTCTTGGGACATGAACTCTCAGATACAAGGCCCAGGCTCAGTTCCTGTGTCACGCTTTCATGTCCTGAAGAACTGAAAGCATTTCAGAATGCTTTATGAAAGCTTTTCTCATCTTGTTGTCTTTGCTGAAAGAGCAATGTTACCCCTAATAGGAAGAGAGAAGAGAGAAACGGGCTTTAGATAAATTTTAAAAAAGCAAAACACAAAACACACACACATACACACACACACACACACACACACACACACACACACACACACACGCAAGTAGAAGACAGAAGAGAGAGAGAAGAACCACAGAAGAGGTCCACCCAATAGGGAATGTGAATTTCATAGAGAAGTCACAAGTTTTTTTCAGAGCCAAGTCACTGCAAGGTGCAAAGCCCAGACCAGGCGATAGGATCAAATAGACCCATGCTCAAAGCCTGACTTCCATAACTATTAATTGGTAAGTTTCTTACCCACTCAGCCGCTCAGTCTTCAAATGAGAAAAATAGCAACAGCCACACACCCTGTGGCAGCACTCTTCGTCTAAATCCTCAAGACAGCCCCCACGATAGAGAGCTATCAACGCCATTTGACAGCTGAGGAAACCTGCTAAAGGGCGTGTCTGGTAAAGATCACACAGCAGGGTTCTGTGGTAGACAGCCTGGTTCCTTGGTACCCCTTGCACTCCATCTACAGTCCCAGCAGGACATGAGGAAGGGGGTGCTGCAAAGAGCCCAGTAGGCCCTTGAAGGGTGCTGGCACAGGGCTGCCCCACTTTGCCTTCCCATGGCTAGTCCCTCCCCGGCTGTTTAGCTTTTGTTATCCAGGTAGTAGGTGTTACTATGCTAGAAAGTTTGTTCTGCTTGAGAGGAGCTTTACCCCAGAAGGAACCCCAGTGCGGCCTCACCTCAAACACCCTGAAAGTTCCCTGTGAAGGAAGATGGGTTGGGGTGACAGCAGATAACTTCAGTGGTTGGTTGTACTGGTTGTACTCCTGGCTAAAAGCAAATCTGTCAAGTAGGAGAGAAACCACACACACACACACACACACACACACACACGTACACATACATGTACACACAAACACACACATACATACACACATACATATGTACACACATACATACACATGTACACACACACGTACACGTACACATACACGTACACACACACATACATACACACATACACATGTACACACACACATACACATGTACACACACACACACACACACACACACACACACACACGCACGCACGCACGCACGCACCCTGCACAGGGCTGATTATTCTCCTTTTCAAGTGTGTTTGCCTTTCTCAAGTTCAATTGTACTGTATTCAACCATTGTCTTGTAGCTTGATGCTTATTTCTTCTATTTGTTCAGCTTGTGTTTTGACATCAAATGAATAACATTGCCTGGTTTGTTCCTTCATCACTGAACAACACTTACTACATCCTAGATACTCTACTCAGCATTGTGGCTTCTAAGTAAAGGAGATGTGCCTTTGCTCCAGGTAGATCACACCAAATAACCACACTTCGGTCTAAGTTTAGGACTGGAATAAAGACAAGGCTTGCTATTTGTACTAATACCTTGGTTTCCTTTACATCCTTGCTTTCCCACATTCCACAATAAAAAAAAAAGAAAGAAATAATCACACATACCTTGAGGTTTTTAGTTTAAATACTTTAGAACAAATGAAATGTGAGTTAATATATTTTAAAGGTAAGTGAGGAAATAAATTTTCTTAGTATTTTTAATTTTTTTCTTCAAAGTATCCATCTTTTCTTTTTTTACTTTTGTGCCAAAGGTATACATGTTTGCTTTTAAATAAAACAGGAAATACTAGATTACAGTGAAAATTGAAATTAGCCTATAATCCTATTTCCAGAATTATCTATTGACTTCTAAAGGTTTTCTACTGTGTATATATCTATATTTATGTGAATATGTGCTTTTCCCCTCTCCCTCCATCAGAGCCTGTTGGGACATTAGACATCTGGTACATGAAACAGAACATCGGCTCCAACAAACAACAGATCTCTCTTTTCTGGAAGGTAAGCCTTCAATTTAAAACTCAAGGAGAGTATATACTTAACAGAGTATGAGAACATGTCCTTCTGCTTCCATTGTGGCTTTGATATGGCACTTTAGGGACATGGGAGCTCAGACGATTCTGTGATACCTGACTTAATGTCATCAGCACTCCATTTGAGTTCCCTCTTCCAATGTTCACATCCTTGCTTCATCCCACTTCCATGACCAGCATTTCTGTCTCTAAACTGCACCCTCCCCTTAGCCACCACTCCTCCAAAACTGTGCTCCGCAGAGACCTTCTGTCTTATTGAGTCATCCTCAGGGAAGAAAAGATGAGAAAATTGAGAGTGTGGATGTTTAGGAAATTTTCCCACAGTTATTCAAAGAGAAAGGGTTTTTAAAAATTGAAAATAACCTAAATAGTAACAGAGAGCGACCCTCTTCAGCAGGAACAACAGAACACTACAACCCACCTTTCTTTTTTTTTTTTTTTTTTTTTTTTTTTGGTTTTTCGAGACAGAGTTTCTCTGTGTAGCTTTGCGCCTTTTTCCTGGAACTTACTTGGTAGCCCAGGCTGGCCTCAAACTCACAGAGATTCGCCTGCCTCTGCCTCCCGAGTGCTGGGATTAAAGGCGTGCGCCACCACCGTCCGGCCAGAACCCGCCTTTCTTATGAAGAAGCAAAGTTGCATCTGCGCTGAAAGCCAGTATCACTACCTCATTTAATTCCCTCAACCCCCGTGGGTTAGGCACTAGATAGGAATATCTAAAAAAAAAAAAAAAAAACAGAGAATGGTAGCGCATGCCTAGGGTCATCCAGTCACTAGGTGGAGATGGGGACTTGAGAGCCTCTCTAAATCTTTTTCTACAACTTGATGAGTCATCTCTGTTGAGTCAAAATACTGTTTGAATTCAGCAATGACTGCGTGCTCACAGGACAAGGTTTCCAGGTGAGGTGTACTATATTTTATTTCTCAACGCTCCTTCCCACCTCCCCCTACCACACACACACACACACACACACACACACACACACACGCACGCACACGCACACGCACACGCACACACACACACACACACACACACACAAGTATCTGGTACAAGAAAATCTCTTAAAAATAACTTGTTGCATCATGACCAAGCCCTTTACTTTGAAACTAACATTGCAGTTCAAAATGAAGCTGCTTCCAAGAACAATGTTCAAAGTAAGATATGTTGAGAGCCATAATTTGTAAATGAAAAATCCATATTGAATGTTTTATAATAAGGATGTTTTAAATAATGCTGCACTGCAGGGAGGGCTTGAGGGCATGCATATGAGTGTTCTTTTACAACACTGGAACACCCCATAACTGCAAAGAGGAAGTCCAAAGTAAAACTCCATCAGACTGTGAAGACAATGACAGAGTGTTATTCTTGAATGAAAGAAAATGTGAAATTGGTCTTACACTTTTGTAGGGTGTTTATGTTGTGTGGGTGCAACTCCTGTAGAGAGAGAGTGTGTGTGGGTGCAGGTGTAAGTGTGCTCCCATGAATATTTGTGGGTGTGTGCATTATGAGATTGTGCCACGTATGTGTGAATGTGTTTGTATGTATATAAGGATGAGTGTGTACACAGGAGTTTGTATATATAAGGGAGTGACTTGTCAACCTATGTGTAGGAATGAATGTTTACATGCAGGTAAGTGTATATATGAGTGAGTGAGGATGTGAGTGGGTAGAAGTTTACATATGTGGGTAGAAGGTAACATAAAGTGTGTGGATGTATGTCTATGTGAATGTGTGGGGTGCTAAGATGAAGAAGACTTTACTTCACTGTTATGTTTCCACAATTCATCATTTTCTTGTATTTCAGTATTTTCATTTTCTCCTGAAAACTCCACTTCCTGTACTTTGTAATATTCTTATTATTGTTGCCTGTGTGTACATGCACAGATGTGTGTATAGAAGTCAGAAAACTTGGGGGAATCAGTTTTTCCCTTCCACCATGTGGGTCACAAGGATCAAACTCAGTTCATCAGCTGTGGTGGTAGTGCCTTTTTCTGCTTTCACCATCTCACTGGCCCAATAGCCTGTACTTTTTTTTTTAATCATAACTATTTTTAAAAGTAGGCCCTATCTTGAAGCCCAAAAGTTTTAGGTAATCTAAGAAATGAAAGAAATGCAGTACAGAAGAAATGCTGTAGAATCTGCGGCAGGTTCTGCACTTGTGTGGCCATTCACCAGGAGCATCCTGTAAGCCACTTCCTACTGCCCAAGGCTTCATGCCATTTGCTCTGACTGCACACCTGTTTGAACCCATGACTCCTGTGTGCCTTTCTTCCAGAGCACACATCCTTTAAATGAAAGCTGTCTTCAATGTGTGGGTTTAGATGGAGACTGAAAGAAACATGGCAATGTATTAAAGTCACATTGGCCTTTGTACTTGCCTCTTAATTTCCTCAGTATTGACCCCAAAAATTACGGTTGAGGCCCACTGATATGGGAAAGCAACATCTGTGTCCAAATGAAGCTCTATCGCTGCCTGGAGGGTAGCACAGGGTATGCAAAAAAAAATTCATGAATATGGTGAGAGCTAAATTTTTCTATCTGAGGGGGTAATAAGAAAGAAAACACACTCTTTCTGGTGGTAACTGTCTCTTCTAGTTCATCTTGAAAAAAATCTTCTCTCCTGACGATCTCTCTGTCTCCACACGGCTACATCTCTCTTCTACACAGCTACACACCTCTCTTCACACATCTCTCTTCTACACATCTCTCTCCTACACATCTATCTTCATCTCTCTCACAGGAAAAACTCTGGACAAATATATGAGTTACATTTTGAGAGTTAAATAACATTTTTTAAGTAAACAATAAAGAAACAGAGCCATTTTGGTAACACATGAGAAATCACAGGCTAGAGAAGTCACACTGACTGGGCATGATGAGTAACCATGGCAACTCTCGGCTATCCACCAAGTTCCCTGATGTGTACTCTGTAAAGCGAGCATGTAGCTCTGAGTGGTCAGCATTCCTCGACAGAGAGTGACATTGAAATTCGGGACCTAAACAATAAACAGTTAGTTGGCTGAACCTTGAGCCTTGTATCACAAAAGTGAGATTAGGAGTGTGCAGAGAGAGTCAGTTGCTGAGAGAATTTGTGCAGGAAGTTATGTCATTAATGTTATCAGGCAGGCTTTTGCAAGCAAAGAAATGGCACTAAAGTTGTTTCATGCCTGACCTTGGTTCAACAATTAGACACCTGGGAATTTGTCCTTGTGCATTTCATTTGCAGGGGCAACTAGTCTGCTTTGAATTTGCTCTGAGGTCTTAAATCAGCTAATTGTATAAAATCTACAACTGTCTTGGTAGCTGAGAATATTGTCATTTTCCTATGTCAGTCTGAGCTATGAAAAATATCCTGGTATTATTTCTATTCATCAAAATTATGCAGCTTAAAAAGAAATAATCTTCCTGACCATCCACAGATATATGTGTGCCCAGCAGATGGAACATGTATGTGAGATAAACACACAGGCAGTGGGGAAAATAACAATAGCTGTTTTTAGGGAAGTAATGTAGTAGCACATGAAAAAAAAAAACAGACAGAAGCAATCAGTTTTCAGAGGTTCCTTCATCAGAGAGTTATTCACCTGGTGGGTCAACACCTGAATTACTGATTGCCATCTGTTGTATTTGTGTCATAGCCCATGACAAAGCTCTGCTTGCTCAGGAGCTCATCCACTCTGCCATCCAAACAAGTGAGCAAGCAACTCAGAGCTAGACATTTGCTGCCTGGTAGGATATGGAAGCCCCACCCAGGCCTTGCATCCCAAAGTTCACAGGCCATCAGGGGAACAGATATAGGAGCAGGGTGATAAGGATACTTGTGGATTAAGGAAGAGTTCAAGTGTGAACAGAAAGGCATTCTGGTCCATCACCCAATAGATCAGGAATAAACAGTGAGTAGCAGGGAAAGGATGTCACAGCCAGTAAGACTAGAGCTGGACCCAGAAGCATGAGTCCCCAGGACAAGGATGAGAGGACATTTGTTGGGAGACCTGGAACTGAAACTTCATTATGGAAAGCATCACCTTGGTGAAACAAGCCATTTAACTTATGTAGAGATTGGGGATGGGGCAGGGGGACTTATGTTGAGATTGTTTTTAGTTTCAGGGATTGTATAATTGTTCATTATTTGAGGCAAGGCTTCACTATGTATCTCAGGTTGACTTTGAACTCACTCTGGAGTCCAGGCAGCTTAGAACTTGTAGCAATCCACCTGCCTCAGGTTCCTAGGTGCTGAGATTACAGACCTTCTCAAAACAATGACAACAAACAAAAAGCAGCAACAAGTGTGCCTTGGGGTTTCCATCGCTGCTACAAACACAGTGACCAAAAGACAAGTTGGGGAGGACAAGATTCATTTGGCTTACACTTCAATATTGCTCTTCATTACTGAAGAACGGGACAGGAGCTCAAACAGAGCAGATCCTGGAGGCAGCAGCTGATGCAGAGGCCATGGGGAAGTGCTGCTTATTAGCTTGCTTCCCCCTGACTTGCTTAGCCTGCTTTCTTATAGAACCTAGGACCACCAGCCCAGGGATGGCATCACCCACCATAAGTTGGACCCTCCCCCACTGATCACTAATTGAGAAAATGCCTTACATCTGGATCACATGGGGGCAATCCCTCAACTGAGGCTCCTTCCTCTCTGATGGCTCTAGCTTGTTTCAAGTTGACACATAAAACCAGGCAGGACAACTGGCCCCTTGTCAACTTGACACACAAATCCATCACTATTGAGCCACAACTCTTCCTTTCTGATTTATCCCCAAGTTCTCACATTAAAAATCATAAATGATTTTTAAAGTCCCACAAATTCAAACACATTAAAATTTCAGTCTCTTTAAAATATGCAATGTCTTTTAAGAGTTCAAGTCTTTCAGCTGTGAGCTCCTTTAAAAGTCAAAATTAAATTAAATACCTTCTTCAAGAAGGAAGAACCAGGGCACCATCACAATCTGAATCAAGTCAAATCAAACTCCAACAGTATAAATACCTCAATGTCCAATTATCTGGGATTCACTCATGATCTTCTAGACTCCTGAAAAAGGCTATGGTCACCTCTCTGGCTCTACCCTCTGCAGCACACACAGGTTGTCTTCCAGGTTCCTGCTGGCTCCACTCCACTGCTGCTACTGTTCTTAGTGGTCTTCCCATGATACTGGCATCTCCAAAACACTGGGGTCTTCTGATGCAACTGAGCTGCACTTTCACCAATAGCCTCTCATAGGCTTTCCTCATGGTGCCAAGCCTCAATGTCCTGGGCCTTCAACTGCCATCGAGGCTGCACCTTCACCAAAGGCCTCTCCTGGCCTCTCACAGGACAAAGCCTTAGCAGCTCTCCAATGACCCCTTCATACCTTTAAAACTAGTACCACTTTTGACTTCTATACATTACCAAGTCAGCTGCCAGCACAAGGTACAACCTTGGCCACCTCTGGAACACAGCTTCTCTGTGCTCTCAGGAAACACTTCCCAGATTTCACCTCAGTGATGCTGGTCTCTTCTTAATCACCACCAATTTCTTAGCTCCAGCCAACCAGCATCAAGTATCCCAGCAAAGCAAAAATTGCTTTAGTAATTCTGGTATCTTGTTGATCACAGCTGATTTCTTCAGCTCCAGCTAACTGGAACCACAGGATCTTAATTAAAAATAACAAATGACCCTGAAAGAGTCTTTAGACTTCCCTCTAAAACTTCACAATCCAGACCTCCATCTTCTGCACTGCTCTCAGTGTCTTACCTTTCAAGCTCCTAAAGAACATCCCAGAGAATTTTTAACACTCAATGGTTCTTCTAGTCCAAAGTCGCAAAGTCCTTCCACAATCTTCCCCAAAACATGGTTAGGTCTGTCACAGCAATACCCCACTCCTGGTACCAAATTGTCTTAGAGTTTCTATTGCTGCTACAAAACACAATGACCAAAAAAGCAAGTTGGAGAAGAAAGTGTTTGTTTGACTTACACTTCCACATTGTTGTTCATCACTGAAGGAAGTCAGAACAAGAACTCAAACAGGGCAGGATCCTGGAGGCAGGAGCTGATGCAGAGGACAGGGAGGAATACTGCTTACTGGCTTGCTTCCCTGGCTTGCTCAGCCTGCCTTCTTATAGAACTCAGGACGACCAGTGCAGGGGTGGCACCACTCACCATGGGCTGGGCCCTCTCCCCCTGATCACTAACTGAGAAAATGTCTTACAGTTGGATCTCATGAGGCATTCTCTCAACAGAGGCCCCTTCCTCTCTGATGACTCTAGCTTATGTCAAGTTGACACATAAAACTAGCCAGTACAAAAAACAACAGTAAAATATTGATGGTTTGTTGTAAGATTCCATGCTGTCTTCTTTCCTTTCCAGTCCTTGCCCTATCACAGACGGACACAGCATTTCCAAAGACAGTTATTTGTGGGAAGAAAGGTTGCTCTTCCCCAACTGCTAATTATCCATTATTTCATCTGAAAGGTAGAGAGAGGGTTCTGGTTAAGGAGCAGAATGTAGCCAATGACAGAAAAGAGAGAATCAGGGGAAGAGAGTTACCAAATTAGCAGAAACAGAAGGGAAAATAGAGTTTTGCTTTCATAAAAGGCTCCCTTATTTTACAGCATTTCTGGTTGCAAATTGAGATAGAAATTATTATTCCAGGGAAACACCCATGAGATTTCATTCTTGGTTCAATCAGCACAGAAGCAGAGCCTCTAGGGAAGAGCTCAGGTAAGTGCCAACTGGTCCAGCTACGAGTCCACACTCTAGTCTAGATAGAGCTGTGCTGCCTGGTTCAAGTTCTGTTTCTATCATGTGATCCATGTGTTTTTGTGTGTCCATCTATATGTGTCTGTATGAACTTGCATGTGTATGAGTGTGTGTGTGTGTGTGTGTGTGTGTGTGTGTGTGTGGTACATGTGTGTATGTTTGTGTTATAATTTTTTAATTTATTTTTGAAAATTTCATACAAATATTTAATGTGGGTGTTTTTATGTCATATATGCACACACTGTATCATGCTGAGACTCACACCCATTATTGTCTGTTGCCCACCCACCCTGCTAAACTCCTTTTTTCACATGTATGTGACCCACTGGATTTAATTGAGGTTACATGCATAAGCATGGGTAGTGTTATTTACTGAAGGTTGAGCAATTTCCCAGTGGCTACACAACTAAGGAAAATGACTCCCCTGCCACAGCAACCCACTAACTATCAACTGCTCCTTAAGGAAGAGTAAGTACCCATGAGTCCCTGCCCTGTCCTTGAGGGAATGTTGATGGCCCCAATCTCACACAAATCTTGTTCAGGTAACCACAGCTACTGCCTCATGATCGCAATTGCCATGTCATTCCAGTGTTTTACAGCACTCTCCCTCGTCCTATGTTCTTTCTGCTCCCTCTTCCCTGTTTTCACTGGGCCTTGAAGGGAATGATATAGCTGTCCTGTTTAAGACTGATTTCTTTTATTTTTATTTTTTATTAAGAAAATTTTTTGGGCTGGAGAGATGGCTCAGTGGTTAAGAGCACTGACTGCTCTTCCAGAGGTCCTGAGTTCAATTCCCAGCACCCACATGGTGGCTCACAACCACCTGTAATGAGATCTGGTGCCCTCTTCTGGCCTGCAGGGATACATGCAGGCAGAACACTATATATAATAAATAAATCTTTAAAAAAAAAAAAAAAAAAAAAGAAAATTTTTATTCATTTTACATACCAACCACAGATGCCCCTCTCATCCCTCCTCCTGCTCCCTCACAGCCTTCCCCTCAAACTACCCCTCATTCCCTCCTCCAAAAAAGCAAAAACTGGTACATTCAGTTGAGGCAGATCCAAGCCCCTCCCCCCTGCATCAAGGGTGAGCAAGGTATCCGACCATAGGTAATTGACTCCAAAAAGCCAGCTCATACACCAGGGATAGATCCTGATCCCACTGCCAGGGGGCCCTTAAACAGACCAAGCTACACAAATGCCTCACCTATGCAGAAGGCCTAGTCTAGTCCCATGTAGGCTCCACAGCTGTTGGTCTAAAGTTTGTAAGTTCCTAGGAGCTTGGTTCATTTGTCTCTGTAGATTTCCCCATCATGATCTTGATGCCTCCAGCTCATAAAATCCTTCTTCTCTCTCTTCAATTGGACTCCTGGAACTCGGCCTGGTGCTTGGCTGTGGATCTCTGCATCTGCTTCCATCAGTTACTGGATGAAGGCTCTGTGATGGCAGTTAGGATATTCACCAATCTGATTACTGGTGTAGGCCAGCTCAGGCACCCTCCACTATTACTACTAGTCTAAGCTGGGGTTGTCCTTATGGATTCCTGGGAACTTCCCTAGCACCCGGTTTCTCCCTATCCCCATGATATCTCCCTCTATCAAGATATCTTTTTCATTGCTCTCCCACTCTGTAGGACTGATAATTATATATTTATTTCATATGTTACCACTTGGTTGAAAATGCTTATCAGCTCCTGGAGTTTTTCTGGTAGAGTCTTTATCTTATGCACTAAATCATATTATCTGCAAATAGGGAAACCAAATTCTTTTTTTCCTATTCAAATTTACTTTCATTTCCTTCTCTTGTCTTATTACTCTAGCTATGACCTTATATTGAATAAGGGTGGGTAAATGACACCCTTGTATTGTTCATGATCTTAATAGGTTTGCATATATAGCCTTTGTTATGTTGAGAGATTTTTTTTCTCCATCCCAATATTCTCCTGGACTTTTAAGGCCATTTCTGTATCTATTGCAATGACCATATGATTTCTTTCCTTTGCATGTGTTGAACAATCCCTGTACCACTGGTGTAAGCCAACTTGATCATTAAGAATGATATTTTTATTGTGTCCCTGAATTCTGTTTGCAAATATTTTGTTGAAAATTTTGTTCATTTATGTTCATCAGAGAGACTGGTCTATAGTTGGCATATACTTTTCTTTTGTTGTTTTTATCTGCTTTGGGTATTAGAGTAAACTGGCTTTGTAAAGAGTTTGAAATCCTCCTTTCTCTTCCTTTTTTCAGAATAATTTAAGAAACATTGATTGTAGTTCTTCTTTTAAGGTACTGTAGAATTCTGCAATGAGTCCATATGGACCTGGGCTTTTTTTATTACTGCTCCAATTTCATTGCTTGTTATAGGTCTGTTTAACTTAATTCTCTCATCTTGGTTTAACTTTTGTAGGTCATAGAAATCTAGAAATTCATCCATTTCCCTTAGATTTTTCCAATCTAGTAGAATATAACTTTTAAAGATGTGTCCTTATGATTTTATGCATTTCATCAGTATTTCTTGCAATGTCTTCTTTTCTTCTCCAATGTTATTATTTCTTTTCTTTCTTTTGGTTAATTTAGCTAATGATTTGTTAATATTGCTTATGTTTTCAACTAACCTGTTCTACTGATTCATTTTCTTAATATCTCAATTTTAAAATTTGTTAGATGTTGAAGTAATAGTTGACTATATTAGGCTAAAGATAATACAGTTTAAGATTAATCTCACCAATTTTCCTTTTTTTAATAGAATATTTTTTTATTTATACTTTGAAAACTTCTTAGATGTTGTGGTTGTTTGAATAGGAATGGTCCCCATGAACTGATGTGATTAAATGGTTAGTCATAGGGAATAGAACTATTAGGAGGTGTAGCCTTATTAGAGTAGATGTTTCTTTGTTGGAGGAGGTGTATCACTATGCAACAGGCTTTGAGGTCTCAAGCCAGGGCCAGTTTGGCAGTCTCTTCCTGCTGACTTCACATCTGGACATAGAACTCTCAACTACCTCTCCAGCACCATGTCTGCCTGCATGCCACCATGCTTCCCATCATGATGACAATGGACTCTGAACTGTAAGCCAGTCCAGTTAAATGTCTTCCTTTATAAGTGTTGCTCTGGCCATTTTATTGCTTTACAACAATAGAAATCCTAAGACAAGTTGGTACCAGGGACTGGGGTATTATTGTGATATGCCTGATCATGCTTTTGTTTTGGAGGAATGTGGATTTTGGGGACTTTTAATTAGAAAAGCAGTTGAACACTTTAACTGGGACTTAATGAGTCATAATAATAGGAGCATGGAAGACAGTGGTGCTGAGGGTGACTTGAATTCTGGCAACCTGGCTCAAGAGGTTTCAGAGGAGAAGAATTTTAGTGTGTGGCCTAGAGATGTTCTTGTGATATTTTGGCAAAGAATGTGGCTACTTTTTGCCCTTGTTCCAAAAGTCTGCCTGAGGCTAAAGTGAAGAATTCTGGATTAGTTCCATTAGCAGAGGAAATTTCAAAACAGCCTATTGTTGACTCTGTCGTGTGGTTACTAGTGTTCACTCTTACGAAGATCTATAATGGAAAAGAGCAAGCTGAGCAAGTACAAATACAAAATGGACAGTTCAAAGGGAAAGGGGGCACCAGAAAGTGAAATGGAGCTAAATCCTATGTTCAAGGAGATAACAGATGAAAGAAAAGCCTGATATTAGATAGAATAAAGGGAGTGGTGACTTTAGGGCAAGACCCCACCCAACTAAGTTTACAACTTGTGAAAAGGAATTAAAGAAAAACTTAGGGCCAGGTCAGATGGTCCAGACCCTTAATCCCAGCACTCCAGAAGCAGAGGCAAGTGAATCTCTACATTCAAGGCCAGCCAGGTCTACAGAGTGAGTTCCAGGACAGCCATGCTTAGACAATAAAGGAAACCATCAGAAACAAAAAGCTGGTGAAGACATAATTGAACGAGGGGACCACGTTCCAGCCCCAGCAAAGCAGCAACAGCTTTGGCCATGTATTTCTGAGTTTAGAGACAAGGATAGAAGAAAAGGGTTGTGGAATCTCCCTCTGCAACTAAGGAAAGCCACTGAGGCTAGGCATGTGTCAGTGGTGTCCCTGCATGGAGGCATAGAGAGGCCATAAGTGAAACTGTGAAGGTGAAGCTTGGATTGTGTTCAAAGACTCCAAGATGTTGGAGATACCAGAACTGTGGGATACTTGCTAAGGAATGTTGCTAACAGGGAGTGGAACCAGCCCAAGAGAAAGAAGTGTGTTGCAGTCAACAAAGCTGAAAGGAGTTGGAGATCCAAAGAGCTCCTTGACACCAGACATGGAGATGCAGGGTTTGAAGTTTGCCCAGCTGGTTTTTGGTCTTATTTTGGTCCAGTATTTCCTCACTGTGCTCCCTTTTGGAATGACAATATATATCCTGTACCATTATATGTTGGAAGTATGTGATCCGCTTTTTTATTTTGCTTTTACAGAGATTACAGTAAAAAAAAAAATTGCATGAATCTCAGAAGTCTTTGAACTTTGGACTTTAAAACAAGTTTGAGACTGGTATAGATGATGGAGACTTTTGAAGTTGAACTGAATACATTCTACATTATGTTATGGCTACAAGCTTATGGGGGTCAAGGAGGGTAATGTGGTGGCTTGAATAGGAATGGCCCCCATAGACTCATGTGCTTGAATGCACAGGGGGTGGCACTATTAGGAGGTGTAGCCTCTTTGGAGTAGGTGTGACTTTGTTGGAAGAGATGTGTCACTAGATGGCAGGCTTTGAGGTCTCAGATGCTCAAGCCAGGCCAGGTATGGCAGTCTCTTCCTGCTGCCTTCAGATCTGGATATAAAACTCTCAGTGACCTCTCCAGCACCATCTTCCCACCATGATGACAATGGACTAAACCTCTGAACTGTAAGTCAGCCCCAATTAAGTGTTTTCCTTTATAAGAGTTTCTGTGGTCACGGTATCTCTTCACATCAATAGAAACCCTGACTAAGATACATGTAAACAGTGTATCTTGATTTTATCTGTCCTCAAGTCCCCTTTCCTCCTTCCCCCAGGCACCCATCACATCTCCCTCCCCACTTCATGTCCTCTCCTTTTTTTTTTTTTAATAACCCAATGAATCCACTATTGACTGACATTGTTGGCTTGATCTTGTGCAGGTCTTGTGCAGATCACTACAATGAGTGCAATGGCCATGTTGTAGTCAGAAGACAGCATTTCACAGTATTTATTCCCATCTTCTAGCTCTTACATTCTTTCTACCTCCTCTTTTGCAATGTTTACTGAGTCTTGAGCATGTGGTTGATACATATGGTTGCAAGCTACCCACATGAGTGCTAGAAATAGAACTTGGGTCCTTTGCAAGATAAGTATGTGCTATTATCTACTGGCATCTACTCGGATCCTCTATTCTATTCTGTTGATATACATGCCTGGTTTTGTGTCAACACCATGCTATTTTTATTAGTATGGCTCCATAATATAGCTTAAAATCAGATACAGTGATGCTTCGAGCAGTCTTCTTTTTGCCTGGGATTGTTTTGGCTGTCCAAGGTCTCTTGTACTTCCATAAGAATTCCAAGATTTTTTTTATATCTGTGAAGAATGTGAATGGAATTTTTATTGGGGTTGAATTTAATCTGTAGGTTGCTTTTGTGAAGATGACCATTTTTACATCATTGGGTCTTCTAACTCATGAGCATGGGAAACCTATCCATCTTCTAGATCAGTGGTTCTCAACCTTCCTAAGCCTATGACCCTTTAATACAATTTCTAATGTTGTGGTGACCCCCAACCATTAAATTATTTTTGTTGCTATTTCACAACTGCAATTTTGCTACTGTTATGTATCATAATGTAAATATCTGATATGCAAGATATCTGATATGTAACCCATGTGAAAGGGTCTTTTGGTCCCAAGGGGTCATGAACCATGTGTTGAGAACCACTGCTCCAGTGTCCTTTTCAATCCCTTTCTTAAGTGTTTTAAAGTTTCTTCTATGGGGCCAATGAGGTAGCTTTAGAAGGTGCCTATTGCTAAGTCTGATGGCTTTAGTTTGATCCCTGGGACCCCATGTTAGAGAAAAAACTGACATCTACAAGTCATCTCTGGCCACCACACATAAACTGTGGTATGTTCAACCAATACTACACAGGCTTGTACATACACAGACACACAATGAATAAATAAAATGTAATCTAAAAAAAATGTCGCTGAGCAATGGTGGCACACACCTTTAACCCTAACACTTGGAAGGCAGAGGCAGGCAGATCTCTAAGAGTTTGAGGCCAGCCTGGTCTACAGAGCTAGTTCCTGGACATTCAGGGCTGCTACACAGAGAAACCCTGTTTAAAAAATATCAAGGGTTAAAATTAAGGTTTTCATTATAGAAATCTTTCATATCCTTAGTTTATTCCTTAGTTTTAGAATATTGCGGGCGAGATTATTGCCATTATTTCTTTTTCAGTTTACTTGTCTTTGATACAGAGGAAATCTAATGACTTTTGTGTGCTACTTTTGTATCCTGCCAATTTGATGAGTGTGGTGGTATTGTGTTCCCCAAAATATTGTGTACCCTAATAAACTTATCTGGGGCCAGGGCACAGAATAGCCACTAGATACAGAGGCTAGAAAATGGTGGCATTCACACCTTTAATCCTAGCATTCCAGAAGCAGAAATCCCTCTGGATTTCTGTGAGTTCAAGGCCACACTGGAAACAGCCAAGCATGGTGACTCAGGCCTTTAATCCTAGGGAGTGATGGCAAGAGGCAGAAAGGTATATGAGGCATGAAAACCAGGAACCAGAGCTAGTTAAGCATTTGGCTGGTTAAGCTTTCAGGCTTCTAGCAGCAGTGCAGCTGAGATTCATTCCGGATGAGGACTCAGAGGCTTCCAGTCTGAGGAAACAGGACCAGCTGAGGAACTGGCGAGGTGAGGTAGCTGTGGCTTGTTCTGCTTCTCTGATCTTCCAGCATTCACCCCAATAACTAGCCTCATGTTTGATTTTATTAATAAGAACTTTTAAGATTCATGCTACAGATAAGTGTTTATCAATTCTGAATGTCTTCTGGTAAGATCTTTAGGGTCTCTATGCAAACAGTCATATCATCTGCAAATAGAGATACCTTGACTTCTTCCTTTCCTATTTGTACCCCTTTTATTTCCTTCTCTTGTCTTATTGTTTTAGCTAGCACTTCTAGTACTATGCCAAATAAGAGCAGATTAAGTAGACATGCTTACATGTTCCTGTTAGTGGGAAACTTTGGATCTTTCTCACTTCAAATACAATGCTATCTATGGGTATGTCTTACATAAACCCTGCATTATGTTAGATATGTTGTTTCCATTTCAAATTTCTTCAGAGCTTCTAACATGAAAGGATGCTAGATTTTGTCAATGCTTTTTTTTTTTTTTTTTTTTTTTTGCCTTTATGGAAGTGACCTTGTGGTTTCTGTCCTCAACTCCTTTTATATAATTTATAACATTTATTGAACCATTCCTGCATTTCTGGAATAAATTATACTTGGTCAAGGTGAATGCTCTTTTTTATATGTTCTTGAATTTGATTTGCAACATAGTTTCTTTGTATTGTGCTTTTTGTTTTTATTTTAAACTTTTGCACTACTCCAGAAAGAAAGAATTATTTCTTCCTGTCAGCTGCTTGAGGTTTGGTTTGTTCTTGTTAAATTGTGTATTTGAATTTCTCTGATTTTTTAATGTAGGCATTTAAAACTACAAACTTCCCTCTTGGGATCACCTTCATTGTATTCTATACATTTTGGTGTGTTTTATTTGTGTGTGTGTGTATACATATATATGTGTGTGTATGTATGCATGTATATATTTGTTATTGTTTTGTTTTAATATTTATTTATTTATTTATTTATTTTACATCTCAACCACAGTTTCCTCTCCCTCCTCTCCTTTCTGTCTCTCCTCCCTCACCTCCTCTCTGCACCCACCATCCACTCCTCCTCTGTTTCTATTCAGAAAAGGGCAGATATCCCATAGATATCGACAAAAGATGTCATATCAAGTTGCAGTTAGACTAAGCACCTCACCTTTTATTAAGGCTGGGCAAGGCAGTATGAGGACTAGGGTCCCAAAAGTCAGCAAAAGAGTCAGAGACAGTGTCTGCTCCCAGTTAGGAGTCCCACAAGAAGACAAAGCTACACACCTGTCACATATATGCAGAGGGCAGTCCCATGCAGGCTTCCTGGTCATTGGTTCAGTCTCTGTGAGCTCCTGTGAACCCAGATTAGTTGAAACTGTGGGTTTTCTTATGATGTCCTTAACTCCTCTGGTTCCCATAATCCTTCCTTCCTCTCTTAAGCAGAATTCCCCCAGTTCAGCCTAATGTCTGGCTGTGGATCTCTGCATCTGATTCCATCGGTTGCTGGATGAAGCCTCTCTGAAGACTATTGGGTTAGGCACTAATCTACGAGTATAGCAGAGTACCATGAGGCATCATTACATTGACTTTTTTTCTCTAGTCATGTTTGGTTCTATCCTAGGTCTCTGGGTCATCCAGCCTCTGGGTCCTGGTGCTGCAGGCAGTGTCAGGGGTGGTCTTACTCTTGTGGCATGGGTCTCAGGGTGGACCAGTCTTTGTGGGCCACTCCCACAATTTCTGCACCGCTGTTACCCCAGCACACCCCATAGGCAGGACAGACTGTAGGTTGAAGGCTATGTGGCTGGGATGGTGTCCCGGTCCCTCCAATGGAAGTCTTTCCTGATCACAGGAGATGGCCAGTTTAGGCTATGTATCCTCTATTGCTAGGAGTCTTAGCTGGGGTCACCCTTGTAGATTCCTAGGAGTTTCCCTTGCACCAGGTTTCTACCTCACCCCAAAATGCTCCCCTTTCCAGTTGACTCTTTCAGTATTCTCCCCTCATCCCACCCTACCTGATCCCTTGTGCTCCCATCTCCACCCACCCCCAGTCCACCTATGAAATCTCTTCTATAATTTGAAATATATCTTTATAAGTGTTTCAGGCTTTTTGTTCTTGTTTTGTTTCGAGACAGGCTTTTGGGCTGGAGAGATGGCTAGTGGTTAAGGGCACTGGCTGCTCTTCCAAAGGTCCTGAGTTCAATTCCCAGCAATCACATGGTGGCTCACAGTCATCTATAATGAGATCTGGTGCCCTCTTCTGGCTTGTAGGCACACATGCAGGAGATATATATATCTCTGTAGACCAGCCTAACCTCAAACTCAGATCTTCCAGCCTCTGATTCCCAAGTGCTGGGATTAAAGGCATGCACCACCACTGCCTGGCTCTTGTTTCTGGTTTTTAAAGTTTCTATGTTTGCTATGCCTTTGGCACAGCATTCTTCTCCTTCCTTTATTCCCATAGTGCATAATTTGGCCATCTGGAAGTGTCACAAAGATCTCACATGTCTGTTCTTATGTTTGCAAAAGTTTACCAATAGGGCTGAAGAGATGGCTCAGTGTTTTTAAGAGTACTTGTTGATCTCGCAGAGGAAATGGGTTCAGTTCCCAGCACCCACGTGGTGGCTTACAACCATCTGTAACTACAGTTTCAGGGGATCCATACCCTCTTCTGACCTCCCTGGGCATCAGACATGCATGTGATATACAGAGTGTATGTACACACATGCAAGCAAACACTTATAGTAAAATAAATGAACAAGTCTTTAAAATGTCATTGATTTCCTCAATTGAAGGATCCAGTCCTTTCATTGTCTTCTAACCCTGATACTCCATTCTCTGCACGGTCCATTTTACTGGTGAGGTTTTTCCACTGGGTTTCTTTTTTATCTGACTTACTTAACTTTTCGTTTTTATACATTTCAGGTTGCTTCTTTCCCAGTATTTCTATTTCTTCATTGAACTTATTTGTGTATCCTGAATTGACTTCTTTATTTTATTCAAGCTCTTTGTACAAACAGTTGTCTTGGAATTCATTTAGGAGTTTATTTCAGTCCTCTTCAAATTAATTTTGGAGTTTATTTACGTCCTCTTTGAATTCTTTGAACATATTTATAATTCTTTGGACCACTTTGTCTGGAAGTTCACCTAAGTTGCTCTCACTAGGGACCATCACTATGGGATTGGCCATTTGGAGAGGAGACATATTGTCTTGGTTTTTTGAGCTGGGATTTCTACATCTGGAACTGTTCACTGGTTGTCTTTTTGTTTGAGTGTCTAGCCTACCTGTGTTGGGTGACTCTTTGGATCTATGCTTGGAATTAACCCAGCTTCTCCGGTTTGGGATCAGCTGTGCTGCTTCAAGTTCGTTCATGGAAACACACAGTACTGGTATGTGGTAGGATAGCTGAGGTGGCACCAGCTTGTCTGGAAGGGGCACAGCCTCTGACCTCATAAGTGGATAACCTGTGTAAGCTGGCAAGGGAGATGCCTGAGTAGTGGGAGTGACCTCTGACCTCGTGAGCTAGCACTCAATGTGATTCTGCAGTATCAAAGAGACGGGGTGCCAGTCAGCTGTGATGCTAGCCTTTCACCTAATGAACCCGTGGGATCTCTATGCAGTCCTGTGGTAGGGTGGTGGGCTGTCAGGGTCATCAAAAGTGCTGGCCTTTGATCTGATGGACAAGTTCACTCACTACACAGTTCTAGGGCAGCTGGGGATGAGGCGCTAGAGTGTCAGCTTCTGATCTGAAAAGCAGGCCAGATCTCCATGTGGTGGCTGGGGAGATGGTGAAGTTTCGGGTCAGAAGGGGCATTGGCCACTGACCACACAAGCACAGGGCTTCTCTACACAGTTTCACATGGCTGGAGGTTGGGGTTCTGGGAACAACAAGGGTGCTGGCTGCTGACCTAATGGACTAGGTTCTCCGCTCAGTTCTGTGGCAGCTGAGGGGCATGCCAGGGCTGGCAGGAGTGCTCACCTCTGACCTCATGAGCAAGCAGGACTCTCTGTGTGGTTCTGTTGCAGCTGCATGGTGGGGTACCTCACGTGTTCTTGGGCAAGGTGTTTAGCCTCCCTGGACATACTTTCCTCATAAGCAAACTCAAGATAATACTAGTGTATAGCACATGAGGCTACCATAAAGATTCACAAGGTAATTATGAAGGTCAGGGCCACATTCCTGTTACAAGACAAGCATTGTGCAAACCCGTAAGGATACGAAGATGAACTGGTAGTCTTCAGGGGAGGGGAGAATAAAAAACATCAAAGATTTCAGTGGAGTGATGCTTAAAACTTGAAATCAAAATTAGAACACAGTTGGCATGTTCCTGTAGTCCCAACTACTAACGAGTCTGAAGTAGGGGGATCATTAAGCCTCAGAAGTTAAGGCTAGCCTCGGTAACGTAGAGAGACCATCTCAGGAAAGCAAACAAACAATGAGCACTTCTTGCTATTTCTCCACTTTGTACTGGGGTTGATGAATGTAAGTCATGATTCCAAAATGAAATACTCAGTTTGTGTGTCGAGGGAGGGGTTGTTGTTTTGCTGTTGTTTTACATTTATTTATTTTTTTGTCATGTGCATGTGACATTGACAGTATGGATATCTGTTCTCTCCTTCCACCATGTGCATTTCAAAAACTGAACTCAAGTCATCAGGCTTTCCAGCAAATGCCTTTACCCACTGGGCTGTCCTGCCAGCCCAGTATTCAGTTTTCAACTCACAAATATATGGACTTTGTGATCAGGTCAGACATTAGAAATTTCATAGAGAGCTAAAGGATAAGCCAGAAGTTTTTATTATCCTTATTTTGAAAATAGAGATATTATGTCTCAGAGTGATAAAATATCTCTGTGCAATAGATGTTACACAGAGAAGTGAGAAAATCAAAGGTCCTTCCTACTAAGAATCGAGGGTGGGGATACAGTCCAGTGCAAAAAGCACGTAGTAGCATGCACAGGGCCTGTATTCAATCCCCAGCATCAACCATGCACAAACCAGGCAACAATCCAAAGCTGAAATGAAAGGAAAGGAGAGCTGTGACTAACGTGTTCAATGTCTGAGCTTCCAAAGAGGTCTCGATGACTGCTGCTCTTCTTTGACATAAGCAAAACTCTAATGGCCTTCCCTTTCTGTCATTAGAGGCAGTGTTCTGGCTGCCGTACCACATAGCCACCTAGCAGTTCTTCCTTTCATTGTTTGTACTCAGTGCTACTAGAAGGGATGGATCCAAATGTCAGAAACCCTACCAGGATCGGCAACTGTACCTTCCAGATAACACCCCTCCCTGACATCCCCCAGGGGGCGCTCTACAAACTCATCCGTCTTCTCTCCGGGAATGGCTTGAGCTAGTTACTCAGCTGCTCGAAGACTGGGCTCACGCCTCAGAAAGGGAAGAGAGAAGAGCTACACATGACAAGGAATGTAAAGCTCATGATTAACTAACTGTTATTTTCTCTCCCTTATCACCTTCTCAAATGAGTAGCACTGGCTTACGACTGTTTATCTGCAGAGTCAGTCGGTTGGTCAGGATGGCTATCTTCAGAGTTCACGGCTTGTCTCCCGTGACTCAGAGCCTTCTGGCTCTTGGAGAAAAACTTCTGTCCCCACCCTTCCCAAATTGCTAAAGTCATGCCTTCTGTTGACGCTGTGTGTCAGAATGCATCATAACCCCACAGCTGGAAAAGGTGCTTTGCAACTTTGGGCTGAGAGGGTGACTGGGATTCCATCTGTAAATTGCAGCAGCCGGAACCTCCTCCCTGCCTCAGGCCTGAGGGGCAACACACATCACGGCAGAGGGAGAAAAACACCATAGATGAAAGCAGGTGCTGGTTACAGAAAGGCATCCCCTCAGCTGTCTCTCACTCCGTCTTTCCCTGACAGCCCTCTTGGTTCAGCGATAAATGGATCTAACATAGACTGTCCCAAGTTCTCCCCACCGAGGCACTCCTCAGAAGTTAACTGCTCACATAGCTCCCCATTCCTGCCGGAGGATGGCTTCCCTGACAAGCGTTTGTTCCATCTATGTTGCCTTTCTCCTTTGACAAAGGCCACATTTATTAATATGATGCTTGTTAGAACATCAGACTTGAAAAAACATTTGTGTAGCTGGGTGTAGTGGCACGTACCTACAATCCCAGACGCAGGGGCACTAACCAAAGTTTGAGGTCAGCCTGGTTTATGTAATTAGTTCTAAGTCAGCTGGAGCTTCACAGTGAGATCCTGTCTCAAAAAAACAAAAAAACAAAACAGAACAAAACAAAAACCGGGGAACATAATAAAAATAAATAAACAAACAAACAAATACTTAAGTAATCCTCACAACAGTCAATGAGATTGATTGTGATGAATGTAATGGACACCTGAAAAGATAACTTCAGGGAGTTGCTGAATATTCTCCAAAGGTTCGCAGCAGCACCGTCCTCACCTGGTACCCTGGACCAGGCTAAGATCTAGTTTAGGACTTGTGGACCAAAAGTTTCCTCCAACAGACTTGCATTAACTAAGCTCTAGAAGTGGCAGCATACAGAGCTGAGAGCTCATTGATTAACTACAGTAAGAATATAGCTACTGGTCTACGGCCATACCACCCTGAACGCGTCTGATCTCGGAAGCTAAGCAGGGTCGGGCCTGGTTAGTACTTGGATGGGAGACCGCCTGGGAATACCAGGTGCTGTAGGCTATAAAAAAAAAAAAAAAAAAAAAAAAAAATGTAGCTACTGGTCCAATCAGAAGACTTGACTCAAAGAATCAGAACAGTCTCTCTCCGGTACTAACTGTCTCAGAATCCAAATTATAATCAGGAAGGCAGCTTATTCACTTAAAGTTAAAGAATTGAAGTGTGCCAGATGTTCATGTCCAAATTCTTCTGACAGATAAACCACATAGGAAACCAAATTATTCAGCCTCTTGGTAATCAAGGAACCAGAACAAGGGCACTTGCTAGTCCTCAGGGGATCTCCCAGTAAACAGTTTCCTGCCATGAAGAAATGGCTGTGCCCAGAAAACTATGCGGCTTAAATATGTTAGCCAAGCCTTCTTCCTGCAGTAGGCAGGGATGGGCACGGCCAGGGTTGGGCTTCACAACTCTTCAGGTCTGTGCTTGCGTTTGCCATGGCCATTGTACAAAACGAGAAAAACAACAGTTTCTGCTTACTTTGTGGCTTTGTTCCCAAATGATCTCAATCAGAATTTGGCAGTTTGGAACTAGGTTCCTAGCACAGATGCCTAATTCAAGTCCCTAAGGATCATTTTACTCGTTTAGCTCCTGAAAGTGGTCGTTTTGATGTTTTAAGCAGCCTTGCACTTTCTATATTTAAAAAGGCACCCTCACCAGGTAGAACACATCTTTAATCCCAGCATTCAGGGGGCAGAGACAGGTGGATCTCTGAGTTTGAGGCCAGTCTAGGGCTACACAGAGAAACCCTGTCTCAAAAAAACAAACAAAAAGGCACCCTCTCCCTCTCCCCCAACCCATACCCAAGCCTTCACTGTAAGTGTGTGTCTCTGTGAGTCTCTCTCTGTGAATGTGTCTCTCTGTGTGTCCCTCTGAGTATCTCTGTGACTAGGTCTCTGTGACATGTCTCTCTATGAGTATATCTCAGAAATTTAAAAACAAAAACCCAGAGGAACTGAGTGCTTGTCCCAAGATCTGAGTGATGGTAAATTCGAAGCTCAGAGCCAGTGCTTCTACAGTCAGATTCCACAGTTCTCTCATTAGTTTTGTTTACTATGGGTAAGCTTCGTTCTGAAGAAAGAAAAATCAATGTGTTTTAAAGAGTTATCTTTTTAAAGTGTTAACCTTTTAAAAAAAACTAAATAGAAGGTGTGAGGATGAATCACTGAAAGTGTGGAGTGGAGATGGGAAGACATAAATTAAAAACTCACTAAGACAGAGTGACCTGCAGCCGGGACAGGTGGTCCAGGCATAAAGAGCATCCAAGATCTTGTCTGGGAGTAAGGGTATGTGCATATGCTTTCTTGCAGAGTCTGAGTCCATCAGAGGCAAGGGGGGAAATCCTCTGCTATCAGGTGACCCTACAGGAGGTGACAGGGGAAATGACACTGGAGAATAGTACAAATCACACCTCCTGGACTGGGGTCATTCCCAGAACCGGGGCTTGGACTGCATCCCTGTCTGCAACCAATTCGAAAGGCACTTCTGCGCCCACTCGCATTAACATAGTGGACCTGTGCAGCACCGGTAAGTACCCAGTCACCTTAACACCGCCTGTGGGAAACTGTCTCCCTCACCTTTTTTCTCTGGCAGGTGCAGGTCAGAGCCTGGTGTGAGTAGCCAAGAGTTTAGACTTTGGAGTCAATGTCTCTCTTTTCCTGTTACCCTGGGGTTGACCTTGAGCAAGTGAATTAAAATGAACCCTCTGTGCTTCAATTTCTTTATAAGATGGAAATTATAGTTACTGTCTTGCAAATCACTATAAGATTATAATCTTACATATAAGTATTAGTAAAGTTACATTAGCGTAATGTTTTCCAATTAGACTAACTTTTACAGATTCAATAATAATATACATTGTTAAATTCTAGACAAAAAATTAGACTTATATTTAAAAACTGAGTATTAAAATGAAATTCTGACCTTAGTGAAACTATGATAAAATTTTCGTTATTACATACATTTAAATATGTATCTAATTGTCTTCAGTAAAATAATCCCAACTAGATGTAAAGTCTCACATTTATAATCATATCTTCTAAAATTATCTCCTCAAAGAAAAGACCATAATTAGCTAAGAAAATGGATCTTACGCTATGTCTCAAAGTCTGAACTATTAAAAAAAAAGTCTAAGCAAGATAAAACACTGTAATTGGACCCTCTCTTATAACTTAGTGTCATAATGTTGTATATACATGAGTCCAGCAATCATCAATTTGAAGAAATTTCTGCCAAAAGATTGTTGTTTTTAAGATTGATTTATTGTTTTATATGTATAGGTCTTTTGCCTGCGTGGATGTCTATGTACCATTTGCATACAGTTTCTATGGAGGCTGGAAGAGGGCATCACCTCCCCTAGAAATAGGGTTACTAATGATTGTGAGCTGCCATGTGGGTGCTGAGACCCATCTAACAAGGGTCCTCTGGAAGAACAGCCAATGCTTTTAATGGCTGAGTCATCTCTCCAGTCCCAAAACATTGTTTTAGATGCACCATTAAATCTTGGTTATATTTTAAGAGCACATGATGAAAACAGCTAGAAGAAAATACCAATAAACATGGGTATCAATCACCTTGATTTAGACTCTGAGTTAGGAATTGCTCCGCAGAGTCAAGTCTGACCGAAAGTCTGACTACTGTGGCTCATCTGCCCTCTCACGTAAAGGAGGTTCACAGACAGATAGCTCAGGGTGGTGACATCAGCACTCCAAGCTCCTCTCTCTTTCCCTCTGCCGGAGCTGGCATTCACCCTCACATGGAAATGGCCCAAAAGGCTGCGAGACCTCTAGCTGTTGCTCTGTAGGCAGCAGGACAGAGAGGAGGCAGAAGGGAGTGACCCCAGTCTGCAGGAGCTCCCCCCAGTGCACACAACTTTGCACTCATGGCCATTTGCTGACCATCACCACCCACCTGGCCACACTCAGCTGCAAAAAGGGCTCAAGAACCACATTTCTGGCAACCAAGTTCCCTTCCTGAAGAAGATGAAAAGTTCTTTGCTAGGCAATGGATAATGCCTTCCTTCTGTGAGAAAAGCACCCAAGGGAGAAACATGAAGGATAAGATAGATTCTCTAACTATGGGGAAACACTTCCAAGTTCACACACTGTGAAATAATTTTATCTTGAAAATACTATAAGTGGCTGGGCAGTGGTGGTGCGCACCTTTAATCCCAGCACTCCGGAGGCAGAGCCAGATGGATCTCTGTGAGTTCGAGACCAGCCTGGGCTACAGAGTGAGTTCCAGGACAGGCACCAAAACTACATAGAGAAACCCTGTCTCAAAAAAACCTACTAATTAATTAGTGGTAGATGTGACAGTGCACACCTGTAACCCAAACAGGAGGTCTAAGCAAGATGTTTGCAAGCTAGAAGCCAGTGTAGGCTCTGTAGTAAGATGCTGTCTCAAAAAGAAGGAAAAAATACAAGCAAAGCTTAAAATGCAAATAAGAGCTTAAATACATACATATATATATATATGTATGTATCATATATTATATGGTATCATATATTATATAATTGTGTGATATATATCACATTTTAGTATAAAGAGAGTTGATATTGCCTATGTCTATGTTAATCTTTTTAAATTAATTTTTAATTATCTGTACTTTTTTTTTCAAATACATGGGATATCGGGGATATGAACACACAACTCAAAAAAAGAAACTATAGCTCAGAGAGTGCTTTATAATATACACAAGACCCTAAGGTTGACCCCCATTGCATCTCCATGACCCCACCGACCAATTATGAGAGGAGCAATAAAGATATGAAAATGTTTAACTTAGCTAGCAATTAATGAGATGTAAATTTTGAAAAAGCATGAAAAAATCAAGTTAGTCTGACAGAATGAGAAGAATGAGTGTGCTCCATGTCAGTGAAACTGTTTTTGTGTGTTGTTGGTAGATATGTAAATTGGTACAACTTTCTGGAAAACTATTTGGCAATATATAAAAAATGCTAAATATGATCATGCCTTTTGTCCATAGAATTTCACAATTCAATGTGTATTGTCAGGCCAGGTGTGTTGTTTCCTGCCTGTAATCTCAGGATTCAAGGCCAGTCTGGGCTACATAGTGAATTCCAGCCCAGCCTGGGATACAGAGTGAGACTAACCTCAAAAATAAATAAGAAGGAAAGGAGGGAGGGAGGAAGGAAGGAAGGAAGGAAGGAAGGAAGGAAGGAAGGAAGGAAGGAAGGAAGGAAGGAAGGAAGGAAGGAAGGAAGGAGAAGTGTATATTCAGGAGATAATAGAATAATATTAGAAATGTAAATTCAGATGTTTGTTGAATAAGTGCTTGAGGGTTGGCGAGATAGCTCAGCAGGTAAAGGACTTGCCCCAAGCCTGATAACCTGAGTTCAATCTACTACAAGGTAGAAGGAGAGAAGAGACTCCCTCAACTTGTCCTCTGACCTTCAAACCTGTGCTATGGTACACACATATGCACAAATAAATAAATAAATATATTTTGTAAAAAGAAAAATTTTCTTGAAGCAATATAACACTATAGCTGACCTAAATGACCTAAATAGAGAACAGACTCTTAAATATGTCTGACCTTTCCCTGTCTTAATCACACACTAGCATGCCATTAACTGTTCAGTGGGAAGATTTACATTACAAGCAACAAAGTAGTCTTTAAAAGTATACTTGGTCCCAGCATTTGGGAGGCAGAGGCAAGCAGAATCTCATGAGTTCAAAGTCAGCCTGGTCCACACAGGGAACTCTAGGCCATTCAGGAATACATAGAGAGATACCTCACACACACCAATACATAAATAAATAAATAAATAAATAAATAAATAAATAAATAAATAAATAAATTTTTAAAAGATATATTGGATAATTCCATTTAAATCTGTACTTATATGAGCAGATTTTTTTCTATAGTTAAAAACAAAATGACTAGTAGAAGCCATGGAAATATTAGCAGAGATCATCTTTGCCTCATGTGAATTACAGGTGATTTTTCTTCAACCCCCCAAACACACTTTTTGGTACATTCTTTCCTTTAAAAAAATCTTATTTAAGATGGGCATCGTGATCCATGCCTTTAATCCCAGCTCTTAGAAGGATCTCTGAATCAACCTGATCTACAGAGTGAGATCCAGTACAGCCAGAGCACCACAGAGAAAACTTGCCTTGAAAAACCAAAAAGAATAAATAAATATTTTATTTTATTTTTTCCATTTATTGATTTAGTATGTGTGTTTATGTTCATGTCACAGTGTGCCTGTAGGTCAGAGGACAACTTTGGGGAGTAAGTTCTCTGCTTCTTCCAAGTGATCTTAGGGATCAAACTCAGGCTTAACAAACAGCATCTTACATGCTCAGCCATCCTATAACCTCCTGGTTATTTTTATTTAATATTTCTTCTCTGTGGATGAGTATTACACATAGACTTTTTAAAGACTTACTTTTATTTTACATATTTATTTTACATATTATTACATATTTTACATATTTATTTTACATATTTTACATATTTGAATATGTGTTTTACCTATGTAAAACATACATATGTATGCACACCCCAAGGGACAGACACACATACAGATACAGTCAGATAGACACCATTCACACACAGAGACACAGACAGTACATACAGACACATACAGGGCATGCAGCAGACAGACACAGAGACACATTCAGCTCATGTGACAGACACACACAAAACGTACAAGACAGACAGACACACAGGGGCAGACAGAGGACTGAAGACAGAGAACATGAAGTAGAGAATTCAAATCTGTTCTCTTGGTTAAATGACTCCAAGAGGAAGTGTTTTATTTCTTTCCTTAGTTCGATACTGATGCGTTACTGGGGACTCAAAGTGAATCACTAATGAGAATAATCTGAGCAATCCAAAATAAGACATCCAGTAAGCAACAGAGCAGAATGGAAAAGGTAGCCTCCTTTCTCTTAGGTGGTACCTTACAAGCATCAGAACTCCACAGAGTGGTTCTCAGGAAACAAGGAGATAGGATATTCTGATTGAAGCTGAAAAAGTAATTTTGTTTTGTTTTTGTTTTCTCAGATAAGGGCTCACTGTGTAGCCCAAGCTGTCCTCGAACTCACAGAGCTCCACCTGCTTCTGCCTCCCAAGTGCTGGGATTAAAGGTATGCATCACAAAGGGATGATTCTGAAAGGTGAATGAGAAAAGGTGCATTATTAGCAGGGTCCTGAAGGGAAGAATGTGGTCTGGCAGACATCCTAGAGAAGGAAATTCCAGACTGGTACCTGGCAAGAACAGCGACCTAGAGGCTGAAGGAGTCCTGAAAGGTGCAAGCTGATTTGCTTGGCAAATTCCGGATAAAGTAGAGATGAAAAGGGCTTTTTGGAGATTTTAACACAACCTCAGACAAAGGGTCTTTCAAACTGTAGCACTCAGTATCTATGGAATGAATAAATTTCATTCTAAAAAAAAATACCCTCGGGCTGACAAGATGAGTCGCAGGAAAGGGCTTATGCTGCCAAGCCTGACCACCTGAATTCTAGGCCTGAGATGGCATGGTGAAAGGAGAGACCCAGCTCCTGCAAGGTGTCCTCTCCCCTGCATGCATGTGCTTCGACACTAGCGTGTGAGTACACACACACACACACACACACACACACACACACACACATACAAAATAAAACACACACATAAAATAAAGGCAGCCTTGGTAACCATTTTGAAAATGAGAGCTACCTTACTCCCACCTCTATGCTTTTTAAAATATGCCCAGGCACAAACTACTTTACAACTGAACCCTGAAAAAATACATAACCTTATTTTATTAAAGTTCCTGTAGAAAATAGAAAATAAGGAAAGCTGTCCAATCTGTTTTGTGGGATAAATTGTTTTTTGATCAATTTTATTTTATTAATAAAGGCAAATAAAGACAGTACAGGAAAGATTATTGTTTAAATCATTTGTGCATACAAACATAAAATCTAAATTAATTATTGGCAATTTAAATCTGTATAGACACATATTAAAAATTAGCGCCAATAGTTCCAACTTCCAGATAAGCATATGCAGCATTTGAAAAGTATTACTCTGTCCTCAAACAGTAAAGAATAGACAAACTAAAAAGGCAATAATCCTCTTCCTCCTCCCTCCCTCCTTCCTGACCCCCACTGCAGATAGAAATAAATGTCTGCACCTAGGAAACTTCTTTCGTTGTCATTAAGTGCCTTTTGCTTTATAATTTTCTATTGTTCTTCAAGTAAATGCTTCGTTCTTAGGGTATGAAGGCTTTTTTTTTTTCTAGCTAGTAATATTTCTACTTGTAACTGGAGGGCTAGCATAAAATATCTTTCTTTCCTTTCTACTTAAGAAGAATTTTTCTGCTATTTTTATTAGTGTATATTCATAGGTTTCATTGTGACATTTTCATACATATTTACCATGTACTTTCATCATACTCTTCCTATTACCCAATTCTTCTTTTACCCATCGGAGAAGTAAAACCCCAGGGAAGCCACTACCCCCAGAATTGAAAGGAAAAGCGAATATCTAAGGACTAGCAGGTGAGGTATGTCTGTGCAGTTTACCACACAGACTCACAGGCCCTGGAAATCATAAAGAAATAGTATCATTTCCCTTTAAAAAAAAAATAACCCTTTTAGCTTATGCTTTGGACTGAAAACCTAAGCATAAGAAGCAGAAGTAGCCGGGCGGTGGTGGCGCACGCCTTTAATCCCAGCACTCGGGAGGCAGAGCCAGGCGGATCTCTGTGAGTTCGAGGCCAGCCTGGGCTACCAAGTGAGCTCCAGGAAAGGCGCAAAGCTACGCAGAGAAACCCTGTCTCGAAAAACCAAAAAAAAAAAAAAAAAAAAAAAAAAGAAGCAGAAGTAAAGGCCAATAGAAGACAATGTAGTTGAATGTGTTTATAGCCCCGGGGTGGTAGAATTTTACAAACAAGACTCAAAATCAAAACTGAGGTAAATTTACCAGCACCACTGCAGATAATAAAGTTGCCAGAGAAGTAACTGACTGTATTAAGAGTAGAAAACTGAAAAGTAATTAGGATCATCAAAGCTACCTGTCAATCATAAAAAGGCAGAATCACAGAGAAAAATGAGCCAAGTCCACAAATTGTCACAGAAGAAAAGTCAATGAGAAGCTTGGCCTTATGAAACTTTCACAAACATGAAAATCAAACCTCTAATCACATATCATTTTATGTATATCAAATTGATAAACATAGAGAGTAGGGAAATACAAAGTGTAGGTGGAGTGAGAGTCCTTGGGCTAGCTACTTTTGGTGAAGTGTCAACATGCTGTTAATTTTTTTACCTTCTGTGCATGTGTCCAGTGCCTTCCTCAGGCTGGGCAAGAGCTACATCCTCCTCTCATCCATGTGTTTTGGAGATCAAGCAGAAGGACACTCCCTAAGCAAGCAGTTTTGCGCACGTTCATACAGAATGGTCTTGTACGTGCACAAGATGGCCTGCAGAGACCGGTCCCCTTGCCGGGCGGTGGTGGCGCACGCCTTTAATCCCAGCACTTGGGAGGCAGAGGCAGGCGGATCTCTGTGAGTTCGAGGCCAGCCTGGGCTACCAAGTGAGTTCCAGGAAAGGCTACACAGAGAAACCCTGTCTCGAAAAACCAAAAAAAAAAAAAAAAAAAAAAAGAGAGAGAGAGAGAGAGACCGGTCCCCGTGTCTTTGTGTCAGCACACTCCTGCTGGCCACTGGGAAGCAGATGAGAAAAGGGCGTAGGCAGAGGTGTGAGGGAGTGAGCTAGCTTTACAGAGAAGGAGGAGGAATCTATCCCAGAAACAGAAAGCAGAAAGCTAAGTGAAAAGGTCTGACAAAATAGTCTGTTGTGGGAAAACACCACAGCCAAGCAAAGGGCCACACTGCATTTCAGTGACACATTTCCGTCTAAAGAGACAGCTGGGCGGTCATTAAAAGGGGGTAGATCACATTTAACGGAGTTAGCACTTTGAGGGAATGAAGTAAGTGAAGACAAAGAGGAAATAAACCCACAAAGAAAGCTACACAGGATTATAGGACAAGCTGCTGAGGCTAATCCCCCATGAACTGAAAAACATAAACTTAATCCTTGACCTGGAAGTCCCAAAAAGAGAGATTGATGGTTTCTAAGACTGAGCTGGGATAAGCTGTCTCGTGTGTGTGTGTGTGTGTGTGTGTGTGTGTGTGTGTGTGTGTGTGTGTGTGTGTGTGTTCATGCATGAACAGATGCATGTGTGCATATACAGCCACAGGATAACCTTAGGTAGATGTCATTCCTCAGGCACTATCTACCTTGGTTTTTTGTTTGTTGTTAAAAAAAAAAAAAGTCTCTCACTAGCTGGAGCTTACTAAGTAGGCTAGTCTGCCTGGCTGGATAGCCCCAGGGATCTTCCTGGCCCACTTCCCCAGGACTAGGAGGACCAACGTGCACCACCATGCCAACCCTGTCTAGCCCAGTGGGATATGGGGACTGAACTCGTGTCCTCAAAAACTTGACCGACTGAGATGTCTTCCCAGTTCCTGTTTTCATCTTTATCCATTCTCATTTTGTCCTTCCTCTTCCTCACCCCCAAAGGGTTGCTGGCTCCTTCCTGGGTATCTGCAAGGTCAGAGGACATGAACAACATTGTGGTGACCTGGCAGCCTCCCCAGAAAGCTGCCTCTGCTGTTCAGGAGTTCATAGTGGAGTGGAGGGCTCTACAGCCAGGAAACACCAGGAGGTCTCCCCCACACTGGTTGCGGATCCCTCCCTACAACATGTCTGCTCTGATTTCAGGTACCTCACTGCTCACATTCCTTCTAGAGAGCCACTAAGTTCCTTTTTTTTTGGTGTGCTGGCTAGTTTTGTGTTAACCCGATAACAAGAGTTATCTGAGAAGAGGAAACCACAGTTGAGAAAAGGCCTCCATAAGATTGGCCTGTAGGCAAGACTATGTCTTAACAATTGATGTGGGAGGTCCTATCCCACAGAGGGTGGTGGCACCCCTGGGCATGTGGTTCTGGTTGCTATAAGAAAGCAGGCTGAGCAAGCTGTAGGGAGCAAGCTAATGAGCAGCGTTTCTTCATGGCCTCTGCGTCAGTCAGACACTGCTTTGAGAATCACACCTTGAGTCCTGCCCTGACTTCCTTGGATGGTGGAAGCTGTAAGATGAAGCAAGCCCTTTCCGCTCCGTGTTGCCTTTGGCCATGGTGTTTTATCACAGTCATAGAAACCCTAAGACATGTGGGGAGATCTCAAGAAATTTTGCCTTCAGTTACAGAGGGTTACTGCAGTCCTACACAGTGGGAACCTGGAGTCCATCAAGACTGCCCTGTAAGGCAGATGTGGTGGTGCCCGCCCTTAATCCCAGCACTTGGGAGGCAGAGGCAAGCAGATCTCTGTGAGTTCAAGGCCAGACTGATCTAGAGTGAATTCCAGAACAGTGAGAGCTATATAGTGAGACTTTGTCTTGAAAAAGCAAAGACTGTCCTTAGGACTAATTTGAGGACCAACTAACTTAAGAAGTCTTATGTTCATGGAAGAATTATGTCCCCTAGTACCATACCCAGTAAGATGAAATAATAATTGAACCAAATAAGTATGGCAGAAACCTAAATTAACTTGTCGATGAAACAAATACCTTTATCTTTATAAAGTCATTTAACTCAAAATAATTTTGTGCATTGAGTCATTATTTTAAACCCATGATACAGATAACAAAACCAGGAGATTCTCATTCCCAATCCTGCTATTTGACATTTGAACTATTATATCATAATTGGGATCTCTATTCCTAAGTGAGGTTTCTGTCAGGGGTTGCAATAAAGTGAGAGAAAGTATCTGAAAACGTATTAAAAGGACTAGCGAACCTAATGTCATATTAAATGTAAGCTCAGCATTGTGGTTCACAGTCTGGCTATACAGACAACCTACGCAGGTCTGAGTCATGACTCCCTCACTAACACTTGTGAGAGATCTTAGGCAGATTTCTGCTCTGCCTCTCTTTTCTCATCTGAGTGGTTATGAGGACTGACTGCATTAATATATGGAAGATGTTCTGAACAGTGCTTAGCATATTTCAAGTACTGAATAATTTAGCTAACAAGTGATTATTATTAAATGTGTCAGAAATAAGAATTGAATAGGTTTACAAGCTCCAAACATTAAACTATATTATTGTTCCACCATGAAAATCATTCCACCTCTCCAGGGGGATGTATACAATCTGCTTAAGGTAAGCTTTACTTGGAGAAAAATGTATTATACAATAACATATGGGCTGATCCTTAACTGTGTGCCTCTTCTATGGCCTGCCTGCCCAAACTTTAACGGATTATGATCTCCTTACTAACCCTTAAGGAGGAGTCCAAATAAATTGAGCATCCAGAAAAAGAAAAGCAAGACACAGAGAATCTAGAACTTTTCATTTGGAAACCATTTAGCCCATAGAAGAGATTTTAGAAGGGATGAGGCAGCAGTTTGATTATTGTTGCTGGTTTCAATATATATACATCCAAAAGAATGTGTGTATTTCCTTGGTTGCTCAAGAAAGCAAGATTGGTAAGAAAAGAAAGCATCAAGTTTTGTTGTTGTTTGAAACAGGGTCTCACTCTAGTCCTGACTACCATAGAACTCACAGAAATCCTCCTGCCTCTGACTGCTGAGTGGTGGAATTGAAGACATGTATTCATTACTACACCCCAGAAGGAGGCATCAAATCTGAGAGCAGTTTTGTGACTTTCTTCTGGGATAGCTAGAGGCTTTGCAGTAGTACTAGTCTCCCTGGGAGGGTGAAGGGGTGATATCACACCCACCAAATTAAATGGCATACAGACAAGAAAAGCAGTAATTCATCTGGGAGGTAATATCAAAATTCATCCCTCATGGACAATTTGAACCTTGCCTTTCTTTTGGAAATCAGATAATTCTATACAAATACCATAAAGTTGATGACAAGCATGTTCTCCATACTTAGTAAAATAAAATATTCTGAGTCACTTTTGAATTATGCATTTGAATAAAGCCAACTTAATAAAGTTGCAAAATAACTGATTATGATTGTTCTGCCACTTGGGAAATATTAAGTTTGCTATCACTTTCTGTTGAATTGAAAATTTCACTAATTGCTACTTACCATGAATTCAAATGTTATTTCTAATGCCACTGGATCCTTACAAGCTTTTTCTGACTCTGGCTGTATGGACAGTGTCAGATGTCCTGGAATGAGTCAGAATAAACCTGATTCCTAGACTGTGGGACGGTGGAGCTAGAGACTACCAGACCCATCCTGTCTGCCCACTGTATCTCAGTGTCTGGAAGTTTTCCCCTGAGACCCAGGGTAGCTGTGTCCCTCACAAGCTAGTCTTGGTGTGTACAGAATGACTCTTGAGTACATTATTCATGGAAGAGTTGCCTATATTCTCCCACACCTGACATGAAACTAAATCTCTGCAGAGGAAAAAAAAAAAGTCTGTAGAATAGCTTATAAACAAAGACAAGGCCTTTGCCCAAGGGTGTTGTGCATATAGGTCAGCATAGTAACATGAAATGAGCTTGGAAACTGGGTCATATTGCAAAGGAAATGAGAGTCTTCTGCAGGTGGGCTTCCTCCACTAAGGTTCTTAAGGTGGGGAGTAGATACCCATAGGAGTGGGGTGGGGGTAGGGAGCGTTCATACAAAATGATCCAAAAAAAAAAAAAGTGTCTCCTTAAGGCCAAAATCAGTAAAAAGTTTGGTAGGAAGGCTCTGCTCTTCTTGAAAGAGAAAATGTCAATGAAGATGCACAGCCACGTTATCTTTCCTCCTTGACTAAGGACAGGCAATTCACAGGGGGCAAAAACCCAGCTTCTGATCAGTATAGTAGTGCCCTCACTCACATTTTGCTTTGCAAGGCTCATCAGGAACTCACAGATCTCCACAGGGCAGTGGGTCAGTTGGCTCTTCTCAAGACATGGGACAGTAAAGTAAACCAAACACTGGAAATGAGAGCCACTTGCCAGACCCTTCCCAAGGAAGTGTGATTCCATATCCTCCGTTGCCTTCAGCATGGATCCCATGGCACTCTACAGGCTAAGGTGGCAAGTGTCTTCTCCACTTTCTCTGGTTTATGAACTCCAGTTGGCACCCACTCTCATATGAATCTTATCTTGTCAGGCTCTCTTCCAACATTGGTTGTGTGATGATTTAGTGGGCTTTCATGTAAACACACACAATTTAATCGATAATTGTGTGAGGTAAAATTCCTCTGCACCCCAAAAAGACATTAAATCCTAGTCAATTATCAGTGTAGAGGTACCCAAGTAAGCCATCAGGCAGCACTAAGCACCTGATACTATAGTTACCTAGTGAGAATCATCTCTCTTGTGCCTTCAAGATTTGGAGTTTAGGGGCTAGAGATAGCTCAAAAGTTTAGAGCACTTCCTGCTCTCCCAAAGGAACCACATCAGGCAGCTCACAACAGCCTGTCACTCTAGCTCTAACGAATCTGATGCCTTTCTTATTCTGGCTTCCTCAGACACACCAAGCCACCCCCGCCCTCACCACCCCCGCCCCCCCCCACACACACACAACTAAAAATAAGATGGAGGGGATTTGGAATTTGGGGTTTTTTGGGGGTGTTTGTTGTTGTTGTTTTTGTTTTTTGAGACAGGGTTCTCTGTATAGCTTTGGAGCCCTTCCTGGAACTCATTCTGCAGCCCAGGCTGGCCTCGAACTCACAGAGATCCACCTGCTTCTGCCTCCTGAGTATTGGGATTAAAGGTGTGCGCCACCACCACCCGGCAAATTTGGGGGTTGTTTGGTTGGTTGGTTTGGTTTGGTTTTTCAAGACAGGGTTTCTCTGTGTAGCCCTGGCTATACTGGAACTCGCTTTGTAGACCAGGCTGGCCTTGAACTCACAAGGACCCATCTGCCTCTGCCTCCCCAGTGCTGGGTGTGTGCTACCAGGCCCAGCAAGATTTGGAATTTTAAAGGCACATCATGGGCTGTGTTATAAGGACTTTACCATCCTTCACAGGCAGTACAATAAGGACTTTGGGTGGGAAAGAGTCACTGACTGACAAAAAAAATTGCAAAGTATAGCATTTCAAAGCTAGAAAGGAGCATTAACATTCCTGGAAATTACCTTAATATTTGAGGCTGTAAGACAACTGAGATCTAACTGGAGGGGAGCCGAGAGCAGGAACCAGGGGCTGGATTGCATTGCAAACACCCCTTAGTCACAAACCAGTGTGCCATATGAAAGCCACTGAGGTGCTATACCTGCAAAACTCCAACAACTCCATATAAACAAGTGACTCATTTGTAGAATCCAATATTCGGTATGCTTGTATTTGTATGGATATGTTTAAATCCTCATTAGAGCTTTTTAAAGGCTTTTATCTCCTTTTTAAGAACAGTTACTCCTGAGGGGCCCCCAGCTGGATCAGTCCCTCTGAATAGGTGAGACAGTTGATTCGCTTGATCAGTTTGGGAGGCAACTAGGCAGTGGGACCAAGTCCTGTGCTCATTGCATGAGTTGGCTATTTGAAACCTGGAGCTTTTGCAGGGACACTTGGCTCAGTCTGGGAGGAAGGGACTAGACCTGCCTGGACTGAGTCTACCAGGTTGATCGCAGTCCTCGGGGGAGGATTTGCCCTGGAGGAGGTGGGATTGGGGGGTAGGCTGGGGGTAAGGGGAGGGGGTGAGAGGGGGGAGAATAGGGGAACCCATGGCTGATATGTAGAACTGAATGGAATTGTAAAATAAAATAAAATTAATTAATTTTAAAAAAAAAGAACAGTTACTCTGGTCACTTAAATGAAGAAACTAGGCATAGTAATGTATGCCTGAACTCTTGGCCTAAGAAGGCTGAGGCAGGGTGACTGCTGTGGATTTGAAGACAGTTTGGGCTACATAAAAAGAATTTATTACAAAAATAAATAAAATCCCTTATGTTTCTTGGAAGTGGTACCTAGAAGCTTGCATCATTGACATAAGATGCTGGGAAATTCTAACTTAGGCCATCCCTTTATTCAGTCCAGACTGCTCTTCAATCTTCAAACTAAGGAAAACTAAAAATGACTTAGATGCAGGTATTAACATGACTTTTTCTCGTGCAGAGAACATCTATCCCTACACCTGTTATGAAATCCGGGTGCATGCACTGTCAGAGGACCAAGGGGGTTGCATCTCCACCCTGGGTGACTCCAGCCACAAAGGTGACCTTTAGGATCTTTCACTCAAGCTTCGGTTAGTGGTTTGGATTTGGAGGGTGACAGAAACCTCTTGTGTCCTTTTCCCCAGCACCACTGACTGGCCCTCAGATCACTGACATCATAGAGAAAAAGGAGAGCCTTTTGATTTCCTGGTCCCATATCCCAGTCGAGGAGTCAGTGGGCTGCATCCTCCATTACAGAATATACTGGAAAGAACGAAACTCTACTGGGCAGCCTGAACTCTGTGGTATGTGTGAAAACCAAGTGCTGTGGGGCCTCCTGTTTAGATGTTGGAAAAGCACAGATTAGGCATGTCTCCACTCTACACAAGTGCTAGCACTAAGTCAGCACTTGTGAAATGAGCTGAATTATGAAAAATAAAAGACACCTAAATGCACACATGAAAAGATATTGAATATGTGTTACATGCTAAGCAAATTGTTTAAAATATAGAAATGAAATGAGTGGACTAACCTCTTACAGGGCCTGCTCCCAAAGACCAAACTAGGATAGCTAAGGCAAGCCAAGGTAAGCCAGGGCTACACAGTGAGACTCTGTCTCAAAGCAGATGACAAATAATAACATTTGTGCATTTGTTGAACTGGTTAAAAAAAAAAAAAAAAAAAAAAAAAAAGGCCAGGCGGTGGTGGCGCACGCCTTTAATCCCAGCACTCGGGAGGCAGAGGCAGGCGGATCTCTGTGAGTTCGAAGCCAGCCTGGGCTACCAAGTGAGTTCCAGGAAAGGTGCAAAGCTATACAAGAGAAACCCTGTCGGGGGGGGGGGGGGGGGGGACATAAAGACAGGTAAAAGATAAAAAAAAAAATCCAGTTTTACAACCCCAAACTCCTGGTTTATCCTGAGTTTTTAAACAAGAGGAATATGACACTCAAGAAAGCTCAGAATTATAATGTCATTGATGATGTTGATTGTCAAAGTAGAGCTGACAATTTAATGAAACAAACAGTAAAGGCGCGTCAGTGCTAATCATATACGTCCTTGAGGCTCAAAACATTCAGATACTTCTTAACTCTTCACATTTGTAATTACTATATTTTCTTCTTCTTGGAATAGATAAAATACAGCATAATTTAGATAACTCTTTATGACCTATAATTGTTCTACAGCTGGAAAAGCAAACAATTACAATAAATTCTGGCTGCAGCATTATCTCAAATGGTTTCATAAATCATTCCTTGAAGTAACTAGTCACTTGAGTTCTGCTCTTCAGTTCTTTGATCTAATCAGAGCTGCTTTGTTTTTATTTTTTGTTGTTTCTTTGGTTGGCCCTCTCTGTTTCATAAGCAGCTGGCTTTCTTTCAGGAGCATTTGTTAGAAAGAAGGGGCATTTTCATCCCTTCATTGGAATTATTGGCTGAGAAATATAAGACTACTTGAGTGGTAGGCTCCAGAGTGTTGCCACAGGAGAGCTTTTTGCCTAGGAACCTTAAGAAGAGTTGTCTTCTCTGTTGACCTTTCTCTCAGTTATGACTCTCACTATTAATTTTTACATTAGTTTTCAGAGAAAATAAAAGTTCTCAGGCTGTTCTGTGTATATTCCTCTGGGGGGGGGGTGCGAATAACACACACAAAAATGTGCTTGGGATCTTTTTCTATATGGACCTGCACTTTCGATGATCTCCCCACATCTGTCTCTGTGAGTTGATTCATTCTTAATTAACAGCTCTGTAGACTTTCTGTCATTTGTTAGCTAATCTGTCACCAGGCCTGTCAGGGTAAGACAGTTCTGAGAGGCCTCCTAAAGGCTGGCCAATCAACTGGCCTTTTCATGGGGTATTTGGGATCCTTCCTATAATATTTGCCCCAGAAATGATTTTCCTTTTGGCAAAATCTAAGCTAATGCCCATTCACAACCACAAAGATCAGTGTGGTTAGTTGGTCCTTGTAGCTGTTGCTGTAGATGTTGAAAATAGCCTACTATATTTTCTCACAGATCTGATGCATGTAGAGCCTACACAAGGGTATTTTTAAATAAGCTAAAAGGCAAGATTCACAGTCTGACTTTTTACTAGTCTAGATTAAATTCCCACTTATTCCAGTAAGCACACATTAGTGACTAAGCCCCATTCCCTAGCCTCAGAGCATTCAGTGTGCCGAGGAACTAGAAAAGTCTAGTGGTATTTGCTCCACCCATGACCTTGGGCTATGGGTGCATTGTACAAGAGATGGCTCTGTGGTTAAGAGCACTGACTGATGTTCCAGAGGACCCAGATTCAGTTCCCAGGCCTGCTGGTGTCTGATCATGCCAGAGTTAAAGAACATGTGACCCTTCTCCCTCTCCTTTTAAGAGGTCATGTACAAGGGCAGGAAACACCACCTCCTTCGGGCCCTACAGCCCAAGGTCATGGGCGCAGCAAATACCACTACATTACTCAGTCCCATAGAGCAATGCAAACGCATGTGGAAGTATCAGTTCTTTGTCACTACACTAGCTTTACAGGGACAGGTGAGGTGAAGAATTAAGAGTGCCCTGGCATCAGTGCACAGCCTGCTGTCGGGATATCTGCTGGCATGGCCACATGCACTGGTGCTCCAACTGCAAAAACCTCCCTTCTGCAGGACACTTGCCTCTGCCTGCCTGTTTTTGCGAACGAGTTCTGAGCATTCAAGGACACAAGCTGTAGCAATTCAATCACCATTTCTTTCCTCTAGAACACAACCAGAGAGATGGTAGGTGTACTTACTAAGTAAGCAGGGTATCCATTGAATAACAAATGGTTGAATTCATTCTCAGAATCAGTGTAACTGTTCAGGTCTACTCTTCTTGACCTTCATAGCCACATTCTATCAGAGAGTTGGCAGCGATCACATCCTTCTAAATTCATCCCTTTATTACTGAACCACCTGAGTTTAAATTTCCATCCACTGAGGTTTGAAGGGACCCCTTTATCTCTCCTGGGATCACAGCCCAGAGGCAGCAGGACCAGTCTTTCTTGCTTGACTTGTCTCATTACACAACTTAGCCTATTTTGCCAACAAAACTGCTGACTCTGCCACTCTCACCTCCCCACATCAGCTGCTATTTTTGTTCTTCAAATAGGCATGTGCAAACCAGCCCAGCAAACCATAGAAATCCCTTCCTTTCTGTTCCAGTGTCTCATCTCACTTCCTCAGCGCAGAACACCTCACACAGTTGGACAGCTGACTCCCTGGTGCCTGCAAGATGAACAGAAGCACTTCCTAAAAGAAAGTTTTTTTTTTTTAAAAAATCCCCTCCTTTAGGAATAGGGATCCCCACACACCCACTTAATCATATTGCTTAAGTCTGTGTAAGCAATTTGAGCAGACCTTGGAATTTTCCACAAGATACTTTTCTCAACAGGTTGTAAAATACAAAAAAAAAGTTGTAAAATATAGCCTACGAAATGATCTGCTCATGCCTCAACCCTTTTTAGTGGGGCAGAGGGAATTTTCCAGGGCTCCTTCTTACTATCTACCCATAGTTAAGTAGAACAGAAGAGTGGACAAAGTCTGTTCTTCCTGTTACATGGTGAATTCTCTGAGGTGATGCTGTATGTTCAGAGCGGGCAACACGAATCTGTGACTGTTCATGGGCCATTGATGAAGTTGGATCCAGTCTTCAGTTCCAGTTTCCATTATTGTCCTCAGCATAGGCACAGGCTGGCTGAGTGAGCCAGCAGCTACTGCTGTTCACATTCTAGCTTGACAGATGCTGAGGATGCAACCCAGGAGATAGTACATAGGAGGCAAATATGCTTCTCTCTCAAATTAAAAGATGCATTAAAAATAAAAATAGGTGAGTACCTACATTGCTTATTTTCTTTACACAGCCTTGTTTTCCTTTGTCTTCCTTTCAGAAATCCCATACAGACACTCCCAAAATTCACATCCAATAAGCAGCCTGCAGCCTGGAGTGACATACGTCCTATGGATGACAGCTCTGACTGCTGCTGGTGAAAGTCCCCAAGGAAACGAAAGGGAATTTTGTCCCCAGGGTAAGAAAATGAAGACAGCCAGTCCACTGTGGACTCTAACATAGACACATTCCTACTCAACTTTTCTTACCTCACTGCTGTCTTTCTTGCAGGCACTTCCCACTTGCTATTAACCTATATGTTGCCCTCCCACCGCACCGCACTATATGTTGCCCTCCCACCGCACTGTCTACTTGAAGACTTGTCAACTCATTTTTCAAAATGCAGTAGAAATATTACCCCTCATCCAGGAAGCCCTGTGAGGCTTATATCCACCACTGAATACTCCTTCGACACCTGTGAGCTGGGGGAGCCCTTGCAGGGCTGGATGCCTCTTAGAATATATACAGCTGGGTCCCCACAGTGTCCTTCTAACTGAATAGTCAGAAGTGAGTTGACTTTGTTCCTAAACCCAACTACCCAGGCACTGTGGGTTAAGGTCCAGAGGATTCACAAAAGTCAGACTTTTGAAGTCTTTACTGACGATAACACCATAACAAGATTTGCTAACTTTGCAGGCAAAGCCAACTGGAAAGCATTTGTGGCATCAAGCATTTGCATTGCTATCATCACGGTGGGTCTTTTCTCAATCCGTTCCTTCCGGCAAAAGTGAGTTGTTTGTTACATCCCCCAATTTAATATGTGAGTGAGTGTGTGTGTGTGTGTGTGTGTGTGTGTGTGTGTGTGTGTGTGTGATACATATGTGTATGTACATACAGGGAAACTATGCATAGGTATGTGGAGGGCAGAGAAGGATGTTGGGTGTCTTACTATTTATCCACTAAAGATAATATTGAAGTTAGAGGTAATGAATGCTATTAGTTTTTAAATTTTGCAAACAGTATTTATATTTCGAAATAATACACAGAAACATGTCACATACACAGTTGAGGTGAGCAGGCAATCTGACTACATCTGACACCCCACTAGTCACCAGGGTGACTCAGCTCATCTGACTAACTAGGAAGAGGTCCGCTTCTTTCCTCATCACTCTATGCAGTGCCTCCCAAAGGAACACACCAAGAGTCATTTTCCAAGGTAGAGGACTGTTCTTCCATCAAGGGTATGTGAGTAGTTGTGTTCCTGTTAGAACCTCCAAATAAGCTCTCAATACGCAGTTGGTTGTGTGTACTCCATTAGCTTGGATCTATATAAGCTGTGTAGCATGTTCTCACCTGGGTAAAGGGCTACAGTTGACAGCAACAAATTTTCTATCCTGATTTGGATGATATATTGCACTCTATTATCCTACAGCTTCTTCATGACCTTTCACCCTGTGATCTCATAGCTGTGGGAACTACCAGTATTGTATTCTACAATGGGGGAAAAAGGAAAAGGTATCAATTCTTTCCTTTTAAGGAGCTTGAAAGTTGCATGCATATGATACTTTCAGTTTTATCTCAAAAGACATAACTCAATGAGGCAAGAGTGACTAACATTATGGTCTTTTAGCTGCATTCACTGTCATCTCAATAAATCAAGATCCTGAATTGCGGAAAAAGGAGGAAATAAAATATTAAGTGGCAATGAACACTCTGCTCCAAAGATACACAACACAGTATTAAATGGTGGTTATATTTGGGAACCATAGGTGAATTTATTTCTACTTATTTTATAAAAGTTGGGCCAACAAGACAGATGTCTCAGTGGGTTAGGCACTTGTCACCAAGTCTGATGACAGATTGATCCCTAGAACCCACTACACCAAGCTGTCCTTTGACTTCCCATGCATGATAACACATGTGCACCCACACCAATACAAAATAATATTTTAAATCTTTTTTTAAAAATTAATTTTAAAATATACTATTTTGCAAAGGAAAAATAATCAGTTCATTTTTCAACACAAAGCTTTCTTTAGATGCCAAGCAATACAACTTGGCATTCAAATATAACAAACTTGACATTCTGCCAGACAGTGCACTTTGTCTGGCAGATCTACCCAAAGATCACCAGAGCAGAACTCTTTAGACTTTGTAAGGGGCTAGAGACATGGTTTAGCAGGTAAAAGCACCAGTTGCTCTTATAGTGGGCTCAGGTTCATTTCCTAGCACCCACATGGTGGCTCACAACTGTGTTACTCTAGTTCCAGGGGATCTGGTGCCCTCTTCTGGCCTCTGTAGGCACCAGGCAAAACATCCATACACATAAAAAGACAAAAACAAATAACTTTAAAAAATACTTTGATAAAGTTTATCTCAGGAGTAAAAGAGAATCATATCCAAGCTATCACTACCCACCATTGCCACATAGCATAGCTAGTCATCTAACATAGTGGTCCTCAACCTGTGAGTTAGCAACCCTTTCACAGAAGTTGCTTATCAGATATCCTGCATATCAGATATTTACATTACAAGTCATAACAGTAGCAAAATTAGTTATGAAGTAGAGATGAAAATAATTTTATGGTTGAAGTTATCACAACATGAGCAACTATATGGAAGGGCTACAGCATTAGAAAGGTTGAGAATCCCTGATTTAACAGTTAAATCATAGCTGGCCTTTCTTCATCAAAGCTTATCAGTCTTTGAACAATACTTTATATCGGGTTTGATTTTTTTTCTTTCTTCTTTTTTTCCTTTTTTTTTTTTTTTTTTTTTTTTTTTTTTTTTTTTTGAGACAGGGTTTTCTGTGTAACCACCATGGCTGTCCTAGAACTCACTCTGTAGACCAGGCTGGCCTCAATCTCACAGAGATCCACCTGCCCCTGCCTCCCAAGTGCTGCAATTAAAGGCATGTGCCACCACTGCCTGACTGGTTTTGATTCTTTAACGGCCAATAGTTTTAAGTCATGTGTACTTAATAAGCTTCTTGAATTTTTTCTCATCACAAGACCTCCAATTTCCTCTGATCACAAAGTGTAATCACTGTTAACAGATATTTCTCTAAAATACCCTTTCCTTGGTATTTTAAACATTATAATCAAGATATTACACTATTCTATATCCTATTTTAAATCTTCATTATAATAATGTACTAATATTTTAATTAGCTCACTAGCAAGATCCCCAAGCATATGAACAATATCTTCTGCTTTGCTCTTCTATTCCCAGCATGTGCCACTGTACTGATCACATACTTAGTTTAATGTTACTTGCTGAATTAATGCATGGCTAAATAGTGAGGGACTACTAAAAATTAAGTGGAACAAAAGGTTTTTTTTTTTCCTTTTTTTTTTTTTTTTTCTCGAGACAGGGTTTCTCTGTGTAGCTTTGCGCCTTTCCTGGAGCTCACTTGGTAGCCCAGGCTGGCCTCGAACTCATAGAGATCCGCCTGGCTCTGCCTCCCGAGTGCTGGGATTCAAGGCGTACGTCACCAACGCCCGGCCTCAAAAGTTATTAATTTATTTAGCAAACTCTAAGTGGTTGTATCGTGATTTATTGTCATCAATCCAAAGAACTCCTGCCTTGGACAATGTTTCTTTCAGGGTTTGTCTTTTACTCGTTTCATACAAAAGAATCCTCTCCCCTAAAATAACTGCACTGAGAGCCTGTGAAACTGTGCCTTTGTACACACATTTAACTATTTGTCACTGTTTTCTTATTTATAGGTTATTTGCTTTCCTTTCTACTCTCAGACCTCAATGGTACAGCAGAACCATTCCAGATCCAGCAAATAGCACATGGGTAAAGAAGTACCCCATTGCAGAGGTAAGGTACAAAGTCACATTGCAGCTAATGTAGTGCTAGTAAATAACCACATCTAAAGAAATCCTCCCAGGAATAAGATACTGTGGATGGGCAGAGTTGATAATGAGTTATGTTTTCTTCTGGACTCAAGAGCAGTCCATGCATGAGAACTGAAGCCCATGAACATAAGACCTACCAAGATTTATGACTCCAGGAGCTTTCATGCCCCTCACTTCAACTTATTTCAAAAGAAGAAAGTATGTATTTTTGGTTGTTTTTTGTCATTTGGAATAGTACCCTGATAATTAACTGATCCAAATTCAGGCAATTGAATTTAACTTTCCCAATCCTGTTAGAGGACAGAACAAAGTAAAAGCAACCCTTAGTTTTGAATTTTGTGGGAAGTCATTATGTATATAAAGAAAAGGCTTTATGGAAGAGATGGCTCAACATACAAGTGAAAGAGCACTGGGGATAAAGCAGCAAAGGGACTTTGCCACTGTTTACGGGAGGGAGCGAGATGGGTATCTCTGGAGGTCGGAAAGTTGTGGCATCTGAAGAACAAGAGGGAAAGGAAGCCACATGCCAATCTTTCCTGCTGCTGTGAGTCCTGAAAGCCTTTTTTCAAGATTCTTTTGATTCACTTCCTTAAGCCAAAAGCCAGTGGCTCAGCCTCTGCTTAGAGGAACTGCTCCTAGCCACCTCTGCTTTAGGAATTTCAATCACTGCAGTTCAGCATCTTTGCAACTGGTTCTGGAAGAGCCTGCTGCTGTTGTTTACCATGTGTGCATCTTGGATAACTTGCCCAACTATCTGAATACCAAGTGCCATCGTTTCACATTTTATTACAGAAGTGTAAATAAGATGCCATGTGAAGCAAATGCTTTTTACTTTTTTGTTGCAGTTTGTTTTTGAGATAGCTTTTCACTCTATAGCTCAGATTGACCTCAAACTCACAAATATCTTCCTGCCTCAGACTCCCATGATGCTGGGATTATAGGCATCATCCACCATGTTCACTTCTTTTCAGTTTTCATTTCTTCCCAAGAACAACCATACTTGGAGACTTCTATTGAGAGATTTTTGTTTACAATAGCACAGGTAGTAACAATGATAGATGTATATACACTATATACTATACTATGTACTAGTCAAGTACATAATTAGAGTACATCAACATATTGTATTTATATATAACCTACATATTACTTCCTATGTAGCAGGCACTTTTAATTTCATGTATCAGCAATTTATTGGCAGCTATAAGACATAGTATTATCTTGATTTTTCAGATGAGGAAACTAAAGCAGAGGACCAAATAATTTGCCCAATACTAGTGATAAACAATGGATCCTAAATTCATTTCCAAGCAGGATATGAAGACATTACACCTTACAACAGACCTTTAAGCACAGTATGACGAGTGTTTCTAGTGTCCCATACTGCAGAGCTGAACACTCACTAGGGAGGTATCCACACACTGGCCCTCACTGGATGACCATAATCTACGGGAGTATACAATGAGCCACAAGGCCTTAGAAGTTGCCTTGCTGGCGTAAGAGAGTATTCAAGTACCAGGATTTGAACCAATTGAGCTTGACAATCTAAGGCTAAAACACAGTGGAAGGCAGCTCTGTGCTGGGTGAAAACACTGTCCTTCACACTGTAACCATGGACTCTGACCAGGAAATAGAGGCAACACAGAGATGCTACAGGCTGGACAAAACATCAAATAAGATGCACAAAAGTTTAGAGATAGTACAGTAGCAAAAACTGTCATATAAATAGATGCCCAAAGACACCTGGCAGAAGTACACTAGTCATAGCAATAATACAACACGCTTAAAAGAAAAGTGAGACTTGTATGTGCTTAAAGATTTTTAACCCACTTACAAGTGAGAGGTAAAAGGTACTGGGGAGGCTAAAGCAGGAGGAGCAATGTGAGCTATCAGGAGTCTCACAAAAAAGTCAACAAGTTTGTAACAAGTGCTTGAGATAGCTTTTACAGAAGCCTGCCAAATACATAAGCCCATTATGGTGGCTGCTTCTGAAGAGAAGTTGAGAATAGGAAGCCTTTTGATTTTTATTGCATATTCTTTTTGACGTCTGAATTATTACTTTGTAAAAATAGTCCATTGGGGGAAAAAATTAAGTAGCTTTCAGTGGCTGGAAAGATGGCTCAATGGTCAAAAGCACACATTTTTGCTTAGGAGGACCTGAGTTGTTACTGGCACCCAAAAGGTGGCTCACAACCACCTCTGGGGTCCAATGTCCTCTTCTGACTTCTGCAGGTACTTCACACATGTGGAACAGAACATACATGAAGGCAAAACACTCATATACACAAAGAACAAATAGTCTTTAAGGGTTTGGGGTTTTTTTTTAATTTATTTGTTATGTGTAGTGTTCTGTCTGCATTTATGTCTGCACACCAGAAGAGGGCACTATATTTCATTAGATGGTTGTGAACCACCATGTGGTTGCTGGGAATTGAACTCAGGACCTCTGGAAGAGCTGCTAGTGCTCTTAACCTCTGAGCCATCTCCATAAATAGCCTTTAAAAATGTAGTTGATGAAGACTTTGAAGCAGTCCCACAGCCTGGATGGTTTGACTTCTAAAGTACATAGGTAGTCTGTTTCTAAAAAACTATATAATGCACTTTGTACCCGATTGAGGCAGAAAATAGATTTGAAATAAAGATATACCTTAAAACTCTGAAGGAAAAGGCCAAACTACACAGAGGATCACTAAAATCGGTGCCCATGGTATTCCTGAACCATAAGGCTAAAGGAACCCTGGGGCTTTCTAGAAGCCAGCCTTAAGGAAGTGCTAGAGAGTAGTCTGTCAGTACTGTCCCACAGAGGCAGAACAGCTCACCTAGTGAAAACAAACAAACTTCTCTCATCCTGTTAATCTCTCCCATATGGTAGCCTTGCTTTGGCACAGCTGCCATGCATGTTCCAAGACAAACATACATGCCAGGACCAGCTTGAGGATGACCATGGGAGAACCAACTTTTAAGAGAACAATGGAAGCCTTTCATGGAATTCTTGACATTGTCATCATTCATGACACTTGTCATGCCCTCAAAAGGTGGCCATATCAGAGGCTAATTATACCAAGACCCTCTTGTGCAACTTGTCATTTAATAAATGAGAAAAACAAGGCAGAGATTGATCAAAATTTCCCAAAGACTATCAAAGCTGGGGCTCATCCTCAGAATTTGCCCATTCTCTAAGTTACGTATTCAGATCCTCCTGGGTGGTCTGAATGCACTGCTTGAATGGAGTGCAAATAGGGAACTAATGGAAATGTCAGGTGCCAAACAGATGTGTTGCTGCCACTGAGAAACTATGTGGAAGTAAAATGGGAAATAGATGCAGAAAGGAGCAGACTAGGGGCTGAAATCTTTTCATATAAGCCTAGTTGTTAACAGCTCTACCTTGGGAAGCCCAGACAAACTGTGCAACAGAATAAGATGTAAGAAGAACTCAACTAAAGCCTGGTAGGAGAAATGTTAATCAAGTGCCAAGGACTTGAACTTGAGAACTGGCAGTAAACTTATTAAGAAGACATGGTAGAGCTGATGACCAAAGAGATGCTGGAAAAGTTAACAGAAAAATTTAGTAATGCATTATCAAGACTAGCTAAAGGGGAAGATGAAAATCTGTTACAGAAAAGCTATTCAAATACTCTTTAAATGCCAACCTGACAAGAACATTGCCTTATCTGAAATCATCTAATTCCATCAAAGCCCAAACCCCTTAGCATGCTCTTAAAGGGCCTTAATGACATGATGCACACCTTTAATCCCAGCACTCAGGAGGCAGATATCCAGGCTAGCCAGGGCTACATAGTGATGATGCGGTCTTTAGTAGAAGCCCTTCATGAGTAGTCTCGCCCATTTCTAAACTCTGTTGTTTTTGTTTTTTCCCCAGTACTAACAAATAACAGGGTTAGGGATGTGACTCAATAGTAAAGCACTTGCCTTAGCACGTATAATCCCCTGGATTTGATTCTCAGCAATGAATAGTGGAAGACAACAAACCAGCAGGCTCAATACACTAATTTCCCTCTACCACCTCCAACCTGGAAAATACTCCCTCTCTCCAGACTCTGCTCGAGCCTTCCCATTCTGTCTCCAGGCCTATGCCACTAGAAAAAGCAAATGGTATAGCTTGATTCAGAGACTGAAGGTTAAGCTCATCAATCTGCCCTTGGTTGGAGATTGGCAATGATGAGTAGGGCATGGATATCTGGCTCTGGTGCCTCCAAAATTTAAAGGCCCAGCTTCTCATCTGAGGCTGAGACAGGGCAGGGTGCCAAGTTTTGGAAACTCAGAGATACAGGTTGTCAAAGTGACCTACATACCCATTCTTTCTTCTCCCAGGCCATGGACAGTCTCCTGATGGCCTGGCCCACTCCCGAAGAGCCTGAGCCCCTAATCATCAATGAGGTCCTTTACCAAATGACCCCAATCTTCAGACAACCCTATTGCCCCAAAAGAAGACAAAGGTTCCAAGATCACTCTACCCCCAAGGAAGACACAATATACATTGCCTCCAGTCTACAACCTACAGGAACTCTCACAGCCGACACAAGACTAGTTCATCTATACAAGGTGCTGGGAAGCAGGGAACCTGACTCAAAACTGGGCAACCTGACCAATTCCTTGACAGTCACCCCAGTGGACTACCTTCCCAGCCATGAAGGCTATTTACCCTCCAACATAGAAGACTTCTCTCCACATGAGGCTCCTTCAACTGATTCTTTAGAACTGGAGCACCAACACATCTCTCTTTCCATTTTTGCATCAAGTTCTCTTCGCCCACTCACCTTCTGTGGTGAGAGGCTGACTCTAGATCAGTTAAAGATGGGGTATGACTCCCTCATGAGTAATGAGGCTTGATACCTAGAAAGTCAATGTGCCCATTAACTATAATCACAAGAGCAGCACAACATATCTAGTTACCCAGTTCCTACTCCAGTGGTCACCATCCTTGGTAGTATCAGACCTGGCTGTAGCTTCAGGACAGTGCAGACCAGCCAGCTGTCTCAGGACTGTTAGTTTCACCATAGGGACTTGCTGCCTTTAACACCAATTCCCTCTGGGTCTAAAAAGCTCAAGCCACAAGAACATGGACCTTGCTGTTTTGCTTATCTATTGTAAATTTGTACTTCCTTTTCTAACCTACTAAATTAGCAATGTGTCGTATAGCCTAGTCTTGTAAACTGTTCTCAGTCTGTTTCCTATGCAGCTCTAGAAACTGAACGTATCTGGTCAGTTTGCTCATAAACATCATTTCCTGCTGCTACTCCAGACTTAATCTGAAGTCCTTTTCAAAGTATATTACATTTCTACTCTACCCTAACTACTGTATAGTTTTGGCATCTCTGCACCCATCAAGTGCCCTTAGTTGATTGCCATGACAAGGTTCTATGTAAGGCTGACCGTCTCTTCCATGCTTTTCCCTCATCAAGATTCTCATGTTACTTTAATCTACAACCTACTTGGCAAGTATAGTTCCTGGTCATGTCACCTGTCATCACTTCTGTTGGCCCAACTTGCTTGCTTCCCACCCACCGGCTATTATAGCACAAGCTTTACAAAAAAACAAACAAAATCACATTAAGGGACTTACATTACTTTTCAGGTACATTAAGCATGTCTCTCTTTGACTGTTCAATTTGACAGATCTTGATGAATGTCAAAGAAACAGGTAATCTTTGCCCACTACTACAAGTAGTTCTTCCCCAAGTAAAACTCCAAAGAGTTAAGTCTTTCATTCCTTGGTATTTTTAAAGTCTAAAATATATTCCATCAACACCAACTAAATCTACTTCCTAACTCATAAAATTCCACAATTCTCTGGAACCTAAATACCATAGTGTACAACACTAAAGGTCAGAGAAATCTTGGGTTTGTTTTGAAGGTGTGGGGGTAGGATCCATGATTCTGTTAGACAAACTCTACTGTGTCCAGACCTCAAGTTCAGGTAGGGATTCTCACACTGCCCTGAAAATGTCCTTTCCCAGAAGCCAGGAGTTTTTGTTTGTTTTTCCTAGTCCTCTCGCAGGCAGGAGGGATGTCAAACTTAATCTCTCATTCTCCCACACCGAACCCCCCAGTCCTAACCCTGTCATCACTTTTCATCTCCCACTAATAGCTACAACCACAGCTCACCCATGTCCTGGAGCCAGGGGGGAAAAATTCCACTAGCTACTCTGTGCTCCATTCTTCTAAGTAGGGTCTGTTCTTGAGTCACCTGAAACTTGCCTCCAGTCCAATATCAAAGATCAAGCCCTCTCAAGGTTTATTTTTCTTCTAGCCTGCACTGTCCACTTTAAAACTTCCAGAACAAAGCACTTTCAAAGAGCTTCAGATAAAGACCTTCCTTCTTCCCTCAAATAGAAAAGCAATTCCGACTAAAAGGCATAGCTCTATGAGAAGCAATAGCCTACCACTTGGATTCCCAAGTTCTTATATGTGGTAGAACTTTTCAATCTGAGTGATTGAAAGAAGTTGGAATTTATAGCTTATACCAAAATAAATTTCTAATAAAACGAGTTCCTTAATAAGGCACTTGAACAAGTACGTCTGAAAGACTGCACTTCAATGACACAAAGTACATAATTAACTGTGGTCAACTGTAATTGAAGAAATGCAAACCAAGTACTAAGTAATTCCACCAGTTTAGCAGCGATTACAGAGCAAATTAGCCAGTATTAATCAAGAGAAACTGGTATTAGTAGACAATTTTGAGGGGCAGCCAGATAATGTTCAACAAAATTCTAATAGCCAACTCAATTCTCATCAACATAGCCAAGAGCAGCTTAGTATCTTAGGAATACAGGATTTCTCATCGGTAAATTGAAATGGTGGCCCTTCAAAAACTAGTAGTGCCTATCTGTACAATAAAAATACTGTGGAGTTCAAGGAATTCGACTCTACATGATTCTGAATTCTAAGCAAAACCCTAATTAAACTGCATTGTGCCACTGGTCTCGGTGTTTTCTTTTTAGTGGTGCTAAGAATAAAACTGGCCTTGTGCATGCTAGAGGCATGTAGGACTTAGCCTTTCACATTTTGATATCCCTAAAATTAAGACAGGGCATAAAACTGATAAAGGATACTATACTATACTATACTATACTATACTATACTATACTATACTATACTATACTATACTATACTATACAGAATAAAGAAGAAAACTCAGTGGCTTAGAGCAATTTGCTCTTACAAAGGATACAGGTCCCACTCCCAACATCAAGTTGGTAGCTGTTTCTCCATGGCTACAGCATGCATAGTGCACACTTAAAATGCAAAATACTCATACACATAAAATGAAGTCTTATTAAAGCATGGAGTGCTGCTGCAGCGGACCAGAGTTTAATTCGCAGCATCCACACAGGATGGCTTAAAACTGCCTGTTAAGTCTGGCTGGGGGGTGGGGGAGCACAATGCAATGCCCCTGCTTTCCACACTGAAGTGAACATGCCCATACAAGTACATTGTACCTGTCTGTATAGATTCAAACTCTACTACTGGTACCAACTTCTGTATGATTGCTTTCTATTGGTATGATAAAACATCATGGACCACTACTGAGAAGCCATGGCAGGAATGGAAGTGGAGACCATGAAAGAACACTGCTCTCTGGGCTTTTTCTCAGCACTTCCAAGCTCCCACACAATAGCCCATTTAGCTTTGAGCCATGTCTAGTCTTCCTCAAAGCAACAAGGCCAGGTCTGTCACAGCATTATTCCATTCCTGGTACCAACTTGCGTCCTAGTTTACTTTGTTGTTATGGTAAAACCCTAAAAGCAGACTGGAGAGTAAATGGAGAGTACATGATTTGTCATACAATTTCAATCACTGTTCATCCAAAAGTCACAACAGGAACCTGGAGGCAGGAACTGAAGCAAGACACCATGAAAACTGTTCACTGGCATGCTCAGCTTGCTTTTTGTAATACAACCCAGAGATACAGGGGTGGCACCTCTTCCTGTAGATTAGGACAATGTCCCCATAGATTTGACTACACACAGGCCAATCTAATAGGTGCAATTCCCCTTTTCTCAGACAACTCTGATTGTGACAATCTGACAAAACCAAAAAACCTATCACACTGATAAACAAAATAAACCATGCTTTTTCTTGGGAGGTGTAGAGACCTGGGTTTTAAGGTAGATCTCCTTCTATGCAAGAAGACTGACCTTCAGCTTCTAACTTTAAACTCAGCCTCAAGAACCACCAAGCCTAGCATGCCTTTTGAACACTAATTAACTGAGAATAATCTTCCACCTCCTAATTCTACCCACTTTATACATTTTGAAGTGTGGCTTAAGTTATTTAAGTCAAAAAAGATGCCTGAATCTTGTGCCATGAATAATTTTTTCAGTCAGTTAAAAAAAAAAAGTCTTTTACTTTACTCTAGATATTACGAGCTATACATTGCAGTAACGCTTCCAGAAAAAATGGGTAACCAGGTAACATTATGAAGACTGATTCTCATTAACTTATCAAAAAATCATCCAGAGTATTTTCACTAAATCCAGTGCAGTGGCTCATGCTTTCAATGCCACCACTCAAGGCCAGCTTGGTCTTCGTCTACACAGTTCCTGGTTTTCAAAACTGTAAAAATACCTTCAAAACTGAATATAAGCAACAAAAACGCTGTTCATTATTCACTTGCTAAACTTCAGATTTAATCAAACCTTTCACTAATACGTGGGACTCTAAGATTTCACTAAGAAACAGAAGTTACAACTTTTATTCCATCACAACAAATTAAAGACTACTGACCATCTGTTTTCTTTACCTAAAACTGTAGTAAAACACTAATTTCCCTCAACATTGGACAACTCAATTTTTAGATTCTTTTCAATTCCTGTAAACAATAGAAAAGTGCCTTTCTCAGAAAAGTGATACTTTAAAACTGCAATAAACTCTAAATATCAAGAGACTGATTGATGAAGCTGAAAAAGAAAGCGTCCATGCTCTCCTGTAACTAGGAAGTGCTAGTTTACTGGCAATATCCTCCACTTCAGGTAAAACTAACTCTTCTTCTCGACTCTTAAAAAATGAGATTCATGGAAGCTAGGCCTATCACTAATAGAAAAATTAACCTAGATCTTTCTGATACAGTGACAAAGTGTCATCTGCTTTTAAAGGCATAGTAAGTATACTGTTAAAAGAAAAAAATTAATGTGAGGCACATACTACGTAACTAAGAATATGGATTCACCACTGCACACTGATAAGGAGGCAATGAACTACCCAGGTCTCCCACATACCAAAGTTGTCTTACTTGATGTTAGATGTTAACACCCAGGTAAACCCTTCATGAATATATAAAGAAAACACTTAAAAAGGTGTATAGAATAAAGTCGAAGCTAGTAGAAATTCTGAAAACCGGGAAGAATATGCAAAAGAACTGCCAGGCATGGTAATGCCTATCTATAACCCACTCAGAAAACCCAAGCTGGAGACCCCCAGTTTCAGGCTAGCTTGCAATGCTGAGCAAAGCACTGCCTCTAGAAAAACAAAACACTAAAATCCCACCCAACTGCCTGTCTCTAAAAATACATTTAACTTCACATCATGGAAACTTCAGCATGTTCATGTATGTGATGGGAGAACACTAAAACATCTTCTTGAACCTATTTTTTAAATTCATTACTAAATACTGAATTACTAAAAGAGCCCTGTCAAGAACTTCCCACAGAAACTGGCATCCAAACTGAACATTAGGTCTCTGTGGATTACAGGTATAAAAAGAACCTTTGTATGTGCTCTAAAATTTAGTGAAAAATTAAATAAAACTAAAAAAAATTGTCTCAGTACTGACTAGAAGCATTTAGGCCCAAAGAAAATCCTAGTCAAATAAATTAATTTGGAGTTCACAGATTTTTGTGTGTATGTAAATAAATTTCTACAAAGTAGACACTACTAAATTTTAGAAATAACTGTAAACCAAGTATTGTAATGAAAACCAATTCAACTAATGCAAGCTATAATATATTGTTTTAAAATAGCAAAATCAGAGGCTAGAGTTCTAATTACAGCTCTAGGGGATCTAATGTCTTCTGGACTGAATGGGCAGCTGCAGTCTCACATGCTCAAAGACACACAGACATACACCACTCTTCTCTCTCACACACATAAATCTTTAAAAAAAAAAAACAGATATTACCTCTATAGTTTTTTGACTATGGGCAATTTAAGTGGCTACCAGATAGACACTGTACCCAACCCCACACTTTGGATTAAAGTGACAGATTGTTTTAAGAGTAGCATGACTTAATGGATACATAGAGGTAAACTTTTATTTTAAAGGAGCGTTTACATTCTGGCCTGGGATGATCAGGAACAGCAGACAGTCAGGAAGGACATAGCTAGCAAACCCTACTCACACTTCAGAAAGCAGCCAACTAATTTATCCCAACAAAACCTGGCAACTCATGTTAAGGAATGCTTGGTGGCAAAACACGTGCCTAGAATACACAAATCCCTAGCACTTCAAATCAACCTTAAAAAATACCTGACAACTGGTTTTGCTGATGCAGATAAATTACTAAGGGTGTTCAATAAGGTAATACTTTACTGTCTTGTTATTAGTCATACTCTTCAAAGCATACTAGTAGTCTGGTTTCCAGGCTTTGAGTTAATGTGAAGATATGACATTCAGATCTAACATTTACATATTAATCTCACTATAATCACAAAGGTTTGGGCTAGAATATATTCACTCAACTTTTCCTTTACTGTGGTACTGTGGTTATAGCTCAGCATACTTGCCCAGCAGATACCCAGCACCAAAGTAGTCGGGGAGGGGAAGCAAAACGGCATGCATGATAGGTGTACAATACCAGTTAGTTCAGTGTTGGGCCACCTGTCCAGAAGATGTGCCTGCATTGTCTTACCTTTAGAGTCAACATGGGTAAGGTTCTGGCAGCTTCTCATTTTTAACTTTTAATACCTGGTTTCTTCCACCTGCTAATGCTCTGAAGACGTTTTTAAAAATTTAACACAAAATACTTACACTTCACTTGCAAACTAAGTATAACATTTTTTCTATTTCATCAATCATCTCTAGTAATTATAAAAATAACAATCAGAAGGAATATGTAATAATCTCTCCAAACCCATACCCAAAATAAACCAAATACATTCACAACTCTGGAAATTACGTGTCGTGAACTGAATAAAATGAACTGTAGTACCTGCTGGTACATTTAAGATCTCTGGACAACTCCAAATAGTATTCAACTAATAAAGTTCATTCTCCCGTCAATCCAAGCTGGAACTATCCTAAAAATTTCAACTGATACCATTTATATTTAAAAGCATTTAGGCCAACTATTATATCCACTCTTGAAATTATTGTACTAACTTTCCCAACTTTGTCATTAAGTATTCTTCGCATAGGAGTCAGCGGTTCACTTTAAACCTCACGTGATACCTAAACATTCAAAATCTTAAAAGTAATATTATCTTGACAGTGCACAGAGATCAGAAAATGGGAAGCCAAGAAACATATATAAAAGGGCTCCCACTTGATTGCTTTTGTATCTTTCAGGAAATGAACATGCAAATAAATTGTTATTTTCAATAAGCAAAGTCTACGTTCAGTTCTTCACATGAAAGTAAACCTGAAAGCAAACTCACAGGTATTAGAAAGACTAGACCTACCTCTTCAAATTCAACCTACTTTGAAAGTTTACAACAATGTTGCAAATGCCACTGTGTTTTCTGGTGACAGTGGCTCAGTAAAACCTGTGTGTTCTAAGAGAAGGTGTTTTCTGCAATGTTACTGGAAATCTGAATTTATAAAGGTGTTACTATTAAAAAGTCAATTAAGATACTTGAAAGTTTAAACATACTGACTTACGGGTGCATATGCTGCACTCTCCAAGGGCCAACAAGTCCACATGGGCTAACCCTTACCTCTGGAGAGGTGTCTTTTAACATGTGAAAAGTCAGGTATCAGCATTAGTACAGAACTTGTACATCAAGTTCTATTAAAAAAAAAAAAAAACCAAAAAAACACAAAACCCTTCTTTTCAAGCTGTCAGACTTGCTGGCAACCAGATAAGTAATTGCAATTAAATGAATAACTAAATGTACTATACAATACCATTTAGATGTGTACATAAAAATCAATCATCTAACTAGCAAATGTAAGATTTAAGATCTCCATTATTTCTAAAATTACAACAGATTTAAAAAAAACTACTAACAACTGACAAGTCTTAAAATCTTTGAGTAAAATTCCTTCCCTGGTTAATTAATAAATGTGAATAAAAATATCCTAGAAAACTTGTTTTTTGATAATTCTGTGTACATACTTTTTAATAAGCAGTGATGCTTCTGTTCAAAAATCCATTGATTACCTAATTTTCTAATGGAGGAAATGGAAACTTATAACACTTTCTGTGAAACATTTGTCTATCAACACAGGGCAAAATCATAACAATATATAGGAAGTTCATAAACAAGATATTATTTTGTATTTTATGTATGGTGTTGTTGTTCCAAACTAAGTAAAGCTGGTTTTGAAATACTACAAGATAGTTTTCCATCTCAGCATAGTAACCAATGAGTGCCCTTTGGTTTATATAAATCAAAAATAAAGATTGTTAATTACAGATAACCACCTTGATTTGGGGACCTTTCGCACGCAAATATCAAATGGCTAGGCTCTTATTTTTATACAAGTTTAACTGTTAGGCATTATCAAACTAACTTACTCTGTCCACACCCACAGAACTATTTTAATGAACACAGGCTATATCTGTAAACAAGTAGTAGCTTAAACAAGTTCCAAAAGCAGTGTTTAGTTTTACTTTTAAAATGAGGAAGCCATACATTTTAAAAGTAAATATAGGTGAATCAGATATAATTTGAACCTAATAAACCATGCATGAGCCAAGAGTTAATAAACCAATGTGTTTTGAATTCATTCAAGTACTGATAATTCTGTATAAAGATTTAGTATATATCAGCTATCATAAGTTGTGGAAAAAAATTCAACTCCCAAATAAAAATATATAGTTAAAATACATAGTGGTTAGTATTTCACGCAGCATAAAATCTGGTAAATCAGAAGTTTACATGTCCCAGCTGACCATGTGTGAAAATGCAAAGCAGATATTAAAACCAGTATTGTGTCTAATATTTAAAACCGGCTTGTAATTGAGGGAACATCTAAAATCCTTAATTAAAAAACACAAATGAAGTGAAAGCTTTAAACTGGTACACACTGTTCACACCTATATTTCAAGTTTGGAAATGCATATTTGCAAGCAGCAATACAAAAGTATTCATGAAGAATGCATAATCTCTGAAAATTATGAAAACATCCCTGCTACCAATACATTTCTAAATACAAAACTGACTAACATATTTGTTACTTCTGTGTAGCTAGAGAAGTTCATTTTCAAAACAGATAAAATTCAGTCTTTAGGTGTGAATGGTATGAATGACAGTCTTTTTTTTTTTTTTTAATTCTTAGTTGTTTGGGATCCTTAAGCATGCAAAAGCTTTGAACAGGAGGGTCCACAAAGGAACCAGTGTTGTATTATGGCATCCAGTTAGGCCAGAGCTGGGAATGCCTCTGGGTCATCTACATCAGGAGCAGAAGCACTTGACTGAGGAGGAAAAAAAAAAAGAAAAAATTAACCACAATTCTCAAATATTAAAAATAGGCTCTTAGTGTCTATATTTAGACACTGAATTCTATAAAGTCTTCAGGTTAAAACACTACATAAAATAGATTGAAGCTTTTAGACACAAAATTATACATCAGAATAAAACTATACATACACCAGCAATGAGTCTCTGTTTCTCCAATGAAGTACTTTAATTATCTGATGTGCTAGGTCTCATGTACAGAGCTTGTATATTGCTAGGTTAAATGTTCTACCACTGATTGTTACATTTCCTGGCCCCTCCCCACCCCATTTGGGACAAGATTTTGCCAATCCCAGCACTTGGAAGGCAAAGGCCACTTGGTCTACAGTGAGTTCCAGGATAGCCAAGGCTGTGTAGTGAGACCCAGTCTCAAAACAAAAAAAGCTCCAAAAATAAAATAAATATGGTTTGTTTTTCAAACTGGACATTAAAGCTATCCCTAATACTCTGTCAACAGACAATTCTGAATTCAAAATCAACTCCTTGAGCTTGTTTTAGAGCTGGACATGATATAAAGGACCTTTGGGAGGGTGAGGCCTGACTGCAAGTTTGGGAATAGCCTGACATAGCACCCATAAACAAATTAATATTGTATCCCACTCTTATATCATGGCATAGAGTATGTTTCACAGCAACTTTAGCAATCCTAAGAATTTTCTATACCTCAATTTACTCAGCAGTGAGGATAAACACCCCAGAATAAAAAGAAATTATGCCAGCATGCAAAAAGCCTAACGCAGCACCCTGACAAGCACAAAGTAAGAATTCAACAGTATGCTTCGTTCAACTCATTGGCACTACTATAATCATTAAAGTCCTTTAAACAGAAATAAAACTAATGCCTGGTGTCACAGTGTATGTTTACCAGCACTTCACAGCAGATCAAAGAGTTCAAAGACAGCCTGACCCACACAGATGAGTTCCAGGCAGGCTGGAGCCACATAGTGAAACTGTTAAAAATGTTTTTGAAAATAAGTCACTTCTTTCTTTAGTTCTGTATCCCCCACCCTCCAGAATATCCAGACAGTAATCTCTTACAAGTCCTAAATTGCTTAAAACAGAAAAAAAGCCTCTTAAAATCACCTTATCAGTCCTGCTGCCACGGTTTGGACGTCCACCACGGCCACGGCCACCACGTCCTCCCCTGCCACCACGTCCTGGGCGGCCTAGGTCTCCAAAATTGATCTCCAATTGAGACGTTATATCATTTGCTGGCTTCCGGAAATGATGGTCCATAACCGAATCTTCAGCATGAGCCTAAAATGGTAAGTTAAGGCCCTTGGGTTAATTAATATAAAAGTAATGCTGCAAAATTTCTAAATGTACGTTCTCTCTAAAGACCCAATTATTAATCCTGTACTTTGTGTGAATGAATATATCCACTTCTAGCTAAAGATTTCCTGTGTCCCAGCCTGCCGGTGGTCAGGACAAATTCCTCTCACCCGCCAGTCCCGCAGCCACTCGAACCCAAGTAAACACATAGAGGCTTATATTATTTACGAACTGCTTGGCCATTAGCTCAAGCTTATTACTGACTAGCTCTTACATTTAAACTAACCCATAATTCTTATTTATGTTTAGCCATGTGGCTTGGTACCTTTTCTCAGTTCTACCTTTACATCTTGCTTCTCATAGGGCAGCTGACAGTCTCCTGACTCAGCCTTCCACTTCCCCAGAATTCTCCTCTCCTTATCCCGCCTACACTATACTTCCTGCCTGGCTACTGGCCAATCAGCGTTTTATTTATCAATCAATCAGAGCAACACCTTCACAGCATACAGAAAGATATTCCACAGCATCCACTTCTAACTCTACAGGTAGTACAGTTCACTTGGGGGTCAGGTAATGACTTTGTTGTGGAATTCTTTTAACTTTCCTTTATCATAAGTTTCTCTGAATTGCAGGTGATACCAGCAGTCCTTGGTTAATGACATATAATCCAAGTGACAAATTCCCCAGGTAATGACTTTGTTGTGGAATTCTTTTAACTTTCCTTTATCATAAGTTTCTCTGAATTGCAGGTGATACCAGCAGTCCTTGGTTAATGACATATAATCCAAGTGACAAGTTCCCACTCTACTAAATCTTCAGCAGTTAAATCTATGTGACATTTACAACGGGTCCTTAAAATTGGAATTCCAATGTGAATCCCTGATGATCTTTGGATAGAAGACATATAGTTTTTACTAGTGATAAATCTGAGGTTTTTGTTAATCTATATTCTTCCAAACTAGGCCCTCTTACCCAAGAATGAATGTACACATTTAAGTTTTGTTGTTTACATATAATTCTAAGTTAAGCAAGCATGCCTACCTCAAATACTAAATTTTTTATGCACCACAACTTTCAAATTAGGAATGTTCTGCACAAATCTCCCAAAACCTGGAACATGTTTGGTTTCAAGCATTCAGACAAGGATTACTCACTCAGCCTTCATTGTTCCTCCACATAAATTGTCAACTTCGAAAGTCAAACTTTACGTACGAGATTCTTAGAACTATATGTAAGTCCACACCTTAAATGCACTAAAAGTACTTTACTAATAAATGAGACATTACAAAACTAAGATATCTCAGCCTGGAAGGAGGAATTAATAGAATTTAATACCGCTTAATGCCTCTAGTTTTATATATTCTGGATAAAATTAGTTATACTCCTTGGCTGAAAAGTTTGTTTTATACTAATAAAAGTCTAGTGTTTATTTATTCTTAATACATATAAAATCTATTTAAGGATAACAAGTACACTGTCCTTTATAGCCAGTATCACAGCTGCTAGTAACTACTTTAAAAACACAAATGAACATTGTTCACATTAATGTTTCCATATACTGATAGCCAAATTAAATTCTATCCCTTTAATTATGACAACTCAATCTAAAGACAATAGTTTCTCAAATATAAATTTTTTTTTTTTTTTTTTTTTTTTTTGGTTTTTCGAGACAGGGTTTCTCTGCGTAGCTTTGCGCCTTTCCTGGAGCTCACTTGGTAGCCCAGGCTGGCCTCGAACTCACAGAGATCCGCCTGGCTCTGCCTCCCGAGTGCTGGGATTAAAGGCGTGCGCCACCACCGCCCGGCTCTCAAATATAAATTTTAAGGAAATCTAAAAATCATTAAATATAAATCTACAAAAGCACTAGGAAAATTAAATAATCATTTTTAACAGCTTGTCTTGTATCTGGGTTTAAATGTTTGGTATTTCAAACCATTGATGTCAATAACTTTCTAGAGCACAAAAGCAAAACAAACTTAAATCTGGATGGTTTACTACACAAAAGTTTTGATGTTCAGGGCACATTTCTAACTTTTAGGTTGACTTCTAGAATGTGATGAAACCAGACAAATCCACTTATCTCTCTAGAGCATTTAGGATGTCAACTTGCTCTGACCTCAGATCTGTCAGTACAATGACTCAGTCTACCATTCCCCAAACCACATTTCTTCCTTCTCAGAACAACCCCATTATTTGTCATACAGGTAATATCAGTGTTAAATAAATCAGTAAGCCCATATTTGTATAAGTATTCACATCACAAAGGCACAATAAATATATGAACCCAAATATAAGTGATTTGATAAATAAGAATGTCAAAGTTCCAAATTTTTTCAGAAGCAATTTTCAAAAATTTTTTGCACCTTACCTTGCATGATACAGTAGTCCCTAGTATTTGCAGGACATTTAACTCAGGAGATGCCTGAAACCACAGCACCAAACCCTACACTATGCTTTTACCTATATATGAGCTATTAGTTAACCAATGGGCAAATAGTATACACAATGCAGATACAGTTGTAAATCGGTAATTCATACATTCAGAGAGTACAACATAATGCTAAGCTTTTACAACACTATTTAGAGTGGCGTGCAATGTAAAATTATCGATTTCTACAGTTTTCTACTTACTATTTTTGGACCCTAGTTAACTACAGGTTAACTGAAAACAACCAGGTACAAAACAAAAAATAAAAAAATAAGAAAAACAGAAAACACACAGCTAAATAGGACTGCTATCAGAATAAAACATTTCAAATTGGGAAACATCATAACATGCATGTAACACACAAAGACTTCAATACATTAATGAATTATCTAAATTTCAACTAGATTTTAATGGGAAAAGCCAGAGCCTAGTTAATCTTTTTCATATTAACATAGGCCACTTATTATTCTAAATGGAAACTCCTACATTAATTTTCATTGTTCAATCAATAACACTAACAATTTTATCTGTAAGAACTGGGATAAAAATGTTTTTTAAGACCTGACATTTAAGACAATTTTCTCATTTATATTTTTATGGAGTAAATATTAAAAACCATGCCTTCTCTAAACTTAGAAAACCAACTCTATTTAACCTCAATTTCATTTAACAGTGTTTCCTATATTGGTCTCAGCTATTTGTATGTCTAATAAACCAAAATGTATTAAGAAATTGAGTGCCAAAAGTTATGACTCAATGGCAGAGCATGTGCATGTTAGCATGTTCCTGGGTTCAATTCCCAATATCAAAAATAAGTGACACAGCCCAATTTATTATATGAATGAATACATGTATCAAAAAGGCCAGCAAAAGCTACTTGAAAAATTTTTTTTAATCATTTGGTTAAATTCATATTCACATAAGCCCCTATCAGCATGACTTTCTGAAGTATTTACATTAGTTTCCATGTTTCTTCCATAAGGAACTCTAATCAATCATTCCATAACAAGGAAAAATACTAACATTTTCTAAGTCCTGAATATTTTTTCTTTCTTTCTGAGCAAGTTTTATACACGAAATAAGTCTAAAATAAAGCTTAAAAGTTATCTGGATTAGCTGGGCTGTGGTGGTGCACGCACTTGGGAGGCAGAGGCAGGTGGATCTATGTGAGTGTGAGGTCAGTCTAGTATACAGAGCAAGCTCCAGGACAGCTAGAGCTAAATAGAGAAATCCTGTCTCAAAAAAACCAAACAAAACAAGTTATCCATATGAAATTTAAAACAAAAATTATAATTTAAGGCACAAATGAACAAATTCAAACAATTTTAATTTTACCTCTTCACTTTTTGATTTATGCAGAACAAATCCCTTTTTCCATTGTCCATCAGCACCTTCATTTGGTTTTCGGATATTAAATTCTACTTTCGCTCGGTCTTTATTTTGAATAGCTTTCCACTCATCCAAAGTCATCTCTTTTGGACCCTCTTCCTTAACCTCTTCAACTTCATTCTCCCTGTGAAAAAGATATTTAAATTTTATGCCTGATGGTTGTTACAAATTTGTAGAAAAAATTCTGGGGCACTGAAGAGATGGCTAAGAGGTTAAGAGCACTGGGTACTCTCCCAGAGAACTAAGGTTCAGTTCCCAGCACACATGGCTGCTCACAAACCCCGTGACTCCAGTTCCAGGACATATGGAACCCAATTCTGAACTCCATAGGCAACAGATAAGCAATGGTACACATACATACAAATAGGCAAAACACCTATATACATTTAAAAAAAATTTTAAATACACACACACATATATATTTCAAATTACAATAAGGAAAATGACCCTGACTCTTAGTATCTGTTAGAAAGACTATTGGAGAAGAATCACAGCTTTCTGTTATAACCCAGCAACCAACTCCAAGCATGGTAGAGACCAGTTTATTTGCATATTGATTTGTGAATACAGATTACCTTAACAACTTGCCTTCTTAAATGACTATACCATGAATTGGCCTTATCAACCTTATTTCTTTGAAACTATATTTTAAACTGTACCCTCTCGTGTAATTGATTTCATGGTCTACTTTCTCCTAAACTGTATATGATGCATGCATGCATGTGCATGCAAAGGTATGCCAAAGGTCAACGTTGGTATTTTCCATGATCACTCTCTTCTCTATTTTTTGAGACCAGATCTTTCACTGAACCTGAAGCTCACCAACTGGCTAGGTTGGATGGCTCTAGAAAATCTTCCCACCCACACTGGGAGGGTTAAAGTTGGTCAGGTGTGCACCCACGTCTGGCTTTTATGTGAGTGCTAGACTTAACTTCGGTCTTAAAGCTGGAGCAGCAGGCGATTTACTGACTGAAACACCTCCATAACCCCATCTCGTTTTCATTTCATATATAAAGATCATTATCTGCTGCTCTTCTACTTCAGTTACTAGCATTCTAGCCAAGCATACAAGCCTGATTCCTACAAATCTGAAATTCTATGTAACTCCAACTCTCAAATCAACCTCTAACATATGGACAGAAGACTGAGGTTTCATCAGTAATGTAACTGTCCACAAAACAAATTGGTTTCAACATTTATACCAAAATAGTTATCTGTCCCCCTTTCTACATAAAGCACTGACCTAGGAATCCACTATCTTAGTCCAATTCCAACTGTCACCAAACAAATCATTTGCTATTTTGAGAGCTCTGCTTCCTTCCAAAGATACCAAGTGATTTAGTTTAGCATCATTGCTAAAATATCTTTATGTAATTCTTTATATCTGGACAGATTCTATCTTACAACTTCCTGAAACAAATTTACATTCACTCTTGATAAGACATTGGACATCAAGTCTGTCAAGTCACTTTTACATATAACAGAACTAAAGCTCTGGAAAACTGTCCTCATGACTCACCAGTCGACAGTCCATAATACCTACCTTTAAAGACCACTTTGCTTCTTAAACTTATCCTGAAAATAAAAAATTATAATCCATTTCCCCCTACTTTCTAAGAATAGACTGCTCTGAAATGGTGACTATCATATTCGTTAGAACAATTATCCCCAACTGCTCCTAGGTCACAAGTAGAGGAATCCTTTCTAATACCCCCATGAATATATCATTTCCTTCTGAGAAACACAATCTTTGAGGATCACCCTGAAAGCAACTCAAATATGTTTAATAAAAGAAAAGGATATGCTGAGTACTGTGAGGTACCATTAATCCCCATTATGCTTACCCCTCCAAAGTAAAACACACACACACACACACACACACACACACACACACACACACACACACACACACCAATTCTTAATGCAAGAGACCATCTAATTCCATTACTTTGATATACTCTAGTGATTGTTTCCTTATCTCAACAAGCCCACAAAATACAATGCTTCCTCTCATCATTAAGAGTTGTTCACCAAAACAGCATTTCACATTTCTAATTTTTTTTTTGGTTTTTTTGAGACACGGTTTCTCTATGTAGCTTTGCGCCTTTCCTGGAACTCACTTGGTAGTCCAGGCTGGCCTCGAACTCACAGAGATCCACCGGCCTCTGCCTCCCGAGTGCTGGGATTAAAGGCGTGTGCCACCACCGCCCGGCCATAATTTTTTTTTTATATAGTCTCAGAGGTTCCAATTCAACAGTTAAAAAATTTAAACGACTTGAACAGGGGGGAGTGGCAACACATGCCTTTAATCCCAGCAATCTTCTTGTGAACTAAAGACAGTCTGGTCTATAGAGTTCTAGGCCAGCACTACAACACAGTGGACCCTGTCTCAAAAACCAAACAGGACTGGATAAATGGTACAGCAGTTAAGAGCACTAGCCAGTCTTCCCAAAGACCCACATTCAAATGCCAGCACCTACATACAGGCTATCATCTACACTCCAGACCCAGATCCATGGATACTACATGCCTGTAGGCAAAACATTCATACAAGTAAAATTAAAAATAACAAAGTTTAAATGGAGGGTGTACTTCAGGGAATTGGCTGGCCAAAGAAACCCCAAAGGCAAATTAACAAAAGCAAAATCTGACTAATGGAATTACAACAAACTAAAAGACAATGTGCACAGATGAAATACCTGTATCCCATTCAAGTGACTAATAGAAAGTATGTAACAAATCCAAAACAGCCCAACAGCCAAAAAAAAAAAAAAACCACCCACCTAATCTGACTTTAAAAAAAATGGATTAATATGGGTGGGCTAGCAGCAGAGTTCAAGGCCAGCCTGCTCTACAAAGTTGAGTTCCAGGGCAGCTAAGGCTGTTACACAAAGTAAATGAAAACTATGGGCCTGGGGATGTAACTCACAGGATAGTACATATCTAACATGTATGAGGTCCTGAGGTAAGTCTTAGCAACGCAAAACAAACATGACTGAGCACACCCACAATCCCAGTACTTGGAAAGAATCATATATAAGTAATAATCCTCCATTACATAGTTCAAGGGCAGCCAGACTACTTAAGACCCTGACTAAAAACAAAACAAAACACCATCAAAATCACAATGAGATCATCTCACCCTTGCCACAAATGGCTATTAAAAGAGAAATAAATGCTAGTGAGGATCCTGAGAAAACACCCTCAGAAATGTCATCAATACAACCACAAAGGAAACAGATCAAAAATTTTATCATTGGGCATATATTGTGTTGAGCTTAACTTTTCCTGGGTAGACATGAATAAACATGTATTCACTCCAGACAAGCACATACAACGGTTAAGAAAATTATTCCACCTCATTGGTGGACCAATGAGTTTCATTAGTTATTTATAGGAGCATGGGTGAGTGGTTATTTACAGGAACACAGAAAACCTATGAGCAGTAACACCAACAGAGAAGAGCCCCCCCATCCCTTAGCAATCATTAAAGACTTATACATACTCAAAGTAGGGGTCCTCAGACCACCTGGCAAGCCCATAAATGAATGTTAGTTTAGCAACAGGTGCCACGATTTCAGGACAGCAATGCTCATGTTATGCCTAGTATATTGAGTTCCACAACATACCCAAAGGAAATAAAAGCAGTATGCCAAAAATACACCCACAGCCCGTTGTTTACTTGTAGCATTAGTTAACAGTCCAGTTCCAGGGGATCCAACACCCTCTTCTGGCCTCTGTAGATACTGCATGAATGCAATACACTTAACACACACGCAGGCAAACACTCATACATATGAATTTTTAAAAAGAATGCTAATGAGCACTCTCATTGCTTTTCAGTCTGAACCTAATTTTATACAAAGCTGTTTTTCAAGTTTCAAGATATAGTATTTACAACTGATAATGTTGAGATTGCATTGAACTAAACACTATAAATACCTCTTATACTATACCAACAATTTGGTTCAGTTTGGTTTTTTCTCTTTTCTTTTTGTTTAACAGAGATAGGGTTTCTCTGTGTAGCTCTGGCTGTCCTATAATTCACTTTGTAGACTAGGCTGGCCTTGCACTTGCTCTCAAGTGCTGGGATTAAAAGGAGTGCTCCACCACTGCCCAGCTTAGTTCAGTTTAGCACAATCCACCTATTCAGAATTTCAGCAAAGTACAGCTATCACTATAATTACCCTTCCTAAATGCAAATGCAAAGTACTTTGCTCCTTTCCTTCATACCTGGGTAACAACAGCTGATTTTTATGATCAGGGCTTAAAGATTTTACTTAAAATACATACATATTCCTTAATTTTTCTAAGGTGTATAAAAACAGTAAAATTATCATATCAACTCTAAGTCAGGCATGGTATTACACACCTGTACTCCCAAGACTTAGAAGGTAACACAAGAGAATACTGAGTTCCAGGCCATCCTGAATTACACAGCAAGACAATGTCTCAAAGCAAGAAAGTCTCATGTCTGTGCCATCAAATGAGATACTTTATTGGTAAAAATCCAGACAAATTCCCAGGTTGGAGCATTACATCTCCACACAAAACCACTTACTTATTTTCAGTGTCTGCCACTGGGTGCTCTTCACCTTCAGGTGTTTCCTCAGTCACATTTGATTGATCCAAATCACTGCAATTATAAGATATTTGTTTCTGAATGTATTTGGGAGACTCTCTAAGGAAAGAAAGAAAAAGAAAGGCATCTAGGTCCATTTACATGTAGCCAAAAGTCCATCATAACAAAGTAAAAACTTTTACATTCTTTATGTATTTCCACTAATTTTAATCTATTTATATTTATTTTACGCTCCAGTAGACGTCTAAGAGAAAACAAATTATTAAATTAGTTTACACACTTTTAAAACAAGATTTTATAAGTCAGATGCAATAGTGGACACCTGTAATTAACTACACAGCAAGTTCAAGGCTAGCCTGGAGTATGTAAGACCCATTTCAAAAATATAAAATTGGGGGTGATATCTAGAATGATAGTAACATGGGACGGCCTGAGTTCAGTCACAGTACCCACCCTCAAAAAACAAAATAGTTGGGGGTGGGGGTGTAAAGAAGACTAAGATAACTACAGTTCAAACAATTAAAGTCATAACACTCCCAGTATCATCTTTATCATGGAGCTTCAGAAAAACTACGTACATCCATCACTAAAATAAAATTATTCATATATTTAATTATTTTTATTTAAATATCCCATAAGACATTATAAGGCTATAGCTTTGAGAAAGAACATCCATTCTTATCTCCAGAACAAAATTTAAGTATTGACAAGCCTCTAGTAAGTGAAGCGTTTTGGTTTCAAATTTTTTAACTTAAAAAAAAAAATCAGAATACCAACGTTAATTCATCTTTGACAGTTCCCCAGTTGTGAGATCCGCTACCTCCGCGTTTGTCCTCATGCTTCAGGCCACTGTAATGCGAAAAAGAACTAACAAAACTGAGTTAACATTATACTCTTTAGTTCTAGAAATTCAAATTTTGTTTTTATTAAATAAGCACATTTAAATCTAAAACATACAACAATCAGTGAGACTTACGATCTATCACTTCCACTATGCCTATCAAATTCACGTTTGCCACGAGAATCAAATCCATCGCCTCGGCCCATTCCACGTCCACGGCCTCCTCGACCCCTTCCAAGACCACCTCGGCCTCGGATAGGCCTTTCAATAATCGGTCTACAAAACAAATTTAAAAATTATACCTCAGATGTTTCTAGAAAAAGGAACAGGGAAAATCCACTCCAAGGCTCAAAAATATAGGCTATGCTTACTGGCTTATAACTCAACAAATAAATATATGTAATTCCAAGCCTATTTCTACTCATGTAAAGGGAGAAAGAATTAGAAACTTTTGCTATTCTTTAAAGCATTGCTGTCAGTACACTTTTTCACTTACTGACTCACTGCATCAGTCATACTTGTATTCATCAATACTCTTAACTACAATAATCGTATCCAGCCTGCATGATGAGTGACAGACAATACCACTATCCTTTTAAACTCAGTATCTGGACAAAGGGAGGAAAAGAAACTGGCCATTGACTCAAAATATTTACTATTAAGAGATCTAACTTAGAACAGGTTATCCATAAATATAAATGCAACAACATATACTCACTTTTCTCTGAAATACACCTAAGTAACCACCCAACTACTACCTGGCAATTATGCCCAATTTACAGCTTTACATTAAGATCTAACTATAAGAGAACAAAGCGGGAAAAGCTTGTTTAAAGCTTACCTATCAACTGAAAATTCACCACCTTCAGAACCCTTTTCTTCAAGTGGCTTTTCAAATCTTCTTTCCCGAGGTGCTCGCCTTTCTGGTCTCCTATCAGTTATTTTCCCTTCTCCCTGAAGTTGTTGATCAGGTCTTCTTCCAACTCGCCTTATTCCTTATGACAAATAACCAGCATAAGCAAATCATTTTTACAACACAAAAGTTTAGGCTAGACCATTAAGGCTGATGGGCATCACCCATGTGTAACAAACTGCTTTAGGACATTTTTATTCAACAGTAAACATCTCAAACTTCATCTACAAGCTAGAACTGACTTGGAAATCACTGGGCACCATCACACCTTTACTTTCCAAGAAGTCAAAAGCCTACTACAAAATTTTAAACTTACAGATATTTCAGTCCTGTGATATATTTTTGGCTTTAAAGACATCAAAGCTAATACCAATAGCCAGTAATAAATAACCAAGCACTGGATATTCACTAAATATGCCCCTTAGAAAACACTAAAATTCACACTATTATTTTTCTATATAATCTGCAGGGGGGGAGGCAGTAAAGAACTCTTAAATCTAGAAAATTATAATTCTGAAAGAAAAATAAAAGACATTTATGAGCTCCAGGGGAAAAAAACCCTAATTTAAAATAGCTATTTGAGCTAGACATGGTGCATAAAATATTAACACTAGAAAAGAGTGGGGCACAAAGCAGGTTTGGAAGTTCAAGGCCAATCTGGATTACAGAGACCATGTCCCAACTCCACCTCAAGCAAGCAAATAGAGCTATTTAACAAAAAAAAAAAAAAATCACCCCTTTCCTCATTAACATTCAAAGTCCAAGTATGTATACACAAATCCATATACATATTCCCAAATCTAACTTTTAACACTATAATGTAACCATTAGGAAATACTACATTATTAGTATGGATAGAAAGTTTTTCCTGTCTGCTCTTTCAAGTATCTGTTTTCAAAGCATCTTCACAAATCACACACAGAAAGATCCTCATTTAGCAATTATGTATTAAGAAGGCTGCAACCATCCAGAATGATAGTAACATGGAAAGGCCTCAGTTCAGTCACAGTACCCACCCTCAAAAAACAAAACAGAATTTTCTTAATGACACTTAAAGCCTAAACTAATTTTTCTACCTTCATTTTTCTTTCTGATAACATAGGAAACTCACAAAAAGAACCAATATGAATTGAATTATTGGTAGTCTTAAGGACAAGTTGATGGTAAATACATGCCTACCATTTCAGGTATGCTCTAATTACCAAACCACAGGTTTTGACAGTCAAAAAGCTGCTCAGAAATTGTTTTTTAAGTTATGTGACTTAGTTTAAGAAAAGGGAACACCATCAGGATATACCAATTTGTTCAGATATCCCTAACTAGTCACACAGTAAAGATGAAATTCTTTAATATTTAAACTTCATTTTCTGTAAATTCTCTGGACAAGACCTAAATGTAGACCTTATACCAAGACATTTACATAAATTTCATCAGAGGTACAGTGTGTTAGGGTGGAGCTATGGAACCAGCTCAATCCTTGTAATGATAACCAAGCTAAACACACCCACGGAACAATGGCTTGCTTCCCCACCCAATATTCAATGAGGCCTACATAATCAGAAAACCTTATTAAATTCATTGTGGGGTTGGGAGTGTTGCTCAGTGAGAACTACTATAGTATAGTGTGCAAAACGCTGGGTTCTACCAATATCACCACAAAAAGTAAATTCATCTAATGAAAAATTATTGATACTTTTTAAAACATGCAAGGTTTTTTTGATGTACTTACCTATACTTGAATCTTAACTGCAGTAGAATCCTGTTTTGTTTTTTTTTTTTAATCCAAAAACCTGGTCTACACTTAACATTTTGCCAACTCTCAAGTTCTTCAGACAGACACCATTACATTCCAGCATTGTGTTATCGAGACACGGGACACACCATAGGTTAACAATTCCTTCCTTTCTTAGAGGTACCAACTACCACCCAATACACAGAACTCACATGTTTATTCAAAATTTCCCCTTATGTATACCCCTTTTTTAAGAAACTCTGGTTTTAGAGTGATCTAAGAATTGGGGGTGTAGGAAACACAGCTTTTCCCCAGCATGGGCAAAGTCCCGAGTTCAATCCCCCAAAAAAAATTGAAATACTAAGGAAAAATGTCAATCAGCAAAGTTTTCCAAAGGACTGAAGTAAATGACAATCATGGCTATAATAATTCTCTACATTTATGACTTACAATGTTAGTTTCCAGGTAAGACCATAGATTGGATTCGTGGTGAAACTTGAGTAATTTCAATTAAGCTTCATGCTTTGAACATTTTAATGAGTGAGCGCACCTACCTGGTGTGTTTTAGACACAACTTATTCATGTACTTTCTTTTAATTAGTGTCATCAAAGAGGTAAACAGTTTAAAATAAATACACCAGCCAATTTCTTCACACAAGAATTAAATGCCTTATTCAACTGTGTGATGTCAAGAAGCTTAATCGGCAGGGTATTTTTGCCCAGGTGATGTTTCCTAACACTCCAGACTATGCTGCCCTTCCAAATCTCTCATTTTAGCACAAGAATTCTTCCTTTTATTCAATCAACTAGGTTTACTCCAAGCCTTACAAAAAAAAAAAAAAAAAAAAAGACACCCTCCCGCCCCCGCGCCCTAAAAGATACCTTAAACCAAAACCTAAACAATTCCTTTCATGAGCACGTGGCAGGCAGTAAGAGGCAACTTTAACATATAATGGCAATTGTAAAGACTCACAGCTTGGATTCTACACCTACCTGCTATTCATTTTGCACCTTCTTAACCCTTAATTCCTTTGCCTTTTCCCCCACAATAAGCCAGTATTGGGGAAGAATGCTAAAAGGAAATCAAAACAACTACGAAACTTTCAGCGCCCTGCAAGGGACTATGAACCGCCAATGAAGACCTGACCACGCTTCACGCACGTGCGGAGGCAAAGCTGCAGACTCCCAGGAGCTCCGCTGCCGGGACCTGACAGGCTGGGCACTCGTTTTACCCAGCAAGCCAAAAGCAGGAAAAGCCCTAAGACCTGGGGGCTTCGGGGAGTTGGGAGAAGGGAATCGCGACCTGAGAAGGGACCTGCTCATGACCGGTCTTCATTCAGAGCTCCCCCTAACAAGAGTGGGGGGCCAAATTCCTCTGCTTCCCAACAGTTTCCATTCACGCCGGGAAGTTACCCTAAGTTGAACACGAGCGCGAAATTAGGGGGACCACAAAAAAAAAAAGCGCACGTGGGGACCCACACACAGCACCTCCCTCCATCCCCTCGAACGGTGCCCCCCACACCGAGACGCAGCCCAAGCGGGTAACAACTCCAAGCCCCGGCCTTCCCTGGAAAGGTCCGCGCCATTTGTGGGACAAGATGGCAGGGCAGGAGCCCAGAGCGGGCAGCGGCAGCAGCAGCAGCAGCAGCCCCCAGGAGCACGCCGAGCAGGAAACGTGCCCGCGCTGCTCCCGGGCACCCGAGAGGCAGGCGGCGAACGCCCGGCCCGAATCGGCGGGAACGCCCGGGCCGCCCTCTCCGAGCACGCTCGGCCAGCCCGAGGCGGGAAGGGCTCCCACTGAGCGAGCCTGCGAGGAGCGGCGGCGTGGGGCTCGGGGTCAGCCGCGCTCCCGGCGCCGGCGAGGGACCGTGAGCAGGGCTCCGGGGAGGGAGGCTCCGGCGGGCCCTCCCGCTGGCTGCACACGCGCAGCGGCGGCGCACGCCCCCGTCCTGCCCGCCCGCCCGCCCGCCCGGGGCTCCCCACCGCCTCGCCCGGCTTTACCTTCTTTCTTAAGCGCCACCGGCGGCTGCGTCTCCTCCTTTTTGTCAGGCACGCCGACGCTGGGGGGCAGCGGGTTCTTGCGGTCTTTCTGGGACTCTTTCCGCAACTGTTTGCCCGCCGCGTTGGAGTTGGTCTGGGCCGCGGCCTGAGCCGCGCTCTTGGCCCCAGGGCCCCCAACGCCGCCCCCGCCGGCTTCTTTTTTCTTGTTCTCCGCTGCCTTCAGTACCTCGAAAGGGTCCGATTCGTCGTCAAATAGCTGGTCGAATCGGTTGGTGACCACGCAGCCGAAGCCTTCCTGTAGGTGCCCAGGCATGATGGTGGCTCGGCGGCGCGTTCCTCCACGGATTGCAGCGGACCGCGCCGAGCCAAAAGCGCCTGCTTCAGCTCTTCCCACAAGATGGCCGGGCCGAGAGAGGGGGGCCGCCTTCTCTTCCGGCGCTAGGCACACATCCGGGAGCGGCCTGCGCCCGCACAGCACCCTGGGGCATGTAGGCCGCGGCCGCTCGTCCTGAGACGCCTGTGCGCTCCTGAACCACAACCCCCAGCGTGCACCGCGCAGCAACTCTTCGCGCGCGCCCCTGGGAGGCGGGATCTCACGGAGGGAGCGAAGCGTGCTCGCTGAAGGTGGAGAAGCGTGCGCTGGGCGGAGTTCTGCCACCTGCTCTTGTCACCCTTAAACTCTCTCAGTCTTTCGCTGCCCCTGAAAACAGGGACACGTGAGGGGTGTCTTCTGCTCACGAAAGTGTTCTCTGTCTTTGGTTTCGCCCACCCCGCCCTTCTCCGGCCGAGGACTTTCTCCACCTTTCCGAGAGGGTCAAGGTGACTCCCAGACCTAGTAACTGGAGCCTCAAAAACTTCCGGGGGGGTGAGGGGGTGGGTGAGGTGTCACACTACCCTCCCGTAGGTTGCAGGTTGCGTCCGCTCGGCTGCACATCCCTAGCTTTTGGGGTTTGGAGCTATCACCCTCCACCTCCGCGGCGACTCGAGGCACTTGGGTTTAATGTGGAACGGAACTCGGGGGTTTGCTCTCACCGAGACGTGGATTTAGGTGGCAGCACGAATCAAAAAGCCGAGTTGAACTCTCTGGGTTGCGCGCCTTTTCCGGTCATTGCGACCATGCTTTGAGAGCTGTTCACTCCCGACTACCGCACTGGACGCCCGGCCAGCCTCCAAAAGGCAGTGCTTGGAAACGCTTTCTAGAATCAATCCGATTAACTGATCCATCAGTATCTGGCGACCCAAGGCTTAAGAGGCAGCGGTATTAGTAAAATGTACTCGAGAGCCGGGAGGTGTTGGCGCATGCCTTTAATCCACTCCAGAGGCAGAGAGGTAGGCAAATCTCTGAGTTTGAGGCCACCCTGGCCTACAGAGCAAGTTCAGGGAAAGCAGGGACTACACCGCGAAACCCCCCTCCCTAAAAAAAATGTGCTCAAGAAGAAATAAGTATAATGCATTGGGTATTATGTGTGAAGGGAGGGAAATTAATCTAGTAACCACTTGAAAACACTGACATTAGTTGGGAACCTTAAATCCCATTAAGGCAATCCGGTGCCAATACATATTATAGTTTTTAAACCTTTTCCATTGACACAGAATGTAATAGAAAACGTATCTCTCAAGGAGCAGGTGCTAGGAATGTTCGGTCCCCACATCTTTTTGGGTAAATAATTGTCCCCTTTCCGCAAGCGATGAAATCATGTCAGAGGCACTATGACTTACCAAGTTTGCACTTACGTTAAGTGCCAGTGGCAGTCTGCTAACTGCACTATGAGATTGTTGACATCAATTCTGTAAACCAGTTTCTACCCTGACAAGGGTTAAGACAAGTGTTGAAATTCTGATAACAAAATCAAGTTTAAACAACATGGTTGAAGGTAATAATTTCTGAGCATAGTTTAAGTCAATGCCTTGAGGAAATTAGCATACAGAGTTCTATTACAGGCATCAGCAGCATGCCTCCTGCTTTTCTTATGTTCCATCCTCCCAAATGCCACAAAATCATTTCCCCATTGCTTCATCCCGTCCCCCGCCCCCACGTCCACACTTTCTCCCTCCCCCACAGCCTGTGGCTCTTACCCAATACTAAACAAGTAGCTCTGGGCCCCAGACCTTAGCACCACTGACTCCATTATGGAAATACCATTCAGGCTGTAAAACTCAGCACGCAGACAGCACCACCTGACAAAACTAAAACAAAGACCTAATCCATCAAAGCCCATATAGTTTTGGGAAAGTCTCTGAATGTACTACCCTCGCCTTTTAGCTTCTGTAGTTCTGCTTCTAGCTAACTGTTCTTGTTAACTGAACTATGTCAACCCAGAACATGGTTTTTGTGCTTAAGAGCTCACCCTGAGAAAGACTCAGGGCTACACTGGGATCCCGACCACCCAGTGTTGTGGACAGACGTCTAATCAAGACTTCCTATTGGCTTAACCCATTTCCGATCAGTCTTCTCTGGTGAATGCAACTCTCTTTCCACCTTTTGAAAAGAGTTCAAGTACAATTTGCAAGATCATACTTTAACAAATGCTTCCTCTTCAACAACTATAGTAACTATCTATAGTTCTGAGGCATCTCCAGAAACTCTGACCTTCTTTCTGACCACTGCCACAATAACAATATTAATAACTAAAACAATATTTTACTATGTGCCTAATGCACTTTCAATATGGGATCCCATTTAATCCCATTGGCTCTGTCCCTAAGTAATACTCTCATCTTAAGATGAAGAAAATAGGGACTGGGAATATGGCTCAGTAGCAGAGCACTACTATGTGTGAGATTCTTCAGTCCCCAGAGGAGTGGGGGAGGGGAGGAGAAAAGTGAAGAAAATGAGTCACAATGAGGTTAAGTTACTCCTTAATCTCATACCCTGGAATAGGAAACCAGAGGGCCTCTGCTTGGTCAGTTTTCATTGACAGTTCATTACTTTCCTTAAACAGATCTTCGCAGGTGCCAAGCATTGTTTATCCTAAGAACATAGATTATACATAGAAATGGCTACCTAGAAATGTATAAGACTGACCTACCCCAGAGAACTTACCTATTGTGATAACTTCAAAATGTTAGGAATAAACATTTGAGAGAATGGTGAGAGCCTTCAAAGAACCTGTAAATCTAGAATTTAGTTAATCCAGAAAAAGTTTAAAGCCCATTTCTAAAGTATACAAATAAAGCCCAGGGTGTTAAATCTTTTACATCTTAAGATTTATTGAGTTATTATTTCACAACTATTAGCACTAATTTTGCCTTTATCCTAAGAAATTAAGGTGGTCTTTAGAGCTAAGTATATAAGCTTAGTGATAGACCATTTAGTTAGCAGGTAGAAGATGCTAGGTTTGATTCCCAACACCACACATCCACAAAGTATACACACATATAGACTTTAAAATATTAAAATACTGGGCTGTCAGGATTACTCAGCAGGTAAAGATGTTTGCCACCAAGCCTGACATCCTGACTTCTGTCTCCTGTACCCACAGGATGGGAGGAGAAAAGGGACTCCCATAAGTTGTTCTCTGTTCTCCATGCTCACGCTGTGGCACATTCACACACACACACACACACACACACACACACACACACACACACGAAAAATGTTTTAAAAAAAACAAACTTCTAGAAAAAAATGGTTGCTTGTATCACTAAGAATATTGGTTGGACAATCCTCACAGGAAGAGCAGGGAAGACTCTCCAACACTCCCATTCAGATTCCAGGATCTGCAGCATTTCTGGAGCCACATTATAGTCTCTTAACAACACTCATGCGGCATCTCAGTTTATGCACAGCAAGCTTCTCTCAAGAATATTCTGTCTGTAAATGTGAAAACTCTCCGAATACCTTAACTAAATAGATAGCATATTTGTCTAACACTGGCCTAATAGTAAAACTCAGAAGTACTTGCTTTTTTTGATGCTAATACTCAATTCTCAGCCACACTGCAATTTTGTTTTCACCCATTTCTTTGTGTGTACATGTGTGCGCTCGTGCCTTCGTGCATTCACACATGGAGGCAGAGGTTGATGCTGGGGATTTTCCCTATTCGATTCTCCACCTTATTTTTTGAGATAAGAGCTCTCGCTGAACCCGAAGTTCTCCTGTTGGATAGACTGGCTCTCTAGCAAGCCCCAGAGGTTCTCCGTTTTCCTCCTTTTCAGTGCTGGGGTAACAGGTGCACTCAGCTTTTACATGGGCGCTGGTGATCGAATTCAGGTCCTCACGCTTCCGTGGCAAGCACCTTACTAACAGCCCTCTCCCTGGCTCTGCTCACACATTTCTTAGTAACCTCAATCCTTCCTCACTGTTACCATAATTAATAACTAAGGACAATTATTACTTTAGCATTCACCATGTTCTAGACACTGTGCTAAGTATGTTGTATGCCTCATTTCCTTTAGATCTCAGAATAACATGAAATAATACTACTACCTCTATCTTTTTTATTTTAATTGTTATTTATTTTACATGTATCGGTGTTTTGCCTGAATGTATGCCTCTACATCACCTCTGTGTCTGGTGCCTTTGGAGGGGAGAAGACAGCATCAGATCCCCTAGTACTGGAGTGACTGAGTTTGTGAGCCTTCATGTGGCTGCTAGCAATCGAACACATACATCCCCCTCCTCTGGAAGAGCAGCAAGTGCTCTCAACTGCTGAGCCATCTCTCCAGCCCCTCCCTCTTCTTTTATGTTTAGTGAATTTAAGTACTCCCATAAACTCACATTGACTAAGAGCCCAAGCAGTCTGATTTTTTTTTTTAGATTTATTTCTTTTTATTTTGAGTGTATTGATGTTTGCCTGCACGTATGCATGTGCACCACATGTGTACCTAGAGGCTAGAAGAGGACACTGGAACCCTTGGAACTGGAATTACAGATGTTGTGAGCCAACATGGGTGCTGAGAACTGAACCCTGTTCGCTTGGGAGACAAGTGCTCTTAACTGCTGAGCCATCTCTCCAATCCCAAGCAGTCTGGGCTTAAAGCTTGGTAGAACCCAATCTTTATCATTGTGAGGGCTGTGGTCCAGGAAAAAGTTTATCTTTACATTGTTACCACCAGTACCAAAATAAAACTATAATTCTAATTTAATAGAACACATTGGGGAAACAGGCATCACGTAAAAAGTAAGTAGGAAACTGATACATGTTAGTATTTACCTAATGTATAATTCATTTTTTAAAAGCAAATACATTGAAGATGGTTTTTATGAAAATTACCAATCTAATGTTTATGAGGATGGAACGCTTTCAGCATAATAATGCAAGTCTGAGTTCTTGCTAAAATTAGGGACTCTCAGAGCTGAAAACAGAAACATTGTACTCCCTGTTTTGCTATGTTAAACTTACATTGAAGGATGAGCCTTTTGACTTAAACTTCAGGTTTTTATTTTTCTTCCATTTTGCTCTTAAAACAAAATTAAGAATATTGTTGACCAGACCCACAAAGCTAGCGTTCTAGTCACACCTGCAGTCCCAGCACTCAAGAAGTTAAGGTAGGGGTGCGGCCGTGAGTTCAAGGACAGCCTGGACTACAGAGTGATACTTTGTTTCAAAAGAATGAAACAACAGGAGCTGGAGAGGTGGCTCAGAGGTTAAGAGCATCGACTGCTCTTCCAGAGGTCCTAAGTTCAATTCCCAGCACCTATGTGGTGGCTCACAACCACCTGTAATGAGATCTGGTGCCCTCTTCTGTGTACATAATAAATAAATCTTTAAGAAAAAAAAAAAGAATGAAACAACAGACAAAGAACAGAAAAGCAACTTTACTGAGATATAATTCATTAACTATATAATCCCTTCATCTAAAGGGTATTGTGTAGTTATTTCATGCATTTTTAGTATATTCACACAACTGAGACCATCCATCCCCAGCCTTAGGCAATCACTAGGTTGCTTTTCTTAGTGTGTATCCATTCTCTCTATATAAATAGAATCATACAGTGTGTGTATTTTGGTGACTGGCTGCCTTCTCTCATGTAATGTTTTCAAGGTTCACACTTACTGTAGCACGAATCAATACTTCGTTGCTTCTTATGACTGAATAATGTTCCACTGCAAGAATAGACCTATTTTATTTATCTCTTTTTCAAGTTGGCAGAAATTCAGGTATTTTCACTCCTTGTCATTTATGAGTAATGCTGTAAGAATGATGATTTACAGATTTTGTGTGACTATAGTTATTCAGTTCTCTGGGATATTTCACTAGATATACCAGGTAAGAATTTCTAGATCATATAGTAACACTGTGCTTAACATTTTTGAGAAACTGTTCAACTATTTTCCCAAAAGGCCACTCCATTTAAGGATCGACCAACAATGAGAGGAGCCCCAGACCTTCATGCCCTTCTCGTGCCTTGTTCTGTCCTTGGTCATGGTCATCCTGCTGGATGTGACACAGGGTCTGTGGGTCTTGGATTTGCACTTTCCTTAAAGCTGATGGAACTGAGTACCTTTGCTCCTGCTTATTGGCCTTTTTACATGGCCTTTGGGAAATGTCTACTCAGATTATTGCCTTTTATTAATTTCTGTGTTTATCTTTTTATTGTTGTATTGTAGGACTTCTTCATATGCTTTAGTTGATTGTTTTATCAGATATAATATCTGTGAATATTTTCTCCTAGTCTATGGGCTGATTTTTCACTTTCTTTTCACTCTCTTTTTTCACGTAAAGTCTTTCATTTAAGAGACCATTCAAGGCCCAACAAGATGGGTAAAGGTACTTGGTTAAAGTGGGCAAAGGCACTTGCTGTCAAAATTTACAAGTTGAGTTTGATTTCCAGGACCCACAAGATAGGAGACAACTGACTCTGACAAGTTGTCCTCTGACCTACACACATTTACAAATAAATAAATGTACTAAAATTAGATTTTAAAATTCTAAGGGTAGCCACAAAATTCCTTATCCTTAGATTTACTTCTTTTTTTTTTTCTTTCTTTTCTTCTTCTTGTTTTTGTTTTGGTTTTGGTTTTGGTTTTGGTTTTTCGAGACAGAGTTTCTCTATGTAGCCCTGGTTGTCCTGAAACCAACTCCGGTAGACCAGGCCATGAACTCACAGAGATCGCCTGCCTCTGCCTCCCATGTGCTGGGATTACAGGCGTGCACCGCCACTGCCTGATTTAGATTTACTTTCTGTATTAAAGCTGGATATTTGTGTTTAGAATTGTACTACATTTAAAAATAAGGAATATTTCCCAAGTCTGCATGCTGTCCTTGTGCCTGGGTAATTCTGATCTTCCCATGTTTTTGTTTTTGTTTTTGTTTTTGTTATTATTGTTGTTGTTCTTGTTGTTGTTGTTGTTTTTGTTTTTTTGTTTTGTTTTTCAGGACAGGGTTTCTCTCTGTAGCCTTAGCTGTTCTTATGTGTCCTGGAACTCACTCTGTAAACCAGGCTGGCCTTGAACTCACAGAGGTTCACCTGCTTCTGCCTCCTGAGTGCTAGGAGTAAAGGTGTGAGTCACCAATGCCCAGCATCCTTTTTTTTTTTTTCAGTCATATTTTATATGCTGTTGAAACTAATGTTTGCTTTTGACTTTCTCTGTAGTATCCTTTGCAGTATAAAAGGATCTTTATGATGAAGTCCTATTATCTTTATTTTGTTGTTTATGCTTCTGTTGTCACACTTAACAAGGCTTTGCCCAACCCAAGTTTACCAATATTTTCTTCTGTTTCCTGCTATATTACCTGTAAGGCCACTCAAGAGACAGGCACAAGGAGCCACACATTCCTGGTGTCTCAAAACACCAGGGGTTGTGGCTATAACACAGTGGATGTATGCTTGCCTTTAAAAAAATTATTAATTTTACATCTTGGGATTCTAGGGATCAAACTCACGTTATCAGGCTTTTTACATGGCAAACACTTTAGCCATTGACTCATCTCCCAGCTCAAGTTTTTCAGTTTAAACGCATCCAATAATGTTTTCATTGTGCCTATAGAAAGCATTTTGAAAGTATGTAATAGATTTCATACTTCCCACTCTTAGGTATTCTCATAGTTATTCAACAACTATTATTAACAACAAGTTATTTAATTCAACAGCTGCTGAACATAGTCCAGGGTATTGATCTTATTTGACAGATTCTGTGGGGAGCATTATAAACAAGGCCTCTGTTTTCTATTTGTTTTCATACAATATCTTCTGATTATGGTTCTCCCTCTCCCAGCTCCTCCTAGCTCCTCCCCACCTCCTTGCCCAACCAAATCCACACCCTTTCTTGTTCTCTCTCATTAGAAAACAAGTAAGCATACAATAATAGTGATAATAGGTAAAATAGAAGTTGGGGATTTAGCTCAGTGGTAGAGATCTTGCCTAGCAAGCGCAAGGACCTGGGTTTGGTCCTCAGCTAAAAAAAAAAAAAAAAGGGTAATAGATAAAATAAACACCAAACCTGAGGAGTAGAAGAAAACAAACAAACAGAAGAGTAAAGAGAAAAGAAAAGCTCAAGAAACACATATAGACACAGAGACACGTTGGCAAACAGAAATTCCACAAAAATACAAAATAGGAAATCATAATATGTAAGCAAAAGACCAGTAGGATAAAAAATAAAAACAAATAACAAAGTGAAAAAAACCATTGAGTTCATTTTGATTTGGCCATCTACTGTTGGGCATGGGGCCTGGCCTTATGAGTAGTTGGTATCCCAAATGAGATTCCATTGGAGAAAAATAATTTTTCACTTGCTAGTGGTTATCAATTAAAGATAGCTTCTGGGTTATGGATGTGGGCTTCTGTCCATGTCCACACTCAGCACTGGGGCCCCATCAGGCCCAGGCCTGTGCAAGCCCTGAGCATACTTCTGCAGTCTCTGAATTCCTATGTGTACCAGTCCTGCTATGTTTAGGAAGGCCTTGTTTCCTTGGTGTCTTCCATCCCCTCTGGCTCTTAAAATCTTTCTGCTATCTCTACCCCAGAGTTCCCTGAGCCCTGAGGGGAGGGATTTGATGGAGACATCCCGTTTGGGACCAAGTGTTCCAAAGTCTCTTCCTCTATGCACATTGTCTAGCTGTAGGTCTCTGTATTTATTCCCATCTACTGGGGGAGGATGCTTCTCTGATGATGGCTGAGCAAGAGACACTGATCAATGGGTATGGCAGAAGTTTGCTAGCCAGTTTGTTGCTACATTCCATTAGCAGAATAGTAATATCTGGTTTTCCTCTAGTTCCCTGGGCTATCTAGTCTCAGGCTCTTGACCATCTGAGAAGTTTGCAGGTGTTAAATTCTCCCTCCCCCAGCAGCTATCCACTGCTGGTAGCTCTTGGTAATGAATGGGGCTTGGAATCATCTACGCCATCTATGCTGGAATTTTGGCCAGATTGATGTTGTGCAAGAACCACCCCAGCTGGTGTGGGGTTCTGAGTGCTACAGCTATGTCAACTACAGAAATTTGCGTTTTGAAACACCCCTCCCCCTCCTTCAGCGCCTGCATTCTTCCCACTTTCTTTTTGAGCTGTCCCCCCTCCCCCCCAGCCTTGGTACCAGGACTTATTTTCGAATCTCAGAACATTCACAACTACCACACGCTGAGTGTTTACTAGGTGTCAGGCACTGTGTTAGGCACTTTACATATAGTTAATCAACGGTCATAACAAACTATGAAGTTTGTTGTCTATGCAGAAACATAAAAAATACAAAAAGGAAAAAATATGGCTGGCGAGAATTAATTCGAGATAGCAGATGGCTTTTTGTCTTTTGACTATATTAAACGTTGTAATGCATTTTCAATCAAGATAGAAATCATATAGCACGAAATTCACTAAAATGGAGTTTATAGTTCAGTGTTTTTCCATGTACTCCTGGGCTTGTGCAACCATCACTGAGAGCTAATTTTAGAGCATTTTCTTTGCCCTTAGAAGAAATCCCATTCCTTTTAGCAGTCACTGTCATTTCCCCAGTTCCTTCTCTTTTTCTGTCTCCCCCACTTTCACCCTTTTCCTTCCCTTCTTTCCTCCCTCTCCCTTCATCCTTTTTTTTCTCCCTCCATCTTTCTCCCTCCTGCCTTCCCTTCCTTTATTTTATTTCATCTCCTAAGGTTAACAGTTTAAAAACAGGGTCTAGTTAGGTAACTCAGGCTGGCCTTGAACTCTTGATCACGCCTCTGACTTCTTTATTATTTGTTTGGGGTTCTTGTTTTGTTTTGTTGTTGTTGTTTTTTCATGACAAGGTTTCTCTGTGTAGCGCTGGCTGTCCTGGAACTTGCTCTGTAGACCAGGCTGGGATTAAAGGCAGATGCCAACACACCCAGCCTGCCTCCACCTTCTAAGTGAAAAGATTACAAGTGTGCATCAAGACGCCCTGATTAAGCTACTTTTTGTCTGTAAATTTGCTCTTAGATTCTTCTGATGGTTTAATGAAAGTGATTTCTCTCTGGAAATATGCATGAATTAGGATATAAGAGAACTCCAAGAAATTATCCTTAATAAACTCAAACCCAGTCTCTACAGAGGTGACCAAGTGTTCCAAAGTTCTGCTTGTGCAGAACCACCCTCTCCAGCTAACAGCTTATATCAGCTTCTATTAAACTGCTTGCTTGTGCAAACCTCCCCCTGCAGCTGCTGAGCTAGATTTCAGGATGTGGTTTTTAATGTTTAAAAGCTCCTTGGTCTAAGTGCTCAGGGCTACACTTGGGTCCTGAATACTTGAGTATAGTTCCAGCCAATTGGAATAAAGATTTTCAATAAACTGTGTCTGAGTGACCATCTGTGATTCCCCATACCAACACATGCAGGCAAAACACTGTACATACCAGGTGGTGGTCATGTTCATGTCTTTAATCCCAGCACTCAGGAGGCAGAGGTAGGTAGATCTCTGAGTTTGAAGTCAGCCTGGTCTACAGAGTGAGTTCCAGGACAGCCAGGGCTATACATGGAAGCCCTGTCTTAAAAAAATAAAAAATAAATAAATAAACAAACAAAATAACCCATACACATAAAAATAAAATAGTTAAAAAAACAAAAACAGAATTGGATCATATAGTTAATTGCAAAAAAGAAAGAGGAAGGAAAGAGAGAAAGAAAGAGACGGGGTGGGGGTGGGGTGTAAACTGTTTTCCCATTTGGGAGGGCAGCAAGAGCCAAGAGATCCTATTAATGATTTGTGAATAGCTTCCAGCACCTTTTCCAAATGAATTCAAGGGAAGAGAGTCCGAGAGTAAGGCAATTCAGCTTTTTCTCAGCAAGTGGGAGGATTCAGTTAGGAATACTCAAAGGAAATGTTGAGGACACCACACAAACAACCAAAGTGGAGGCCTCCCCAAGTCACCAAGAGATGCATGACTACACAGAGAACAGAACACCCTCTTTTGAGGAATTTAAGCAGCTTAAAAATTTAGAATCCAGCTGGGCAATGGTGGTGCACACCTTTAGTCCCAGCACTTGGGAGGCAGAGGCAGGCAGATCTTTGTGAGTTCAAGGCCAGCCTGATCTACAGAGTGAGTTCCAGGACAGCTGAGAACAGCTAATGCTGCACAGAGAAATCCTTCCTTGGAAAACAAAACAAACAAAAACAAAAACAAAAAATAAACCTCAATAAATTGAATCTATCATAAGGACACTTTAGGGTTTTTTGTTTTGTTTTATTTTGCTTATTTGTTTGTTTAAGACGTAGTCTTGCTATGTAGCCCTGGTTGGCTCAAACTAGCAATTCTTCTGCCTGCTTCCCAAGTGCTATGAGTATAAGCATGGGCCATTATCCCCATTGGGATCCTGAATTCTGTGAACCATTTTAAGGACCCTGTTTGCTCAGTCATCATTTTCCTCTCTCCTCCTGAGCCAGAGAGATTTCAATTTAGATTCTGGGCATAATTTACCACCTTGAGGATTTTGTACAAATTGCTCAAATTCATCAAGCTACTATAGTTTATTTATTTATTACTTTGTGATGAGAGCCTTATCCGTGCTAAGCAAAGTACTCTACCACTGGGCTATATCTGTAGCCTGTGTATTTTGTCATTAAATTTAGAAATGGGTGATAGGAAGATGACTCACTGGGTAAAATGTTTTCTGTGCAAGTATGAAGGCCTGAATTTGGATCCTTGGTACTCATAGTAAAAGCCAAGTGGGTGGAGCGGCAAGCATCTATATCACAGCTCAGGGCACACCAGCCAACCCATCTGGTTGAAACAGCAAGCTTCCGGTTAAAAAAAAATAAAATAGAGAGCAATAGAGGAAGACATCCAATATCAGCTTCTGGTCTCCAGAATCATACATGGGGGAGCACACCTGCACATGCAAGTGCACACACACACACACACACACACACACACACACACACACACACATTAAAATGAAACAGTCCTCATTACACAAAGTGAGGACAATTAAAAGTTCCTGACTAGGGTGTAGTTTGGTGGCAGGGCATTTGCTTGTCATGCCCAAGGCCCAGGATGGGATGTCCTGATAATATAAATATAAATAAATAAATAAATAAATAAATAAATAAATAAATATTTAAATCCCTAATAGATTGAACTAGTCTGCTCAGATATTAGTTATTACTATGAATAGTGCTGCTTGACCTTTGTGTCTATTGGAGGAACCAACACCTCCTCCATTTCTAGTACACATTTCTGGAGTATGCCATCCTTGGATAGTTTCCATTACGTCTGCAACAGACGTAAGTCATTCCAGAGAATTTGGGCAGGTCCAGTAACTCAACAGCGAGGTTTTGGGGAGGAGAGGAAGCATTAATCCCTTAAAGCAAGTAACTTGAATTAAAGGCTATTGGAGAAATTGTTTTGGCCACTCCACGTAGTTAAAAGGATATTTATTTAATGGCGTAACTCACAAATTAAGTAATGGGTAGGTCGCAGGGTCTGGGGAAGGTGTAACACAGTCCAGCAGTGTTCTCCGGAGCTCTGCACAGTCAATCTGCACCGGTCAGCGTCCCACACCGAGAGCGCGCCCAGAGAGAGCACTGACCCATTCAGCTCTCGGGTCCCCCGGCGCCTCCCCTCGCCCCGCCTCGTAGGCGTGACAGTTGCCAGAGTCTCAATGGGGGTTGGAACTTCCAGAACCAAGCTGGAATGGCTACCCACTACAAAAGGCAGGTGCTATGTTGTGGATAGCACCTGTCACCTTCTGAGCATCGCCGTTATCCCCAAGAGTCATCACAAAAACCACATGGGAGTTTTGTCTCCCACCACTTGCTTTGTCTGCATGCTTATGTTGTCTGGTTTCCTCATTGCTTTTGAGACAGGTAGCCCTGAAAGGCTCACTGGGTAGCCCAGGTTGCTCTGGAACTCACAGCAGGGCTTCTACCTGTGGTGGTATTGTGTTCCCCAAAATATCGTGTACCTTAATAAACTTATCTGGGGTCAGAGAACAGAAAAGCCACTAGTTAGGCAGTGATAGCACATACCTTTAATCCTAGCATTCCAGAGATAGAAATCCCTCTGCATCTCTGTGAGTTCAAGGCCACATTGGAAAAAGCCAAGCATGGTGACATACCTTTAATCCCAGAAAGCCAGCCTTTAATCCCAGAGAGTGGTGGTAGAAAGCAGAAAGGTATATAAGGCGTGAGGACCAGAAACTAGAAGCATTTGGCTGGTTAAGCATGTGGCTGGTTAAGCTTCAGGCTTTCCAGCAGCAGTTCAGCTGAGACCCATTAGGATGAGGACACAGAAGCTTCCAGTCTGAGGAAACAGGATCAGCTGAGGAATTGGCAAGGTGAGATAGCTGTGGCTTGTTCTGTCTCTCTGATCTTCCAGCATTGACCTCAATAACTGGTCTCGGGTTTGATTTTATTAATAAGAACTTTTAAGATTCCTGCTACATCTACCTCTGCCTCCCAAGTATTACAGGCATGTGCCATGCCATCTGGTCATTTCTCCCATTGTGTAAATAAAGTGAAGGCTTCAGAGGCTTAAAATAAGTAGTAAAGCTGGAATTTATTCCTAGGATCAAACTCCAAGTATGCTTTCATGACATTGTAGAGAAGAAATCCCCAGGATCCAGCCATTGAATCTAGAAGAACTCAGTATTTTCCTCGATATGAACTGGTAGGAAGGATTCAAAAAAAGTAATGTCTCTCAATACCTAATGGCCCCAGCTGGAGATCAGAGTACTGCTTATGATTAATTCTAGTAGGCACATGCTTAGTTTGAAGAGATCCTGAGTAAGGCTTGTTTTTAATCATAGTAGAAAGAAATCAAAAGATGGGGCTAATAGGCTGAAGATGTCCATCCACATATGGCAATGGATGCCTACAGTCTAGGCAGAGCTTGTAGACTAGCCTGAGAAAAGCATCGCCTGGAATCAGAACAATCCTGTGTTCCAGACACCCCTGCAGCAGAAAGCACTTCACAGAGGTGAAGGTGATAATGGTCATTCCACATGTGCTTCTGCAGCGTGAGTGTACAAATCCCCCGACGAGGTGGGAACCAGTAAGGAGGTGAGGGAGCTGCAATGATGGCCGAATGGTTAAGGGAGCTTGCCGCGTTCTGTTAGAGGACTGGAGTTGAGTTCCCAGCACCCATATTAGGAGGCTCACAGCCACTTATAACTCCATATTCTATGGATCTGACACCCTCTTTTGAGGTACTTTTTTTTTTTTTTTTTTTGGTTTTTTGAGACAGGGTTTCTCTGTGTAGTTTTGGTGCCTGTCCTGGAACTCACTCTGTAGACCAGGTTGGCCTCAAACTCATAGAGATCCACCTGGCTCTGCCTCTCAAGTGCTGGGATTAAAGGCGTGTGCCACCAACACCCAGTGATGTACTTTTGAGGGTATCTGTCCTTACATGTGCATGGACACATACACATAAATAAAAATAAAATAAAAAATGTAAAAGAATAAAAAATAAGTAAATGAAGTTAGAAATGGGATAGCATGCTAAATTTAGTCATACCACAATGTATATATTTCAAAATACTGAACATCATAATTGTACATCCATTTTATTTGTCTTTTTAAAAAATAAAGTAGTGGGCAAGCAAATGACTTGTTAGATAAAGATGATTGCTGCCAAGCTTGACAACCTGAATTTGAACCCCAGGCACCACATGGTAGGAAGAGAGAACCACAAGCTGTCCTCTGACTTACACACACACACACACACACACACACACACACACACACACACTTAAATGATGTAAATTTTTAAAGTTTGAAAACAATAGTAAAGCCTAATTTTCTTAACTTAGAACCTGGGTTGGTCCTCAGAGATTTCCAGATCTAAAGAATATGCTGTGAATGACTTTCTGGGTCTCCTGAGAAGGCCCATGGGAAGCAGCTCAGCTTCTCCGGAGATTTCTCCAATCACTTATTCTTGAGATACTCTTTCTGATAAACCTAAGCAACACAGAGAAGTCATGAGCATTGACTCCGGAAGACAACCACAGTGAGCTTCCAGTCAATAGCAAGCCTTATCTGCCACCTGTGAGAAGGGGACATCTTGGAGGCACAGACTAGTCACACTTTCAGAGAAGAATAGCTACAGCAGAGACCAACAGTATAACTACATGCCCCAGCAAAAAAAGAAAAGTCACAGATCTGTCTTCAAAAATTTGAAGAAATGGCCAGATGATGGTGGCACACACCTTTAATCCCAGCACTTAGGAGGCAGAGGCAGGTGGATCTCCGGGAGTTCGAGACCAGCATGGTTTACAGAGCAAGTTCCAGGACAGGCAACACTACACTGAGAAACTCTGTCTTGAAAATAATTTTTTTTGAAGAAATGTAAGACAGCAAGAGCAGACCTCTGAGCTGAGCCTGAGACCCTTCTAAACAGAGGGTCCTGTACATGGCCCAGGTGATGGGCTGTGAAACCAGCCCCGGCCCAAGTAGACTGACTAAAAGGACTCAAGAGACCTGGAGTGAGAACTTGCCAGGCCAATCAAGCTATAGAATCATAAGACTCAATGATAAATTGTTCGGAAAAAGCATGATAGAATAGGTTGTGAACTACTAAAGGAACAAATATTGATCACAAAGCTTATTCGTTGGGAATAAATTATGGAAGGCACAATCATACAGAGGAAATAAGTCTCCTCTTGGAGTTCTTACTCATTAATAACAAAACTTGAAAATAGACTCAAATGTCAACACAACAATTTTATTAGAGTTTAAAAGAAGACCTGCAGGGTAGGAAGACTCTAAAACCTAAGCTTCTGCCCCAAGAAGGAGAATAGAGGGAAAAAGGAAAAAGAAAAAGCCATGCCATTTTCGCTGCCATAAATGTGTGGCCCACAAGCAGCCATAAGGCAAAGAGAGAAGCTTCAGAGAGTAAGGAAGCCTAAAATTTGAAGAAAAGCCCAAAGTGTCGCAAAATATGCGGGGTGTGTGTGTGTGTGTGCGCGCGCGTGCGGTGTTCTGTTTGTTGTTTTTTTTTTTTTCCCAACTAAACGCAAGCTAGAGTTATTTGGCAACTCTGTAGGGCATGTTCTTGATTATTGACTGATGTGGGAGCGTCCAACAGATTGTGGGTGGTGCCATTCTTGGGCTGGTGGTCCTGGGTGGTATAAGAAAGCAGGCCAAACGAGTCATGGGATCAAGCTAGTAAGCTTTCCCCCATGACTCCCTGCCTCCAGATTCTCATCTTAAATTCTGCATTTGCTTCCCTCAATCAACTTCGACTCAGGATATGGAGGCCAAATAAACCTTCCCTCCCCCACTGCTTTGGTCAGGTGTTTATCATAGCAGCAGAAGCCTAATTAGGACACATGCTTAGAAAATTCATAGAAGGAAGAAAAGGTAACGTTATGCTTTTCTGAATAGTTCAGAAATGCAAGCATATTTATGACCCTACATGGCTGTGGCCCGTAAGATTCTGTACTAGGGGTGAGGATTCTGGGAAGGAACAGTACAGTATCTCATCAAGGAGCTAATTATTCCATCTATCTCTTTAGCTTAAGTTAAGCCCACCTTCCTAGGGGTAGTCCCTTAGCAAAAGTGAATGAACCAGCCCAACCGGAATTTTGGGTCTCCACCCAGGCCAGAGATTCCATTCTCTTGACGAGGAACTGTTTTCTACTCTAACAGCAGGGTACCCAAAAAAAATATTCTATGAGTTAGTTTCTTTATCTTCTTCGTGTGTGCGTGTGTGCGTGTGTGCGTGTGTGCGTGTGTGTATGTGTGCCTATACAAATGCATAGAGGACAAAGAAGGACATAAGTTGTTCTGCATGATCACTCTACTTTGAGACAGGGCCTGTCACTGAATCTGCAGGTAGGCCATTAGACAACAGTGACCCCTGTCTCAGCCCACCACAACAATGCAGGTGCCCATAGCCAAATCCAGCCTTATGTGTGGGTGCTGGGGTTTGAACTCAGGTTCTCAGGCTTGTGCAGCAAACGTTCTTAACCAGCTCCCCTCCTTTTCTGCTTGTTTGCCTGACTTCCTTCCCTTCCTTCCTATCTTCTATTTTTGTTGAGAGAGGGTCCCACTATGTTACGTGCAGTCTGCCCTCAAACTTATGATTCTCCTGCCTGCGAGTCTCCATAGTGCTGGGATTCTAGACATCTACCTGCTTGGCCATATTTCTTTTTACTGATGAAATTGCCACACATTTCATAAGACATTCAAGGCATTTACCAAAAACCTTATGAATTCACTGAGGAAAAGAAAAAGATGTTGCTCTGTTCTGATGAACTGTGAACCAATAGCTGAGGAGCCCCTGTGGAACTGGACCAGGCCCTCTGGATAAGTGAGACAGTTGATTAGCTTGAACTGTATGGGAGGCCCCCAGGCAGTAGAACCAGGACCTATCCTTGGTGCATGGGCTGGCTTTTTGGAACCTAGGGCCTATGCTGAGACACTTTGCTCAGCCTTGGTGCAGGGAGGAGGGGACTGGACCTACCTCAACTGAATCTACCAGGCTAGGCTGAATCCCCAGGGGAGACCTTGCCTTGGAGGAGGTGGGAATGGGAAATGGACTAGGGGGGAAGGCTGGGGGGTGGGAGGAGGGAGGACAGGGGAATCCATGGCTGATACGTAAAATTAAATTAATTATAAAATAAAAATATTAAAAAAAAAAAGATGTTGGCTCCTGGCTGATGGAGTTAGGTGTTTTGTATTTTAAGTTTTTCAACAGTTACAAACACTGTGAAAGTCAGAAGGACTAGGCCACCAAGACAAACTATTCATAGGTGTTTGATGAAGGGTCCTTTCCACAGACTTGCTGCTTTTACCGTTTTCCCAGTCAAGAGTAGCTGGAGCCATTTTGTGGCAATGTTCTCATTATTCCTACCTAATAACTTTACCCCTAAACTTGATGAACTCCCTAGCCCAGCAGAACGAAGAGTAGCTTTGAGTGAAGGCACTCTGCAGTCTGCGAGCAGTAACAATCGGTTCCCACATAGGATGGCCATGGAGTAGTTCAGCAGGAAATCTGAAGCTAACTGCCTGTATCCAACTCCCAGAGATCCAAGACAAGCGGCTCCTCTATCCAGGGAACGGTTGCAGTGAGAGGCAAAAAGAAGCCCCCAAGGAGAGGGATTTTAAGCGAGAGGAGAGCTTTTAAGCAGCGCCTGGTCCAGAGGATGGCCTTTTGTCCAACAGACTCATTTTTTTTTTTTCCCGTTTCAAACCCAGGGCTTTGTGCATGGCAGGCAAATGCTCTCTGCCACTGAACCGCACCCCGACCCTTGATTTTTGTGAACATGGTCTTAGAGGCAGCTAAGGCTGGCCTTGAACTCTAGACACCCCTGTTTGAGCCTCATTGTCAATGTAAGTAATATAAATTCAGCACTAGAAATATATACTACGAAGGAAGCCTATGCTTGAAGGAATCAGCTTGGGACAGCTTCAGTAGAGTTCTGTGGAGTTGCCAGATTAGCATTAGGACAGCAAAGCAAAAGATTCCAGGACAGTACCACTTAGAGACTAGACTGGAGCAGCCAAAGACTGCCCTGGGGCCCAGCCTCCTTGGCAGACTTTGACGTGATCGCAAGTGAGGCTGTATATTTGTCGTCAGGACATGCAAGAAGAAGTTCGTGTTCATCATGCAGTTGGAAACTTGTGTTCCACACCTCCTGTAATGCATAATCAAATCAATATTACGGGTTAGCAAAGCAATCATCAGGTTACTCCATATATAGCCAGGTATATTGCTTTTATGAAATTTTAACAAAAAAGTTTCTTATATCTGAGGTTCTCCTACTTCCTCACAGTCCATTGGCCATTGGGCCATGAGGGCAAAGTGGGTAAAAGCAGAAGGCGGGGCCTCATCCGGCCTGTGAGCACAATGGAAATAGCCTTCTGGGAGACTGCTTCAGTGTTACAGCTCAGCTTTATTCCAGAGTAAGGGGAGGTATAAAGGCTGGGGACAGTGGCTGGAACACCACTTAATTTGCATTAAACAGCACACTCCTATCATAAGGCTCCCTATGTGGCAGCAGGGTCCTATCATAAAGCTCCTAACATGATGTCTGATTACCATATGGACAGCAGGGGAAAACTGTGTCAGGGATCACACTAGAGATAAGTCAGGCATTGGGGACTAGAGATGTTCTCCAAATAATATCAGGTGGAGAATAGGAAGTCCTCTGCTGGGGAGGTGGGGAAAAGTCCTCCATGCTGCTGAGCTCAGCGAGAGCTGCCTGGCCATGGTAGACTGCAACCTCTGACTAGCAGGGCCTCCCAACATAAATACACTTAATACCACAGGTGTGTGTGTGTGTGTGTGTGTGTGTGTGTGTGTGTGTGTGTGTGTGTGTGTGTGTTCATGTGTACACACAAGGTCACACATGACCTAAACTTCTCTCTGCTTCTGAGAGAAGGTAGACAAAACCTAGGCCTGAGCTACAAAACAAGGTGGTTCAGAATAAGACATCATAAGAGTTCTTAGCTGAATTTCTCTAGAATCTGTGGGTGGCTTTTTCCCGCTGAAAGACTACACTTCCCTGTTGTTATTTGTTTTTTGGTCTTCTGGGGTGGGTCTGCCACCCAACTCCCAAATAAATCACACATGGAGGCTTATACTTAATTATAAATGGACAGCCTTAGCTTGGCTTGTTTCTTGCCATCTTTCCTTAACTTTAAATTAGCCTCATCTATCTTTTGCCTCTGGACTTTTCCCATTCTCTTACTTCTGTAAATCTAACTCTTACTCCATGGTTTGCTGTGTAGCTGGGTGGCTGGGTGGCTGGCCCCTGGAGTCCTCTTCCTCCTCTTGCTCCTTCTTCCTTCCTCCCAGATTTCTCCATCTATTTCTTCTCTCTGCCTGCCAGTTCCACCTATCCTTTCTCCTGCTGATATTGGCTGTTCATTTCTTTATTAGACCATCAGATGTTTTAGACAGACATAGTAACAAAGCTTCACAGAGTTAAGCAAATACAACATAAACAAAAGTAACATACCTTAAAATAATATTCTACAACATGTCCCAGCTTCCCTGGTAGACTATGGAAGTCATTTCTGCCCCTATAAGGTGCAGCATCCCATCTGCTTCTGTAGGCATTTGGCCATCTATACTCACGGGTGAAAAAAGTGACCCCTTGCCATGAATAAACATGGTCCTGCCTAAGAGCAAACTAAGCTTCTCTTTCCACCTTCCATCTCTGTAGCTACTTTAAAATAATCTGACATATAGTCTGAAACCCAGGATGGAAAATCTGAGCCTACTAGGGGCTCAAGCCCACCCACAGAAAACCTCCCTGGCTCTCAGATGAGCCCTGGCCAACCCCAGAAGGCTAGGCAGGGTCACCCATTACTCTCAGAAAGCCTTTTCTTTCCACTCTCTTTCCCTGCCCTTCCTCCCTCATCTCACCGCCTTACACTGACACATTCAGACGTTCTAGGTGTAAGCCCATGCTGCATTCAACCAGAACACATATGCACACAGCAAAATGCCGGGACAAGGTAATCCATTGGACCTAACTCAGAGGCAACCTAGTTAGGTCTGGGAGGTCACTGGAGCTTTCCTCTGTCTTTCTTAAGACCATCTCAGTTGATAGCACTGGAGACTTCCCACTGGCTGTTGTAACAGGGCCCTAGACCTTAGCACAACTGACTCCATAATGGAAGTACCATTCAGGCTATAAAACTCAGCATGTAGACAGTACCACCTGCCAAAACAAAAACAAAGATCTAATCCATAAAAATCTAGAGCAATCTTTAAATATACTAACCTTGCCTTTTGGCTTCTGTAGTTCTGACTCTGGCTACCTGTTCTTGTTAACTGAGGTATGGCAACCCAGGATATGATTTGTGTGTTTAAAAGCCTATCCTGAGGAAGGCTCAGTGCTTCACTGGGATCCTGAATGCCAAATGTAGTTGCCAGCCAGCTAATAAAGAGTTTCTTTTGGCTTAAACCCATGTCCAAGCAATCTCCTCTGGTGAATACCACCCAACAATGTGAGAGAGTTTGGCTGAGAATTCTAAATCTGAGAATTCTCCCCTGTCCTATCACTCCATCAGTCAAAAGTCCTGAGAACCGTCCACTGGCCCGGTAGTTAATTAACCCTGGAGTTGTAATGGTTTGGGGGTGTTCACTTGTTCAGTTCTCAGTCCAAATCTGGCAGCAATACATACTGACAAATGGCCACTCCTCGCCCAAATTCAGAGCTTTTGATTTTTAATAACTAAATTGATGTAGGTAACTCTTCAAGAAGGAATGCAAGTGTGGTTGAGGCCCCTCCCCTTATGATTCATAGTTCACACCAGTCTTTCTCAAGGCTCTGGCTTACAACCACACCCAGGGCTGGAATGCCCATCTTTTCTGCTGGGCCTCCAAATTCGAATCTTTACAATTATTCCTAAATGCGGTAATATAGAATCTTTTTTTCTTTATGCCTCTTTGACCTTATGCTTTTGGCCTACTTGTGTTTCTGCCTCTCCAAATCTGGAAAAATCCTGCTTATATCTTTATCAGCTAAGAGGTAAAAGCATTGCAGATTGTCTGCTCCCATCTGCAGACACACACAAACTGTTTGCAGATACGTTGATCACTGAGTTCTGTCTTACAGAGAGTCAAATGTCTTTGGTGTATGAATAATACTGAAAAATTATTTCATGCTGTTCTACTCTACCGAGAAGGCTGGCTCTTCTGGAGTGGGAATTTGGCTTATCTGCCCCAGACTCAAGCATGTTTGTTTAAAAGTTTCCTCCAAAGTCTCTATTCTGGGTCACTCTGGCCAGCTGACTCTGTGACAGGGAGAAGGAGAGCAAAACAGAAGATCCTAGGAAAAGACACTTTTTGCATAGAGGTTAGAAATGGCAAGGTGTTTAACTCTGAATTCTTCCCGCTTTCCCTTGGTTTTGTTTACTATCTTTAGAACCTGGGTGAAACTTTAACTTTCTGTATTTTAGGATTTGTAAGCTCATGCAGCTTGATTTTAAAAGGATGTATAGATAATTTAAATTTGTTACAACATACTGTGTATGTAACTTGGTGTCAACTCTTGTTTAGGAAAAGTGTGTGTGCATGACAGGCTCACCTTGGGGTACCATCTTGGCTGATGGAGTAGCAGCCATGTGGCTTGTCATCATCTTGGCTGATGACCTCATCAGGATGATAACATGCCATGTAACTTTACCATCATCTTGGTTGAGGTGATCACACGGTATCCCTATGCTTCTCATTGTATCTCCAAATGGTTTATTTTAGAACTGGTTCATATAAAAACTGTGATTTTTTTTTGTTTTTGCTATCTTTGTTAAGCTTTAGCTATTTGATGAAACTGAGTCATATAAAAAAAAACTATGATATTTTTGCTCTTCATTAAGTTTTAGCTATTTGGCAAAACTGAGTCATAAAAAAATAGATATTTTTTGCTATCTTTGTTAAGCTTTAGTTACTTGGAGAAACTAAAACACACAAAAAAATTGGTATTTTGTAAAAATACACTATAAAAGGATCATAAAAATGAGGTTCCTAGTCTCTCTGTGGATTATAAATTATGGTTTAAAGTTATTTTAATACTAAAGGATCTTTAATTTAAGAATTATAATTTTTAAGACTCAAATTTAACAGGGATAAAAGGGCAAAATCCTAATCTTGTAAAAGATACCAACTTGTTGTAAACTTTTAAAGATAATTAAGATATACAAGTTAATGATTAGCCATGCTAAGTGCACATGTAATTTATTTACAGAGACAAGCTTAGAGGGTGAGACCAATTTATATCTCCTATTATATAGTTTTCTTATATATTATCAAAGCAAGTAACTCAAAAACAAATTTAAAGTAAACTTACCTTGTTTAATGTAGAATAATATTAAAAATCAGGTATATAAAAACTGGTTATGAAAAATTGAATGCCTGAGTAATATGTGTTAAAAGTACAATACCCTTGCATAACCGGTAACCCCCAGGCTCAAATAGTTCACTTGGGTGGAGCTCCATTCCACCAGAATAAGTTTCATGCTAGCCTCACTACAGACAAGATTGCTTGGGAAATCAGATCCTCCGTAAGTCTGCTGCTTCTGCCTCTGGCTGTGTAGGCCTGGCCAATTCTGGCTCAGTGGGCTTGACCAGCTCTAGCCATGAAGACTCAATCAGAAAGAAACCTCCTTATCCAAAGATGAGGTACATGATAGCAGGATGGATTCTCTTGCCCTGTGGAAGACCTCAGTCTTCACCCACATCCTAAATGCCTCAAACAATCGAGAGGCAAATAATAATTACTCTGTCCTCAGTGTCTCCCAAACTGACGTATGAGGCTGCTGTGAACAGGGGAACCTTGTATCTAAGCTTACCACAATTGGCATGGGACCTGTATACTAGTTCAGTTGACCATGCCCTTTACCTTGGCTTTCAGTTCTTCCTTTTAGCAAAAGCTAATTCTAGGGTTCACTCCCTAGCCACCTATATTCCCTGATTAAAGGAGGATGCCAGACACTCTGTCATCAAACTCACAGCTTCGGAAAGTTATTCAGAATATCCAAGCCATTGACCATTGGTTTTATATCTGTAGAGTCAACAAATGATTCTATTAAATGATGTCCCGAGCTCTCAGATTCCTCAGGAGGTGGTGACTTAGATGAAGGAGATTCTCCCTAACCTGCACTCACCTGTGGTGCTGTGGGAATATAAACTAGTCTCTACCCAGAGGGAGAGCTCCAGGGCCAGTGACTGAGCTCTCACCTTGAAGCATACAAAGAGTATACAGGCTTTGGCAGTGATAGGATGCTTTTCTAAGAAATTTTAAAAGTCGGTATTTGTTAAAGTTCACTGAATTGTGTTATCTTGCTTTACAAATTATGCCTCTAAACAATTAGTCTATTTTAAAGTAGAATGATATTAAGTAATGTCAGTGTTTGGTGACCTAAAGATTTGTCCAGAGACAAAAGGAGTAGAGTTGGCTTTAGCCTTCTTTGCAAAGTCCATGTTACATATAAATTATTTACTACAGACTCGACATGACTGGCTGCTTTCATCTCTCATCTGTTGGCTGAGTGTATGGCATAAAAATGTTGTAGAGAATTTTTTAAAGTTTCTATTACTAGAGTTAATTTTAGAAAACATAAATTAAATCGTTTATTCTAGACAAGGCAGTCATCTCTGGGAGGATATTTTTTTTTTAATTAGAAGATGAAAATCACTTCTTTTGGGGGAATATAACTTCATGCAGCCTAATATTTACTATACAGTCTTGAAATACAGGTATAACAATTTGATGTTAACAAAAATACGTATTAAGTTATGTTTTCAAATACTAGATATGGTCATTTAAAGTAATAGTCTAATTTTTTAAAAAAATATTTACCTTAGCAAATTGTTTCTAACCAAAAATCATATTTAACTTGAGATTCTCTGTTTTTGTTCCATAAATAACAGCTGATATTGCTAACATCTGGAACAAATATGGAAAGTTTACCCCACGTGGAAGCGAGGGATTTACCACTTAGGCACTTTCTGTTCAGATTCATCCCTTGGATGCTGACTTTGACTCCTTTTACAAAACTCCAGCTGCTTGTTCCTTATGCAGGAGTCTGATGTAAACAGCTGATCAGAGTCACCTTATCCCTCTCCAGAGCTCTGGTGCATGCTCCAGCCAGTTGGACAATAATAAATAACCAATGTTAATGTTGATACAAAAGCTTTCTTCATGTGATTTCATCTATTAACAGAGTGGTACAGTTAATACCCCCGGCTCATGTTCTGGATTTTGCCAACTGTTCAGTTTTATCATAGCCCCTTGGGTGGACTCTCTTCTGAGGCACTCTATCTGCTGCTCCCCTGTCACTCTTCTGTCAACCTTGAAGCAGTTATCAAGAGATCAATGGCCCCAGACTCCCTAAAAGCAGTTCAGTGACTAATGGGCCATGGGCTATCCAACTCAACCCTCTCCTAACTATTCATTGTTTGGGGTACTCAGAACTAAAACAGCTGGACTGAAGCCTTCTGTGCATCAGCTAACCTTTCTGTCTCACCAGCTCAGATCAGCTTAACATCCTTCAGGACCAGCTCAACTCCTTGATCTCCTGCATTACTCCAAGATTTTCACTCTCCTCCTCAAACAATACTGCTTCCGTGCCAACAAATCCTAACTGGTTTGAGATGGTGCCTAGAGACATGAGCCAGACAAAGATGCAACCACAAGTTTCCTCCTATGTATAGGCTTCTGGCTCCCTACTACTTTGGGTCTTTCCATGGATCATTTTTTTCTTACTTATTATCTTCATAATTATGTTTTTACCCTGTCCTTTAAATACTTTATTACAGAACTTCACCCTATATCTAAACAAAACATCCCACACAAGCTCTCCCAATAGCTTTCACCCTCCAATAGGTCCCTCCATTTGTTCTCGATAGAGCTGCAAACAGGCCTTTTAGACGATGTGGAGAAACTCTGGCTAAAAGGAGCCTCTATCTCTTTCATTGCAGGTCAGCTACAATTCTTTATATTAGTCCTCTGTTTTCTCCTGTTCCCTCCCTTTGATGATCTGTAGCTCTCTGCTACTTCTGCTAGCTCATGTCCATGCAGCAGTCTGGCAATGGGACCAGTCATTGTCATTCTGAATCAACTCTATGCCCACTTTCTCTCACTGGCCTATTTCGTTTCTCCCAGCTCCACTCCTCTCCCTCCCCTAACCTTCCCCCCCCCAAATTTTTCAGTTCTACTGTGCAGTCAAATCATCTGCTTACAGCCCTATAATAGTTATTTTCCATGTCTCTTCATGAACACAGGACAGCAATGGCCTGATTCGTCAAAGCCGATCAAATTAGGACTCTTCCCTTGCTACATGACCAGAGGACACTCCCTTCAATGAACCCAGAACTACATGCTCTGACAAAGACTCAACAGAAGAGAGCTGTAACACCCCTGCCCTGCATTTTTTTATGTCCTCTCAGAGTTAGGAATGATGGTTTTCTGCTTAAACACTGTTGTACCCAGAGTTCCCCAAAGACCACCAAGAGATCAAATCCAATGCAAAAGCAAAGGGTCTTTGTATTGTTACGAGTTAACTCTGGACTCTCCATCCATCTGACGCAGCAGCAGAGCGGGGGAGACCCCGAGTAACAATGGGGCAGGGTTTTTAAAGCAAAGGGGGCATGGGGTCTACAGACTTCATAGGAACAGACTCAGGATTGGTTTATGTGAGTGGCAATCATGTTAACTTTTAATTGGCTAGGGTTAGCTGGGGATTACAGTTATCCATTTTGGGGCAGTCCCTGGACAAGTCCCAGACTTTGTCCTTGAGCTGCCATGGAGGCTGGCTGCCTAGCACATTCACATTGACCCATGCACGTAGCTATAAGTTTGGTGAGGGGTCCCAGGCAGTAAACAATTGACTGAACCTTGAGCGGTCAGAGTATGTGCAGAAAGAGAGCTACCATGAGGACCATGTCTTTTGTTCATGGCCCTCCCAGAAACTGCTCGTTCAAGTCTCAGGAAACTGAAATTAAGGCCTGATCTCTGAGAGAAGACTGAGCAGCCTGTTATGGCATCTGCCCGGTCCTTTTAAGACTACATTTCCCAACTTCTCTTGGGGGCTATGAAAGTCATTTCCACCCCTATAAGGTGCTGCATCCCATCCACATTTTTTCTTCTGTAGGTGTTTTTCCCACAAGGAGAAAAGCATCCCATCCACATTTGTGGGTGACAAAAGTGTCCCCTTGCAGTGAGTAAGTAGTCCTGCCTAAGGTCAGTCCAAGCCTCTCTTTCCACCTTCCATCTCTTTACAGCTGCTTTAAATAACCTAACAGCGGGGGCACTGGCAAACATTTGTGAGTTTGAATGTCAGTGGACACAATCAAACATCATTTCTGCAGCGAAGTGTGTGAAGGTTCCTGTGAGGTGAGAAATCAAAGATTTTATATATATATATATATATATATATATATATATATATATAGTCTAAAGCATGTGAGCCCAGCTGAGTGCCTTTTAATGGACACTGGTCAGGTTGTGTCTAGCCACCAAATGACTTCTAAAGAAACCAGAAACCATCAGACAACTTTCAGTTGAGAACTCTTCCCATCCCTGAGTTAATGCAGCTAATCCCAACGCACCCTTAAATGCATACCTTCTATCCAATGAGATTTGGGCTCACCTAAGACGTTCGTGATTGTGTGCCTTGCCCATTGCGGTTTCTTCACTGACCGTTTTTATTTGTTTGCTCTCAAGAAGCACCACGGTAGGTGAGGTCCTTCTGAGATACAGAAAGGCATATGGTACCTACAAAACCAGTTTTCCGTTTACAGGGATACAGCACTGTGCCAGGAGCAGCACACCTGTCTGTGAAGTGTTGCCTTCCCTCGCCACTCCTAGGACTTCCAGAGTGTCCTTTTCTCATGCTCACTCGACCAACATTCTAGGATCATTTATTTTAGTAGTGAACCTTCTTCCCTAGGCAAGAACCTCCTCCCTGGAGAGAGAGCAAAGCCTTGAGGACTGAGGAAATCTGGCCCTGAACCCTGCTCTTTCCCCACAAGGAGAAGCGTCTTAGGTCAAAGTGTCGAAGAGGAAGCAGACATTTGACCTCTTGATTATTAGTTTTCTACAAAATGCCAGTTCAAAATATTTGCTGCTCACTCCGGAGAGTGGTCCTTACACCTCGACGACTGGGCAACACAGTAGAGCTGTCCCTGAAGGTGTAGGTGTGGGAGAGCAGACCCTGAGGATGTGAAAGTGGGAGAACTGGCCCCGCCCCTTGCTCATTGCTGCAAGGGGTGAACTAGCCAGGGCAATGCTGGAGAGCTCACACTGGTGGTGAAGACAGGGGAGAACTGGCAGGCTGACCAGCCCTGTAACTACCCAGGCCCAGAACCAGGGTTAAGTGTTGGCCCACCCCAACATCCACCCAGCCTGTGATCTGCTGGAGCACAGGTGTGACGGGGGTGGTGGGGGTGGTGGGAGGGAGTTTGTGTGGACCCAGAGCTACAGGATCTCCACGACACAGGGCAGCAACAGTATGTCCAGGAGGAGTCCCAGTGAGGGCCCAGTGTCCAAAGTGTAGAAGAGACCAGGGGCCACAAAACAAACCAACGATTCTTTGCGATGAACGCCTGCGTGTAAAGGGCTTTGCTGAGTCTTTTAACTGTGCCACACTGCGACTTCCATGACGAAATGTTCCCTCTCTCCCTTTTTTCTTTTTTTTCTTTCCTTTTTTATTTTAAATTTTATTTTGTTTTATTTTGGGGGCGGACGTTGCAGGGGCAGACAACAGATGCGAGATGACCGGAGTTGGGTGGGATCGGGATGCTCACTGAAAGACACAAAAGAATAAATTAAAAAGAAAGCTAAAAAAAAAAAAATACTTGCTGCTAGTAACTTCACCCGTGAGTAGTGGAGATAAAGGATGAAGCATCCTATGCAGGGAGCTGCATATCCATTTTCTCCTTACTGGAGCTGTGACATCCACAAGTGAATAGAGAAATTACAGAAGATTGGCAAAGCAGGCAAGAGATGGTGGAGCCCTGACATTTCCTGCTAGTCTTCCTACTTAGACCTAATGAGAAGGTTGTCTGGGATACTTTTTGTTTCTGTTTTTTTGTTGCTTTCTTTTCTCTTGAACCATTTTATGCACACATATATACAGTCCATCTTGAACATGGCGACAACTTTTTAGGTGTGAAAAGCATCAGGAGGGAAGAAAAGGACAGTTTACTAGAATATACTTACTCCATCCAAATTGTCTGACACGTTAGACACAGCTGTGGCTTTTATTTGTTCCTCATTGCCATCACAACTTTTCTAACAGAAACACACCATGGCTATCAAGTGTCATCTCTATGATCTTCCCTGAAGGCAGTGGGGTATGAGGTCAGTGTTAGACTTTTTAGCCCAGCTCAGCCGCATTTTTTATGCCTATGAGCACTTCTCAAACCTTGCATTTGATCAAAACAAAATGGTATCAATGCTACCTCATTTACAGGACCATTCATTCACTCATACATGTTTGGGTGTGCCATTCATGCATCAGGCATAGTGCTAGACATTGGGGATAGAGAGGAAACAAAACTAAATCCTTCCTTATAGTTTTTGTATTCAGATGGGAGAGCAGAGAATAAGCCGGGCACTGTAAATATGGCAGATGTAACTAATACTATGGAGAAAGACAAATAAAGTCAGGTGAGATGACTGGGATTCAGGGAACAATCTATCTTTTTCGTAGGGAGCTCTAAAAAGCCTCCATAATTAGCTGCCCTCTAAGTTGAGTTTGAAATGAGAGTGAAGAGTACCCAGGCTGGTCTGAGAAATCTACAAAATAATGAGGGAAATTTAGCATAACACTGGAATACACTAGATGCTGTATCTATATTGTTTATATAAATCTAGGAGGTACTCTGTCATTATACAGAGGGCTGTAGGTGTTAGAAGTAAGTTTGGGGTGGCAAAGAAAGAGGTGGCCATTCCAATTGATGTGTCTGGACAAGGCAAGTGTATTCTTAATTAAGTGGGTGTACTCACAAGGGTGCCCTTGGTTTTTATTCTAAGGAAGGTAGTGACCACTTTCTTTTCCCATTGGCTGATGTTTTCACAGTCTTATTCAGCTGGGTATTCTGAACAGAACTGGTGCCTAGGAAATGCAAGTGACATCATGGGGTCACTGCTCTGAGGAGAAAAAGGTCACTGCTCCAAGCCATCAAATTTCTAGAATAGAGAGCAGTGGACCTTTGAATAAACAAAAGTTTTACTGGGTGCAGAAGATTAAAATATTTGCAAGTATTACAAAATGGGAGAGACAAAAGGGTCTTAATTCCTTGTCCTAAACACAAGCTTTATAGTTGTTGATAGAAAACTCATATTTGATGTCTCTTACATAGATACATGGAAATAATTCTAGTTCCACAAAAGATTCTCCTAAAAGAACTTCAACCATTGTGAAAAAAAGGTGACTCAGGGGACTTGGTATGCTCTCATTTTGTTGCAATTTATAGGCAAAAGTACCTCTGTGGGAGAGATATGTTTTCATATGGCACAAAGAGGCTGGAGAAACGTTCCCCAGCAGTTCAAGCTTTCAGTTCTCTGTAGCAAATGTTCCCAACTCTGAAGTCGCCATGTGCATTGAACTATTTCCCATCAACAACCATAATAATGCTAGTGAGGACATTAATCATGCTGTTTATAGGTTTGTAAATGCAGTTCTTCCAAAGACCTCAAGTGTTTAATGGACATGACCTAATTTAAACTCACAGGTCTAGCTTCATTTAATAGATGAGGAAACCAAGGTATAAAGAAGCTGAGTAACTTCTTCAAGGTCAAGCATGTACCCTGGGAACTGATCCAACTGCCAGACCTCTGCTATTTCTGGCTAGCTCAGTCTCTGTAGCTCTCAAGGAGGATGTGTGTGCAACCCATGGCACTGGGTGTTTCGGTGTCTACCCCTTGCCCAGCGCATAGTCAGTGATCAGGAAATGCTGTCTGGTTATTTTATGTTCCTTGAGGAAGGATTTTCTTTAGTATTACTAAAATATTAACTATGTAACACATTTCTCTGAGAGATGCTTCTTACTTATATGTCAAGATGACATAAATAAATACAAATCTTGGTTGAGGACGGAAGCATAGTTTGGAAATATCTTTTTCTCAGTAAAAGTTAGCAGGAGCTCCCAGCAAAGGAAGATGTTTGAGTTGATTGTCTTTTCAACGCTCAGCATTGGACATACTTAGATGTTATTTAATCCCGACAACAAACTGCTGCAGGGAAAATGTTCAACTATACTCTATAAATTAGAAAACAAGTTATTCAAAATTTAAGCTCGTTATCTAATGCCACAGAGCTAATCAGTGACAAAGCTGAGATTCAACCCCACATTTTTGTGATTCCTGAATCTCTACATCCGTCAGAAAGCCAGATGACCCAGTTCATGCATCTCATGTGATCTGATGATCTAGGGTGAGTCATAATCTATTTCTTCCCTGGCAGAAAATATTAGCAAAATTTTTAAAAATAAAATCATCATGCAAAATTTGGATATTTCAATTTTGCTATTGCTAAAATTTCCTCCTAAAATGTTTAACAAGTTTAAAAGTTATACAGTTAAATATGGAACTTTGGAATTTTTGTCTAGGTTTTAATGATCTAATTTGTCCCTTTCTCATTGGAATGGATAATGGACATCTTTCTATGTTTATTTACTTTTTATGTGTTTGGATAGTTGGCCTGCATATATGTCTGCGTACCACGAGCTGGTACTCAGAGAAGGTGTGAGATTCCCTGGGACTAGAGTTACAGACAGTTGTAAGCTGTAGGTGCTGGGAACTGAACCCAAGTTCTCCAGAAGAATAGCAAGTGCTTTTAACACTGAGCTATCTCTTTAGCCCCTTGAAGAATAGAGTGGCCACAAGTACCTCTGAGACCTGAGAGAGTTCTGAAACCTATACCAATATGGCATCACATCCTTCTCAGAAGGAGTCAAATACTAAAATGCTAGACTTTGAATACCGCTTATAATTTGGCTATTCACATCATTCAAACTGATCAAATGATGACGTAAGATAATTATGGGGCTGGGTGTGGTGGTACACACCTTTAGTCCCAGCATTTAGGAGGCAGATGCAGGTGGATCCATGTGAATTCAGCCTAGCCTGGTCTACATGGCAAATTCCAGAACAGCCAGAGTTACATGGTAAAACCCTGTCTCAAAAAGACAACAATCAAAAAAAGTGAATTAGGTGTATATAGTCTAATAACTCAAGCAACCACACTCATATGCATGAGCACATGCACACACACAAAGCTATACAGAAGCTATACTCAAAACACTATGTGTAAACAAAATGGAATTATAAAAAATGCTCAACTACTGGACATTATGATACACACCTATAATTCCAGCACTCAGGAAGCTGAAGCAGGAAGACTATGAAGTTGAGGCCAGCCTGGGCTACACAGTGAGATCCTGTCTCAAAACGAGCAAGCAAAAATAACAAAAGTTTTAACTAGCTCACAAGAAAGCAGGGTAGAGAAAAAAAAACCTAAAAAGTAAAAGGATATCAACCAGGCATGGTGGTACATCCCATAGTCCCATCACTGTAGAGGCCAGGATGGGAGGATCTTAAATCAGAGGCTAGCCTCACCCATGTATTGAATTCCAAGCTAGCCTGGGCAACATCAAGGTATCTTCTCCAAACACAGCGAAATAAAATTAGGATAACAGAAAGACAACAAGCATCTCCAAACACATAAATCGTCGCACAAACAATTCCTGGATAAAAAAAAAAGGAAGTCTTGAGAAATTTTCAAAAAGGCATTAGAAGAAGCTGCAATGCTAAATATTGCCATGTGGTAGAAGTAGGTAGCTGAGACAAATCTTGGAGGCTCTGCTCTGTCCTCTGAATTCCCTAGTAGTTAGAATTTCTCGGAGGCAAAACAGGAAAGTTTCTGCTTTCAAACCATTTCCTCTGCATCCTCTTAGCTCCTGGTGGCAATGTCTTACTCTTCCTACCGCAGCTGTCTCAGTCAGTTTAACAAGTTAATGACTAGACACAGCAAGCTACTTAGCTACATGGAGTGGAGACAAAATCAATTCCTGCATAGAGCTAGAGAATGTTTAGGGCACTCCGGTGAGAGGTGGACCCTTCTGCACCGGGAACCACTGCCCAGGCACCAGTCTAAGCAACGGCCTCGCCTGTCCCAGGACAGCTTCCTCAGCTGATAGCAGCTAGGGGTGCACTTTGGAAGTGAACAATTAGAGGAGAAAATACTCAACACGCATAGTTCAACATTTCTCTCCTCAGCAGAAAATAATTGCATTAGTTATGTCAGGTCCAAGGCCAAAGATCGAGCTCAATGAAGGGTTTGTCTAGCAGCATGAGGAACAGGGGTCAACCTAGCTCTTAAAGAAAAATCGGGTTCACCTCTTCTCATTTACCTGCCTCAAGTCTCTAACCTTTCCCATGCCTCCTTCCTGCTCTTGCTCTATCCATGCAACCATAAACCCTACCTTCAAAAGGACCATAAAGGCCATTTATTACAGTTTCCCATTCAATAACTGGATACACTGTAGTCAGGGAAGCATTAAGCTGCAACCTTATTTGGGAATGACTGGACTGAGGTTACTCTGAGAAAAGCATTCAGCATGAATCAAAATCTACAGCTTAAGTATGCTCAGTAAGTATGGAAATGACCCCAAACATGTAAAGACAGACTGAAAATATATCTGTCTTCAAAAACTAAACAGGTCACTAAAGGTGAGTGTGCCCAAATCTGCTTAGAGTACCTCAAGAATGATAAAATCCTGACTTGACAGTCTTGATGCTCCATCTCTAAGATCCTGTGGATGCTGTGACTTTTTAATCCATGTTTATCCAGAATTTTAAAATGTATTAATTTTTATGCATATAGGTGTGTGCCTGCATGTATGTGTGTGCACCATGTGTGTGTGGCGCCTATGGAGGCCAGAGGGTGTGGGATCCCCTGGAACTTAAGTTACAGATGGTTGTGATCTGCCATGTGGGTGCTGGGAATCAAATTCAGGTCTGAAATAGCACAGCCAGTGCTCTTAAGTGCTGAGTCATCTCTCTAACCACTCCCCAACCTTTAAACAATGACATTTATTTGTGTATTCGTATGTGTATGTGCCATGGCGTCCATGTGTAGGTCAGGGGACAACTGCTGGAGTTAATTCTCTCCTTGTACCATGTGGATCCTGGGGGATTGGACTCAGGTTACCAGACTTGGCAGCAGCGACTGAGCCTTCTCTCTGGCTCCTCAAGCTTATTCTTTTCCTTCACAGTTGGTAATGCATTCAGTGATCTGATGCATCTTGCCCACTGCAGTGATGTTCTCAATGAGAATAAGTAAAAGGCTGTCTAGGGTGTGTGTGTGTGTGTGTGTGTGTGTGTGTGTGTGTGTGTGTGTGTGTGTGTGTTGACTCTGGTAAGTTTAATCCCTCAGCGTCTGATCTTTTCATGGTGCATTTAGAATTCAAGATATGAAATGCCAGAGTGGGAAAAAAAATCTGGCGAGAATATGCAAGTGATGTCTCTCTGGTATAATTTTGAGATCCTCAGCCACCTTGCTTTGCCCAAGCTGTATCCCGACTGCATCTAATAACAGGTCACACTGACTTCATTTGACTCCTGCTAGAGAGAAAAGGACCTTGGGAGTCCTGAAGTTGCTCTTTGGCTCTCTCTCTCTCTCTGTGTCTAATAAGGAAAAGTATTGACAAATAGTAGGCATAGATATCAGTCTTTTATTTATTATTGTCATGATCACTATTTCACAGTAATTTATTTATTGTGTATGTGTACGGTAGTCAGAGGACAACTGGTGAGTGTTGGCTCCACCATATAGGCCCTGGAGTTTCCAGGTTAGGTCATCAGGCTTGATGGTAGGTACCCTTATCCATGAGCCATCTCTCTGGTCAATGCCTCATTGTCCTCGTGTTTGTCCTTTTTGTTGTTAATTAGATCCTGAGACTTGTGACCCTTAGATATTCCCTCTACACTGAGTTACATCATCAGCCACCCTTTTCTTTAGTCTTTGACTGACATCTTTAGAAATGCTAAAATTTGCCTCTTTTTCCTTTTTTTTTCTCCTCAATCTACCCTCGTTCTATCCCTTGGATGATGGTGAGAAAATTTAAACTTTGGTTGAATTAAGCTTGCATTAAAAACCTAAAATGTCAAATTAAACTGAAATAAAATAACTATACAGCAGCAAGCACGAACAGTGGGTTTTGCTTTTCTTCCGTAATCATTGCAAAGCAAGAAAAGTGCAGACACTTCAATCATCACCCCATCAAAAGACTCGCAGGAGGCACAATCCCAGTAAACCAGGGTCTCGAGGGAGTCTGGGCTGTAAACCCGCAGCAATTACCTTTCTTCTCTGAAGTCAGCAGGACTGGAGGCTGACTGCTTCCCTAGCCTCTCTCCAGGTGTGGGGGAGCTGGTGTTAGTATCGCCAAGTCAGTGCAGCCTGTCAGATTCTGCGCTAAGACAGAGAAAAAACCAGTGGGACTTGTTAGTCAGGTGCCCGGCTACAGTTTTCCACAGAGCCTCGAGTGAAGCAGCAGCATCAGCAGCATTAAATGGTGGCAAGAGAGACTGGATCGGAAGTCTGGCTGGAGCAGGGTGTGGTGGTGCAGGTTTGTGGGATGGCTAGTTAGAGGCTAGCCTGAACTACTCTGGTGGCGGCTGGGGTGGGGGAGGGGTAGCTCCCGTTTCAAAACTCAAAACACAAAAGCGAAACAAGTCCATCTCTTTCCTTGGTCTTAAGGCACACACACACACACACACACACACACACACACACACCGTTATTTGTTTGTTTGTTGTGTATGTGTTCACGCACGTGCCAGGGTGCAACTGTGGAGGACAGGGGACAGCCTGCAGGAGTCAAGATCTCTCCTTCCACCATGTGGGACCTGGGCAGTAATTCAGGTCCTTAGGCCTATTGACAAGTCAATCTCTTCTAGTTGAAATTTCTCAGCTGCTGAGATGCTTAAAGTGCCTGAGTTTGGGATCTGAGAGGCTGTCTCAGGGCTTTCAAGCATTTGTAATTTTGACTCCTAGAACGCTGATGACCGGCACTAGCTGGCTATCTATGTTAGCGGATGAGACACCTTTCCCAGTTCTGTGTCTCACTCAGCCCATACTCCCTGTGAGAACTCTCCTCCCCCGGGGGCTGAAAGATCAGTGTTCACTTCCTTCACCGTTCTCTTCTGATAACCTGCTGACTTTGCTGGGGGGAGTTCTGCTGAGTCTCCAGTCCTACTACCAAAGCGTTACCTACCCATAAGTCTTTTCACCGAACCTCCAAGCTAAACTAAATTAATTAATTAATTAATAATTAAAAGGCACCAATAATTTTACGTCGGAGCAAGAGCCTGAGAAACTTTCAGATTTTTAGCTACACATTTACATTGTCTGTGACACTCTTCACTAGTATGAACGACTTTTGTGATTTGGAACACATTAATTTTCAGTGGACGTCGGAGCAGGGAGTGATCTTCAAAGAGGAGTATTTGATGAGATGGGACGAGGGTGGAGCTGAAGCATTTGGAAATAAGTACATTTTCACATGCGACATAATCCAGGACCAAACTCGTTCCCCAGGGGGCTGAATCGGCAGGACTGGCTTCTATAAATAGACGGGCAAGCTGGATTCTTGTACAATATCATCTGACAGACAGGATGGATAAAACATGCTGGCAGAGGACTGAGCCGGGGAAAGGAGAGAAAAGAGAGGAAAGTGCCCAGCCAGTCAGAAGACCCTTCGGTGGGAGACTCGTGTTTCTGGGTTGTCTTTTCCAGGTCTCACAAAGTGGCTTACAGTCTTGCAGGAGCACCAGCAGAGCTTTCTGGCTCTCTTCCTTTCACACGTCACAGGTGCTATTTACAGAGCAGCCCCAGGGGTCCAACTCCACAGGGCGCTTTTGATGCACTCTACTAAGGCTAGACAATTTCCAAGACAGCCAACAGCTGCTACCGGTATCTAAAGAGAATCGCTAGCAGGGCAAAAGAGAATGACGCGGACTCCTAGGAGTAAAAGCTTTTTCGTCGCTTTCCACTGGCCCCTGGCTGGACGCTACCACATTGCAGCTTTTCATGAGCCCAGTGCCCAAAGGTTGAGAGGCCTTGAGTGACAATCTTTGGGCTGTGCCTCAGTCACAGCTTGGTTCGTCTTCCCTGCAATTAGCGCTTGTGGGGACTCTGCGATTAGGCTACAGGCGTGTGTTTGCTTCCGTGGTCAGCAAATGGGTTGCTGAGGTATGGAGAAGTTTCTGGAAGCCTTACGCAAACTTGTCTTCATTAATGAGTACCTGCTTCAGCAAGAGCACGCAGATTATATTTAGAATGAGCAAGGAACTACGAACACAAGACACAGTAAATATCTGTTGAGTGGCTAGTGGAACATGGTGTTTAAAAGCAATTGCTTTTAACCTTCCTAAGGTTCGAGCTTAGTGTAGCTTAATGACCTTTGTCAAGTTCAAGCTTTCTAAGTAAGAACATTTGGTTTTCTAGTTCAGGTTCTAGTTTAACAACTGAATATATAATTCATTTAACTTCTCCAAGTCTTGGTCTTTCTCATCCATAAAACAAGATAATTATACATGCCTTGTCTACAAAGTTGTCAGTGGGATCAAATGAGATAATGTCATAAAAGCCCTTTATAAATTAGAACATACTATATAAATGCAAACTATTATTATGCCTAATTCTAGTGACTAGTGAATAATAAACCGGTGGAACCAATAATCCTATTGTCCCTGACTAGTTCCACCCACTCTACCTTCTAGGCACTTCCATCTACTTCTTCCTATGCCTTTGGTGAAAGACAGGGGGGGGGGGGGGAATCACCATAGCCATTTCCTAGTTAAGTTCCTCAATCACAGCTCTATGAAGATATAGATGAAAGAAAAGAAGAACATGTAGTGGGCACCTACTTTTTTGTCACCTTCCTTATCTTTTTTTATTATTATTATTTTCATTTATCTCAGAGTTTGAAGTTATTGTCATGCTGCCATATGGGATACATTAACATGGTATGATTCTGGTCCTCTATGGCCTTGCTTTACCCATTTGTAAGTTAGAGTTCAAAGGAGATGACCCATTAGTCTCTTCCAGTCCTAAGAGTATGTAGCTGTTTATTTTTTATTTATTTATTTATTTTTTTGGTTTTTCGAGACAGGGTTTCTCTGTGTAGCTTTGCGCCTTTCCTGGAACTCACTTGGTAGCCCAGGCTGGCCTCGAACTCACAGAGATCCGCCTGCCTCTGCCTCCCACGTGCTGGGATTAAAGGCGTGCGCCACCACCGCCCGGCCAGCTGTTTATTTTTTATTGCTGGGTTTGAACTCAGGGTCTTACACATGCTGGACAAGCACTCTACCACTGCCCAGACAATTTTGGCTTCCCTCCTCCCAGACTTTTGGTGGTGATACTTCCGATCTGTGCTGAGATGGGATTGAAGACAAAAGGCAAAGTCACAAACATGGGGCTTTCAGGGCATGTCTGCTGGGCTTGTCTCAGACCCTCCTTCCATCTCTTGTAGCTCTCTGCTGGGGCTCTTCCAGAAGTCCTTAAGAAAGAAGTGAAATCTAGTTTAGGAAGCTGAAGGGAATTTATACTGACAGACTAAATTAGTTCTTCAGACATATGCGTGTGTGTGTGTGTGTGTGTGTGTGTGTGTGTGTGTGTGTGTGTGTGTGTGTGTTTGGTCAAGTTCATTAGTTCAAGTCTGAGTTTTTTCTTTTTTATTTTATTTTATTTTATTTTATTTGAGACAGGGTTTCTCTGCATAGTAGCCCTGGCTGAACTGGAACTCACTATGTAGACCTGGCTGGACTTGAACTCACAGAGCGATCTGCCTGCCCCTGCCTCCTGAGCACATGCCTAGATAGAGTTTCTTCATCTTTAAAATGGAGCTTTATCTATTTTATGGGCTATTGTGAGATGTAAAAGAAACCCCTTGGCCATCATTATTTATAACACACAGGGGTTGCTTTTTTAATTGAGGAGAGTATAACAGGTAACTTGGACTCATTCAGATTGAAAGCCAAAGATAAAAATCACATAAAGTCTAGAATTAAAGTGTAGTTACCTTTCCTCCTTTCACCCCTAGGAAGTTCTGCTACTGCTCATAGCAAATTCCTCCTAGACTTTATCCCGAGCTAGCTCTCCTTTTTATCGTATTTTATTTTCACATTTATTTATTTTGTGCATGCGTATATTGTGGGCATATGTGAGCACATAGTTATGTCTGCCACAGTAAATATGTGGAGGTCAGAGGAAAGCTTGGATGACTTGCCTCTCTCCTTTCACCGTGTGGGTCCCAGGAATTGAACTTAGGCTACTAGGCTTGGTGGCAAGCATATTTACCCACTCAGCCATCTCAATGGCCCTTGAGTTAGTTCTTGACCATCCCCATTCTCCGATGATTTAGACCTGCATTCTTTGAAATAGCTCAGATGTCACACGCACAGCTCCCAATATATTAAGGAAACTCTAAACAGGAATGTGAAATTTAGAGTGGCTTACTGAATCCGAGTCTGAAGCACAATTGCCAGCTCCCTCGCTGCATAACCGTTTGATTTCACTACACCGGTAGAACCAGGGGTAACATGGGCCAGCAGCAGGTGCTCGTACTGGCTGGAGATTTGAAGAGAACCAGCTAGGACAAGCCAGCTTGCCACTCAGTGTAATTACCCTCGGTAGTTAAGAGCTGCCTGTCTGAAAGAGAGAATAACTTGGAGTTCCTGTGAGCACTCTTGCCTTTTCGTACTCCTCACTCACTTCTGGGTAATCTCATGCGTTCTTAACCTTTCCTGGTGATTCCCAAATCTCTATTATCAATCTAGGAATTTCTCCTAAGTCTAAGGTATCATTCGAGGTCCTCTGGTCTCATTTAGATGGCCCATTGGCACCCAAAACTCAACAGCTCCCAGACTGATGTCCTCACCCCCATCTCCACAGCATCACCTCTACCCTGTGCTTGGTGCCTCCCATCCAGTGATCTCTATCTTAGTGAGTGATGCATGCTCCACCCAACTGTACTAACAGCAGGTGGTTCTTGGCATCTCCCTCCCACACTCAGTCTTTCATCAAGCCCAAGCATTTCTACTTGCTAAATATCTCTGGATTTCACCTTCTCTTCACCCCTGCTCTCATCAGCCCAACTTCAGACTGTGATTATCTTTTGCCTGAATTATTGCAAGAGCCTCCAAACTGGTTGTCTTATGTTCACTGCCCCAAACCAATCCATTGCCCACAACAGGAATATTCTGAAGTATACAAGTCTAATCCTGTCATCATTCTTTTATAAAAAACTCTTGAGTTTCCCAGTGGTGAGGGAGGAAAATACAAGGTCCTCCAAGTCTTGTGTGACCTGTAGAGCTGACTTCCTTAGCATCACCTTTCATTATCCCTTCTCCTTTATCCATGCTCTGATTCTTTTTCTCTCAACCTTGACTACCTATGAAGGTCACCTGGGAAGTTTTTAGACCATCCTCAAGGTGAGGCTCTGTTGAAGATGAGTAAAATTGTCCACCCCCTCATATTTTATCCTTTGAACATGTTGTTGGCTTTACTGAAACATTTTCTTTATCGTGATTTCTCTTCCAGCAACTTCGATGTCAAATTCATCCTTTATCCCTCAACTAGGGCATTATGTTGTCCCCACTCTCCCAAGCTTGATGCATTTGTCATGAAATGAATTTGGACATTCTCAAGGGAAAAACTCCCCACAGTTGGGTCTTTAGATATATCTAAAGATAGCCAAGGACAGGGTTTCACAGTTTAATGTGGATGAATCACAGAACCAGAGCCAGAATACCTGGGCATCTTCTAGGCTTGTGCCTACCCTGTCTTGTAGCTGGAGAGTTTCTCTTCAGGTCCTGCAAAGCTCCCCTCAGTCCCACAGCCTACTTATAAAATAAACACACAGATGCTTATATTACTTAAACTGTTTGGCCTAATGGCTCAGGCTTCTACCTAGCTGTTCTTATATCTTAAATTAACCCATTTATATTAATTTATAAGCCGCCATGTGGCTCGTGGCTTACCAGTATTTTAATGTCTTCTCATGGAGGCAGCTTGCAGCGTCTCTCTCCCTCAGCCTTCCACTTCCCAGACCTCTCCTCTCTCTTTGTCCCGCCTATACTTCCTGTCTGGCTACTGGCCAATCAGCGTTTTATTTATCAATCAATCATCCACACACTGTCTCTCTTCCTTCAGGACACCAGAATTTGAGGATAAAGTTTAGAACGTAGCTAGGCTGTGCTTGCATGGTGTGGAAGGAAGCAGGAAGGAATTAATTGCAAAGTGAATGACAAAATCATGGAAGGAAGCAGAGAGGGAAAGGGTAGGGAGATGAGTCTACTCAGGCACACTCTACTACAGATTCAGTAGTGAAGATGACAGATCAGGCAGAGGAGAATGAGCAGCCATAGTCACCATGCTAGTACCCAAGAAAAATGCTAGAATGTGAGAAGTGTTGGTGAGCGAGAGTGAGGACTTTGGATCATGTGTTTCTGGAAGGCCCCTTGTTTATGTGGACTAGGAAAGGTAAGGTGTTGGTCATGTCACAATCAGAGGGAAGAGAATTTCCTACAAAGGCCTACACAGGAGGGAGCCCAGTATGAAAACGTCTAAGGCAAAGGCAGTGCAAACATGAACAGCCAGAAGATGCTGAGAGGAATGAGGACTAGGGACTGAAGTGAGCAAAGATGGGATCACGTGAAGCCTATTGTCCACAATTTATTGTTTGACTTTTAGTCTTGAGGCAGCAGGAAGATACAGGGGGTTTAACTGGCAGGGAGGGGGTCTGATGTGTGCTCTGTCTGTGCATTTATAAATGGTATCTTAACTCTGGAATGGCAGCAAACTAGAGAAGAGACACAGGGCCCCTGGAAAAAATAAACCATCTATCACAAGTGGCTGCTTGGTTTGGTTTAGTTTGGGTTGCTCAGATCTCGAAGTAGAATGCATTTTCTTCCTTTCTTTCTTTCTTTCTTTCTTTCTTTCTTTCTTTCTTTCTTTCTTTCTTTCTTTCTTTCTTTCTTTCTTTCTTTTTTCTTTTTTTTTTTGGTTTTTCGAGACGGGGTTTCTCTGTATAGCTTTGCGCCTTTCCTGGAACTTGCTTTGTAGACCAGGTTGACACTCGAACTCACAGAGATCCGCCTGCCTCTGCCTCCTAAATGCTGGGATTAAAGGCGTGAGCCACCACTGCCTGGCTGCAGAATGCATTTTCAAGGGTCCACTCCCAAAGCTCCAGAATCTTTAGTTGGCTCCCAGTGGCTGGTGTTAGGAAGTCCAAAAGAAGTACAGAATAAACTGCTAATTATGGGGAAGAGAGTGTGTGTATTTATCCTTTCTCCCAAAAAAGAGAAACCAGAAGAAATGTATCCATCTGAATCTCTCCCTGAAGAAGACAGTGCATACTCTGCCCCCTCTCCCGAGTCGCCTGGAGTCCCTTGCTCAGTGTCCTTCCAACAGCCAACAAGTTAACCCTTTTCTAGTTTCCTGAAGTGATTTCCCTAGGACCTTGGGTCCTGTCTGATTTCCCTGTCGTTGTTGTTAACTCATTGTCTGTTTTCCTTTTCTGCCTCTCCACAGAGCCATGGAGGTAGGAATTGTTTGCCTGGCCTCACAACTTTTCCAGCCTTTGGAATGTCCCTCTGTGGCTTCTTTCCTCCACTCCACTTCTTTCTACCAGATTTCATCTGGACAGTACTCTGCGTGAGAGAGGAGGGATTGGACTATCATAGCTGATCGATGTGCCTCTGCTTCCCAGGCAACTGCTACCCCAGCTTCCCGAACCCAGGAAGGATGTGCCTGGTCCAGCTTGGTTTCTATAAATAACCTGTCATAAAATTACCAAAGGAAAATTTGATGATTCAGAGCACAGGGCCAGGCTTTCCTGTTTCTTCCTTTAGTACTGGTTGTCATGACACCATGCTGAAAGCCACATACAAGAGTGGCTCACATTGAATGGGGATATGCTGTGTACCTGGCTCTACACAGGGATCCCTGTAATCCCAGGGGCATGTCATCTTTTTACAACACTGAGCTTATCATCATTTTTATTGCCTAGGCCCTGTGGAGTTGAGTTTCCATTTGCTGAAAGTAATAGAGATGGGATTCTTACTGAGTTGGCCAGGGTTCAAAGCCTCGGGGAACTTAGCTACAACTTGCTTATCCTGGCTGTAGCCTTCACATCTCTCCCCCTATGAGTTCATTACCTGATATAATTCTTTCAAGATCATAATTACAAAAGATTATCCACTATGGACGTAATGGTAGTTCCTACTGATTGCCAACATGACAGAATCTCAGTCACCCAGGAGGCAGGACTCTGGGCATGCCTTTCAGGGATTATCTAGATTAGGTCAATGGAAGTGGGAAGAGTCACCTTCATTTCAAGTGACATCATTCCATCAGCTGGGGCCCTAAACTGAGGAAAAACAGAGAAAGTGAGCTGAGCAAAAGTGCTCACCATACTCTCTTCTTGACTATAGATTCGATGTGACCAGTAGCCTCCTCAAGCTCCTACCACCAGGACTGTACTACTCTCAAATTATGAGACAGAATAAGTCCATTCTCCCCAGGGTGCTTTGATCCAAGTATTTTATCACAGCAATGGGAAAAGTAACTCATGTGAAATTTATTATGCATGCTGAGATAGTTTTCTTCTGAGATTTTATGAAGGAAGGAGGTGCTGGTTGATGACAGATTCAAGGTCCTGAGTTTCAGTTCAAGCAATTAATAGACTTTCAAGTGCCACATGTGAAAATTTTATTGTTGGAGTTATAGGGAGTGCTGTCAACATTTAACTGTTTTTCTACAGTTTTTTTTTAAATTAAATTTGTACTTTACTATCAAGAAAGAAGAAAAGAAGTTAAGTTTAAAGAGAAAAAGTGGGAAATCAAAGAACAATGGGATAGGGAAAATTCATTTAGCTTGTTTTTAAGCAAGCTAGTAAGTTACTTGTGTGGAAGAACTGGCTGTAGTCACAGTCATATAGTCATGTTGGTTGTAGATTATTATTATTATTGGTTTTTCTTTTTTTCCCCAGAGCTGGGGACCAAACCCAGGGCCTTGCACTTGCTAGGCAAGCGCTCTACCACTGAGCTAAATCCCCAACTCCTTTTTATTGGTTTTTCAAGAGACAGGATTTTTCTGTGTAGCTCATGCTGTCCTGGAACTTGTTCTGTAGACCAGGCAGGCATTGAACTCAGATCTGCCTACCTCTGCCTCCCAGGTACTGGGATTAAGGCCTGCATCACCTCTGCCTGGCTTGTAGATCTTTCTTAAAGTGAGTTCATATCTGGTTGAAGGCTGACCTCTGGGTTTGCACTATGTGGTCAGTGTGCTCAACAGAGATGGATCTTAGTGAAGCTAGCTAGTTTCAGTGTCCAGACAGTATTACATTAAGTAAGGCTTCTTACACACTTTAAAATTATCTATCTATCTATCTATCTATCTATCTATCTATCTATCTATCTATCTATCCGTCCATCCGTCCATCCATCCATCTACCTATCTGTAGTGTGTGTGTGTGTGTGTGTGTGTGTGTGTGTGTGTGTGTGTGTGTGTGTGTGTGTGCAAGTGTCTATGCACATGCCACAGTATGTGTGTAGAGGTCAGGGGACAACTTTTGGGAGATGGTCCTCTCCTTGAATTATGTGGGTCCTGGAATCAAAGTCAGGCCGTCAGGCTTAGTGGCATATGCCTTTATCTGCCATCTCACTGGCCTACCGTCTCACTTTCTGGGGGCACAAGCTCAGCTGAATTTAGATTTGTTAGTTAGTTAGTTAGTTAGTTAGTTAGTCAGTCAGTCAGTTAGTTAGTTGGTTTTGTTTTGTTTGCTTTTTTGAGACCAGCTTTCTCTGTATAGCTTTAGCTGTTCTGGAACTCACTCTGTAGCCCAGGCTGGCCTCAAACTCACAGAAATCTGACTGCCTTGCTTCGAGTGCTGGAATTAAAGATGTTCACCACTCTGCCCGGCACTGAACTTTGATCTTTAGAGACATGAGAAAAAAACAAACAAACTGATGTTATGGTTGAATGTAGTTCCTGAGGAAACATAGAATTTTTTGGCCATACATTCTCAGAATTTGGTTCATCTAGCATAGCTGCATGTTAACCTTAAAGCAATGCCAAACATCATGATTATGTAAGTATAAATTCATCTCCCACTAGTGGATGTTCCTCAACTGGAAAGGGACCAGATGCTCTCTAAGAGGTTTTCTGGGTTTTTGTTTTGTTTGTTGAGTCCTGCACATACTAACCAGGCATGGCCCAACACTGAGTTATAAGTCCTGAGAGGTGTTCTGTCGCTTGCCTTCTCTTTCTTATTTATGGAACATTGTATTTCAATTTATTTTGTTTACTACAAACTAAAAAGAAGGAGAAAGGATAGTATCAAACTCTTAAGCTCTCAGCCATGTTATTGTGGACCTACAAGATGGATGACTAAAGGCTTTAGCAGTATAAAAAGGGTGGGTCTACCTTCTAAAACACATAGATTTTGCCCTTTAATTAAGACCCCATGCCCAAGCATCTACAATAGCTGTCCCAGTCACAGAGGAAAGTACTCTCATGCTTGTGAAGGTCTCTGTAAAGAAGGAATGAAAATAAAGTTCTACATTAGATCCCAACAGTACTACTTTCTCTGCTTTACCCAGAAAACATGTTAGTGTGTGTGTGTGTGTGTGTGCGTGTGTGTGTGTGTGTGTGTGTGTGTGTGTGTGTGTGTGTGTGTGTATTTTTCCCTCTCCAGATAATCCATAAGTGGCATTTATTAGACCTGCTTTATTTTAAAAATTATAATGTAAATTATAGATAGGCTGCCCGGCACTCAAGCATGGTTGCTGTGATGTCTAACAGCAGTGGCTCAGAGAAGTCTTGGAACCCTGAAGCTTAATTAGCTATGCCGACCTGAGCAATCACCCACCTCCCCTGCCTCTTCATCTGTGAAATGGAGAAAGTAGTAACTCTTCCTTCCCTCCTTCTCAACTTCTCTCCCTCCCTCCCTTCCTTCCTTCCTTCCAGAAATAACTTTTTGAACTCCTGCAGTGTGTAACAGCTCTGGAAATAAACACTGCAATGGCCCAGGGAGCGTCATTTTCCTTATGCATCTCTCTGTCTAGTTGGGTGAAACAGATTCTCTGTCTCTCTTGCTGTCTCCATGTGTGTGCATATGTGCCCAATGCAGTCTTCAGATTTCATTCTAAATGAGCTGGGAAGACGCTGGAGTGTTCGCAGAATAGGACCAACATGATCTAAACTGTGTGGGGGAAAAATGTACCTTCCAGGTTGTTTTTAATCTGTGCCTTCAGACACTTGGAATAGCCAAAGTCTATGGTTCTCCAACAAGGCCACACCCACTCCAACAAGCCACGCCTCCTAATAGCGCCACTCCCAATGGGCCAGGCATTCACACACACAAGAGTCTATGGGGCCTTTCTATTCAAACCAGCACACCATACCAGACATGCTGTTAGCCAGTCTTTAGTGCTTACTGTGTCATGGTGCGGCCTCTTGTCCCTGTGGTGTCTTAGGCTTAAGTGAATTAGTAGGCTCTGGTTTTCATTTGGTTTTGTCTTATTTATTTATTTTTTTTAATATCCTCTTGAGGACTGGAGAGATGGCTTAGCAATTAAGAGCACTGACTGCTCTTCTAGAGGACCCAAATCCAATTCCCAGCACCCACATGGCAGCTCACAACTATCTGTAACTCCAAGATCTGTTACCCCCACACAGACATACAGGCAGGCAAAACATCAATGTACGTAAAAATAAATAAATGATTTTTAAAAGTCCTCTTGAACTCAGCTTTCCAAAAGCACACATATTGCATAAAATGGGGAACAAATATCTACAATTCCAGTTCCATTTCACTTATTCTTCATCTAACCATTTAGTAACAATACTGAGCACTTCCTACGTGACAGACAGGGAGGCCATAGAAATGCATAACAGATCATCATCATGTCCTTACCCCAATGGAACCTCTAGCCCAGAGAAAAAAGCCTCTGAAGGTCTGTAAATGAATAGGAAAGCAAGAGAATTTCAGACAGGCCCGAGTGCTGAGAAGATGGAAATGTCATACTGTAATAAGAGTGAATTGAGAGAAGCAGGCTTCCATCTAGTTTGCGAGGTCTGAGGAGGTGCTACTCAAAATGAGCTTAAGTGACCAGGGAGACTCAGCCACTAGCACTTCAAGACGAGCACTTCCACAGAGGGGTTATAGCTGGTGGTGATATGCTGAATTGTGCTTTTAAAAGTATTTTTATTTATGTGTCTGTTTGAGTGCATGCCACATGTGTGGAGGTGCGTGCTGAGTCCAGAAGGTGTGGGATCCTCTAGAGCAGGAGTTGTAGGTGGTTGTGAGCCACCTATGTAGATGCTGATGCTGATGCTTGGGTTTTCTTTAAGAATAGCAAGTGCTCCCAACTGATGAGCCATCTCTCCAGCTCCGAAACATGCTTTACTGTGCTGTTTTAAACCCAGAACTCCCAGTTCAGTCCTAAATACTGGGAATAAATAAAACAGAAGCAAAACAAAACAAAACAAAAATCCTTTAACTTAAGTGTTGGAAAGCTTTCACAGGAGATTGAAATGATTTAGTGAGGCTCATCTCCAACAGCATGGACAACTGGGGCCAAACAAAGATGGACAACGTAAGGACTTCAAACAATAGAGGGAGAGAAACAGAGAAGTGTAGACAAGACAGAAACAAAAATTTCACAGAAGTGTTTGCATCAAGTTGTTCACAATAAGAAGCAACACTAAGTCCTTCCTGATTATGAGGGGGAGACTTCTCTCTATGCTACTGAAGGCATTATCAGTCAACACAGTTGTCTGAGAAGGCCACGTGCTGACACAGATTTAACATCTTTAAAAAGATTAACCATTTTGACATGACAGTTTTGTTTACAGATTACTATGCGTCCATTTATAGACTTTACTGTATTTTATTGATTTATTTGAAAAACTTAATTTTTGTAGAATCACCATAGAATTTATTATAATAGTTTGAAGTTGGGAAAATAAAAATATCTTCAAACTAGTGACATACTTTGCAAATATTTAAAAAATGGCATTTGCGGCTACAGATGTGGCTGGGGCTTGCTGCTCTTCCTGGGGACCTGAGTTGGTTCCCAGCACCCACACTGGGTGGCTCACAGCTGCCTGTAACTTCAGTTCCAGGAGATCGAATGTATTTTTCTCAACTCTGCAGGAACTTCACATGCAAATATACCTAAAGATTAAATATGAAAGACATTTGCATCCAGGCATGGTGGTATGCATCTCTAGTCCCCAACACTTTGCAGTCTGAGATGGAACGCTTGAGCCCAAGCGTTTAACACCAAACCTGGGCAACATAGCACGATGGTATGCTTGTTCATTTAAGGAGGGGCTGGAGCAATGGCTCCATGGTTAAAAAACACTTGTTTTTGCAGGAACCGGAGTTAGGCTGTCAGCACTTGTGTGGTGGTTCACAAACCATCATAATTTCAGTTCCAGAGGCTCAGATGCCCTCTTCTGACTTCTGTAGGCACCAGGCATACACATGGTGCACACACATACATGTAGGCCAAACATGCATACATATAAATAAAATTTAAAAACCTAAAACACATGTTTTTAAGGAAAGAAAGAACAAAATGAAAAGAAAACTTTTGTGTGGTGATGTATTATGTCCCCCAATATACTGTGTCTCCCAATAAAATAAAACTTGCCTGGAGATCAGAGGAAAAGGCTAGCCATTATAAGTAAACACAAAAGTCATGCAATGTTAGTACAAGCCTTTAATCCTATCACTTGGTAGGCAGGGATCTGTCTGGATCTCTGTGAGTTCAAGGCCACACTGGGAACAGAGCCAGGCATGGTGGCACACGCCTTAAATTCCAACACTAGTTAACCATGGAGGTTTGGAGGTCTGTACAGACAGACAGGAAGTGACAGAGCTGGGCAGGAAGAGGAAGTGATGTATCTGGACAGAGAGAGCAAATCAGGTGGCAGAACATCAAGGCATACAGGCGTGGGTAGACAGGAAGTAACTCGCATTTGGAAGCTGCGGAGTTGGTGAGGTGAGGTTAGCTTTCCCTATTTCCCTGATCTCTCAGGTTTCCACCCCTATATCTGGCTTCAAGTTTTTTATTTAATAAAACCATTTAGAAATTCATCTACACTTTTGTGTTTCAAAGAAGATAATGGAAATAAGAAAACAACAATGTACAAAACCAGAGAAAATATTTTCAAACTCCTTATTGAGTAAGAAACGTACCCCTAGAGGCTATTAAAAATCAAACCCCTTAAAATTCCAAATGAAAAGACAATCTAATGAAAACATGGGAAACAAGTGATTTACGAAAGCAGGAATAAGAATAGCTAAGGAGCAGATTGAAAACATCAGGAGCAGCAGCCACCAGGAAAATGAAAGTCAAAACTGCCCTGAAATACTACTTCACACACTAGTGTAAGTGTAATAACAATAAAAAACGAAGATAACAAGTGCTAACAAGGATATTTAGAAATCCCAACTCTCATTTACTGTTTGAGGGGAATGTAAAATGGTTCAGCCATGGCAGTTCACAAAAGGTTAAACATGAGTTATCATAGGACCTGAAAATTTCCACTCCTGGGATTACATACACACCGTTCACAGCAGCATCCTTCACAGTAGTTAAGAAGTGGCAACAGAGCTGATGAGATGGGAAAAATGGGTAAAGTGCTCGATGCCCAAGCCCGGTGGCTCAAGTTTGATTCCCCAGAATAAAGGTGGAATCTAGGATGGACCCCTGAAAGTTGTTCTGTGACCTCCATACATGTACTGTGGTAGATGTGCATGCGCGTGCACACACACACATGTGCACACAAATACACACCAATAATGATAATAATCAATAAATAATTTTAAAAATTGGAAACAATCTAAACGTTCACCAACTAATGAGTTATATATCAATAAAACAGAATGCTATTTGGCGACCAAAAGGAATGACAGACTGACACATGCCACCATCTAGGTGAGCCTTGAGAAGGCCATTCTAAGTGAAAGAAGCCAGTCTCAAATGATCAGACATCATACAATTCTATTTATATGAGATGTTCAAAACAGGCTGACACCTGAGATGGAAAGGAGAACAGGGGGTCACAGTGCTGGAAGCAGGGGAGGACAGAGCAGGAAATGACTGCTAGTGGTTTTACCTAGTTGGAAAGAGAAAGGAGCTTTTTACAAACATCTGGTAGGAAATGCACTAAGAAGTTAATAAAGTTAACTTCATTAATTCCACTAGGAATTCTATTCACAGAAATAGGGTGTATGATGTGTGACCACTTGAAACTGGTTTGGTCTTCTCAGGGCTCATCTAGATGGTGGCCTGTGTCTGTCATTCCTTTTGGTTGCCAAGTAGCATTTTGTCTTACAGGGTGGAGGACAAGAGCTGTTCTTGCCTTTGATGAGCAGATCCTTTATAATAGGGGAAATGCTTGCTAATGGGAGAAATGAAGAGCCCTTCTTTCCCAAGGAGTTCTAGCACATATTTGTGGTGATATTGTGTTCCCCAAAATATTGTGCACCCTAATATACTTATCTGGGGCCAGGGCACAGAACAGCCACTAGATATAGAGGCCAGAAAATGGTGGCACACACACCTTTAATCCTATCATTCCGAAGGCAGAGATTCATCTGGATCTCCATGAGTTCAAAGTCACACTGGAAACAGCCAGGCATGGTGACATATGCCTTTAATCCCGGGAAGTGATGGCAGGAAGTAGAAAGGTATATAAGGTGTGAGGACCAGGAACTAGAGTCTGGTTAAGCTTTTAGTCTTTTAGCAGCAGTTAGGCTGAGATCCATTTGGATGAGGACACAGAAGCTTCCAGTTTGAGGAAAGGAGATCAGCTGAGGAATTGGTGAGGCGAGGTTAGCTGTGGTGGTTCTATCTCTCTGGTCTTTCAGCGTTTACCCCAATACTTGGCCCTGGGTTTGTCTTATTAATAAGATCTTTTAAGATTCATGTTACACATATTCTTTATTAAATATGTCCAGACAGACAGCAACTGATGAGTAACTGACACTCCAGAAAAACAGTGTGGCTGAGGCCAAAGAGGATTCCCACACTCCCTGCTTCCTCCCACCCTAACACACCTCCAGGCACAGGAAAGACCGTGATTCAAAAAGTCCTCAGCAAGGAATAGGGATGTGGTTCCTTGGTAGGGCCCTTGCCTAGCATGTACAAGGCTCTAGGATTCTCAGTACTGGAGTGGGGGGGAAGCGGGGAGCCCTAAGCAAGTGAAACCACAAGTGTGCCATGCCCTGGAGGTGCTCACAGGCAGCAACCGCAGGACTGAACTGACAGGGAGCCTGGAAAGAAGGGGCCATGTCCTCAAGGAAGGAGGAGATGAGTTCTGATCCATGTTTTGGGTTTGGTGTTTGTTTTCTCCCCCAGATTCCAAACTACATATAATTGGCTGTCTGCATCCTAGTCCACATTCAACCAACCACACATCAAGGAGGCAATGAGCGGCTGGAGAGAGGGCTCAGCCAGTAAAGGTGACTGCTGCCAGCACTGATGACCCAAGCACAGTGCCTGGGGCCCGCATGGTGGTGGGGAGAGCTGTCGGCCTCAAGCTGTCCTCTGACCTCCACACGCTTGTGCATAAAGACACACACATACATACATACACACACACACACACACACACACACAGAGAGAGAGAGAGAGAGTAAAACTATAACAAAACATTTAAATGTATTTATTTTAAACTTTATTATACAAAAACATTGCAAACATACACACAGAACCCCACCCCATTCTGTCACACACACAGCAAACTTAACCAGACACAAAGACTATACAACTCAGTGAACTTCTATGCAGTTAGAGAAGCCATTCAGAAGAGAAGATGTGGAGCTTCACATTCGATTTTCCACTTTCACTATCAAATACGTTTTTATACTCTTACCTATCACCCAAATGCAAACTCCATGACGGCATTACAACCAGAAAATCATTGGCTTTATCTCCACTTTCACGACTCATGCCCATTGCCTAAATTCAGTCCTTCCTCATGCCCTTATAGTTAGTCTTTCTTGTTCCCCTTTCTACACAATACTGCACCCACATGTGTATTTGTTTACATATGTATGTATATTATTGGCTAGAGTTCACATATATTGGCTAGAGTTCAATAAGGAGAATATGCAGGGTTTTTTTTCTCTCTCTAAGATTGTGTGATTTCACTTAATATTACATATTCTACGAAATCCACCCATTTCTTACAAATTTTGTGATTGCATTTTTCTTTAGAGCTGAATAGTATTCATATAGATAATGGAAATTTGGTATATCATTTATAGATAGACAATTTTCCTGTTGATGGGCATCTAGGTTGATTCCAATTCTCTGCTGTAGTGTATAAAGCAGCAATTAATGTAGTTAGACCTATGATGGTAATGTCTTTACTAAGCATGTACAGGCTTTTCTTCATTTTTCCCTAAGTAATACAGTATAGCAACCATTTACATGGCCTTCAGGTATTATAAATAGTCTAGGGATGATTTAAAATATTTCAATGGCCTGGCGGTGGTGGTGCATGCCTTTAATCCCAGCACTCAGGAGGCAGAGGCAGGCGGATCTCTGTGAGTTTGAGGCCAGCCGGGGCTACAGAGTGAGTTCCAGGAAAGTCTCCAAAGCTACACAGAGAAACCCTGTCTCAAAAAACCCAAATAAATAAATGAATGAATAAAGAAAGAAAGAAAGAAAGAAAGAAAGAAAGAAAGAAAGAAAGAAAGAAAGAAAGAAAGAAGGGAAGGAAGGAAGGAAGGAAGGAAGGAAGAAAGAAAGAAAGAAAGAAAGAAAGAAAGAAAGAAAGAAAGAAAGAAAGAAAGAAAGAAAGAAAGAAAGAAAGAAAGAAAGAAAGAAAAGAAAGAAAATATGAATGAATATGTGTAGTATCTACATAAGGGATTTGAGTATCCTTGGATTTTGGTAACTGGGTGTCCTGAAGGCAATCCCTCAGATACTAATCTCTCTCTCTCTCTCTCTCTCTCTCTCTCTCTCTCTCTCTCTCTCTCTCTCTCTCTCTCTCTCTGCTAGGAAAACCAGGTTTTCTTCCCCAAATCCAAAGAGGAGAAACTATGCTAGATTCATTCCCTAGAGGGGATCACATCCCGCAGCTGGCCTCTCTCCAGGCAACCAGTTGTCCTGTCTTTATCTTAGAGAATAGCTTTGACAAAGCCTTGGACCTATTTGGAAATTGCTTTTCCCTTACTCTCTTAAACAAATTTATTTGGGGAGGTTAGTCTAATCTGAATTTTTTTTTTTTAATTTAAGAAGTGTGTGTTCAAAGAGGAAGGGCACCTCTGCAGTCAGCCCTTGGACTGCTTGCTTGCTAACCATTTTCCTTCCCAATACTGGTGACCTGAAGCCTGCAGAGGACCAAGAGAGAGGTTGGAGTCCATTTTTCTGGAGGACTGGTCGAGGGACTCAGGGGTTACTTAGCTGGACAAGGGAAAACCAAGGAAGATTCCGAGAGTTGAATCCATGAGCTGTTGACACAGGAAAAGCTCCTTTTGGAATGTTTCCAGGAAAAGTGGACTAATACTGAAATGTTCCAAAAAAGCAAACTGCTTTAAAATCACAAAGAAGCTTTAATGGCTGGCTTGATCCAAGACACAATGGGTCCCGTCACTGAGGAGATGAGTTCTGATCCAGAAAGTTTATGTAAAAAAATGTTTTGTTCTCCTCAGATATGACCAGAGCTGGAAGAGGACTTGTGTCCTGGAACATTTGAGCTCTTCACACCTGCAGTGGGGACTGGGTGGGACTTCCCGGGAAGATGGTGGATGAGATGAAGCCTATCTATGGGAGTCAGAGTAAGAAAAGAGGAACTGGAGCAGAGGTGGCACACACCTTTAATCCCAGCACTCGGGAGAAGGGTGGATCTCTGTGAGTTCGAGGCCAGCCTGATCTACAGAGCTAGTTCTGGGATAGCCAAGGCAACACAGAGAAACCCTGTCTTTAAAAAAGAAAAGAAAAGAAGGAAGGAAGGAGGAAGAAAGAAAGAGAGACTATATTCCAAAGAGAAAAATAGAGGAAGAGCTTCAGAAAACCACAAAGGAAGTGAAAAACACCAGAAAAGAGCACAAAAGGGTAAGATGTAGAGAAGCAAACTGAGCTGAGCAGCCTCAGCAGCAGTTCCTCCTGGAGGGGGCTTAAATGACAGAAGTTGCTTCCAGATGAACGCTGAGTAATCATATAGTCAGGACAAGACCAGAGTTCTCACAAACCTCAAACCCAGTGATTCTTCCACGGAAGGGACGATGGTAGAGAGAATCCCGTTTTGTGTCGTTATCTGATCCAGAGTAGCAGCCACACACCATTTTGAAATAACCCTGTTCTTAGAAGCTGAGCTACCACAGGGGATTATGAGCAGGGAACAATCAGAAGTCAGGGATCCTCAGTTTGGCCATCTATAGCATCTGGGTACAGGAAAGCCCAGAGGGGCAGCTGTGGAGAGCAGGGCAGAATGGATGCTGAGAAGCCCTTGGGTACAGGCCACAGCAGGCTTGACTTAGGTGGGCAAGTGCATATCAAAAAAAACAGGCCTGCCTTCAGAGGCAGGAGCATAGCTCATCAACTGAGACTAACCCTGGACTTGAACCTGAGGCTGGCAGGTTCACCAAACCCTGGATCCACCTATCTGTCACTCACTATGATAAACCCTGAAACTCTGAAGTTCCAGGGGTTGTGATAGGGTGATAGCCCTATCAGCATCCCTCCAGCAGGATGAAGGATGCTTAGGAAGTCTTGGAAGCAGGAAGACAGGTACTCAGACTTACAGATCTCAGTGTTATGATTACTTTCCACTCTAAATGCACTCAGGAGACAACCCTCAGCTGAAACATTAGTCATCAAAGGGAGTATGAGCTGAGAAGTTTTAGGAGGGTGGGAGAACCTTCCCCGCTCACAGAACACAGAGGCCTGGGTACCCAAAGAAGGAAAACTATCAAGATGAAGACAGCTCTGGTGGACACTAGCCACTTGTCCAATACACACCCAGCAGCAGGATGGGCAAGAGTCCACACTTTGAAGAGAAGCCACTCCGTGCATAGAACTGGAAGTCTCCAACTTCTGAGGATCTAGAAAGAAACTTTTCCAACATCTATCTCATCTTTATTTTTTCCTTTTTTTTTTTTTGAGTGTGTGATGCTTTTGATTATTTTTTTGAATACATGTTTAGCAATAATTTCACTTCGCTGTATTTTTTAAAAAAATTATGCCTTGGGGTTGGGAAGGTAACTCAGTGGGTAAAAGTGCTTGCACACAGGCCTGGGGACTTGAGTTCAATGACCAGACCTGACATAAAAGCTCAGGTGACACATATCTCCAATCCTGGCTCTCTTACTTTAAGACAGGAGGTGGGACAGGAGAATCACTCAGCAGCTTGCAGGCCAGCTTGCCTGAAATCCACCATGCAGGGGAGAAAAATATGAGAGTCCTGTCTCAACAAGGTGGAAGGTGAGAACTAACTCCCAAAAGTTGTCCTCTGGCTTCCACACACAGACATGATACAGTGTATGTGTGTCAGTGCACACACATGCAACCACAATTGACATTTTAAAGCTTTATGTTTTTGTTAATTCTACTTTGGGAGTTCACATAATTTTGTTTATGGTTTTCCCCCCCATTATTGGTCAGTATTTTTCTTTTCCTTAATTTCTGTTTTTCTTTTTCAGAGCTTGTAGCTGGAAGTTTTCCTGTGTCCCGCCCAGGCACACAGTCCCTCGGCTGCTTATAAAATAATCATTCAGAGGCTTATGTTGGTTATAACTGCTTGGCCATTAGCTCAGGCTTATTACTGACTAGCTCTTACACTTAAACATAACTTCTTATTTATGTTTAGCCACGTGTCTTGGTATCTATTCTCAATTCTTATTCCTCTGTTTCTGGCTGGTGACTCCTGACTCAGCCTTCCTCTTCCCAGAATTCTCCTCATCTGCTTGTCCTGCCTATACTTCCTGTCTGGCTACTGGCCAACCAGCATTTTATTTATTAACCAATCAGAGTAATATTCATATTCACAGCATACAGAATGATATCCCACAGCAAGAGCTGAGGACCGAATCCAGGGCCTTGCGCTTGCTAGGCAAGCACTCTACCACTGAGCTAAATCCCCAATCCTCTGTTTTTCTTTTTTAACTCCCTTTATTTCCTCCTCTCCCATATATTTAGTAGATAGAAAAACTTGTAGATATTTGTATCTTTTTTTTATGTGTATGGGTGTTCTGCCTGCATATATGTATGTGTACCACATGTATGCTGTGCCCATGGATGTCAGATGAGTGTTCAGTTCCCTAGAACTAGAGTTACAGATGGTTATGAGCTACCATATGGTATTGGGAACAGAAACCAGGTCCCCTGCAAGGGCAGCAGATACTTTTGATTTTACCTTATTGTCTTTAAAACTTGATTTATTTTTAAGAAGTATTTACTTAATATTTATTTAGGTGTGTGTGCATACATGTTTGTGTGTGTGTGTGTGTGTGTGTGTGTGTGTGTGTGTGTGTATGTGTGTATGTGTATGTATGTATGTGTGTGGTATTACATCTCCTGGAGTTGGAGTTACAGGCCTTTGTGAGCCACCTGACATGAGAGCCAGGAACCAAATTCCAGTCCTCTGAAAGAGCAGCAAAGACTCCTAATTGCTGAGCTATCTCTCCAGTCTCTTACTAATTATTTTTCTAATTATATTTTAAAAATTTTTAAAATTGTTTTATTGTGTGTGTGGTATGTATGTGTGGGTTCATGTGCCACAGTACAGGTGTGGAAGTCAGAGGACAACCAAACAGAAAATCAGCCAACAAAATTATAGGAATTAGTAAATGTCTGTCATTAGTAACTTTAAATGGAAATAACTTCAACTCACCAATAAAGAGATGGAGACTGGCTGACTGGATTAAAAACTAGATACAACTATCTGTTGTCTTCAAGAAACATCCATCACTTGGGAAAGATTCCACAGACTGAACATCAAAGATGGAAAACAGCCTTTGAAGTGGTGATGGTTAAGAGGAGAATGGCTCGTATATCTGAATGATTGGTGTCCAGTTGATGGAACTGTTTGGGAAGGATTCATAGGTGTCCTTGGAGGAAGTGTGTCACTGGGGTGGGCTTTGAAGCTTCAAAAAGCCCATGTCATTCCCAGCTGGCTCTATTTCTCTGCCTATTTACAGATAAAGATGCAAGCTTTCAGCTCCAGCTCCAGCACCATGCCTGCCTGCTGGCTCCTGTTTTCCTCCATAAGGGTCATGGACTCACCCCCTGAAGCTGTAAACCCTCAATAATCTCTTACATCTGTAAGTTGACTTGGTAGCTGTGTCTCATAAGAGCAATAGAAAAGTATCTAAGACAAAGTGAATGGAAGCTGAAGACAAGCTGGTGTGTATGGTGATATTTTATTTGTGCTGAAATGTGGTTTTATTTGTATGTTAATAAATAAAGTTGCCTGGGGGTCAGAGCTAATAGCAAGCCATTTAGCAGAAGTCTGGCAGTGGTAGCACACACCCTTAATCCAATCACATGACAGGCAGATCTCTGTGTGTTGAAGGACACAGCCAGCATGGAGACACACACCTTTAATCTCAATACCAACCATAGAGACCTGGAGGTCTGTATAGACAGGCAGTGATGAGGAGGTCATGTGGTTGGGTTTACAACTAATGAGAAGGCAGAACAGAAAGTTAATAAAATGACAGACACACAGGAAGTAGGTCTCTTTTCTGAGGGGAAGGATGACAGCGACAGTGAGGGGTAAGAAGGCAGTCTTGGTCTTAGCTCTTGGCTGCTGCTCGATCTCTAGGCTTTTAACTCTGCATTTGGCTCTGTGTTTCTTACTTAATAACACTGTTCAGAATTACATCTACAGGTGTGGCTATTCGATATCTTATAAAGTAGATTTTAAACCAAAAGCAATCAGAAAAGAAACAAAAGGCCACTCTATATTAATCAAGAGAATAATTAATCAAGAAGATATAACAGTTGCACCAAGCATTGAGGCTCCCAATTTCATAAAATAAACACTAATCAACATATAAGCTAGCTAAGTCTGATATAATATTTCTGTGTGGTTTCAATTTTCTACTCTGGATAGGTCATTAACTTTCAACTCTGGGTAGGTCATCCAACATAACAATCAACATGCAACATTAGAGTTAAACATCATAGATCAAATAGATTTAATGAATATCTATGAAGCCTATGAAATTTTCTCTAAAATAGATCGCATTCTTTGCCACAAATCAACTGTTTCCTAAATAAAAGTATCAAAATGATTTTTGGGGACTCTAGAGGGATGGTTCAGTGGCTAGGAGTTCTTTCTGCTCTTGCAGAGGACCTGGGTTCAATTCCCTGCACCCACACTGGGTGCAAACACTCATACATACACATAAATGAAAAGTAATAAGTAGAATATTTAAAAAATTATTTTCTTGTATCTTATCAGACCATAGGGCAATAAAACTAGAATCAATAACAAGGAAAACCACAGAAATTGTACTATATATGGAGACTGAATGATATACTCTTGATGACTAATGGGTCATGGAAGAAACCAAGATGGAATTTATGTTTCTATGACCTAATGAAAAGGAAAGCAGAAGCTGCCAGAGCACAGCTCTGAGTGTTGGCATGGGGGGGGGTCCTAGTAAACAAAGCATTCCAAACCCCCAAAACAGCAGGCAATAAGAAGTAATAAAGCCAGGGCACAAAATCATACAATGGGGACTAAAAGAACAAAACAGATTCAATCAGGATTTAGTTCATTGAAAAAACACAAAAGCTGTGCATGGTGGCCCTCACCTTTAAGTCTAGCACTCAGGAGGCAAAGGCAGGCAAATCTTTTGAGTTCAAGTCCAACCTTGTCTACAAAGCAAGTTCCAGGACAGCCAGGGCTACACAGAGAAACCCTGCCACAAAACAACAACAACAAAAATTCCACAAAATTGACAAATCTCTAGGCAAACTTTCCAAAAGAAAAGGAAAACTCTGGATGTGGTGGCTCATATCTGTAATCTCAGCCCTCAGAAGGCTGAAGCAGATGTATGGTCATGATTTGGGGGCCAGCCTGGGCTACCAAGTGATATTCTGGTGGTGGTAGTGGTGGTGGTGGTATGTGTGTATGTGTGTATGTGTGTGTGTGTGGGAATAAATAAAATTAAAGATGAGTAAAGAGAGGTTATTATAGGATCTATAATATCCAAACAATTATTTGAGGATGTTTTGAAAACTCATATTTTAGGATTTGAGAGATAGTTCAGCAGTTAAAAGCACATACTGCTCTCACTGAGGACCCAAGTTCAGGTACCAGCACCCACATTGAGTGGCTCACAACCTACTATAACTCAAACTCCAGGGGTGACACCTCTGGCCTCTGTGGGCACCTACACATATGTGCACACACACACATATACATACATAATTAAAAATAATAACTGTTTAAGGAAAGAAAACATATTTCAAACAAGTAGAAAATCTGGGAGAAATGGACAAACTTCTAGAAGTTTAAGACCCACCAAAATCAAATTAGGAAGATATAAACAACTTTAATATAGCCAACAGTGTGTAAGCAGTAATAAAAATCCTTCCAACAAAGCAAAGCTCTGGATGAGATACATTCACTGCTGAATTCTACCAAACCTTTAAAGAAGAGCTAATACCAATAATTCTCAACTATTCTATAAGACAGAAAGGAAAGGAGTACTGTGAAACTCATCCTACAAAGCCAGCATTACTCAGTCACCAAAACCAGATAAGGACACAATAAAAGAAGAAAACTTCAGACCAATTTCCCTAATGAGCTAGATGCAACAAGTCTCATTAAATTTTTGGCAAACTGAACTCAAGAGCACATTAAAAAGGTCATACTTCATAACCAAGTTGGTTTCATTCCAAGACTGAAAGAATAGTTTGAGAATGTGCAAACCAGGAAGTATAATTCAGCATCTAAATACTCAAGGACGGAAATCTCTTGATCTCAATCAATGCAGAGAGGGCCTGTGATGAAGTTTAACATTCTTTAATGATAAAAGCCCTGAAGAAACTAGGAAACAAAGGAACATACTGCAACATAATAAAAACTGTATTCCCCAAACTCATAGTAAGTACTATACTAAATAGGGAAAGCCTGAAAGCATTCGTTCAAAAGTCTAGAATTGAGACATGCTCATTTTCTCCATTTTCATACAATATGGTACTTGAAACTAGAAATAAAAAGTAAAGAAACAACTACAATTGTCCCTATTTGTAGACAATATGACCCTGTACTAAAAGGACTCTGAAGAGTTCACCAGAAAACTTTCTAGACCTGATAATTAGTTTCAGCAAAGTAACAAGATAAAAATCATACGCCGCCTTAATCCAGTTCCAGAAGATCTGACGCCCTCCTCTGGTCCCCATCAGCACTGCAAGCACATGGCATACACCTGAGTATAATATAAATATAAAAATGAAAAAAAAAAAAGCATCCAATTAAACTACATTCACCCTCCCCATAAAGCAGGGGAGAATCAGAATGGAAAGTGTGAAAAATTGGAGATGCAGAACCTGCAGAATCTGTGGTAGAAACATTCCGGACGGACACACAGACGACACTCTAATTGGGAACTTAAGAATGTTTAGATTGCGCCTCTCCACCAGATCGCCGCCATCATGAACACGAGTAGAGTGCAACGCATCAAGCTGGCTAGGGTAACCAAAGTGCTGGGCAGGACCGGCTCGCAGGGACAGTGCACGCAGGTGCGCGTGGAATTTATGGATGACACCAGCCGCTCTATCATCCGAAACGTCAAAGGCCTCGTTCGAGAGGGTGATGTGCTCACCCTATTGGAATCAGAAAGAGAGGCTCGGAGGTTGCGCTGACCTTGCTGCTGGGTCCTGGATATCCAACACTTGGCCCATGATGACCTGCAACTATTAAATAAAGCATTTGTATTGTTTAAAAAAAAAAAAAGAGAGAGAGAGAGAATGTTTAGATTACTCTAATGTTAACTGAAACATTTTTGGTTCTCAAAGCTAGTAAGGAGAATGATGGTATAAGAAGGAAATCTTTATCTGATGACAAATTCGGTGATAGCAAATTAAAGAAGAAAAGAGATACGAACAAAGTTTATCCATTGCTTTCCTCCTTTGTGTGATTAAATACCTGACAAAAGCAATGGAAGAAAGGAGGGAGGGAGGGGAAGAGGGGGGAGGGGGAGGGAGGGAGGAGAAAGGGAGGGGGAGGAAACAGGAAGGGGAAAGGGAAGGAGGGAGAAGGAGGGAGGGGAGAGGAAGGGGAGGAGGGAGGGAGGGATTTGGTTCATAGTTTGAAGGTTTAGTTAGAAGTTGGTCACATGCCAGGCAATAGTGGCCTTTAATCCCAGCACTTGGGAGGCAGAGGTAAGCGAATCACTGTGAGTTCGAGGCCAGCTTGGTCTACAAAGCAAGTTCCAGGACAGCCAGGGCTGTTACACAGAGAAACCTTCTTGAAAAAGAGAGAGAGAGAGAGAGAGAGAGAGAGGGAGGGAGGGAGGGAGGGAGGGAGGGAGGGAGGGAGGGAGATCAGCCACCTTTATTCCTCTCAGCTGAGTCCTATCACCTGAACAACCAAAGTAACTTGAACAGCCACAGTCCACTTGTCTCTTTTCTCCCGGCCACAGCAGCGAGAACCCGGAAGAGTGGTGCTGCTTCCGGCTGAGGCTAGGAGACTCTTCAAAGCTTATGCTTGCGCCCAAACATCGTTAGGAATGGAGTTGATCCACGGAGCTGTTTGCTTTAACAGTCTCCATCCAGTTTGTCTCTATGACCAGACAGCAGTTATACCATAACCATAACCTGCCTAGCAAACAGAAAACTGGGTTCCAGGTCAAAGTTTATTTACTTCTGGAGAGTACTTCAGTCACGAAAGGAAAAGAATGGAGGAACTGGGGAGCAACTCGGGGCCTCAGCAACGAGCCACTTCTTCAAGGGAGAGTCCCGGGGTGCGCCTCCTGTGCTTGGACCCTGTGCTCTGCAGGAGATCAAAGGGAGCAAAGATGCCGATATTAACTAGGTGTCCACGTGGTGTCTTTTATGATTACAGGGAGGGCTGTGGGGCATTCCTAATTTCTGAGGATTCTATGATCCCATCAGGCTGAAACAAGAAACACAGAGGGAGGGTCACATCTCACTGTGGTCATGGAGAGGGGGAGGGAGCCAGCTTCAGGTGACAAACAATGCGAAGAGCCACCCAGCCTAAGAGCCCAGCCGACCTGCACTGTGTTCTCGGTAAACCAGAGGGCAGCTTCCTTATGCTGCTGGGAAACTGGGTCCCAAAGGCCAAATTCGGCTTTCGGTCGGCCTTCAGTCCAACACATCTGCCCATGCATACCACTTGAGTACTTTCTGTCTGTGGTGAATTTCCTGCTACAGTTACACAGTTCAGTAGTCTCTAGACGTGGGGCTCACTGAGCTGAAAGCCTTCCTGTTCTGTCATTCATATGGACTTGCTGAGTCTGTGCGATGCGAACTAAGAGTCCAATAGGAAACATTTTCACGCATAGGGGGGTACCTTCTTCCCACCAGAGTCTAAAGTATATAGGTGTGACTCCAACTGCCCAGGGAGCCTTCTTTAACTGTCCAGCCCTTCTGTATCCTTCAAAACTCAGTGCCAACGTCACCCCTTCAGTTCCCTTTCCTTCCCTCCCCTAAAGTTGGGCTGTCTGTGACTTTATTCTCTCGTCTCCTACAGCTATGTCTAAGAGTATCTTTTTATAACCTTAACCCACCATAGATGAGGTGGTTTTGTTTTTATTAAAATGTATTTTATTTTTATGTGAATGGATGTTTTGCTTGCGTGTATGTCTGTGTATCACATTCATGACTGGTGCCTGCAGAGACCAGAAGAGGGTGTTGGATCCTCTAGGACTGGAGTTACAGAAAACTGTGAGCTGCCATGTGGGTGCTGGGGCTTGAATCCACGGCCTTTGGAAGAGTGGGCAGTGCTTTTAATCTGTGAGTCATTTCTCCAGGCCAGGATGAGGTTTTCTGCGGTGACTTTCTCCCATTTCTGGAATTTGAGATCTTTGTGAACTAGAACTGTATGTCGCACATTTTAACTTTCTATTGCATTTGTTTTTGTTTGTTTGTTTATGAGTGTGTGCACATGCGCATTTGTGAGAGCACACAGGTGGAGGTCAGAGGACAGCCTGCAGGAGTCAGTTCTCTCCTTCTACCATGTGAGTCCTGAGGACTGAACTCGGGTCCTCAGGCTTGGCAGTAAGCACCATTATCTGCCGAGACATTTCCCAAAGCTTATTATGTATTTTAAAATCTTAGAATAATAAACTTGGCTTCAGTATTCCTGAGCTGTTCATCTGTAGATTCAGCCAACCACCTATGCATTTTTTTTTTTTGAAATTGTCTTTGTTCTGAGCATGTACAGATTCCTTGTCATTGCTCTGTAAGCAATACAGTATAGTGACTACTTCCACAGCCTCCGCAGCCAGCCCCTGGCAGTCACTTCGAGATGGTCTGATGTGTATGGACAGTGAGCACTAGCTGCCTGCAAACGCTGCACCACTTTACAGAAGGGACTTGAGCATCTGCAGATTCTAGAATCTGTCCAGGGCTATGGAACCCCAGGGATCAAAGCGTGACTGCCGACCGTGATTATTGAACACAGTACTTATGGATTCGGACACCAGGTCACACAGAGAACAGAAGGTGTCCTTTTCTTTCTCCCTTTTCTTTTTTAATGTGTATGGGTGTTTTTGCCTGCCAACATATCTGTGCATGTCTGGTGCCCACGGAGACCAGAAGAGCCAAGGACTTACGCAGTCACAGAGCTAAACTTATATATATATATATATATATATATATATATATATATATATATATATATATATATCTCAAATGAAATTTCAAGCAACTCCTTAGTTAGCTAATCACAAGTCTCAGAAAGAAGCTAAGTCCACGGCCCTGGGACAAGCTTGTTCCTTTCCCTTTGAACTGCAGATGGGTGGTTTCTGTCAGTCTGGAAATCCCTGCTCCAGAGGCTTTCTGATGACTTGCACTGGGCTGGCATTATGTTTCCAGGGATTGCCTTCTGGGAGACTCTGCTGTTTTAATGATCATGTCAGCTGGCTTTCCTCATTGAATTACGCCATTTGCCACTTTGAAGTCAGCCTGAGTTATCAGATTTACTTTCCCAGGGTGCCACAGAGGAATACCACAGCGAACGAGTTACTCCCAGTCCCCTAGTTCTGCTTTCACAGGTTTTTCTCTTGCTAAAGTCAGCAGGATTGTGGATTGTGTGCAGCCGGAATGCTGTGTGGGCCCGTCTTCTGTCATCGCCTGTCTCTAGCTCCCAGCCCAGTTGAGAATTAACATGTTTTATGTATGGGTGTCAATAAGGTCAATGAGCTGGCTTAAAGATATTGGTGCTGAGCCAGGTGTGGTGGCACATACCTTTAATCCCAGCACTCAGGATACAGAGGCAGGCCGATCACTACTAGTTTGAGGCCAGCCTGGTCTACACAGAGTTCCAGGGTTACATAGAGAGACCATGTCTCAAAAAAAAAAAAAAAACATTGCCACACTGTATGATTTGCCAGACTTCATTTAACCTTCTGCCTAGGAATGAAAATTTCAGAGCTCCAAAGCTGGTTCTGATTAGAAACATAGTATCCAGTAAGTGGCCTTTGCTGCCACCTGAGGCCATGGTGATGTCTGGGTCTATGCTGTTGCCCAGGGCCGTGTCTGGATCCTAGATCCTACTGGGGCTGAGGTCTGTGTAGATGTCCCAGGCTCCTGTTACCACCGAAGGCCATGTGGATGTCTGTGGTCTGTGCTGCAGCCTGAAGCCATGGTGATATCCAAAGGCTGTGGCTGCTGCCAGGAGCCATATTGATGTGAGTGTCCTGCGCTTCCACCAGAGACCACGGTGATGTCAGTGGTCCGGACAGCCTATGAGGGCCATGTCTGGGTCCATGGTCCTACTACAGCAGAAGGCCATGTTCACGATCTGTGCTGTCACCAGAAACCATGTGGAAGCCCATGATCTGTGCTCCCACTGACTGTAAAGAGTAAGGAAGTTACTCTTGCCGTGGTATCGATGACTGCAGATGCACATTTGAGAAAGAGGGACAGGGAAGGCTTCTGCAAGCCCCCCACCAAAAAAAAAAGTACAGTCTAAATAAGAAGCTGTTTATGAGAACTCCTGAAAAGTGTGGTAAAGATACTGAAGAGTAGCTCTCTGCAATCGATGGCTTCTGGTGGGGTGTGGAAAGGGAAGAATTCGGTTCTATTTAAGGGGCAGGCCACTGAGTGTTCGATCATGCCCCAGTGAGTATATAGATAACACAAACTGGATTTTTCTTTCTCTCTCTTTTTTTTTTTTATTTTTCTTTCTTGTGGGGGTCACAAGGGTGGAGGTGGACTTGGAAGGATCGGAAGTGAGTGTGACTGGGGTACATGGTGCGAAATTCCCAAAGTATCAATAAAAATATCATGTTGGAAAAACAAAAAGAAACATGGTTTCCAGAGCCACTTTGTCCATCCTCTCCTGGTTGCTGGGTGGCACTCGGTGCAGCCTTCCTCCCAGAAGACGCCTGGGCTCTGAGGTGAAGACCTGGAGCAAGAGGCAGGGGAGGTCTGCTCCTGAGGACTGAGAGAGTTGCTGGAGCTGGAGTGTCCCTTGCCTCAGCCGGGCAAATCCCCTTAGACAGTCAAGAGGGCATCAGGCTAAGGAGAGGTGCTCACGTGTGCTGGAGAGGGAGGGCCCGTGTGTCCATTCCAGCTTTCATCATGTTCACATATGAGTCAGTATGTCATCACCACAGCCAGGCCTGGCTGGGCTGCTCCGGGCCCTAGGGGAAGATAGACATGATCCGTCATCCTGGAGTAGTGAGGCCCAAAAGCATGCTGTACAGATGATCGCAGGTTATGATTATAGGACATTAACTAGGCTATTATGAAGTCTAAGCAAGAGTGGGGAATGATATGAACTGTCTATTCGGAAGGGAAGAATCAAAGACGGATGAAACAGACTGAGTTGAAAGACAAGTCCAGGAGAGGGAACCAGTGGTGTGCGGGCTGTGGTACAGATGTCAGCTCAAGCTAACTGAGATAGGTTCACCTTCTTTTATACTTTTATGTATTTTCTGAGGCTATGGCCTGGAGCGGGCTACCATCCCTCTGCCACTGAGCTACACTCCCAGTCCTCACCGGCTCATGAGCCTCCAGTCTCCTGCCCTTATTTCATGTAAACTCACCCCTGGTGAGAGCCCAGCTTTATCCTCAGAGTGGAGGACATGTTGGGACTTGGGGTTCCTCCTGTCTTGTGTGAAGGTTAGCAGAACTTACTCCTACAAATCATTCTGGTTGTCTGGAGTCAGAGGGTCTGGGTTCAAATTCTGACTCTGCCACTTATGGCCATCGCTTTTGAAATGTTATTTAACTGCTCCATGCCTCTGCTCCCTCATCTGTGAAATAGGTCCAGAAAGAAACGCATTTCCTTTGGCATCTTATTAAGAAACTCTGCTGGGCCATCTCCTTGGGGCTCTGCTTGTCACAGTCAACAGTCCCACTGCTTTTCATGTGTTGGTCATTGTTCCCACCATGGCTTTGAGGGGCAGCAAGGACAGTGCTGTGCGTTTCCAGGTACTTGCCTTGGTTACACAGTCCAGTGCAGAGCCACGTTTAAGCCAGGTTCTGTGCTGCATACTTCGTCTCCTTTGATCCTCCCAACAGCTTAAGAAGTCGGCATTACATCTTTATAGAAACTCAGCTTCCAGGGAGACCGAGCCGTTGCTGAACCTAGGCACACCCCTGAGCTTCGGATTCAGGAGAAATAGGCAAGGCCTGAGAACCTTAATTATACCCACTCCCAATTCCATTTCCCACAATTTCCACATTGACCAGCTAAGCTCCCAGGTTGTCTGTGGTTACAAAGTCCATGTGTGCCAAGTGTGCTGTTTAGCAAGAGAGGCAGGTAATTTCAGTATAAAAACATTAAGGATTAAAAAAAAGATTGTGTGTGTGTGTGTGTGTGTGTGTGTGTGTGTGTGTGTGTGTAGGTGCCTGTGGATGTCAGAAGGTGTCAGGTCCACTGGAGCCAGAGGTACAAGTGATTGTGAGCTATCAACATGGGTGCTGGGGAATTGAACCTGGTCCCTTTGTAAGAGCAGTCAGTGCTCTTAACCACTAGGCTATGTCTCCAGTCACTTTTTAGTTTTTGTTCTGGGAATCAAACCCAGGGCCTTATGCCTGCTGAGTATACACTCTGCCATTGCATTTGCTCTAACTCTAAAATTCCCTTCTTAAGATTAGAGAACGCGTGAAAAATCCAAGCCTGACCTACCCTGAAATGAAGTGATTGACAGGTGCTTTTAAGCTCTTTGCTGAGAGTATTTATGTGCTTCACCGCACAAAGCAACAATGTGCTGGACTGGGAGCTTGACTCAGTTGTCTGTTGTTAGGTAGCAGATTACCCCAGAAATTAGTTGTCTGTCTGTCTGTTTGTTTGTTTTTTAAACAGCGAGCACTTATTCTGTCAAGAATTCAGAAGCAGGTTAACTTGGTGATTTGGGCTCAGAATCTCTTATGGCTGATATGGTAACACAGGCCAGTAAAGCAAGCACTCTTGAGGGTGAGGCATGAGGTTCCCTGGCCGAAAGCCAGTCTGGGCTGCCTAAGGAGTTCAAGGTCAGCTAGGGCTACATGACCTGATCCTATCTCAAAATTAAGTAAACTGGGCTGGGGAGATGATGACTCAAGAGGACAAGTCACTTGAAGTGCTAGCATGAGGGCCCAGTCCCCAGAACTCTCGAGAAAGTCAGGCAGAGTGCTCTCACAGAGAGGTGGGAGGGTGGTGCTCCTCTGTAACCTCAGGGCTCTCACAGAGAGGTGGGAGGTGGTGCTCCTCTGTAACCTCAGGGCTCCTGCAGTGAGGTGGGAGGTGGTGCTCCTCTGTAACTTGGGGATCCTACAGTGAGGTGGGAGGTGGTGCTCCTCTATAACCTCAGGGCTCCTACAGAGAGGTGGGAGGTGGTGCTCCTCTGTAACCTCAGGGCTCCCACAGAGAGGTGGGAGGGTGGTGCTCCTCTGTAACCTCAGGACTCCTACAGTGAGGTGGGAGGGGGTGCTCCTCTGTAACCTCAGTGCTCCTACAGAGATGAGAAGGTGGTGCTCCTCTGTAACCTCAGGACTCCTACAGTGAGGTGGGAGGTGGTGCTCCTCTGTAACCTCAGTGCTCTCACAGTGAGGTGGAGGTGGTGCTCCTCTGTAACCTTAGTGCTCCTACAGTGAGGTGGGAGGTGGTGCTCCTCTGTAACCTCAGTGCTCTCACAGTGAGGTGGGAGGTGGTGCTCCTCTGTAACCTCAGGGCTCCTACAGTGAGGTGGGAGGTGGTGCTCCTCTGTAACCTCAGGGCTCCTACAGTGAGGTGGGAGGTGGTGCTCCTCTGTAACCTCAGGGCTCCTACAGTGAGGTGGGAGGTGGTGCTCCTCTGTAACCTCAGGGCTCCTACAGTGAGGTGGGAGGTGGTGCTCCTCTGTAACCTCAGGGCTCCTACAGTGAGGTGGGAGGTGGTGCTCCTCTGTAACCCCAGGGCTCCTACAGTGAGGTGGGAGGTGGTGCTCCTCTGTAACCTCAGGGCTCCTGCAGTGAGGTGGGAGGTGGTGCTCCTCTGTAACCTCAGGGCTCCTACAGTGAGGTGGGAGGTGGTGCTCCTCTGTAACCTCAGGGCTCCTACAGTGAGGTGGGAGGTGGTGCTCCTCTGTAACCTCAGGGCTCCTATAGTGAAATGGGAGGGGGTGCTCCTCTGTAACCTCAGGGCTCCTACAGTGAGGTGGGAGGGGGTGCTCCTCTGTAACCTCAGGGCTCCTACAGTGAGGTGGGAGGTGGTGCTCCTCTGTAACCTCAGGGCTCCTATAGTGAAATGGGAGGGGGTGCTCCTCTGTAACCTCAGGGCTCCTACAGTGAGGTGGGAGGGGGTGCTCCTCTGTAACCTCAGGGCTCCTACAGTGAGGTGGGAGGTGGTGCTCCTCTGTAACCTCAGGGCTCCTATAGTGAGGTGGGAGGGGGTGCTCCTCTGTAACCTCAGGGCTCCTACAGTGAGGTGGGAGGGGGTGCTCCTCTGTAACCTCAGGGCTCCTACAGTGAGGTGGGAGGTGGTGCTCCTCTGTAACCTCAGGGCTCCTATAGTGAAATGGGAGGGTGGTGCTCATTTGGGAGGCAGACACAGGATGGCATAAGCAGCAGGAGACAACAGAAGAGACCCTGATCTTATTCTGGAAGGTGAAGAACTGACTCCTCGGGTTGTCCTTTGACCTCCACTCAAACACCTGCAGTCACATACACCAATGAGTGTACACACACACACACACACCAAATTAAGAAAATCAAGTAGGCCTGGAGAGATGGCTCAGCAGTCAAAGAGTGCTTGTGTTCTTCCAGAGGATCTGACTTTGGGTCTCAGCACCCACATTAATTGGCTCACAATGCTTGTAACTCCAGCTCCAAAGGGTCTGACACCCTCTTAGTAGCACTTGGATGCATATGCACATATCTACACTCACACATGAACATAATGAAAAAAAATTTTTAAATCTTAAAAAAAGGTTTTCTTTTAAAAAAAAAAACTTAATATATTTTGGGGTATTTTTAAGCTGGAAGGAACCTCATGAATCACCCAGCAGTTGGATTCCAGCGTCATCATCTTCACGCTGCAGATGAGTAACGAGACCCAGGAAAGAAAAAAGAAACATTTGCTAAAAACACATGTCATGTATTTCAAACACAGCACTGGGTGTTTCAGCTTCTGCCTTCATGAAAGTCTCCCAGCATATTTCTTTCTATTCTTACTTTATTCATAAGAAAATGAGACTTGCAGAGACAAACACCTTGTCCCAGAGCAGACTGCTGCTGCTTCCTGGAGACAAGGTCAAACTCTATAGGATCCGCATGCCTGCCAGGACCCTCTCCATCTACCATCCTACCACCCTAGAGTGAGGCAGCCCAGTATCCCTGAGGATCAGGCCAAGGAAAGCTTTCTGCCCAGACAGCAAAGGGTCTCTCGGAGAACACTTCAACTGACTTCTTTAGCCAATGGCCCACCTGAGACAAGAACATCAGAAGTTACAGAGGGCAGCGTCCTATGCTTACCTCTCAAAGTGGAGTCACAAATTTCAGAGCATGAGGTACTATCTGGTGAGGGCCTAGTCTATATGCTTGAGTCCCTGTTGTAAATGACGTATATCATCCTGACCATTATTTTTGAAACATTACTCTGCACTGGGCGGTTTCCCAAGTGTCTTTCCTCACCACCACTTTCCAGCTTGGAGTCTGCTGTCATTATTGCACAGAAAGGCATCTGAGGCACAGAGAGGTTAAGTCATTTTCCCATACTCACTCAGCTGCACAGCAGCAGAGCCAGGCCTGAAACCGAGGCACCAGAACCTCCACCTTATCCATGTATTCAGCACACGTGTGTGAGAAGTTTTTTTTGTTTTGTTTTGTTTTTTTTTTGTGTGTGTGTGTGTGTGCCCTGACACAGAAGATGTTGTCAATGTAACCAGCATCAAGCTGTCTGCCCACAAGACTGAGAAAGAAAGGAAATAGAGGCAGGAATTGAGTATCTGCAAGCATTTAAGAATAGTGTACGAAGGTGGTCAGAGAGATCCAACAAGGTTAAGAAGATGCTAGAGGAGGCAAGTTTTGAATGGGGTCCTATCAGATAGGTTACAGGGAATTCACATTGAAATCTGCAGAGGCATAAAGCTGAAAGCCAGGAACGGGGGAAGGGTATTGAAGCATGACTGCTTCACTGGTATAGGTTTATTTTGGGGGTGATGGATATTCTGGAATTAGATGATAATTGCAGAAGATTGTGAGTATAATTGATGTAACACAAGTGATTGGATTAGATACTTTAAAATGAGAAATATGCTATGAGAATTTTGTGTCATGAGTAGGAAAGTAGCTGATGTCTGTCATTCACAAATCAGGGCATAGGCTTGAGATGTGACTGGAAACCACAGAAAGATCTAAGAGTGATGAGCTAGCCCAGAATGACTGGTGTCAGGAGTCTGGGGAGGGTGGGGTAGATACAGATCTTGGAGCAGATACTTGAGGCAGGCCGGCAGCCCCCAGGACGTTTTCATAGATCCAGCTTTCCTGAAACAGGACCCAACATGATGAGGGGTGATTTTTTTTTATTATAATGTTTTTATTAATTGTTTGATAATCCCATAAAATGTATTTTGGTCATGTTCTCCTCTTCCTCCTGAGAAGTACTTTTTAAAAAAGAGGAATCTAACTGGGCATGGTGGTGCATGCCTTCAATCCTAGCAGTGGCATGCAGATTTCTGTGAATTCAAGACCAGCCTGGTCTATATAACGAGTTCCAGAACAGCCAGATCTGCATAATGAGACACCGTCTCAACCCTGTCCACCCCTTCCCTCCCCCCCCCACCAAGGAGAAATATGATCCTTTTGTGAAGAAGGGCACTTGCAGTAGAGATAAGGAGATTACTCAACTGCTCAGGGGAGTGTGAGACCTTCACTACACGCCAAGAACAGAACTTTCATCATCCCTACGACTTTCATTCTTTCCTTTAAGCATTCCTCCATCGAGAAGAGGTAGGTTTCCGTCTTGTTCATCACCTGGATGTTCGTTCCTCTGCTGGGGATGGCACTGTGGGCAACACAGACATGGTTCTGGCTGTCTCAGAGCCAATGGTCTGGACAGCCAGACAGGCAACAGTGCACTGGTAATGACATGGTTAATAGACTATAATGTGAGAGGTGCTGTGAGCATCCAAGGCTCAGGTGCTTGCTCTGCTGTGTCGGTCACACTGCCTAAAGTTAGAGGTCCTGAGATCAAAGCCATGTCCCTTAGGCCAGAGGTCATGAGCAAGTCTTTCAAGCTCTACTTGCTTTCAGTGTCCACATGAAAGGATCACAGCAGTCGTGTCTGCTCAAAGGCCTGGAGGGTGGGATGAGAGTTAAGGCTGCAGGTATAAATAAAGGTCAGTCTCACTGGTAGAAGTTCAAGACAGCTGACTCTTTCCCACCCAGCAAATCCTGATCAGGTAGCCGTACTGACGACCTTGAGTCCATCAGTAACTGACATCAAGACTGAAGACCCTTCTAGATGCTAAAGTGCGATATGTACAGTAGACTCTGAAGAAGTGTACATTTGGGTGTAGGTAGAGTTTTTCTGTGAATCGGCTCTGTCCTGCCCTCCATTCCCCAAATAACCATACTGAGACTTATTATTAATTATAAATGCTTGGCTGCTAGCACAGGCTTGTATTTAGCTAGCTCTCATAACTTAAATTAACCCATTTCTACTCATCTATGTGCTGCCGTGAGGCTGGTTTACCTCATGTATGTACTTCCCATCCTGCTCGCTCTGCATGTCATGGGTGTCTCCTTGAACTCCACCCTTCTTCTCCCCAGCATCCTCTCTGCCCTGGAAATCCTGCCTAGCCACTGACCAATCAGCTTTTCATTAACAACGAGAGCAACACATCCTGACAGTGTGCAGAAGGTAATTCCACAGCATTCGGGGAAGGTAGTGAGCATCAGCACTGTGAAAGGCACTGCCTTCTCTGCTCTGCCCCCTGCCAGCCATGGAGGAACAGCCCCGAGCTTTATGATTTCCCAATCGTTTACTCCCCAAGAGAAGGCTACTCCCTGATATCTTACAAAATAACCCTTTTGACCTTAACAGGGTCAATATGTCTCTATTTTTTGTAATTATGATGGAGCTCCTACCTGCCAGGATCTTCATTACATGAGATTCAGCCTGGCTATCAACTCCCCAATGCACACATTGTTAGCATCCAGGCATTTACACTGGCCTGCTCTCAGGGACCTAGTAGGACACAGCAGCAGCAGCAGCAGCAGCAGCAGCAGCAGCAGCAGCAGCAGCCAAGATGTGACACTGTAGCTACCACAGCCACCAAGTAGAACACTCTCCTGATGCGCATGTGCTATGTCCCCTTATAAAAGGCAAGCCCTTCTCCCTGCCCCCCTTTCCTTCTGCTCTTGTTCAGAGGCCGCCACTGCACCTCCCCCCAATAAACCTCCCACATGACCTCTGTTGCATGGTGTGACTTTGTGGTACCCTTTGGTTCCGAACCCACCAAGGTTGTCTTCCACCGCTAAACTATTACACACATGCCTTCATCCCATAGGCAGGGGTGGAAGCTTCCACATGCTAGTCATTGAGCCAGACTATAACAGAGAAAAGAGAAAGCCCTAACCCAGGCTCAAAGGCTGTCTAACTTCCTGTGGGAAGTTAAGGAGACAAGGAATCAATGCCATCTGCATTCTGGGGACTACAAGCAGAAGCACAGAGGCAAGCCGAGGCATCTGGCCTCAAGTGCAGTTCAGATGATCAGAACAAGGTCAGGCTCCAGGGGCCAGGCCTGGATGGTGATAATTGTACTACTATGCCCTCAGCACAAAGGGACACATGCTTGTGTTCTTTAATTTAATCCCCCTGACAATTTCATGCAGAGTGTGTTACATGAGCATTAACTCCGGTTAGCATTTTCAAAATGCCTGTCTTAAGTCACTGCTCTGTACACATTAGTTACCCTGGTGGTGGATCTGCACGTTCGACAGGAGAGCTGAAACCGGATGATGAAGCTCAGAAATTTATAGAGTCCAAGCACACGTGTGGGCCAAGTGCCAGCGAGGCCCAGAAAGCCATTTGGGTTTTTACTTCTGGTAGGGTAGGTGGGTATGAAGCGGTGAATTCACCCAGCGGGTTACTCTGGATTGAGACAGAAAGAACAAATAAGGCGCTAAGGTGAGTAGAGGATTTTCACCACTGACTTCTGAGAGGGCAGAGTGACAGGCAGAATGTCACTCAGCACCTGTCCCGCCCTCCCCATCCTTCCTGAGTCCTGAGTCAAGCCGCCTTTCTCAGGCTCCTTTATGGGTTCCGTGTGCAATCAGAGTCCACCACTGAGATGTACCCACAGGAGACTCAAAATGGGAGTGCAGTTCGGGGATGAAAGGAGAGTCACCCAGGGTCCTGATGCACATACATAGCCGTCGTTGTCTATGCAGACCAGGCCGGTCTTGAACTTACAAACGTTCACTTACTGGGATCGAGGACATGCACCACTATGTCCTGGTCATTATGGACTTTGCAAACAAAATGTGTTCTGCTCGCTTGTCTTCCTTCCTTCGTCCCCACATTCATTCCCCCCCTTGTATCCTCCCTCATCGCCCCCCTTATGTTCTCCGACCACATGTGTCCCCCTTCCTTTGCACCCCTTTTGAGCCTCTCTTGGTCTCCTTTTTCCTTTTCCAGGCTTCACCCTGTTTATGTGCCAACGTACATACGTCATTAACTAGGATCCACATGTGCGAAAGAACACGTGTTTTCTGCTTTTCTGAGTCTGGGCCACCTCCCTTAAAGCTTTCCAAAGTCATCCATTTTCCTGCAGATTTCAAAATTTCATTTTTCTTTATGCCCGAGTAAAATTCAATAGCGTGTCTATATCATATTTTCATTATCTATTCACCTGTTGATAAGCATCCAGGCTGGTTCCATTTCCTTGTTATTGTGGACAGAGCAGCAGTAAACACATAGACATGTAAGTGTCTTTGCAGTAGGGCATGGAGTCTTTGGGGTATATGTCCAGAGTAGACATACAGTAGTTCTCTTTTTTAATTTTTTTGAGAAGCCTCCACACCCATTTCCATATCAGCATTACTAGTTAGCACTCCCCCTAGAAGTGAATGAAAGTTCCTCTTTCTCCTCATCTTAGTCAGCATTTGTTGTTAGTTTTATTTGTAACTTTATGTGTATGGGTGTTTTGTCTACACATATGTCTGTACAGCGCATGAATGTCTTGTGCCCACTGAGACTAGAAGAGGGTGTTGGATCCTCTGGGACTGGAGTTCCAGGCAGTTGTGAGCTACCATGTGGGTGCTTGGAATCAGGCTCAGGTTCTCTGGAAGACTAGTCAGTGCTCTTAACTGCTAAGCCATTTCTCCAGATCCTTCATTTTCCTCATCCTTCTTGTTTGTGTTTGACGTGAGTATTAGAGTGCGGGTGTGCAGATACCACAGCATGCATGTGGAGGCTGACAATGACCTTTTTTTTAGGGTTCACATACTTTGTTGGCTCAACAATAAAAGCAAAGGAAACACGTTACCTATCACTCCTGGGGCATCATTCACAGATGTGAAAAGCACCCCTTGAAAAAAGCAAAACCTTTTTTTGTTTTGTTTTTGAGACAGGGTTTCTCTGTGTAGCCCTGGCTTTCCTGGACCAAGGAAAGCCCTCTCTAGACCAAGGTGGCCTTGAACTCACAAAGATCTGCCCACCTCTGCCTCCTGAATGCTGGGATTAAAGGCCTGCACTACCACTAAACATCCAGCCTAAACCTTTATCTTGACATGTAGTCTCCATGTTTTCCTCTGGCAGTTTTGGTGTTTCAGGTTTTGAACCAAGGTCTTTGATTCACTTGGAGGTAATATTTGTACAGGGTGAAAGGCATAGGTCTAATTTTATTCCTCTGTAAGTTGATATCCAGCTTTATCAGCACCATTTGTTGAAGAAGCTGTTTGTTTTCCTCCACTCTGTGTTTTTGATGCCTGCCAAAAATTAAGTGCCCTTAGCTGTGTGGATTTATTTCCGTGTGGCTCCTCTACTCTGTTCGGTTGATCTGCGTGCCTTTTTCTGTATCAGGACCAGGCTCTCTCTGTCACTGTAATACTGTATCGTATTTTGAGCTCAAGTGCGATACCTCCAGCTTTGTTCTTTGTCTTTGCGTTGGCTATTTATGGTCCTTTGCGTTTCCATAGGAACTCTGTGAACGCCATCATCTCCGTAGCCTACTTTTGTCAATACGGTCATCTTCGTGTGGGGTAGATGTTTGCTGACTTGTTGATGGCGAGGCTGGCTGAAAAGTAATGACTTAGGGACACAACAAAGAAGGCAATCCTGCCACCAGCCACGCTCTTTCCCTGCAATACAGGGGAGAACAAAGCTGTCAGGTGTTCTGTGTTGCACTGGTCGGTGGAAGCAAGAGGGTCACTCCGAGATGTAATTTAGGCTCTCTGTGGCGGTAGGGGAGGAACAGTTTCTGTGAACTGAACCCCAAACAGCCGTGCAAAGGTTTATTTATTGATTGCTATACAAAACTTGTTTTTTGGGTAGAACAAGTTCCTCATGCCAAAGCCCCTGATCTAATCTGTATGTTTTCTGAAGGAAAGCGTCATACTCCTCACACTTCAGTCCTTACTGTGTACTGTTTGCAGGACATAATAATGTAAGGTGCTCCAGGTGTGCCAGGACGGTCTTGTGACCAAAATCACCCAGAGGCTGTAAAGCTCCTTCAGAAAAACCGCTCTGTGGGTAACAGAGAACAAACACTTTTCCACAGTGCTTTCTTCAAGGTCTAAGGACTTTTAGAAAACTGCTATTCCTTCTGATGTCTACCCTCTATACAATGATTCTACAGATTCCTACTATACAAAACAGTATTCTGGTGTGGAGGCTGATCCGCTCACACTTATTTCCTGGTGCTAACTCCTTTCTCCTGCCATCTCAGGCATGGCTTTGCCTTATTTCCTAAGATGTGAACATCGCTCTAAGAGAGGACAGGGGCAGGGTGCGCTCTCGGAGAGGCGGCAGTAAGTGTCAGTCAAATGGAAAAGGGCGAGGGAGGAGTAGCGCCGGCACTTAGTAGGTAGGTTGGCTTGTTAAAGCAGCTGTGGGAACCTGTTGTTATCTGTGGTTGAGAGTGGCCAGATAAAGTCTCTTGTATAATATTATAAGGACCAGCCTTAATGTTATACATCCCAGGGGCTCAGGAGAGAGAACTACTAACGGCGAGGACTATTTTCAGGAAATAGAATCTCAGCACACTGAGCTCTATAGTCCACTTGCTTTAATTCCTCTGGCATAGTGTCCTATATACACAGCTTCAGTTCTGTTCTCATGCCTAGCTCCTTTCTTGCCTGATTTCTCTCTGTTTATCTACTGTTCCCTCTTAAATTCTATCTTAATTCTCTCATCTTAATTCTACCTCATCTAGGTCCTTTCCCCCTTGTTCTTACCCAGCTAGGGCTTTCCCACCTGACTCTTCCTCATCTTCCATCTCATTCCTCCAGTACTCTTTTCTAGCCCTTCAATCTCGTTCTTTCCCATCTCAGTTTGTTCCTCTCAAGTTCTTCCCCATCTAGTTCTTCCATTCTCTTTTGTCTTCTCTGCCCTCTCATTCCCTGGAAGTCCTGGTATATCTACACATACAAGCAGTATTCCCTTAGCAGTGCAAAACCAGGCTTCCAGGGTCAAATGGAGGGGTTATAAGAATCACATAGGGAGGCAATAACCATTAATTATCATTTGCAACACCAAAGGAAGTGACCAATGGGGAAATGAATTAACTAAAGGCTAAATTCAGGTAATATCTAGGAAGAGGGCTCTTATGTGCTCAACTATAATCTTAAACGTGATTGGTAGAAAATGTTAAGAATCTATAAGTTGCTAGGTCAATGGGAGAAAATAAAACTGTCTTTTTTCCTGTGGCTCCAATCTGTCCAAGCTATCTGCCGTTTTTTCTGCAGGGTGGGGGAAATTGTGCTCAGTCTCTGGGCAACCTGTGCATGTAGCTAGATGCCTCTGGTGATAGTTAAAGGGAGATCTGGAACCAAAGGTAAGATTTGGGAAAAGAGGAAGTAAAGCTTAATTGGCACATCCGCCAGGCCTTCTCAAACAGGTAGCCTGGATGGTTAAGTCTGTTCTTAGAGAATACAGAGGTATCTCTGATAAGGTACTTTCCTCCATCTGGGGATGGACCTGGCCGGATGCTGCCAATGATGATAATTACAGGGAGGCTTAAACTGGGGTTCTGGCTGAGCATAGCTGTCAGCGCAGAAGGTTATCTAAATATTCCTAGAAGTGGTTAGGTAAGGAGTTAAAGGTCTATAAAGTTAGTAAGGCTGTAAGAAAGGAGGGTCCAAGATGAATTGTGTAAAACTGTTACTTAACGTCCAGCTGACCTAGGCGATGTCTCCTTGTGGAATTTACCTTAAATCAGGAGACTTTCATGTGGACTGTTATTACTGCTAGTCCTTGAAAGTGGCCAAGGGAGATACCTGATTCCAGAGAAAGCCTTTCCTAAGGCAGTTCTCCAAATACTTGGAATGTGTATGTCCAGAGAGTGATCAGTCCACACTGTTAGCCCTTCTTAGGGAAAAGTCAATTGGGAAAACTATGAAGGCACACATGATTTTCATAACAGAATACAGCTGATATATAACGGGCCAAGTTACACCAAAATCTTCTTGGGATTTGGCTTCCTCTGCAGGAATTTCCTGATTCCTCCAGGTAGTGACTTTGCCATAACCAGCTGAGTTCTTATGATATATTCCTGCGGCCTGCAGCAAAAGTCAGCAGATGGAGGAGACTAGAGGCTAAGAAGCACAGAGAGAGTGGGAGACACAGTGGCCAGTTTAGGGTTGCATGCAGCCACTCTTGCAGCTGATGAAAACACTATGGAGGCGTGCTGCTTACTGGCTTGCTCCCCATGGCTTGCTCAGTCTGCTCTTCTTTTTAAAGGTTTATTTATTGTATCTACAGTGCTCTGTCTGCATGTATGCCTGCACACCAGAAGAGGGCACCAGATCTCATTATAGATGGTTATGAGCCACCATGTGGTTGCTGGGAACGGAACTTCAGGACCTCTAGAAGAGCAGTCAGTGTTCTTAACCTCTGAGCCATCTCTCCAGCCCCCTCAGCCTGCTTTCTTATAGAACCCTGGACCCCCAACCCAGGGATAGCACCACCCACAATGGGCTGGGCCTTCCCCTCATCAATCACTAATTAAGAAAATGCTCTACAGTCTTGCCTACAGCCAGATCTTATGGATGCATTTTTCTAATCGAGGTTGCTTCTTCAGATGATTTTTGTTTGTTTTAAGTTGCCATAAAACTATCCAGCACAGGGTAACAAGCACCAGGTAGTATGTGTGGGGGTGTGTTTTAATCATTGAGGTAGGAGGAGAATATTTTAGGAAAAGTTGCATGGCATAGGAGGAGACTAGTCCAGGAAAAGTTTCATGGCACAAGAGAGAACCTGGAGGCCTAAGAAGGTAGGGCAAGTTTCAGCTCTGCTAGAGGGCAAGATTCAAGGCCTGAAGGAAGTGGTGGGAAGTGAAATTTGAAGCATATTGGAACTGGATCTTGCAAAAACTTATCATTCTAAGTAAATGTCTTAGTTATTTTTCTATTGCTGTGATAAGACATCACGACCAAGGCAATTTCTAGAAGGAAGTTTATTTGGAGCTTACAGTTTCAGAGAGTTAGAGCTCATGAGCATCTTGGCAGGGAGCATGGCAGCAGGAAGGCAGGCATGGCTCTGGAGTGGGAGCCGAGAGCTCCCATCTGGAGATACAAGCATGAGGCAGAAAGGAAGACTGAGAAAGTTATGAGTCTTTTGAAACCTGTGAGTCTTTTGACAGCCTGCCCCCAGTGACACACCTCTTCTAACAAGGCCACACCTCCTAATCCTTCCCAAATAGTTCCATCAACTGGGGATAAATATTCCAACCTATGAGCCTATTGTGGCCATGCTCATTCAAGCCAACACAGTAAAAAACTGGCTCCACTGTGAAGGCAATGAGAAAAGACTTTAAAAATGCCTTTAAAGAATAATGGCTTAAGGTAACCGTCACATGATGCAAAGCAATTAAGAAATCTTCACGCACTAAACCGTCACCCAAAATACATGCATAGCTGTGACATCTGCTGTGCAGAGGACTCCAAGTCACCCTGAGTTCAAGGGCTATAATAACGGCTAACTATAACCGTTCCAGGCATTTGGTGAGTGAAGGCTTTGCAGCTGTCCTCACAGTTCACGGGGATGGTGCCTCTCCGTCTTCAAAGCTATCACAAGTATTACCTCCGTGGAGGAAGGAGTCTGTGTTCCTCTGCAGCCAGCACCGCTCACGGCTGCTGTGTTTTGACTTTCATCTTTGGGTATTAGCAACTGTGGTCGACTGCACGGAGCTGCCCACATCCGAGTCCTAATCTCTTAAACTTGCGCTTGACACGCCACACAGCAAGGGCAAGGCTGAGGGCGTGATCGAGCTGGGCCTGGATTTACCAGGTTAGAAAGGCGTTTTGGAATGGGGTGAGGATCAAGAGGAGAAAAGGAGGTGGGGAGGGAGAGAGGGGAGGAAAGAAAAGGGGAGCAGAGGACCGGGGTGCAGGTAGGGAGAGGAAGAGGGGAAGAAGCAGGAAAGAGAAGGAGAGGAGAAAGGAGAAGAGAAGGTAAGAGGAGGGAGAGCGACAGAAGGTGAGGAAGGCAGGGTGGGAGAAGAAGAGGTCCCGAGTGGAAATGTAACCAGCCTGGCTGGCAGCTTCCCTCTGACTGTTCAAACTGAACTCAAAGCAAGTGCGGTTTACCAAGTCTGAGAGAAAAGTCAGAAGCCCTGGGGACTGCTGGGGGATGAACTTGTCTGCCAGGGGAGGGCCTTGTCTTCAGGAGAGTGATTGACAACTGAACAAGGGCGGAGCAGCAAAGAGCTGAGATAGTAGTGGACAGGTAGCCACACCTCGGCCTGACTGCTTAGTGTGCCTCTCTCCAGCCTTCTGTGTTAATCTTACCCTCTTGGACTTGGGGCCACTGGATCTCTTTGCTCCTTTCCCCAAAGGCCACATGGAATGGCTCTCCCCTTTTCACTATTAAATTGGCACTTCTAATTGGCTTTTCCAAGATCAGTGGCTGAACCTGGCCTCTTGGGGCACAGGCTGCCACTCTAAGTCAGATCATAGGAAGAGATTGTAGTGATATGTTTTGAAGAAGGAAGAAGCAGCCACAAGAACTGGAGATGCCCCTAGAGGAAGCAGCTCTGCCAACAACCAGTCATCACCAGAACTGTAAGGGGGAAAAAAAAGCCATTTAGGGCCGTGGCTTGTTTCTTTATAGCGGCAATGACCAACTGATAGAGTACCTTTTGGAAATAACTGTCACACAGCAGCCAGAACCTAATCCATCATCAGAATGCTGCCAGGTCCTGGCAGGGCTGGATCTGTGAGAGGCTAGCAGTCTGGTTTGCCTGGGTGCAGGCACAACACTCAGCGCCACAGAGGGGCAGGTTCAGGCTGCCCTCACAGGGTCCTGCCTGGAACAGGCGCTCTGGTAACTAGGTGGAGGAAAAGCCGTCTGAGGGTTTGGAGACTAAGGGACAATCCCCCTGGTGTGGAAGCCACTTCAGAGCCATCTTCTGAGCCAGCTTCACACAGTGTCAAAGGAAACCTGGCTAGCAGCTGTAAGGACTGGAAAGTCGCCTTGCTATAAATAGTACTGTGATAAACAGTCCTGTATGCCAGCCAGCTTCTCTCTAAAGGTGGCCCCGGGACCCGTGTGTGTCCCTGAAACACATTCAGGTAGTCTTCAAAGTCAAAAGATTTAGAACATCAACAAAACACGGTCATCCTCAAAGGGGAGTTTTTTTTTTTTATTATTACATTAAAAAAAAACCCCTTCATTATTATAAAAAATGTTGCAAATGAAAAGTATCAAAACATCAAAATTAACCAGACCCAATTATTATTAACTCAATAATCTTCTGCAGAGCAGCCATTCAAAATGAAGTTATGGAACTTGACATTGAATTTTATACTAGCAAATATGTTGTTATGCACTTATCCATAACTCCAAACAAGAAATTCACAACACATTTAGGACCAGAAACACAATTTACCCTTTAAAGAAATACCTGTTTATATCTCCTTTCATGATCTGTACCCATCACTTGCATCCAGTCCTTCCTCACCCCTCAATATTTAGCCTTTCTTGATCTCTTTTCTACATGCTGTACCGTACTCACATGTCCATTTGCTTCCATATATTATGGGTTACATACCACATATGAGGGAGAACATTCAGGTTTTTTCTTTCTGAGAGTGTAGGTTCTCAATATTATATATTTTAAGGCCATCCATTTTTCTACAAATTTTGTGATGACTTTTTCTTTCTTTAGAGCTGAATAGTATTCTATTCTTTAAGACAGCAAATTTTCATTATCCACTCACCTGTTGATAGACAGGACGTTTCTGCTTCTTTGCTATAAGGGATAAAGCAACAGTAACCATGGGGCTTGAATACCTCTATGGTAGGGTTTGGAGTTCTCTGGACATATGCCAGGGAGTGAAATGGATGAAGTCAAATGGCAGTTCTATTTTTGATTTTTTGGAAAATCTCCAAGCTGGTTTCCACAATGGCTGTTTTCATTTGCACTCTCACTAACAGTGAATGGGGGTTCTCTTTTCCACATCCTCTCCAACATTTGTTGTCAGATTTATTGGTGACAGCTATTCTGACCAGGGTGTTAATTTGCATTTCCTTGATGGCTAAGGACACAAAAACACTTTATTAAGTAGTTATTAACCATTTATATTTCTTTCTTAGAAAGTACCTATTCATTTACCCATTTGTTGATGGACAGTTTTTATTTCCTTGGTATCTCATTTCTGCAATTCTTTGTAAATTCTAGATATCAGCCCCTTGTCTAAAGTGTAGCTTTTCTCCTATCCTGTACACTATTTGCTCTCCTGGTTGTTTTTTTTTTTTTTTTTTTCCTGCATAGAAACTTTATTTTCATATAGTCCCATCTGTTGATACTTGGGGGTAGTTCCTGTGCTGTTAGTGTTCTATTCAAGACATTCTTGCCTATCTCAATATTCCAAAGGGTATTATTTAAGTTTTCTGCTAGAAGTTTCGGTGTTTCAATTTTATATTAAGACCTTTGATCCATTTTGCATTTATTTTTGTGCAGGCTGAAATATAAGAATCTAACTTCATTCTTCTGCAGCAGAAATCCAGTTTCTCCTGCATCATTTGTGGGATAGGTTTTTTTCCAATGTATGTTTTTGACTCCTGTCAAAACTTAAGTGGACTTAGCTTTGTATTTTATTTCCGGGTATTCTATTCTATTCCATTGGTCTGCCTGTCTATTTTATGCCAACGCCAGGCTATCTTTATCACTACCGCTCTATAGTGTAATTTAATGGTGGGTATTGTAGCACCTCCCACCATGTTCTTACTCTTAGGATAACATTGGCTGCTCATGGTCTTTATGGGTCCATGTGAATTCTTGTATTATTTTTTCTAAACTTGCAAAATATGATACCAGAAATTTAAAGTATTGCATCATATCTGTAAATAGATTTTTGGTAATAAAGGCATTTTCACAATATAAGTTTTGCCAATCCAGGAGCATGGGATATTGCTCTATTACGTACTAATTTCTATGATTTCCTTTTTCAATATCTTCATGATTTCATTACAGAAGTCTTTCACTTCTTTTGTTAGAGAGATTTCATTTTCTTTCATTAGATATATTTCTAATACTTCTCTCTTTTTTGAAGTTATTTTAAATGGAATTTTTGTGTTGTTTGGGTTTTTTAAAGTAATTCTTCTCTTTGAGAGTACACTGTTGGCATAAATAAAGAGGCCTTTAAAAAAACTTTGATTTTTTCTTTTAATACTGCAATTTTGCAGTGTTCATTAAGTCTAAGAGATTTAGTAAACTTAGTAGGGTCTTTAGGTAAAGCACCATGTTGTTTGAAAATAGGGATAGTTTGTCATGTTCCCGTATTTTTATTCCTTTTATGTCTTCCTCTTGTTTAGTTGCCATAGCTAAGACTTTTAGCACTATATCAAATGAGAGGGGAGTGGACATCTTTGTCTAGTTCCTGGCTTTAGAGAAATGCTCTCTTTGTGTAGTTTTGGTGCCTGTCCTGTATCTCACTCTGTAGACCGGGCTGGCCTCGAACTCACAGAGATTTGCCTGGCTCTGCCTCCCCAGTGCTGGGATTAAAGGCGTGCACCACTGCCACTTGGCCTAAAGGTTTGTTTTATGTAGCCTTTATTATTTTGAGGTATGTCCCACGTATTCCTCAAGTTTCTGGAACTTTTGTCATAAAGGCATGTTGGATTTAATCAAATGCCTTTTCAGTACAATTGAATGATTACACAATTTGTCAATCTTATTAATTTCTTCAAAGAACCAACTCTTTGGGCTATTCTGTCTATTGTTCTTTTAATCTCTATTTCATTAATTTCTTCCCTAATCTTTATTATTTTTCTTGTTATTTACTGTGTGAAAAAGACAATTACTAATTTTAAATACTTTACATTGGATTGGATTGTTTTATATTGTAAACAAATTTGAAATTGATATTGTTAGAAAATGCTATATGTATATTTCTAATTGTATTTATACCATTCATTTAGCAATGTAATGCAAATTTCTGATCCTTGAATGTTATTATTACCAACTATTAGGATATAAAGAAATGAAAGTTAGCAGTTAGACATTACAATAGAACTTGTAGTCATATTAGATATGTTTTAAAAATTGAGCAGAGATGTTTTAGACAGGTCATCTTCAAACCCTTCAAAGATCTACAGAATATGGCATTTAAAATGTTTTAATAACTTAGAAAATTTTTCTTTTTTGAGACATGTCGGCTCCTGGCAGTACCAATCTACTTCAGAGAAAATATGGGCATTGAAGAAACTGCATATGGAGTCAACTTTCATTGTGGCAAAAGTTAGCCACTGGACAACAAAGTATCCTCGAATCAACAGGACAAAATGGACAGACAGAACACGAAACAAGGGACTACTGATTCTTGCCAAAACAAGTGTGGTTATGGCTTTATCAAAGGGCATCTTCTGAGGCCAGGACAATATGGCCCCATCCCTGAAGTGGCCTTCGCATCCGGAAAAGGTATGGTGCCCTTTTCTTCGAAGGCAGCTTAACAGGCAGAGGGCCGATGGCTTCTGTTGTACAATGGAACAGCAGCTGAAAGCTTATGCCTCTCGAAAGTAGACTGGCATTTAATAGAGGGATGTGGAGAAGAAGGGGATGCTGAGATGAAGCCATATATACACAGCCAAGAAGAATGAACAGCTGAATTAAAAAACTGTCAACAATTTCCAGAATTTAAAATCCTGAATCATGACAGGACACTAGTGGAATTCAGGTGTTTCTGGTACATGGACTGCTTTCACCCAATGTGAGGTTGAACTGTTGACCTTGTGTACATCCTACTTCACAAATGAGTCTGTCAGATACACTAAGCCTATAGGCTGAAGATGATGCCCCAACACTGCGGAGAAACCTCAGGTGACTGCCCAGGCAGCTGGCTGTTTCTGTCAACTCACAAATTTTTTGGAAGTTGCTTGCATGCACTTCCTGTTTTTATTTTTGTTAGCTAATATTATTCCCTTCTTGGGTCTCTGAGGGAGTTGAAGATTAGTTAGTTATGGTTGAAGATTAGTTAGTTATAGTTGAAAATTAATTAGGATAGAAAGTACATTGGATTTACCAAAATAGGATAGATAATGGAATTATTTTCTCTGATTTGTCAAATACCTGTTTAGGTATTTATTATTTGTATATATTGTATATAGTTATTGTACTTTTGTATATAGTTTTTCTTTTGTTAGTTATAACCTTTTGCTTTTTTTTCTTTTTATTAAAATAGAAAAGGGGAAATGTGGTGGTGTTCTAATTGTACTGAAATGTGATTTTGATTGTATGTTAATAAATAAAGTTTCCCGGGGGTCAGAGCTATTAGAGCCATAGACAGAGTGTGGCGGTGGTGGCACACGCCTTTAATCCCATAGATCTCTATGTGTTCAGGGATACAGCCAGCATTGGAGACATATGCCTTTAAAACCTAGGGGGCTGTACATTCAGACAGTGACGAGGCAGTCACGTGTTTGGGTTTACAACCAATGAGAAGGCAGAATGACTGGAAAATCGATTTACAGACAGGAAGTAGCTCTCTTTCGGGAAGCTGGGACACCGCAGGCGGAAGGGTGAGATTTTAGCTCTGAGCTCTGACCTCTCAGCTTTCTCTTTTACATTGTTTCTGTGTTTCTTATTTAATAAGACGGTTGGTTATATCAACAACTGTGTTTGGGTTCTGCTGCTTATTGTTTTTCAAAAGCCTTGAGGTACCTAATTAGGCTGTGAGGATATTTATTTTATATCTCTCAGATTTTTTTTTCTAAATATGGCACTTACCTCTATAAACTTCTTCCTTAGGACTGCTTTGGCTGCATCCCCGGGGTTCTAATAGGATATGTTTTCATTATCATTTGTCTCTAGAAATTTTTATTTCTCTCTGATTTCTTGGATGATTCACTATTCATTAAGAAATGCTTTGTTCAATGTCCAATATTTTTGTGGTTTCTGTAGTTTCTCTTATTACTGATTTCTAGTTCTATTACACTATGGTATGATAGAATACAAGGAATTATCTCGACTTTTTTTATTTGCTACAGTTCATCTATAGTTTATTTTAGCTTTGAAGTTTCTTTACTTGTTTTTAGTTTGGAAGACCTAATTATGAGAGAGGAGTATTGAAGTTCCCTCTATTATTGTATCAGGATCTAGGTGTCTTTTAATGTCTGCTTTATGATTCACTATTCATTAAGAAATGCTTTGTTCAATGTCCAATATTTTTGTGGTTTCTGTAGTTTCTCTTATTACTGATTTCTAGTTCTATTACACTATGGTATGATAGAATACAAGGAATTATCTCGACTTTTTTTATTTGCTACAGTTCATCTATAGTTTATTTTAGCTTTGAAGTTTCTTTACTTGTTTTTAGTTTGGAAGACCTAATTATGAGAGAGGAGTATTGAAGTTCCCTCTATTATTGTATCAGGATCTAGGTGTCTTTTAATGTCTGCTTTATTAAATGTGGAGTTCCAATTCTGTGCATAAAGGTTTACAATTGTTATATCTTCTGAATGAATTGTTCCTGCTTATCTCTTTTAACGAGCTCTGACTTGAACTTTATCTTGTCTGATATAAGAATAAATATGCGAGTTTTTTTATGTTTTCCACTTGCTTGTAGTTTGTTTTCCGTCCTTTAGTGTTAAGTTTGGGGTGTCTTTACTAGTCAAGTGTGTTTTTTTGGATACAGCATACAGTTGTTGCTTCTTGTTTTTTAATCTAGTTCATTAGTCTGTACCTTTCAGTGGTGAGTTGAGGCCATTCACACTTAAGGTGAGTTGCTGTTTTGGTTGGTTTTTTTCCTTACCAAGTCTAGTTTACCTGTAGTCAGGCTACCTTTCATCCTCCTCCCTGTATTCCACTAAGAATGTTCTGTAGTGCTGACTTGAGTTGGTCATGAGTTGCTTTCATTTGTGTTTTTCCTGTTATTTTTCCATCAGTTTTGAAAGACAGTTCTTTCAAAATATAACATTCTTGATTCACAGTTGCTTCCTTTCAGAGCTTGGCCTCAAAGTCCTGGAGATCTGCCTAACTCTCCCTCCCAAGTTCTGGCATTAAAGGGGTGCCCCCCCACACACCTAACTTGCTTGTTTTCAATGTTTCAATCTCATTGCTAAATTTTTCTTCCACAATTTGAACTTTTGCCTCCAATTTATTAACTGTTACATTCATTGGAAGTGGTCTTGTGAAGGTCTTGGATAGATTTCCTTAATTGTACATCTGTTTGTTTGACTCTTCTATCTGATTGCTAATTCTTTTGAACAGTAAGACTCAAAATTCTTTTTCTGACATTTTGGTTCTCTCTGCAAGTTTGGATTCCCTTACAGGAGAGTTCATCAGTGGCTGATGGGTCGTGGATAGGGGTTGTGTCATATATATTTTTTTTTTTTGTGGTTTTCTTTGTCATGTTTTACACTTCTGTTGAAAGGAATTTCCATTGAATCCATCTTCTTTCAGTCTCTTGGTATTCTGGTTCTGTGACTCTTCCTAGAGTAATAGGCACATGAAGCTCAGCTACCAGGACTACTGAAACTTGATGCTGAAGTGACTCCGTCTCGGCTCTGTGCCAACAGGACCAAAAGTGAGGATGGGCACTCAGCACCAGGGTGACCAGATGGACTCTAAACCTTGGTCACCTGCTGGAGGCAGAAGAACACATTTTAGACTCAGTAGTATCCGTCTACTATCAGGGGGCTGTGGGTAGAGTCGCAAGCCCAAACCTGTGGGACTGCAGTAGTCCAGACTCCACATCCTGCAGTGATCCCTGGAACCTCAGGACCATAACTCCAAACCCAAAATGACCTCAGAGACTTCTGGAACCAAACTCCAGATTCTCAGGGGACCTGAACACACTGGAACAAAACCTCATGCCCTGTACTGACCTCTCAGGCAATTTTACTGAAGGCCTGGTCACCACAAACACTTTAGTCCTGCAGAAGGAGGAATCTTGACCACCAGTGCTCTCTAGTCCAACAGAAACTGGAGGTGTGAAGACGGGCACTCTCTGGTCCCAGGAGAAGGCTGGGACCTGGCCAACCAATGCCATCCTGTCCTGCAGAAGCTAAAAGCCTCTATGTTTGTCTATTTATGTAGGAGATAGCATGCCCATGCATGTCAGTGGACAACTACAAGTGGGTTCCAGGTGTAGTTTTTACAGGTCCACAATGTGTGAAATTGTCATGGACTGAATGCAACAGTAATTCACCTTTTTTAAGATTAGGCCACATAGTAAAGAGAGTGGGAACAAAATTTTGTTAGGGAATTTTCCCCCCACAAAATGCTATTTATTTAAAAATACCCTTTAGAGCTAGAGAGATGTAAGCTCCAAATGTGGTTGCTGGGAACTGAACTCCTGTCCTCTGCAAGGGCTCCACATTTGGAGCTTACATATGCCCCTAATTTCAGTTCCAGGGTATACACCTCACTTTTCTGGCCTCTGTGGGCACCTGATCACATGTGCCAATACACACAGATACACATATACACAAGTAAGAATAAAAACCTTTAAAATGTTATTTATGCTAACATGTAAGGATGTAATATTGCTATTTTTAAAAAGAGTATATACTTTAAACATTGTGGTGATGATAAGGAGGAGGAGGAGGTGGAGAAGAAAGGAGAGAAGGGGTAAGAGGAGGATGAAACACAGTCTTGCTGTATCACCCAGGCTGGCCTCCAACTGAAATTAGCCTGTCCCCACTTCCCGAGTGCTGTGATTGCCGAGCATGTGCCCCATGCCAGGCATCAGTCCTAATCTCCATTGTTAAGTATTAGCAGAGAGAACTCAGATGAATAACTACTCTTTGGGTTGCTTAATTTTTCTAGGAATACAAAGGAGTCATGAGACCAAAAGGCATGCTGTCTACTGTGGCACACAAACACTTGAGACAAATCTCCACTCATTTATTTGAAACGAATTCATAGAATTTAGTCACAGAATCTTTTTCTCATTCGGCAAAGAAAGATATGTCAGTTCCCAACTCACCAACAAAGCTCAGCAGCTGCTGGATGACACAGGTGCCCTCCAGAGGGTTTTTCATGGTGACTTCTTAGCAAAGACCCACTTACTGGCAAGAGACCTGGGATGGCTCCCTGTACAAGCTGGGTAGAACAGAGGTTCTGCAGGACAGGCTGGAGCTTCCCTGCCTGGCTCAGAGCTCCCTCTGCAGGCTGGTAGTAGGTTATACATTATCCTTGCTTAATCTTACTGTTTAGCTTGAATTTTTAGGCCGAGTTTGAACCTCACAGATAATCAGAGCAGAAACATGCAGAAAGTTCCAATTTCACATAAAGAGTCTCCAAAACACAGAAGTAACACGTTACAATGACAAAAAAAAATCATTAAAATAACTTGATCTTGGCCTGGGCTTCATTCACATGGCATCATTGGACTTTGTGCATTTCTGTCACTCAGGAGGAAAAAGAGCCAGGAAGATCCCTCCAGCTTCCACAGCCTATGATTCTTGGTGGAAAGTGGTTCCCCGTGTCCCCTCCCCACACACACACCAAGTCTCACAGCAGGAAGGGACTTGAGTCAGGGATCTCCTTGTGTTCACTGGTTTGACTCACATGAATCTGACTTCAGTCTGGATATCACATTTATGGGCCTCAGGGAGACTGCTCTTTAGCCACTACACATTTAAAGACTGTTTAGTTACAGTTCAAAATTCAGTAAATAAGCAATCATAAGTTGGCACTGACTGATCACAGGACCAAGGGAAATAAATACATCCATTTTCTCATCTCATCCATACCATAACCCTATAAAGTAGGTTCAGTGTTTTGAATAAGAATGCACCCCCCCATGGGCTCATCTATTTCAGTGTTTGGTGGCACAGAATGTTTGTTTAACTGTGCAAAGATGTACTGCATTTGTTTAACTCTACAGAGATATGTTGGGTTTGTTTATGTTGCAGAATATTTGTTTAACCGTTTGAAGATGTGTTACATTTGTTTATGTTGTGGAATATTTGTTTAACCATGTAAAGATGTGTTGAATTTGTCGAACTATGTAAAGATGTGTTGCTGTTTTGCCTTGCCTGCCTAAGGCACCTGATTGGTCTAATAAAAAGCTGAATGGCCAATGTGGAGGGAGGAGGTACAGGCAGGACTTTCAGGCAGGGAGAGTAAGTAGGAGGAGGAATTTAGTTTTGAGGGAAGAAAGAAAAAGAGACACCAGGGCGATGCCAGGGGTGAGCCAGCCAGACATGGAGGAAGCAGGAAACTATGAAAGAAAGGTAAAAAGCCCTGAGGCAAAACACAGATGAATAGAAACAGGTTAAATTAAGTTACAAGCGCTAGTGACTGGCCAAGCTGAAGCTAAAGCCGAGCACTCATTATTAATAATAGGTCTCTGTGTCTTTATTTGGGAGCTTCTTGGCAGCCCAAAGAAAATTCCAACTACAATTTGGTTCCCAGTTTAGTGAACAGGTTAGGAAGGATTAGGAGGTGTGGCTTTCTTAGAGGAGGTGTGTCACTCAGGGTGGGATTTGAGGTTTCAAAAACCTACACCAGGCCCAGTCTCAATTTTTCTTCCTGCTGCCTGGAAATCAGGGTGTAAGCTCTCAGCTACTGCTTTGGCGTCATGTCTGCCTGCCTGCTGCCCCGGGCCCTGCTGTGCTGGTCATGGATTCACCCTCTGAAACTCCAAGCAAGCCCCAGTTAAATGCCTTCTTTTATAAGTTGCCTTAGCTATGGCGCTTTCCTGTGAATTCCTTTGATCATCAAGGGACCTCCATTCTTCTAACTATCAAAAGTCCCTCCTTTTTTTTTCTCTTCCTTTTGCATGATGTCAGAAATCACATAAGCTGTGCAATCTGGGTAGCATGTCCCCACTCATGCACATTCTGGAGTTCAAAGTGACGCCAGCTCTGAGGCAGGGGTTGCCCTTGGGCTTTGGGTTGATAAACCTTGCTCCTATCGGTGTTTGATGGTAGTGTCACGGAAACTAACAACTGCTCCACCACCAAGTTCTTCAACTTGGTAACTTACTAAAAATGACTGAATAGGATCTTGACTTGTACAAAGTGAATTTTATTATATATTATTTATACCTTAATAAAACAAACCAATAAAAATACCACTACCATCACTACTACCACCCTTTGCCATTATTCTCAACCCTGTCACTAAAAACACCAGTTATTCTGTAATTCTGTAACCACCAGCCATATAAAAATGTCTCTAGAATGAAGTGCACTGTCCACCCCCACAGTCATCCTCTCCATGGTGGCAGGAGAAGTTGCCCGGTATTAATTACTACTTCCAGTCAGTTTGGTCAGAAGTAACTAGACTGTTGTTCTAAAGAGACCTGTATCCTTCACTTTGGCTACTACTGAAATAATAGATCTTAAGAAACGGGAATTCCCCAGGGAGAAGATAAAGCTTAGAGCCTGGGACAGTAGAAGGGAAACTTTATTCCAGGACAGAGATTTGCAACTTGTCAGACCGCCTTGCAGGAAAATGGAGCCTGAACAAGGATGGGTCACTGGTGGGCAGGACCACACCAGGACTGCTTAGATATGCATGACTCTTATTAGATTTTTCAATGGCAGCTTAAGAGAAATGGAAGGCAGAAAGAGAGGCATTTGATCTTAGACAGGTGGAACCCTGTTCTTTGGCGGACACACACTGCAGAGGGGCGTAATCTCGACCATGTGGATGGTGGAGAATGCCTGTGGGTGGGGTGGGATGAGGGGGGACGTAGCTGTGACCCTTTATAAGAGTGGAAACGTCAGTAGCACGTTTCCTCCCACAGTCCCTCCCTTCCAAAGTGGCCTTAACTGGCTGCAAGGGAAGCTGGGAAGTGTAGGGTTGTTTTTTGTTTTTTTGTTTTGTTTTGTTTGTTTGTTTGTTTGTTTTGGTTTTGTTTTTTAGCAGGAAACTGTCAACTCTGGTCTCTATTTAAGCCCTAACCTCACACTGGGTCCCGGAAGAGGAATCCTGATCAGCTGGATCTCTTTGTTTCTCTTCCATTTTCAGCTTTTTCACCGTTAATTTGGCTATTTTCATTGCTTACAGGTAGCCAGACTTGGTTTGGGTTTGCTGTGGCAATAATGCTGGTAACAAGAAGACACTGCATTTGGCAGAGGAGTTTGCATGGGTATACTGTCTTGATGCAACACTGTCCTGGTCCACTGCAGCGCTGTGCGTTGCAACCTGCTCTGCTGGAGCCTGAGCAACTAATCTTTCTTTTTTCTTTTTCTTTTTCTTTCTCCCCCCACCCCCTGCCTGCTGAGACTGGAACTCAGGGGTTTATGCATGCCAATGTTCTACCCCTGAACAGTATCTCTAACTGCTGGCTGCCTGCATCTCAATGGGAAAGGCAAGATCATGGCAAACAAAAAGTGTAATTTGGTGGAGAAAGAAGTGATTCGGGGAGGAAAAACACAACTATTAGTCTCTTTCGAACTTTTCCACCCTTTCCGTTTGTTTTCTCTTTGAACTCTTTATGTCCCTCTCCCAGATTTGCTTTGTTGTAAACATAAAGGAACTCAGGGCCTTGCACATACTAAGCATCACTCTCCCATTGAGCTGTGCCCCATACCAGCTTTACTGTGTTTTATCCCCATCCTCCACATCCTCACATCCCCCTTACCCCCCACCCCTAAACCCCCTAACCCCCCACCCTATGCCTGTAGCTGCAAGAGCACCTCCGTGTGCTGAGGCAGCCATCTGCTCAAACACTTGGAAACGGTGGCCACTTTACTGATCAGCTTCAAGTAGCTTCAAGTAGATCAGCTTCAAGTAGATCAGCTTCAAGTAGATCAGCTTCAAGTAGATCTTCTGAGTTTCTTCATGGTCAAGACTTGTGCTTTGCTGACACCGGGTGGATGACAGGAAACTACACACATCTTCCTTGGTAAAACAGAATCTGGAGGTGAAAGACAGAAATGTCAGGTAGAATTAAATGACAACAAAGTAGACACGGTCAGATCACCAGCAATGTGAACTCCTGACTGATGGCTGATAGTGCAGTCCAGTGGATGAGCACTGGGAACCAGGGTGAGTGCAGTCCAGTGGATGAGCACTGGGAACCAGGGTGATTAGAACCCCACGTCCATTAGCACATGTGGTGTTAGGCAATGTTCCCACACTCTCTGAGCCTATCCTCTACATGCTAGGCAAGCACTCTTCGAACCGAGCTACATCCCCAGCCCCGCTTTACATCCCCAGCCCCGCTTTGTGGTTTAGGTCTGAAAATTAAATGAAATAACCCAACTGAAAGGTTTAGTGTGGTGCTGGGTATTTGGAAACATTGGCTAAATGTCAAGCTTGATTTCTTGAGTTTTTGTTTGTTTCTTTTTTAAGATTCATTTAAAAATTTTAAATGATGGGCGTGTGAGTGTAGGTGCGTGTGGAATCCAGCAGCTGGGGTTGCAGGAGTTGTGAGTCGTCTTCTGTGGGTTCTAAGAACTAAAGTTAGATCCTCTGCAGGCATAGCCAGTGCTCTAAACCCCTGCCATTCTAGCTCTAAGGCTGGCTGGCTTCTAAGGCTTCCGTTTCTCCTTGGAACTCCCTGCTGAGAAAGAACACCATCCATCCTTGCAGTCTGACATTTCCTTGTCTGAGGCCAGGGCACTGGGTGGCCGGCTTGCCCTATCTAACCTTATGAGACTTGAAAGGGCCTACAGAGGTGATGCAAAAGAGACTTCTAGGTAAATATCTGTGTGGTAGACACACCAGGCCAAGTGACTCAAGTGTCAGTGGTACCAGCCCTGCAGAAGTACATACACTTGCTATTTTCACCAAAATGATGCTTATTTTCTTTTATAAAACTTTATTATCTAAAAAAAAAACCTTGAAAATACACTCAAACAAAGAAATAAAAAACCACACACACACACACACACACACACACACACACACACACACACACCAAAATTAACCAAGCTCAAAGTCTATATAGTGAACTTCTGTACAGTTTGAAAAGTGATTCTGAAGCCATGAAGTTTCACACTGGAGTTTACACTTTCATTATCAAATATATTTTTGTGCACTCTTTAAACAACAAAAATAAAACCTTGCACACTGTGGCTGCATGTTTCTTAGAAACTATTGCTGATTTGGTAGACACAGCCATCCTGACATATCCAGTCTGATATATACCTTTTTGTCTTAATCCTGGAGCCTGGTTTGGGGAGACTGAGCTTCAGGCTTGACCCTTGAAAAGCACAGGGAAAGCAGCTGAGGCCTCTCAGGTCTGTGCATCTTTGCAGGTAGTTTTGATTTCCCAAGCAGGGGACATTCCAGGGCTCTTTGCAAAAATGCTTTTTCAGGTCTAGTGTGGAGGATGAAGATATTCCTCAGAGATCATGAACAAAGGGCCTGGCTAGACTCAAGTGTGCTGAGCCCATACCGCTCCCCTGTATCCTGTCTTTGGTGGCACTCTGCCTGCTTCTCAGATCAGTTCCTCTTCCGCAGTCCCCTGCCACGGTGAATCAAGTTACCAGCAGTACTCAGTTCCTGGTATACTTGCCTTCCTCTTTCCCCTACGCTGCCTTCCTCCTTCTCCAGGTCATTCATAAAATCTGCCTAAGACTTTCCAAATACTGGCTTGTGATTCCCCTCAACCACTGACGGAATGTTCAGCATCCCTATCACCTTGACCTTGGCAATGGCTTCTCTCTCCACCAAGACTCCAGAACTTTGGCACTCGGTGAAGGTGAAGAAGAGCTGTGAAGCAGTGGCTTGAGGATGTCAAGTTGGGGACGGACACACCATGGGAAACCAAGCTGCCTTTGTGGAGCGCAATAGGAGTGAGCAGGCACTTTGTTTACACAGACCTCTCCTTCATCAAGATGCACGCCAAAACAATGCATATCGAAAGTGGCTTCCATGCCACCTCCTTCCCCTTTCCCTCAGTTATCCCCTGCTCAGGTAACTTCCTGCTTCAGGCCCCAGCCCAAGAGACCTTTGCTCAGTGACTGGAGGAGTTTCCTTGTGAAAAAAAAAAATTATTACTTTCCATTTAAGGAATAAGAAAACAGAGGCTTGGAGAGGTTAGGTAACTTGCCAAAAGTCACAAGTGAGTGATGAAACCTCAGTGTTATTACAGGTCATCTGACTTTGCAGGCCTCTTGTTTTGCCATTCATACTGAAGTAAGAAGGACAAGCAAGGCCCTTGCATAGCAGCAAACCTGTGGCAACAGGAGAGACAGACAGAAACAAATAGGTGGTGTAGAGCATGGTACTTACGTTAATTAGTCATCATAGACATTCTGGAGCCCTAAGGAAGAACTGGTCAGCTGTGTTCATCATGACCTCTGCACACCTCAGTCTGGCTTTTGCAGGGTGTCCCTGTAGTTGCCAATCGCTAGGTCTAAATACTTCCATAAAAGCACTGAAAATACTATACACCCGGGGACTGGCCCAGGGGGAGGACCATTTCTACCAACGCGGGCTCTATACCTAAAATTGTTCCTCCACACAGTACAGGTCCCTTTAACCTGCTACTGAAATCATGAGCAGGCTCTGGGGAAGGGTGACGACCTGGGCCCTAGTGATAAGGAAAAGGTTTTTCTCCTTCTGAAGGGCTATAGTAGGAAGTTTCAGGTCACAGAAATAATTGTCACAGAACCATCTCTCAGCTCTTCTGTCTTGGAAAAAGCAGTGGTCTAGCCAGCAGGTCTTGGCCTTCATTTCCAGGGGAGCATCACATGGGGATGACTCTGAAGCTCCTCTGTCTCTCTTTCTTCTGTCCTTTCCTCTCTCATTCGTTTCTCAACATGTTGTGATGATTTTAGTTTGAAATGTCCCCCAGGGGTCCATGATTGGAACACTCAGATTCCAGCTTATGGTACAATCCTCCTAAAGGATCCATGGCCTGCTTGATGGAATTTGATCACTAGGCCTTTGGAGGTTATATTTACTGCTGGCTCAGCTATCATGTTCTGTTCTTGGCATGCCCCAATGGGAAGCCTCTACCACATACTTCTGCTGCCGTGACTTCTCATCTGTGGTGGGCTGAAACTTCTCCAAAAACCATGAGTCAAAATAAAAACCCTCCTCTCTTCGGTGGCTTCTGTCAGGTATTTTGTAAGAGCAATGAAAAAAAAAAAAAAAAAAAAAAAAGTAAACTACTGTGCATATGTTAAGCATTCATTTCTTCTAAGTATAGAGCTTGGAGCAAAATGAGAAGCAGATCCCACTCCTTTGGAGATCCAGTATTCCTATCAGGACAGGAAGAACAAGGACATTGGACCCCAAGCCTGTCAATCATGATTCCAGCTCCAGAATTACAGTGATAGCTATATGATGTTGACAAGCTAGGCTCCTGTCCTCTCTGTACCTCGTGGGCTTGTTGTGCAATGACAGGAACATATAGCATTCATGGGGAATAGTGCCTGGCACATGAAACACTATAGTTATTCATAAGTTGTGTGTCTCTTATCTGAAATGTTTAAGGCCACGAATATTTCAGATTTAGTTGTCTTTAAATTTGGAATTCTTCCTATATATGCATGTATATACATACATATACACATACCTATACATATATACATATAATATACATTTATATATATGAAGACATATCTTGGGGATGGGAGGGACCCAAGGTGGAAAACACCTCTTATTTATGTCTCATCTATACCTTATACAACACTTGAATATACTTTCACCCGCACTTGCATTGAGACTATCACATGCGGTCAGACGTGAAATTTCCACCAACAACATCCTGTTGGGATTTTGGAGCGTTTCTGACTTCAAGTTCTCAGACTGTCTGTCTGATCTGCACTGCTATTTGCACGGAGTGGCTTCGGTCCTGGAAGCTGTGTTCTGTCGCTTATATCCCCAAGGAAAATCACACTGTGTGTTAGGAGTAGCTAGGCCCAGCATGGCCCCCAACTAGTGAAGTTAGCAGCCCTGACTATGGTTGTTTCATTTTAAATGGAAACTGTCATTTCTGTCCTCAGTGCCGACATGTAAGGAAAACATGACACATGTCTGTTAGACACATTGTTTGAGCATGGCATCTTTCATATAAAAAGATAACTCCATTACTGAGGAGACGCCAAAAGGCTCAACTATGGAAGGAAAAATGTCACATTTGTTTCAACCAGGGAGCCAAAAAGTGGGTAAACCATGACTAAAACCTCCTACGACTGAGTGCTGGGCTGGCAACTAGTCAGGGAGAGCAAGAGTAGCAGTGTTCAGGTTTCTAGTTCCCAGATAAGATCATCACTGAGCTTTGCCAACTGCAGGACCCACATGGTGTGCACATGCATGTACACAAATGTCTACTGATGTACTGCATGCATATGTACATGTGTTTACATATATATAGTATGTACATGTACATAAATGCATGTGTATACATATGCATACAGATGCACGACTGTGTTTGAATGTACGGGTATGTGTAGCTGTGTGCATGTGAGTGTACAAGCATGTATATAAGTGTTCTTGTGGATATATGTACGCATATGTGTGAGGATGTGCATGTGCATGTGTGTGTTAATCTGCTTTGGTGGGTACATGTGTGTGTGCCTGTGTGGGCAAGTTTATATGCTCACATGTGTTTACAAATGAATTTGAGTATGGCCATGCATATATGCACAAGTGTATGTGTTTTTCGGTACATATGTACACGTGTATCAGTGCTTCTGTTTGTAAGTATATGTGTACAAGTATACCAAGTACACGTGTGTGTTCACGTGCATAGCTGTGTGTGTCTATGTGTGTGGATACGCATTTATACGCAAGTATGGTTTTGCATGCCTGTGTGTATGATGTTTGAGGTGTGTTGGGGCTGGGTGGGAAAGGAGCCTGGCTCGGTATTATCTGTCAGTAAATACCTAAACTTACTGTTGGACTGGTATTTCCACGTCTGTTTGCCAGACCCTTTCTCTTAAACATGCTCTTAGGAGTAATTATTACTCTCTTGGGGACTCCATTGTGTAAATTTAAGCCATTGCACGTGTTTTTGAAGCAGGTCAACGAAGAGGCATCGTCTGGTTCTGCTGCCTGAGCAATGCTGTCTGTGCTGTCGTTTGCATGGCTCTTACATTCGAACCCTTCCAGCTCCACATGAGAACCGCACCGTCCTGCTTGCCATGGTTTACATATTCACACTAGCAGAGGTCTCAGAATTGGCATGCTGTGAACGTGTGAGCCAAACAATTCAGCGGGTCTTGCTGACTTCAGCCTCTGATACAAGTGTTTCCACAGACAGTGGGTGCTGCAAGGTGATATCAGGAGTCATGCTGTTCCTCGGGGATAGGAAGGGCTCAAGTGCCTTACCCAATCAAACCTGGAACAGAATGTTACTGAGTAAGCAAGACAGGCCAGTGCATGCTCTGGTTCCAGAGGCACCACTTACCGTGTGTCTCAGATTAGTTTTTAACTCTTCCGAGCTTCTATTTTCTTGTTGGGGTTTTGAGACAGGACTGCGTGTAGGCCAGGCAGGCTTTCCGATGCAGTTGAGGTCCTCCTTGAATTCCTGACCTTCTTGCCTCTACCTCCTAAGAGCTGGCACTTTAATGCCACCACCAGCTTCTGTCTTCATTTCTGCGAAAGCCCTCAACTTCTTACCTTTAACCCCGATGCGGAGAGCACAGAGGCTCCTCCCTTAATTCACGAGGCAGCGGCATTTTGTCCACCTAGAGCCGCTTGGCCGTAAAAACTAGTCCTAAGTGGACAGTAAGCTTTTTTATTCTGTTTGTTTTATTTAATATGATTTGATTTTATTTTTGAAGACAGTAGTTATGGAGTGCAGCTCCAGAACCTACTAGAAAAGATAAATAATGTGTGATACTCAATTCACAGCACATTGTCTCTCTAAAACCAGATGTTTTTTAATTCGAAAAGACAGGATGTTTGGAACACGGGCTTCAGAGCCCCCTCTCCTCATAGGATCCCGGTAACTGCATAAACACCCCAGGGCACACCTAGAACACATTCTGCACATGCGCCCTTCCCCCTCCAAGCCTTTTCTTAGGCGCTTCTCTCTCCCTCAAGTAGCTCCTTGGGGCTCCTGAAGTTTTCATCACTTTTTGAAAAAAAAAAAAATACACTTATTGTTTACTTATTTGTGTGTGTGTGTGTGTGTGTGTGTGTTTACACATGTACATGTGTGGAGGTCAGGGTCCTGAGGATTGAACTCAGGACATCAGTTTTGGCAGCAAGCACCATTATCCATGTAGCCATCTCACCTACCCAGTTTTCTGAACTGTTAGTACCTGTGGCTGTTTGCCTGGTTTGCTTGCTAGTCTGTGAGTTCCTTCAAGGCAGGGATTGCGTCCTAGTCATACAGTCATGCTTAGCAAGCATTTGAAAAAGATACACTTTAGTTATGCGTATGTGTGTCTATGTTGGAGTGTGTGCACACGTGCACACGAGCACACGGGTGTGCACTCGGTGTGGGTGCTGGGAACTGAACTAGAGCCCTCTGCCAGAGCAGTGCTCACTCTTAATTGCGGAGCCATCTCTCCAGCCCCAAATCAGCCAGCATTTTAAAGATGGGTGGGTTCATCTAGCAGGTTAGCTCAGCTGGTTAGAGTATGCTACTGATAAAGATGGATTCTGCAAAGGTGCTGGAGTGGTGATGACCCAGTGGTTAAAAGCTGGTACCACTCTTGTGATGGACCCGAGTACAGTTCCCAGAACTCATGTTAGATGGCGTACAGTAACCTGTAATTCTAGTTCCGGGGGATCTTATACCTCCAGTTTCCTTGGACTCCTACATTTATGTGCATGCTCTCTCCTCCAGTCTCTCTGTCTCTGTCTCTGTCTCTCTCTCTCTTACACACACACACACACACACACACACACACACGAATACAAATTTTAAAAAGATGGAATCCACCACCAGTTACTAGGTGTCTTGTGATCTTCGTGACACTGTCCAGCTGGCTACCTCATGGGAGGAGGATTTACTGCAGAAGCAAAAACAGAGATGCTAGAAGTCTGGGGCTAGCTAGTGGGCGGTACCTGAGAGACCACCCGAGCAGGCAGTGGCCGGTGTTCTCTCTACCCAGGACTGCCTGTTGCTGACCCAGTTTCCGCTGGCTGCCAGAGCATGATCCATGGGACTCTTCTCAAACCTGATGTTAAAGCCTGCACACATCCTACACCAGGGGCACTAGGGGAACCTCAAGACGCAGTGACTGGTTTCTTTTTCATGGGGATGAGGCTATGTTAACAGGAGAGGAGCAAGTGTTTGAAGCAGTGGGCAAAAGAGGGAGAGCAGACCCAGGGGGAGGGCTACTCAGAACAGCGAGGTGCCCCTGACAGTGAGATGTAATAGAAAAAAACCTGGGAGCCAGGTATTGGGGTGAACGCTGAAAGATCAGAGAAGCAGAACAAGCCACATCTAACCTCACCTCACCAACTTCTCAGCCAATCCAGTTTCCTCAAAATGGAAGCCTCTGAGTCCTCATCTGCGTAGATCTCAGCTGAACTGCTACTGAAGAGCCTAAAAGTTTAAAAGCCTGGTTTTCACACCTTACATACCTTTCTTCTTCCTGCCATCACTTCCTGGAATTAATTAAAAGCGTGTGTCTTTCCCAAGCAAGACGTGAGCTCTCAAGTGCTGGGATTAAAGGTGTGTGCCACCAAGCCTGACTCTGTTTCCAGTGTGGCCTTGAACTCCCAGAGATCCAGATGGATCTCTGCCTTCTGAATGCTAGGATTTAAGGCATATGCTACCACTGTTTAACCTCTATGTTTAATACAGTGGCTGTTCTGTTCTCTGACCCCCAGATAAGTTTATTGGCGTGCACAATATATCAACCACAGTTAGGAGAAGGCTAGCTCTTGGGTTAGGCAGATGCAGGCTAGAATCCCAGCTCTATTCCACAGCTACTGGATAATAAACCAGTGTTGTGAGGTGTGGTAGCCCCTCCCCCCCCAATGTATGTTGACATTCTTATTCCAGGAGCATGTGAATGTGGCCTTATTTAGGAAAGGGTCTTTGTAGACAGGAGAAAGAATCTCAAAATGAGATTTCCCTGAGTTGCCCTGGTGGGTCCTGACATGGCGACAAATAACCTTTTGAGAAATACAGAGGGCTGGGTAGATGTCTCTGTTACAGAACTGGTCACGAAAGTGTAAGCACCTGAGTCTGGATCCCCAGAACCACATAAAAAGCTAAGTGTGGCAGCGTGTATATGTAACTCGGGCAGCAGGAGGTGGAGACGGGGGATCCCTGGGCTTGCTGGTTGGTCTGTCTCGCCAGTCAGTAAGCTCCAGGTTGAGCAAGGGATCCTAGCTGAAAAAATAAATAAATAAATAAATAAATAAATTGGAAAGCCACTGAAGAGAACACCTGATGTCAACTTCTGGCCTTCAACACATGTATACAGCATATAAACAAACAAACAAACAAACAAGAAAGAAAGAAAAGAGGAGAGGACTGCATGGGAAAACAGAGATCAGAATGATGTCTCTCTCTTAAGCAGCCTTGAGCCACCAGAAGCAGGGGAGGGAGTATGGTCGGTCAACACCTGCATTTCCAGCTTCTCGCTCCATGACAGTCAGAGGGCAAATACCTGTTGTTTGAAGTCACCGCGTTAGGGACACCTGGATAGCGGAGCTCCAGTGCCAGTTGTTGGGATGAGTTGCCCAGTCGGGAGCCTCTGTTAGCTTATCTGAAAGTGCAGCTAAGTTGAGGCCCTACTCACAGGCTGGCTTGAGAGTGACAGAAATTCAACATGCCAATGACAGACTTCTGCTAGGAAGGCAGTAACGCTGGATTCAGCCAGCAGGGGGCAGAAGATGGCGGGTCAGCCTAGAAGGCTGCTGGAAATACACTGCCCAGGGAAGCAGCTGCAGGAACAGGGAGGCCCAACGCCCTACCCTGGAGGAGCTCCCAGCTGTGCTCATGGTGGCCCTGTGGCCCTTCGAACATTGTGCACAATACAGGTGACAAGGGTGAATTTGAAAATCTGGTTACCAAATAAAACATCTATGTCCAGACCTGGCCCCATCATCCCACTACGGCAGTGTCTTCTTTAAAACAATGATAAGATCAAACAAACAAAATACAAGTACAACACACACTGGAGTCCTGCTTGGAGACCAGAAGGATGAATGTGCTAATTTATTGGGAAAACAAGAAGGGGCCCAGTCCAGGATTAAATTATGGATTACTTCTGTAAGAGTCTCATATCCAACTTTTTTGTTATTTCATTTATTCACTCAGCAAACACAAAGCCAGGCATTACACTTGTCTGGGAAGTATGACTCACATTCAAGAAGTTCACATTCTAGTCTGAGTGCACATATAAGTGAGAAAGGTACGCACAGGGCATGTGTTTGCTCCTGGGCCCTAGCTTACTAGCTTCCAGATACTGTTTGAGCTTAAGACACGGGATGAGAAATCCCCTGGCAAGGGGTATTTCCTTCTCAATTTCTTTGTAAAATTCCACTCTTATAGAAACCTACTGTAAGACTGGGTGTGGTGGTGTACAACTGTGATCCTGGCACTCAGAAGCCGATGCAGGAAGATCGGGAATTCCAGGCCAGACTCAGCTACCCAGTGAGGCCATAGCTCACCCCCCACCCCAAAAACAAGACTGCTTTCTCTTCTGGTTGCTTGATCAACTATCCCACAAGAAGCAACTTAAGGGAGTGATAGTTTATCTTTTGGTTCACGGTTTGAGGATATGGTCAAGAAGACAATGGTGGGAGCTTGAGGCAGCTGGTTCACATTGTATCCGCAGCCAGGAAGCAAACCGCAATGATTCCGATGCTCAGCTCACTTTCTCTGTTTTAATCAGTCCAGGATCCCTGTCCATGGGCTGGTGCAGCCTACATTTAGGGCGGGTCTTCATACCTAATGACTAACAGACCAGCTCTGATGATTGTCTCTAAAGTGACTGTAAATCTTCTTAAGTTGACGGTTTAGATCAAGTGTCACAATGAGCAATGGAAAAAAAAAAAAGAAATTGGAAAACAGGGTACCTGCTCACTTCCTTTTCTGTAAAAGCAGGAGATGCTCCCAATACCTAACCAGGGACTCTTCTGTGGAAGGGTTAAGTGGCATTTGAAAAATTGAAGCTAACACCTCTGATTTTTCTAGACTCCTGTATCATCTTCGTTTTAAAGGAAACAGTGTTTTTTCTGTTTGTTTGTTCTGTTTTTTTTTGTTTTTAAAGACCGATAACAGTATTTTCAATGACTTATCTCCCTGGGCAAATTCCAACACTGTTGTGTGCATCGATGTTGGGGATAATTGTCTCACTTTAAAAATAAAATTACAAGAAAAGACGATCTTTGTTGGGCTTTGTGCTCATAGAGAAACCGCCTAAGCCAAACCAGAAGTATCTTAAAGTCCTTCTCTCTGCATCTCCCAGGCTCCTGCCAGCTGGTGAGTCAGGGGGAGGGGCCAGCTGCTACACCGGAGTTTCCGGAGTGACGCTCCCCTAACATGCACACAGGGCTTTGTGGCACCCAAAGGGCTTTCTCCTCTACCATCCATCTAGCATGACCCTACCGTGACCTTCATTAGCATTGCCATTCCTACGCTACAGGTAAAGGGAAAAAAATTGGAACGTAAAATGACAAGCCCAAGTGGCAAAAGTTAGTTTTCAACCAGATTTAATGCCACTTACCTGCCAATTACTTAACAACATCAGAAAAGACAATGGCTGATGTGCAAATGCCACATATGACGTAGCATTTGCACACTGGGGTGGGGGAAGGAAGAAGAAAAGGAGTTTAATTCTCCCTTCCCTTTGTTCTCTTCTGTTTTCCTCCCTGCTGTTCCTTTCCTTCCAGTCCATTTGGAAAAGAGAAGACATGTAAAGAAGAACTGTGCTAGAAGAATAAGCAGATAATCACAAGTTAGCAACCAAGTGCTATGGAAGTTGAAATTATGTGGCAGATTTGAATCAGTGATTTAGAAACATATTAACCAATGCTGAACCATGTGCAAATAAACAAAACAAAACAAAGACAAAAACAAACAAAAATCCACAAGACAGTTTCTTAAATTAGAAGTTAGGATCAGAGATAAACTGTGCTGGTTTTCTGCCACGCACAAGGTCCTGGGTTTGATCCCCAGCATCACAAACAGGCCTGCCCCCATCTCGAGCCCAGTCCAGAACTACTCACATTCATTGCTGGCAGAGCAGTTCACATTTTTGTCACACGGGGGCGCCTGACACCACCAGGTCATGAAAGCGAGCTCTTCCTGCTAGACCAAGTTGCTGAAGGACTCCTCACCCTATGGACTTTATATGTCACGATTAGGGCTCAGAGAAAGACCCACCTCCACCCGGAAGATCTAAAACTACAGGAAACAATTGAATGGACCCCTTGTGTTTGCTGTCCGACTTCAGCCCAATCATCTTTCCTCGAAATGTTTCACTACTTTACTTGTCTCAGAAGTAAATGCATGAAAGTGAATGTGTTGATATGGTTAAGACACTCGGAGGGAAAAAAATTGATTACCAATCACTCTCACCACTTTTAAGACGCCAGAGTGAATGGAGTAGGCAGAGCAAGAACATTTGTAAAGGACTGTTATTTCAAATATAAGAAGGAAAGGAGAAAGGGAGGGTAGGTACTCTGTACAATGCACTGTATATTTTGCTTTCCCAGAAGATACAGATAGCATCATTTTGTCCAAAGATGAGCCAAGATTGAAGATGGCTGGGAACTCAGTATCATGTCTCACCAAAGATGTGCTCTCTATCTTCTAACAGAGTGCTTTCTGGAATGTAGACCTCATAGCATCCTGGCATGGCTGGAGGCTACCAACGAGACCTTCCTGGGATGTTGACCCCTTTCTTCCTTTCTCCCAGGTACCCAGCTAATTTCACAGGCACTAAGTTAATCCCTGCAGGTTACTCCAGCCTCAGAAGGGAGAGTTTCCATACTCAGGATTCCCAGGAGGGGGATTACATTGCTTTAATTTAATTTAAAAGGTTGTTTTCCCCCATGGCAAGCCTTTAGAAAATGCTAGCCAGCAGTCTTGAAGTACGTGTGACCCAATCGATAACAGGTGGCTCATTGTGACAGTGTACATTGTAATTCTAGCATGCAGGAAGCAAGGGCAGGGGGTCTCAAGATTGAGGTCGGCCTATGAAGTGAGCTATAGAGTGAGACTTTGGTTTCTGGTTCTTTTTTTGTTTGGTTTGGTTGTTTAATGTCAAGGATTGGAGGGATGGCTAAGTGGTCAAGAGCACTTGCTGCTCTTTCAGAGGACCTGAGTTGAGTTTCCAGCACTGTGTGGGGCAGCTCATAACTGCTTGTCACTCCAGCTCCAGAAGTCTATCAACACCTTCTTCTGCCCACATGTGGCATATACTCATATAGACACACAAAATGTATCTTTTAAAAGGCATTCAAACAAAGAAATACATATGCAGTGGTTTGGATAAGTTCCTTGTTGAAAAGATATCAAAGATATTGCATTTAAATATGTTTTTGGTAGATGATATTGAGTTTGACCATGACAGTAAGGGAGTAAATGAATCTCTGGTGACTCGTGGGAAATGGACTCACATGATGAGAGAAGAAAATGGCCAGCCATGGAAACTGAGAACATGACAAACCTCAAGCACTGGCCCTACCTGTCTGTTCAGTCTTGTGATGAGCAGGTCACTTGGCCAGCAGACCTGAACAATGAAGTCCATGGGCAAGGCAATCCCTAACAGGTAAGGGCTCCATGGCCAGCTGAGGAACACAGACCATTAAACACTTGTTCACCAAGTCTCCTCTGGATAATCTGGCTTCCTAACAGTTGACTTTTCAACAGGGCAAGAACACATTGATCTGGCCAGTACGAACTATTCTAGCGCTATTGAAAGCGGATTTTCTCATTGCAAATGCATCAGTTGGTTTTCTGGCTATAACTTGGCCTCTGCGGTCACTTGTCCTCAGGGAAATATTAGTCTCTCTTAGAGGATTTTCTTTCTCCCTGCCAGCTTTCATCTCCACGTGTTGACCAGTGAACACACAATCTATATAGTTCACATGCTCTTGTTAGTGTGGCTGCCTGGGGGAAAGGATTCAGGAAGCAAGAACCAACAGAGTCGGGTCTGTTCTGGAGAATGAGACCAGGACCCAGGTTCTGAGGTCTCAGGGAGATTTAGTCTCTGGATACAATGCTCATGAGCCACAACCCGGGGAGCTGAAGGAAGAGTTGGGATTCTTATTACCACCCCCCCTTCTTGCACCCCAAACCAGTTAGTTCCCAGTTCTTATAACATTTCTTTTAGGAGTTGGCTCTTTTTTTTTTTTTAAGATTTTTAAATTTAATGTGTATGAGGGTTTGCCTACATGTTTATATGTGCACCATGTGTATGCCTGGTACACTCAGAGGCCAGAGAAGGCATTGGATCCCTTGGAACTGTAGTAACGACAGTCGTAAGCCACACATGGCTATTCTGCAAGAGCAGCAAGTGTTCTTGAGCCCTGAGCCCATTCTCCAGCCGCGACCTCTAACCCCCCTTTTGTATACAGCCCAGATTGGCCATGAGCATGTAGTCATCCTGCCTCAGCCTCCTGAGGGCTGGGCTGGGGTTATGGGTACAGCTAACAAGCCCAGATCATAGGTTGGCTTATTTTAGGGTAATCAGGATATGAGCCTGCAGTTCCAACCTCCCCCAGAGACTACCTTGCCAAATTGTTTGGCTGACCTTCATCCATTGTTGATCCAGTAAGCTTCAGGCCATGCACAGAAGAATCAGCAGTAGGTTCAGATGACACCCAGACTCTCCCTGAGCTTTTATTGTTGCTGATAACATTGTCATGAAGCCTTCTCCTGACCCTGGCTTTATCCCACTCAAACTTTCTCTTTTCTCTGCAGTCTCTCCCCAGATTCCATCCACCCCTGTGGCTTTAATACCACCTCTCTCACAGTGCATCCCATCCATTTCAGAGACCCATGTATCTGACCCTTACTTGTCATCACAATCTGGAGACTGACATTCTGAAGTCCGTTGTTTAAAAGGAGGTCATCACCCGCTCCTTACCACCAGTTCTCACCAGGAGGATGATAACACTGACCACCCAAACCCTCAAGGAAGACCCTGGAGAGGGTTATCATCAATGTCTCCTCTTCTTCACCTTCCAGCACTCCAGCTTACAGTGACATAACATCCACCAAGCTCTGCCAGTTCAGAAGCTTTTAGTTTCATTTTTCCTTCTTCCGAGATGGTCCCACTAGGTAGCTCTGGCTGTCCTGGAACTCACTATGTAGATCAGGCTGGCCTAGAACTCACAGAGATCTGCCCGCCTCTGCCTCCCGAGTGCTGCGATTAAAGGTGTGAGCCGCCACACCTGGCTCAGTTCAGTAAATTCTTGAAGAGATTTGTCTTCTATACTTTGCTGTTCACTTTCCCTCCTGGCACTCCATGCTAAGGCTGTTGCAAGGGTACTACAAAAACCACTTGAGTGAGTCCCCTGTACACATGGTGGGGTGAGGGTTTTTTGGGGGGTGGGGTGGGTCATAGCCCCACAGTTGTCCTATTTGATCTTGACCCTAGCCAACCCAACAGATAGCTGCAGCCATCACCGTGGGGAGCTCTTTTCTCAGCTCAACCTTTGGAAGGCTGGGTTTGCATGTCCCCCCTGAGCAAGCTGAATGGGGTTTGCTAGGATACCTTCATACTTTGCCTTGTAAGTAGTTTCTCTAGGAAGATTCTCTCAGCAGGCAAAGTCCGCTTTTCCTATGCTTTATCGTCACCAGATAATAAACTCTGGAGACTCAGAGTTGAGCATGCAAACTGTAAGTGAGGGCATAGTAAAGAAACCACCAAAATGGCTGCTCCATGGTTGGGGGCAAGGGTTGTTGTAGATAAGAGAGAGAGATACAACATCTGTAGATATTTAGAAGAGTCCAGACCAGAGAGAAAAAGCAGACTAGACATGGCCAGTTCTATCTGCAAGAGACTCTAGACTAGCAAGAGAGAATAGTGGGAATAGCGGGGGGCAGGGAGGAAACCTCACTTTTATATAGACAGCGAATGTGTATACGGGAGCAGCAGCGAGGCCTGTAAGGCCTGTGAACTGCAGCAGCCCAGGAGCTGGCAGAGTGGAGGAGTGGGGGAGGTGAGAAGGGCCAGGAGGCTAGCACGGCTTTGAAAGGCATAACAAGTATCTGTGAAGAAGGACTGAAGGAGTCTGGAGGGTAGCATGAGTTTTGATTATAGCCACAGGTGTATGTCAACAGCGAGCCATATGTCAAGGGAAGCTAATGGAAATGACTCCTATCTGCATACAGCGACCTGTTTCCCAGGTTCCTGAGGAACCATCTGTCAGAAGTCCTTCTGTAGTCCAGCTTGAACTGAACCTAGTTTGTCATTTCTGGACATATGCTCTGCCCTTTGGAGTCTGAGACCTAACACCAGCCAAAGGCAAGTTGACTTTATCCAGGCCTTAAATAGTCATGTTGACTCACAGATTCCTGCTCTGGTCCAACACCTTATCTTCTGCAGTCAATTTCCACTGCTCTCTCTTCTTGTACTCCTTGCTCCTTCCTCCCTCTCCTCCTGTCTCCATTTCTCATTTCCTCCCCCTTTTTATGTTTTTATTGATGTATAATTGATGCATCTCAAGGCACATATTGCATGTATATAATGGGCGCAGTTTATTGAGTTTGGACATGCCATGGGCTTACACCCTCACACTTATTCTTCCCATTCTCTTTGTGTTGACAGAGCAGCCAGAGAAGCACGTGCATGCATGCATTTCCTTTTGTTGGTTTTTGTCTTTTTAGAAACATAAATATGATGATGTCACTGTTAGTCTCTACCAATATTTCTTCATTTCATTAATTAAACATTTGACTCCTTTTCGTAGCTCACTGCGCCCTGCAACACTGGGACACACTGTCTTTTCTAGTGTCACGTAGTGTCATCCTGCCCTGTCTCTCTGTCCTCTCCTACCCTCCAGATCATTTTGATTCACAGGTGCACAGAGATCCTTCCTGGTCACAGTTGCTGTTTCCTGCTGCTACGGCTGATTCATAGGCATCTTTCAGGTTGCACCTTAGGGTAAAGCCACAGTGACCTGAGCAGACTGCTTGTGTACTGTCCCAAAGCCCTGCACCCTCTCTTTTATCCTGATGGCTGTCATCGGGTCAACAGCTTGTTTGACAATGGTTTCCTCTATTAATCTGGAAGTACATGATGTGAAGTTAGGAGCTGAATCTTCTTGTTCAGTGATGTCTTCCCTACACCTACAAGTCCAGGCACTCAGCCAGTGTCAATGTGTTGTGAAAGGATAAAAGATGCCCTAACTTTAGGTCTTTATGAAATAGTAGGTTACATTAGTGCTTTCAGTTGTGTTATTTTAGCTTTAAACAATTTTCTCTTTGCTTATTGCTTCTCACTGAGTTTCATTCTTCCATAGACTTTGCATGTCTAGCTAGCTAGCACACTGGGAACTGGGAAGTTCTAAGTTCACTCAGATTTGGAGCATGTCCAGAGGCGTTTCCTAACCAAGAAAAAATAGATCACATTTATATTTTTTATGGAAAACACAGACAAAAAAAAGGGTTGTAGGTTTTTAATAGGAGTAATACCTTCCTTTGTAATACTTGATGAGATCATTTATCCAAGAACAGGCAGGTGTCAGAGAAAGGGTTTGGACCCTTTTGACCCAGTCACTATGGTGATGACCAGGTTAATTACAGTCAGAACAGCCCAGGGTCAGGAGAGCTGAGTTGACTCATTGAGTAAACACAACAACCAAAAGTCATGCCGAGTCAGGTTAGCCGGTTGGGGTTCACCCACAGGGGCAGCAGACAACAACTCACCATGGTGTTGCCTCGGTGACGTCTCTCTGGCTAACACAAAGGCCGTTGGCAGCTGAAGACTTCTGTTGCCAGCAAGGGCAGAGCTGAGGTCTCCATGCAAAAGGCTGAGCAACACCCCGTCTTCATGAGTGCAAGGCTTGCATCTGGGGTCCCTGTAAAGTGATGCTGACTTCATGAGGCTGTTTCCTCTAGTAAAATAGGAGAGAAGGAACCATCTACGGCTAGTTCTTCTCTAAACTTGACATTTATTAGTTTCTTCCTGTCTTCAAATTATGCCCTAGGTGTGGAATTTGTGTCGGTGGCCCCTTTCTTTTCTTTCTTCACTGTTCATCTCTCTCCCCTCAAACTTTCTTCAATCCTGGAAAAGACACGCAGGCCGTGCCTGTGCTGTGGAGGGACACAGGAAGGAATTGTGAGCTATGCCTGGGAGTTTAGTGGTTCATGTAAGTATCTGTGAGATGTGAGGTCAGGTAGATGGAGAGAGAAATGAGAGATGGTTTGTTCCTGCCACTGTAGTAGCCATGATCTATGGAGGCATTGTCATAGAAGGCCTTTGCTACCCTGTCAGGAACTGCTTTGTTTGCAAGTTACCTGGGCCAAAGTCATGACCCTTTCTGGAGTAACCAAGAGTGATCACTGGCAGTATAAAAATGCCTAATAATTCTAGCCATGCTAAATCCGGGCTCCCCTGGGCTCAGTTGAGGCTTTCAATGGACCTGCACTGCATCCTCTGTCCTCTCATTTCCTTGAGTATTGAACCCTAGGGCACTCCTTAATAAATATTCTCTACTCTACACTCCATCCCAGAGTCTACTTTCTGGGATACAGACTTGCAACCTATTGGCTTGCCTAGCTGGAAGATCTAGGGCTAGCAGGCACAACTAGATGGAAATAAGAAAGAACACACCCCACTCTCACAGTCTTATAATCTAACAGGGAATAGGTAACTTCAACCAATAAAGGCAGATGCACTACAAGAATCACTGTTATAACCAAATGCTAAAGAAAACAAAGGGTAAGATGAAAGTTCAAAATCGGGGACTTGGGCAGATCTCCCTAGCTTATAGTTAATCTATAAATTGACCTATAGAATGATTTAAAAAGAATCATGTAGGACTATACATAGCCTGTCCAGGCAGAGAGGATCATATTTTATAGGACAGAGTCTGATATCTTGAGGCAACTTGAAGTTATTTGGAGACTAATACAGCAAAATATTAATAGAGAAAGAACTTTGTTGGGGGGGGGGTCCTTTCTTTCTTTGCCCCATGACTCTAAATCTTTTTCATTACCCTTATTTGCTTGTTGTGGGGTAGGTGTGAGTGTGCCACCATGCATTTGCAGAGATCAGAAGGACAACCCCTGGGAGCTGGCTCTCTCCTTTTACCATGTGAGTTCCAGGGATTAAACTCAAGCTGTCAGGCTTGGTGGCAAGTACTTCTACCTGGTGACCCATCTTGATGGCCCCTGAAACCCTAAATCTTTTGCCTTTCTCAGACCTCATTTCTGGATCTCTCTCCAGGATGCTACTTGCCTCACATCCACACTGGACCTTGTACCCTTCAAAACTAATGTACTTCTTACCCACGCAGTGTTTGCCGTCAGAACACAGTGTTGTGAAGCCACTGCTAAACTGAAGTCACAATGAGAAAGAAAAGACTCACTGACATCACTGTTGGACGTGCAGATTTAGGCAATGCCATTTGGTCCACAAATGTGGTGGGATCGACAAAAGAACCACTGAAAACCAAGGAGCTAGCCATACAATGCAGTGGGGAAAGACATTTGCTGCCAAGCCCGAAGATCTGAGTTTGATTCCTGGAACCCACATGGTGTAAGGAGAGAACTAAGTCCCCCAAGTTCTACAAGTTGGTCTGTAACTACCACACACTCATAGGAGTATGCATGCTCCTCAAAATAAATGGATAAATGTAATTAAAAAAATTCTTTAAAGAAAAATTTGAGAAGGAGGTTGTCAAGATTCGAAAGCTCTCCTCCAAATATGTCTGGGTCTTGGACAAACTAAAAGGTAGTGTGTGAACATGGTGTCACTGTTGGCTTCTCCTAGTAGAAATTCGAGACCAACAAGTATGTGACCATCACTGATGCCCCAGGACTCAGAGACTTGGTTAACAACACGATTACGCTCCTGTCTCAGACTCTCCTGGTGATTCCCACTGATGTTGGTGAAGCTGAAACTGTAATCTCCATGAATAGGCAGACCCATGAACATGTCTTTATGCTTTCATGCTGGGTGTGAAACAGTTCATTCTTGGTGTCAACAAAATAGAGCCACTCCACAGCCAGAGAAAATCTGGGGAAACTGTTAAAGAAGTCAGCCCCTACATCTAGTAAATTGGCTTAGCCCTATGACAGTAGCATTGAGCCGATTTCTGGCTGGAACGGGAACAACATGCTGATATGGCTTGGTTCAAGGGGTAGGATGTCACCTGTGAAGATGACAGTGATGGAACCATGCTGCTGTAAGTTTTGGACTACTTCCTACCAGTAGACATTCCCAGACAGCTATAAAATTAGAGGTTTACTACTGTCCCTGTAGACTGAGTGGAGCCTGGTGTTCTCAGACCTGACATGGTGGACAGGCTTGATCTAGTCAACGTCACAACTGAAGTTAAAGTCTACTGAAAGGTACCACAAGGCTTTGAGTGAAGCTCTTCTTGGGGATAGTGTGGACTTCAGTGCCAAGATCGTATCTGCAAAAGATGTTCATTGTGGCAATATTGCTGGCAACAGCCACAGGGATGCACCAATGGAAGCCGCTGGCCTCACCTCAACCTCACCCAGGTGGTTATCCTGAACCATCCCGGCCCAGCTAGCGCTGTCTTGTCGCTGTGCTGGATCGCCACACACCTCCCACTGCTTGTTAGTCTGCTAAGCTCAAAGGAAAAACTGATGACCGTTCTGGGAAGAAGGTGGTTCTGGTGGGATGGCACAGTGGGTAAAAACACTTGCTGTGCATGCCTGATGACATTGAGTTTGATTCCAAGACCCCACGATGGAAGAAGAGAACCAACTCAGGAAAAACTTCCTCTGATCTTCGTATGTGTATCATGGCATGCACGCACCCATATTCACACACATTACACACAGAGGCAAAGAAGGAAGAAGAGGAGGAGGAGGAAGAAAGGCTGGAAGATGGCCCTAAATCCTTGAAATCTGGTAGGCAGCCACCTCCAATATGGCTCCAAGCAAGTCCCTGCATGTTCTGAGCTCTTCTGACGAGGTCCTTTTGTTGTCTGTGATCTGAAACAAATTGGTTGATGTGGGCAACAGCAAAGCTGTGGGCAAGAAGGCTGCTGGAGCTGACAGGGTCACCAAGTCTGCACAGAAAACTCAGGAGGCCGGATACATATTATCCCTAACACCTGACACTGTCTTGATCAGTGGCTGAAGAATGGTCTCAGCTGTTCGTCTCAACCGGTCATTTACATTTAACAGTAAAGAGCTAGTTCATGGCATCCTAAAACCTTCAGAAGGAATGGAGAATATTTTGTGGAGTGTGTGTGTGTGTGTGTGTGTGTGTGTGTGTGTGTGTGTGTGTGGTGTGACAGAGGGAGAGAGGGAAAGAGAGAGAAATTTAAGCTCTTTATTTAAAAAATTGGTACTTTAAAATAGAATAACTTGACCCAAAATCTCTCAAATATCCATTAAAATAAAGTTGAATAAGAAAACAAAGCAACCAGGAAAAGCTACTGTACTGTCCTCCGCTCCTTTGGGTCACTTTGGACTTCTTAACGATAACAAAAGATTGACAAAATGCTCTGCAGACCATGGATTTCTGAGGACGTTAGACACAAGAGCCTGCTTGCAGGTGTGTGGAAGGACTGTGCAGAGAGGTGAGAGGCAGAGCCCCCAGCCAGGCAAAGAAAGGGCAAGCTTTGCAGAACACCACACCGGAGGGTGAGGTACAGTAGCAGCCAGATCCTGGCAGGAGGGAGAGGAACGCCAGGTCAAATCAGAACCTCTTATTAGTACACTCAGAGGTGAAGTGGGAGGCTGAGTCAGCCGGAAGAGGGCTGAGGCTGTCTTCTTAGTCCTGACCTTTCTTCTCTTGGGAGCCACAGCACAAGACTCAGAGCCTCCGGTCAGGTACAAGGGATGTAGATAGTACAGAGGAAAGCCTGGTGCTGAGGAGAGCCCAGTGGTGGGGAGGGGAGGGGAGGGGAAGGGATGGCAGACCCACCGGAGGAGAAAGCCTTCTGGAGCCAGAAACCACACCTCTCGACACCTTTCAAAGCTCGATCACCTGTACAAGTTAAGCAACATCATTTCCACATTTTCACAGTATGAGCAATAAGTTAAATAGTACCTAATTTACTTGTCTCTAAGCAAGTGTAGAACAATCACCCCGAACTTCATCCTACCCAGCACGTATCCTGGTTGCAATTATCTTGAATCTTAGACTTTGGTAATCTATTTTTGTTGTTGCTGTTATTGCATAGACACATATTTTGTTGGCAAGGGTGTTTTGTTGTTTTGGTTTTTTCTTCGCTTTATTTTGCAAGCATTCCACCCAATGGCTTCTTCTCACCATGGCATTCTAGGTAGGAAAATCATTTCTTCCCTCCTGCTACAGTGGCAAGAGGCCGGGTGTCTGCGGACACTATAAACCAGCCAGGCCTTTGCTAATGGCGTTGCCTGCCTGCCCAGGTTGCCCAGCTTCCTTCACCTGAGCCCCGCCACCCCAGTCACCCTTGCCCATCAGGACAAAAGCCACTTTCTCTACAAGGCTCCCTGGGTCACACCTGGGCTGTCTTAATGTACGTGTTCCTACCACACTGCTGTCATCACGGTTACTCACCGATACTTCAACCAGACCTGTGTGTTGTTTTTGTTTTGAGCCAGAGGTGGAACCCAGGGCTTAAGGTGTGCTAGGTTAGCGTGTGTGTGTGTGTGTGTGTGTGTGTGTGTGTGTGTGTGTGTGTGTGTGTGTGTGTGACAGGTGTAACCCTCACTGGAATTCACTATATATAGACCAGGCTGGCCTTGAACTCACAGAGATCTGTCTCTTCCTCCCAAGTGCTGAGATTAAAGTTACCATTGCGCCTGGCAGCTATGTGCTTTTATGGAGCTCTTGCAAGCCATTGATGGCTGTGAAACTAAGGCAGGGGTACAAAACTAATATTTTTCAGCTTTGTATTAAACATTTTGGGATGTTTTGTGCTGCATTTGAATATTCAGAAATCCATGCTTGCTACTTAATTGTTTTCTATTTATGTTTGTACTTATGAATATACATATTAAAAGTGCGTGTTGTCTCATGAAGCCTTTGCTTTGTATGGGTACATGTATATTCATGTGAGTTTGTTTCTCTACAATAGTGAAGAACACAAGCAGAGGACTTCTGGGTAGGATGGCAGACTAGCTTTGGCAATAAAGCCCTGGGAAGGAAAAGAGCCAAGAAAACACACACTTGGGAAATGAGGAGATGGCTCATTCGGTAAAGTGCTTTGAGGATCTGTGTAAAAGCCAAGTGGAGCGGGGCAGCTGGTAACCCTGGTGCTGGTGGGGCAGGTCCAGGCAGAGCGCTGGAGCTCAGTGGCCCGCTGGTATCCGTGTAGCTGATACTGTAGTATTCCAGGTTCAGTGAAACGCAAATGGAGAGCAGCCGAAGAAGACATGCAGTGTTGACCTCTGGCCTCCGCATACAAGATAAATGCACTATAATCTCTTCCTGTAAGAGACGCGATCTGTAAGGGAGCCTTATCCAGATGAGCTCTCCAATGCAGGAGTCCGTGAATCAGCAAAAATCCAATCCCGCTGCTTTTTCCACTGTGTTTAGCACGGTGGGAAAGGCTGGGACGTGCTTCTTTTTCACACGTAGGCCCTGCAGGTAGAAGAGAAGCTGAAACAGAGTGCGGACAAGCTGAGGTCCATGGAAATCACCGGGCAGTGGCGCACCGGCTAACACACTGGTAGTGCTGAACACCCAGACTACTGTGGAAGTCAAATCCCGCTTCCCACACCCACACCACAGCGTTGAGCACCCAGGAGACACCTAACAATGACACTGCTTGACTCCGGGCAGGTGTGCCAACACTCCCTTTAAAGCCCTGAACAACACTAGGCAGCACATATCCCAAATCTGGTTCTGGAGGTTCCAGTCGGAATTGCAAATTGTCCCTCCCCCATCGGGCAGTGCACTACATGAAACATCACGAAGAAAGAATTCAAAGTCCCTCCCACCAAGGAAGAAATGATGACTGGCAGAATACTCTTTAATCTAACGTACTTTTATTATACTTGTCCCTTTTTAATTTTATATTATGGTGAATTTAGTCATTTTTAGTATTTAAAATCTTTCATTAGCTATTTTTAATTTCTACCCTTGCATATATAGCTCACAGTGGCTTTGCTTTTGATTGTATTTGCTCAGTTACATTTTATGATTGTTCTGTTTCCTCACGCAGTCTAAGATTGGGCACACTCTATTATTCTTTCCCCACACAACTCATACACGTTCCCTCTCATTCCTGTCTCTTTTACCTGCCATCCTCTGTACCTCCTAACCACAACCTTCCACAGCCTTAAAACTCTCTAAAATCTGTGGACCCTAGCAGTGTCCCAGCTTTTCCTTCTCCACGGTCCCCATCTATAGGTCTTTCTAAGTTGATCTGGCGCTGGTCCCTATCCTTACACCCATCACATACTTTCCTCCCACTCCTAGTCTTAGTGGCTAAAATCCCAGTAGATGCTGAGTATCTTTGTTTATCTTCCAACAGTTATAAGTTGATGGTGCCACTCTGGTTGACTAGCTAGTATGGTATTTGCATGGAGGGCCTATTCAGCAGCTGTGGCTGCTCTTCCAGTTAATAGTCTGCACTGGGAATACTACAGAGGCAGAACCAGGCACCCTGAGCCCGGGACTAAGGATCTAAGGACTCCACACCTTTCTCTTTGTCTTTAGAAAACAAACAAAAATAAAACAAACAAATAGGAATAAAAACGAAGAAGCACAAGAAACACACAGGCACACACAGAGACATACACACTCACACATCATAAAAACACAAAATCAGAAACTAGCATCAATAGTGTTAAACTCATCTACCAATCCCTTTGTGACTTAAAGGCATTGGAATCTTTGGACAGAGGTGGTGCTGGCACACTGGAGGCAAAGTGCAGAGAGAATAAGCCCTTCACAGCTCTAATTCCTCAGCCTCGGGAAATTCACACTTAGAGAAGAATGCGCAGCAGGTAAACTTACAGGCCAGACCATTAGTTTGACCTTGATATTATCTTGGAGGTCACAAATCCTTCAGATGGGGTCAAATGGCCAGTGTGGTGGTACCGTACAATTCACCTTCAGTGCATGGCGCAGCCTCTGCAGGTGGCTTGTGCAGCATGTCGCAGGGCCACCGAATGCCTCCTTGCTCCCTGCAGCCCCTCATTGCAGGAACAGAGGTAGATGCTAGTAGCATGTTCACTTCCATTCAGCCCAGAATCGCTTTCAAATGTGGGTGGGAGGATCCAGGTTATGCTCGGAGACCCCTGTTCCTAGGTGTGCGTCTGCCGAGCTTTGCAAGTTTCTGTGCTGTGGTGGCTCATCATAAGGAGAAAGGCACTCCTGTGAGACCAAGAGAAACCAGTTCAGGGACACGCATAACCTCATGGGTCTGCTGAAAGAATGACCTTGCCGGAGGGACTAGGAGCTGAGACAGTGGTGGACAGGGGACCACATCTTGCCTGACTGTTCATCTATGTATGCCTTTTCCTTCCTTCCTTCCTTCCTTCCTTCCTTCCTTCCTTCCTTCCTTCCTTCCTTCCTTCCTTCCTTCCTTCCTTTTTTTCTTTCTTCTTTTTTGGGTTTTCAAGACAGGGTTTCTCTGTGTAGTTTTGGAGCCTGTCCTGGAACTTGCTCTGTAGACCAGGCTGGCCTTGAACTCACAGAGATCCACCTGCTTTTGCCTCACGAGTGCTGGGATTAAAGGCATGCACCACCACCACTGCCCAGCACCTCTTGCTTTCTATTTAAACCTTACCTCCCATCAGAATCCCTGAAGATGGACTTGGGGACATTGCTGGATCTTTTTGTCTCTTCCCAGTGTGGCCATATTGAATAAATCTAATTGCTCTGCTTTCACTATTAAAAGCAAAAACAAATAACCCATAATCTCATGGAATTCAGATTAAGATTTGATTATAGCTGGAGATAGTCTCAGTGGTAGGGTACTTGGCTAACACACTTGAGGCCCTGGGTTTGGTCCCCAGCAACACACACACACACACACACACACACACACACACACACACACACAAAACAACAACAACAATTAAAAAAAACACACCCATTTTTTAACTGGCCCTATGGACCAAATTACCATAAATCACGAAGTGCAAATGTAAAATGTCACCTTGTATCAGTTACAAAGTGTCCAGAATTTCTCAATTATATATCCTCTGGGTTATGCTATGGCTTATACAGTGTTGAATTCTTTTTCCTTTTGTGGTTATTGATCATCCCCCCTTCCCCAAGAAATTGGATGTATTTGATTTACTCAAGTGGTAATATTTCCCATAAAGAAACAAGTCTCTATGTGAGCAGGGGAGACCTGTTTATGACCTTAGCAGGTGCAAGCAATGGTACCACTCAGCTGAAACCAGACGATGGCGCCAGAGAAGCTGGGCACAGAAGTGTGGGACAGTCACAGCATGCAATGCGCTTGCAATGGCTTGTTTCCAAATATAGAACTTTCTACATTCTTCAGGTGTCAGCCACTGGCTGTTCTGTTCCTCACAGTGCAGTGGTGTGTCAGGAGGTTTCACTAGCTGGCCACCAAGTGTCCATCCGTCACAAAAGACAAGTGGTGTCTCTTGCTGTGGTGGTGCATTCAACTGGAAAGAGATAAAGTCACACAGACACACAGACACATACATACATAAAGACAGACAGACACACATACATACAGAGAGACAGACAGACACACACATACATACAGAGAGACAGATAGACAGAGAGACAGACAGACAGACACACACACACACACACACACACACACACACACACACGATCCCTGAGGCACCTTACCACTATCACTGTCCCCTTTTGTGGGGTTCTTTGCTGTTCATATTTTTCTATTTCTGGCAAGCATGCTCATGCCAGCCAAGGCAGAATCTAAGTGTTTTCATAGGGTCCAAAAGCAGCTTCCTAACATGACCTACCAGAGCTACATTGGAAAGATGAGGGGACTTCTCATCCCCTCATCTCTGGCTCTGAGTAGAATCACCTACTTATGCCCCCTCCCCCACCACACTTGACACTGTATATCATACTAACATCTAATACAAACTTCATGTATTTTCCAGCTGTCATATGGAAAAGCTGGAAAGCATTGCACTCCCTGACTCTTGGGAACAGCCTATGGGATAGTCAGTAAGGGATCGCTATGGACCAAGGTCATATAGATAGTAAGCAGAGGAGCCAGAATTGAACCCAGACAGCTGTGTGTAGATTCCCATGCCTCTGAATCTGGCTGGATGTGAGAGTCTAAGGGAAAAAAAACAAACAAACAAAACAACACCAACAACAAAACCCAGGAAATTGTCACAGCCAAAAGACACTTGAGATAAAATGACCAAATGTAATGTAATGTGATGGCCTGAATTCCCCCAGAGGTACAGCATTTATGTAACATATGAGGGCCCTGGGTTCAAACCCCAGCATGAAAAAAAATAAAAGCAAGACCAAGATTCAACTCAACAAGTGTGATAGAGGATGTACACCCGATCACTGCCTTCCATATTTGCAAACATCATCCAGTCTGGGTTTTGGGAAAAGCACCAGGGCAGGAGGGACCTAACCTGGTTTGTGCCCTTGGATTTGACATTTAAACTTCTTCATCTGGATGTCTCATCTTCTCTGAAGACTTTACTTTTGTCACTCTTAAGTCAGCCCCGAGCCCTGTCTACCCATAAAGGCTTTGAGATTCTGTCTCCGGACACCCCATTTCAAAGAGACGTGTTGACTTGACAAAAAGCCAGGCCCATGCATGGCAGAAAGCCATTTGGCTTCTCTTTGTCCCAGTTTTTCAGAGAAGAGATGATGTCAGGTGATATGAGCATCTTTCTTGTAAACACATTTTTTTTTCCCTTAAGGGGGGTGGGGGGATGGGAAGAAAGGAAAGTGTCTGGGCTGTAGAGCTCACTAGCCGAAGGGCTGTGCATTTAGAGGAAATTCACCACAGCCAAAGTCCATAGGGGATAAGTGGCCAGTCCAGCTTGACCACTGGAGGGAAAGTCCCCTTGACGATATCACAGTCATATGCTTCCAGCTTGCCAAAGCAAAACATACATGATGCAAACACAATGAGCTGGGAGTAATCCAGCCCTTCCTGAAGATAGCAACCTGCAGAAAACATGCTTCAGAGTTCCAGGACCAGGGATCAGTATGTACTGCTTGCTCAGCCAGGACCCAGCCAGTGAAGCCACATCAAGGTGACTTGCCCAGTTTGTGGTCCCACAGATGGCACATTCTCCAGCTCAAGGTGGCTTTTCCTTCCCTCTCTCCCAACCTCACCCTACTGTTATCATGGGTAACAACTGTGCCTGAACACTGTAGATTTCAATTCTTTAAGTTCACGGTGGCTTTTCTGCCCTACTCTGCAGAGAGCCATCCCAATCTTGGGAAGTTTACCTGGTTAGCTGTGGCCACGTTGCTGGCAAGTGGCAAGGTCTAGGTCTCTACCCCATGACCTGACTTCAAGGCCATTTGTGGTTTTCCACATCAAGGCTCTCTCATCTTGAGATTCCCCCACCCTCTCTCCTGGCCACCTGTGGTTTCCTGCCCCAGCCTGATGAGGCTGCATGGGCAGCAGCTGCCTGTCTTCCTGGGAACCTTCAGCAAGCCCTGCTTTTCTCTGCTGAGTCACTGCTGCTTCGTGCCGTGTCCTTAGCTGGAACAGTCACAGGAAAGTGTCTGGAAACTCCCCTGGGTCATATCAGCAAAGAATTGGGTGAGGATAATCCCTTTGCTTTCTCAGACTTCACCTTGCCCCAAGAGGAGGAGGAGGAAGGCAGGAGTGTGAAACTCTTGGAGTTAGGAAAAGCTCTCCATGCTAACACAGGCTTCTGGCAGGCCCTGCAAACACATTAGTGACAGCTGGCCTTCCAGGGCCTGAAGACAGTGGTTCTGGGTCCAGTGCTCCCTTCCTCGGAGGCTCCTCAGCTCCTGCTCCACAGCACGCAGCCCAAACCAGCAGCCATTACTGACTGATATATTACATGCCTAGTTAGGATATGCGTGAGGCAGGAGCCAGAGGTCAGAAGCGTTAGATGACAGTGTGAACTCAACAAGGTTATTTGACCTCTCTGAGCCTTCGTTTTCTATTTGCCATTTTACCAGAACTGATAGGTTTGGTGGGAGATTAAATACAGCCATGTCCAGTGTCGTGTCTGGTCCACCTTTGTCCTGAAATAATCCTTTGTCCCAGGCCATTCCACCTCCCTTCATTCCACCGTGAGCAATTCATAAGCCCTTCCTCAAGCTGTCTGCCTCCTGCTGCCCTCAGGGCCAGGCCTTCCTCCCCACGGCACTGAAATAATCCCAGCTACGAGCATTATTAAGTGTAAAGCAACCACATCACCTTCATGAATGCCGTCTGGCCACACTTATGGAGCACTGCGTTTGTCTTAGGAGCTATGCATGTCTCTGGGAGAGGTGGAAAGGCAGATATAATCTTTGCCTGAAGGGAGCTCACAGGACACAGGTCATCGGCAAATGAGTACAGAAACGTGAAGAAAACACAGATACATATGTATAATGGGTCCACCAAGAGCAGGGAGACAGCAGGCGTGTAGTGCAAACCCTGGAGAAGGTTCAGACTGCTGTGGGGAGGAAGGCCTGCCCCTGAGGGCAGCAGGAGGCAGACAGCTTGAGGAAGGGCTTATGAATTGCTCACGGTGGAACGAAGGGAGGTGGAATGGCCTGGGACAAAGGAGCTCAGGGACTGAGGAGCCAAGCTGATCTGGAGAGGACTTTCACCTTTTAACCTACGGCAGGCAGGACTGTCTCTCATGAGAGAAAGAGAAGGGGTGGGGGGAGAAGAAGGTGGGGGCAGGCTCCAGGAATGACTGCACAGAGTGGGATTGTGGCTGTCTCTTGCACAGCAGGTTCACTTGTGGGGAAGCTAGCACGGCTAGACCCTCAAAGAGGAGCACCCCGGGGAAGGGCGCACCGTGTGCCCGGTGTCGTGAAAAATGGTCAAACCATGTCTGCCCAGTTAGCACTCCCCCGGGTCAAGCTGAGTGCTGTTAGATGGCTCCAGGCAGAGGGCTTCCTTGAAATCAGAAAACGCAAGCAGATCTGGAGGAGCTGCTGAACCCAGCAAGCAAGGACACAGGAGTTTACTCAAGGTCCTGCTGCAGCCAGCAGCCACACTGCAATTCGCACCCAGGCTTGTTTGCTCCTAGCATTGGCTTTCTTAACCACCACACTATTGCCTCAGCTAGTGAGCGATGTTCCTTCAAAACAGAATAACTGCGGATCTCTGATTCATTTCCAAACACAAGAGTCAGTGCCCCCTGTCTGTCTTAAACTCACTAATTCTCCCGTCCACACAATGAGTCTGACATTCCATCTCCAGCTCTGGATGCCCGTGTTTAGAATGCTTCAAATAGCGTCTCAGGAAAACACACTGTAAACAGACAGGACAGCGGAGGGGGTGGAGAAGAAGGCAAGGGGAAGGAGATGTGGCAGCTGCCAACACCTGTTCTCCCAGGACTGCAGCCCAGTGCAATCTCAGGCGCTCTGCCCCTGTCACCCAGCTCCAGTCAGCTCGGGGGCAGAGGATGCCAGGTCCAAATACTTGGTAGGCTCGCTCTGTGGCTGGGGCAGCAGCTGTGAAATAGGAGTCTGGGAGCAACACTGAGCTGATCAGGGCGTAAAAGCCACCGGGAACTTCGATTCTTTTTCCAAAGCACAGTCTACACCAGCAACAGGCTGGTGTGAGGCTGGCAGCCCGCAAGGATGAGCCGGATGCCTGCTCGGAGACAGGCAGGGGTTACGACACAAGGGCAAAGTATTATTTACTTCCTGGGAACAGGTGCTGCCTGCCGGGGACTCAGTGCTCTCTGCCCACATGAACCAGCCCTTCTCAGAGGCAGCTCCTTCCAGCGCCTCGGGAAGCTCTCGCCCTGGGCGCAGCTTTCTTGTTGGCCCTTGGCAGCACAAAGCTTGCGGACACCCCGGAGATGCCATGGGAGGGGGCGGGCACACCACCAGCGTGGGTTGTGTGCCTCTGGAATCAGCTCACTTTATAAGCGATCGGCATCCAGTCAGGTGATACACATCATTTGGCCTCCGATGAATCCGTACCCTCCCTGTCTTATATCCACACGGATCAAACAGAATAGCGAGAGAGGAGCCATGGAGGAGTGAGCAAAGAGTGCTGCTGCTGGCAAGGGTCTGTGCACACTGCCATTCACCTCCAGAAAGCTGCTCTCAACTCCAGACTTCCATCAGCTGTACGGCGGCAGCGAGAGTGAAGATGAGCAAGCAAGCAGACTCTGGCTCCCGTTAGCTGCCCTTTCCTCCCCTGCTCATGTGTTAATGTCCTTAAAGCTCTGCTTGGTAAACGGGCGAGAAGAATGTTTAGATTTTTCTGACTCGCAAAACAATATAGAAAGCATCTCAAACATTTCTTTGCATGGTACGATGATGGACAGAGACCGGGAAGCGAGGAAGAAAGAATGCTTGTCGGGCTTCTTGGCTCATCAAGAGCTGACAGGCTGTTTCCTCATCCCTTTACTCCTGATCTCCATATCCTCAGAGCACAGAGGTGCCAGCTGTGAACTCTCCTTGGTCCATGGACGCACAGAGGGAAAGAGGAAACAAATAGGCAATTAGCCCACATGGCTCAGAGTCACAAGGCCATGGGAAGCCATGCTGTACAGGAGAGGAGCTTGGGAGAAAACAGCCATCTGGCTTCCTGGTTCACCTTTGTCTTCGCTCCTGGGCTGCAGTAAACTGTATCACCAGCACCTTGCCTCCAGGACTACCCTGATGCTAATGTACCTTACTGGTTGCTGCCAGAAGGGTCTAACTTGTGAACTGGCATAATCCTCCAGTTCTCCAAAATCCTGCAGTAGTTCCGCCATCCCGGCTGGGATAAAGGTGAGCACGGCTCATCATCATCCAGACCCGTCCCCACCACTTCTCAAGCTCATCTTTCCCCACCTGTTTGACCACAACAGAACAGTCAAACTCTTGCCTGATGTGAGTTATCCTCTGTCTTGCAACCTGCCCTTCATTTTATAGGACTGAAGGACTCCCCAGTCTAGTGGGCCAGAGAAAAGACAAAGGAGAGAAAGGATTCAGTATCACTGAGCTGTGGGGTCTCCGGTGTACCTACTGATTTGGTCTCACAACAGTTCATCAAACAGAGTATTTGACTTCCATTTTACAGAATAAGACATGGCTCAGAGACAGTATGTGACTGTCCCGGGGTCACTCAGTGGGTAGGTAGTGGTGCTGAGATTCCAACCTAGGCTGTCTCGCTGCACAGTTTGTGGAGAGAGTCGACGGAGTTGAAGGGTGGTTCCTAACTACCTACATCTTATACAGGATAAGAAGAAAGCCCACTGCGGTCTTTGTCCTCCCAAATGTCCCATGTTGGAATCCTGTTTCTAGAAGGTTCCTGTCTTCTTCCTCAGCCTTGGGTGATCTCCTTGTTGTCTGACATCCTATCCCTCACTACACTGCCCAGTGGCACAGGTTCCTGCCTCTGGTTTCCTGTGTACACATCTTATTACCTCAACCAAAAGCTGGAAACAGTCCCTAGCCAGTGTCTGGGACAATGCCAGGTACATGGCAAACAGCCACCCAGTAAGTCCTTTATTCCAGACTTACTGATTGACAGATGCAGACCCAATCCCTCCTCCCAGTCCCTTGTCATCTCGGGCCCGTCATGTAAAATAATCTTTGTCTCTAACATCAACAGTAAGGCTTCCTATTGACCAGAGTAACTTGTTGAATCCTCCTCACAGCAGCCCTGGGAGGTAACTACCTTCGTGATTGCTTTTTATGGAAACAGGAAACCAAAGCACAAAGGTTAAATGACTTTCCCAGAGCCACAAAGCCAGAAAGTTACCTGGATTCAAAGCCAAGCAGCCTGGTTCTGAAGTCCATACTCGAATCATTACATTGCATGCCTGTCCCACCCTCCCTTCCTCCCTCCCCCCTTCTCTCCCTCCCTTTTTCTTCTCTCTTCCCCCTCTCCCTCTCTTCTTCCTTCCTTCCTTCCTTCCTTCCTTCCTTCCTTCCTTCCTTCCTTCCTTCCTTCCTCCCTCCCTCCCTCCCTCCCTCCCTCCCTCCCTCCCCCACTTCCTTCCTTCCTTCCTTCCTTCCTGTCTGTCTGTCTTTTGAGACAGGCCCTCACTATGTAGTCCTGGCTGGCCTAGAACTTGGTATGTAGACCAGGCTTGCCTCCATCTCACAGAGATCCACCTGCCTCTCCTGAATGCTGGGATTAAAGACATGCACCACCACTTTGTAGGTTTCTGTTTAAAGCATAAACATTAACCTCATTCGTTTCACAGCATGGTAGGGTGGTGGGAGGTAATCTGACTGTCCAGAATAGGGATTCCAGAGTCCAGAGGTCTGGGCTGACAACAATACGGGCAGACTTGTCCTGTGTGTCCCAAAGTGGCCCTAAAGTGGGAATTGTGCTTTGCTTTCTCAAGGATGCTCACGATAGCATAGATTCTTTGAGGGTCAGGAGCTGGAATTAAGCACTGTAGACTTGTGAGGACCTCAGTCTTCTTATCTGTAAAGTGGGCTTTGGGGCCCAACAGCTCAGGCCTCTTTCGTGGGACCCCCTTCCTCTGCTAGCCTTCCACAATACATTCCTCAGCCTGGATTTCCACCGATGGATGCCGCACCCTCACCCTCCAGCTGCTCGGTCTTCCCACCCACTCAGCCTCCTTGGTTTCTGGCCACGCCCTACTCTGACTGGCCTCTGCTTCCCCTAACCAGGAGCAACTACTCTCCTGACCCCGCCTCATGGAGTTCAAGTTTCTGGCAGGCAAGGGCATGTTTTACAGGCATTTTTTTCTCCCGAAAGCTCACACCTCAGCAGTTCCTGCTCAGGGGAGAGACTCCCCGGCAGCATAGAAAGTAGAAGGAACTTGGCTACCAAATCTGAATTCCCAGCCTCCCTCCGGGGCTTTTGCTGCGAAGCCAAGGCATTAACACATCATTAGTGGCTTTTTTTCTGGTCACTAAAGATTACTAAAAATAAATATAAAGGACTAAATTATTCGTTTCCATCACCCATCACCATGATTATTCTGGAACGATTCCTTCCTATCTCCATGCCAGGTAACACACATGAAAAAAACAATATTCCCAATGATTTGAAACCCCTTTTCACTTAGCACTTTATTGTCCTTGATAAAGATGTCTTCTGTTGGGGCTGGAGAGACAGCTCGGTGGGTGAGACCACTCTTCCAGAGGACCCGGGTTCGACTCCCAGTACCCACATGGCTGCTCACAACTGTCTCTGACTCCAAGATACTGACACCCTCACACAGACACACATGCAGGCCAAATACCAATGCAAATAAAAATTAAATCAATTAGAGAGTATTTTCTATTGAAGAAGTTTTTAAAATTTGATTGAGGAATAAGTTCTACACTCCCATTTGTAGTCAATGTTGATCATTTTTGCCAGTTGTCTTTGCCATAATTGAGATCTAGAATATTCCCACCATTTTCAAAAGCTGCTGCTGAATGCCCTGTGAGGTCAGTCCTTTCTAGCTACGGCTGAGGAAAACCCAGGTTTTCCTATATGGCCTAGTGGTGGGGTGAAGCCAGGACCTGGCCTATGCTGAGCAGGAACTGTGCCTCAAGCTGTACTCCCAACACTTAGACACCCCGACTTTTAATACCTGTTCTATTCTGTGCGAAGGCATCCCTCGACTTTTTGTTCACCTCTGAATCGTTGAACACAGATGTCATCCTGTTTTTGCCTGTGTTAAATGACAACCCCATGAGCAATCTTTCCTTACATCTGTGATTATTTCCTTGGGGATAACTGCTCAGACTAGGAATTGTTAGACCAAGGGGTAGGCCCAGTTTTAAGGTTGATGATAAATATTTGTGTAAGTTACTTTTGATCCCCCCAAGTCTATTTCCTGGTTTGTTAAATAGGGATTAAAAATTCCAACCCCAAGGAGTGGTGAGGATTACATGAGACAAAACATAAAATACTTTGACTAACTAGTAAACTGTCCACATACTCAGGAGGTGACCAGGAGAGAGAGCCCTTCAGTCACATGGAGCAGACCTACTCCAGCTTCTGCCGCTGTGAGGCTGTTGACCTTGAATGAGCTGTTACTTTGACAAGCTTCAATCTTGCTTTGTCAAACAAGAGTAACAGGTCACTTTTCTTGGGACTGTTAGGGTGAAGTTTAACACTTCTGGAAGAAGCTGAAATGATCCCTGGGCCATAACTGCTCAATAACTTTCAGTTATTAGATCTGGTCTGAGCTCTTAGTTACAAATAGACACCAAGAGTATGTAACTAAGGCCCCAGCCTTGCCTCTGGAGCTGTCTGGTCAGGATTAGGTATGGCTTTGCTGACACTTGAGGCCCATTGCTGAGCCTGGCACTCCACGCTCATACGGGTCTGCTGTGGCCACCACAGGTAACCCAGTGTCTTTGTACCACTTACTTCCTGAGAGACGTGGCTCATCCAGCAAGGCTCCAGGGACTTGACTTGGCCAGGGCAATGAGGAAAGGAAGGGAAGACAGACACAAAGAGAAGCTGGGACTGGGTGGACTGGGCATCCTGGAAGATGTGCCATGTTTATTATATACAGTTGAACAGGGAGTCAGGGTTTATGGTACACAGATAAACAAGGAGGCAGATTTAGCTTTTTGTAGTAGTAGGAGTCTCTGTAAGGGAGTAGTTTTCAGGCCTTCAACATCTGGGCGAAGAAAACTATGGAGGGAATATCCTGCACATACTATCAACAGTCTCACATGGCCTTAGGGGTTTTTAACATGGCTGTGTCCATGCCAACAACACTCGTTCACTCAGGACTTCACTCACTTCCTGCACAGAGGCATGCAGTCAGCTGAGTACAGCACACAGGCCACAAACTTCCTTGACAAGGCGTGGGTCAAAATATGTCTGCTGTCCCTCAGCTTCTACAGATGGAGGAGCCCCCAGGCCTGCAAAATGAGGGGATTTCCTACAACAGGAAATGGACTCAAACACTGGACAGGAACCACTGCAGTTTTATTTTTTATGTTGTAACAACTGAAAACACGCTTAGTATTTATTCAGTAACCCATAATAAATGCCATTTAAAAAAAAACTTCTTGATATCCTCGCTGATAAAGGATGTGAGAAGTTTGCAGTTAGGCAGAGTCTGCCATACCGTGCTCACTTCCTATACATCTAGCTCTGTAGAACCTTCTCACACTGAGGAGTGTGTGTGTGTGTGTGTGTGTGTGTGTGTGTGTGTGTGTGAGTGAGAAGGGGCAGACAGAATCTGTGATTATTGAAATCAAACCCTTTTGACCCAATCCAAACATTTATTTCCTGTTGCTTTGATCTGATGGTTGTTTTCATTAGAATGGAGGAAGTTGACAGAGTAGGATGTAGAGGTCTACTGCACTGACCATGGCCCAGAGGAACCTAAGGACTGCTCGGATTCCAGAACAGAGTCCATAGACCACAGTCAACAAATGGGCCCTGCTATTTTTTTTTTCCTTTTTATCTCTGCTATGATTTATTGATCACCTAATGGACATTTTTGTTCTTAATTCTCCTATTCTTTTTTTATTTTGAAGTGGGGGGAATTCTTGAGACAAGGTTTCTCTGTGTAGCCCCGGCTGTCTTGGAACTCGCTTTGTAGACCTGCCTTCCTCTGCCTCCCAAGTGCTGGGATTAAAAGTGTGTGCCTTGCTGGGGGGCGGCAGCGGCGGCGGGGCACACCTTTAATCCCAGCACTCGGGCGGCAGAGGCAGAGGCAGGCGGATCTCTGTGAGTTTGAGGCCAGCCTGGTCTCCAAAGTGAGTTCCAGGAAAGGCGCAAAGCTACACAGAGAAACCCTGTCTTGGAAAACAAAACAACAACAACAACAACAAAAATAAAAGTGTGTGCTACCACTGCCTGACTTCCTTGCTTAATTCTTGCAGTCCCCCTGTGATAGGGAAACTGAGGCTCGGAGGACATGGGGTGTGGTGGTTTGAATGAGATCCCCACACCACCCATGAAGCTCAGATGTTTGAACGCTTGGTCACCAGTCAGTGAAACTGTTTGGGAAGGATTAGGGGATGTGACCTTGTCAGAGGTGGTGTGTTGCTGGGGGTGGGCTTTGAGGTTCCAAATCCCACCAATCCAGGCCCAGTGTCTTTCTCTCTCCCTGCCTCCTGCCAGCAGATCAGGATGTAAAGGTCTCAATCACTGCCCCAGTGCCATGCCTGTCTGCTTCCTGCCATGATGATGATGGACTAACCGTCTAAAATGGCACACAAGCTCCCAATTAAATGCTTTGTTTTATAAGAGTTGCCTTGGTCATGGTGTGTCATCACAGCAATAAAACTGTGACAATAGAACAGAGTGACTAAGGCGCACGTTTTCAAGGTCACATGATTCCAAGCAAAAGAGTTTCATATCTGAAGTGGGGTCTGGCTGCCCTTGAATTGAGAGCATTTGGCTGTAAATGTGCAAACACCATGGACTTGGCTGCAAGGAGCTGGGGAGAGGATCACTGTGTAAACAGCCACACGAATGGGATCAACACCAGGGAAGGAGATGTCTCAGAGGTGAGTTCCCCAACAGGCAGCTGAGGCATCCTAAACAGATCCCCAAGACCTCAAGCCCAGGGAGATCACTAGTCAGTCATACAACAGATTGTTTAAATCCCCCCCCCCCCGACTCCATTTACCTAAAGGCTTTATTGTAAAAGGTTAAGTGAATATTGACCTAACCAAAATAAAGTTTGGAGAGTTTTAATTGCGTCTATTCCCTAAACTTCAAAACAATATCACCAGTCTTACCCATTCCTACAAGGAAGCACTCATGTCCTTTTTGTCTAAATGAATGGTGTCACATGAAAGGCATCGTTTGCACCCTGAAGCGCTGAGGCTAGGACCAACACATGAGGTCTGGGAGAGTTACAATTCAATCTACATTTTCCTTCTGAAAAATATTTTAAAATCATACCAAAGAATGGTGATCAATGGAGGTCTTCGGGAACTGTAAGCTGTGTAGCTCACTGAAGCAGATGAGCTGTGCCCGTCTCAAGGATTAGAGATTCAGCTGTTTATCACCCTGTTCTGGGGCCACCGCATCTGGAAACCAAGTTGGCCTGCGAAAGTAGCAGGTGCTCTTTACACAACAAATCACACTGCATTCCCTGGGGCTTTGAAAATACCTTTCTGATGATGCAGAATCTGAGCTCCTGGGATGACAGTGCTGTTTCCCGAGACTGTGGCTCTCCAGGTACTTTTTCAACTTAGGATAAATCCAACAAACTCACCTATGTGTCATCCCTGAGTGTGTTGTGTAAGATGTGGTTCTGGACGGGGTCTAGCTGTGGTAGAGTTCTGTTTGTCTTGTGCGTGGACAGATCCTCCTCGGTGTCCCCTCCCTCCCCAGGCTCCTGCCGCTCTAATCTGTGGAATTCTGTTGTTTGTCTGTGTGTCTGTCTTGCTCCCTGTGTCCCCTCAACAGCTGACACGGGGACAGCTGATCTTTCTGGAATAGTCAGCAAATCCCAAACTGTTTGTATCAGAAACCTCCAGAGACAGGGAATGGCTGTGTGAAACTGGGTCAACAGAGAGGGACGGGGCAGAGAGCAAGCTTGGGGACAGATAAGGAGTCTGAGGAGGGAGAGAATGCTGAAGGGAACGGACACAGCCGCCTCCCCCAAAAGGTCTGTGGAGCCATCCATCAAACTATCCATTCGTTTACATACCTATTATGTGGGAGACATTAGGCCCTAGGAATGATACAGGAACAAAACAAAGTTCCCATTTTCATGCATGTAACTTTTCAGTGTGACAACGTAAAGGGACACATGCATGTCCCTGCTTTGGGATGAGGCCTGCAATGGGCCAAGGTCTGGAGCAAAGGCCTCTGAGGAAGCAGTAGTTTAGTGAAGACCTAAACGAAGTTGAGAGAAAACCATGTAGGCCAACCAGGGAAATGTAGGCCAGCCAAAGGACAAAGCTGTGTCAGGCCTTGAGACAAGACCGGCTCTAACTAACATTAAGGAAGGAAGCCAGTAAGATGGAACGTGTAGGTTGAGCAACAACAACAGCAGCAGCACCAGCAATAATAATAATATTCACAATTCAAAATATGAAAAAATTTTAGTGTAGGCCTGACGCCTCAAAACCTTTGGATTTAGACTACTTCAGATTTAATGGTTTGTGGATAAGGAGTGTTCAACATTTATAATCTTTGCAGGTATTTTCTAGTCTGAAATCCTCTCAAATCCCCAACACTTCTGGTCCCAAGCATATTGGCTAACGGATCGTTAACTTGCATTAGCTCATGTATTCCTCACAAATACTAAAAGGGAGTGACTCTTATCACCCTGTTTATAGTGAAGAGGCAGAAACACGGGCAGATGGAACTTGCCCAGGCACACCGCTCATGCGTGCTACAGCTGGGTCCACACTCTAGACACACTCATAACCACAATCTGTCCTTGGCTTGGAGCCTCAGCTTTGTTTTGGGCGGCAATGAATCTTCTACCCTCTTGTCTGCACTGGCATTTCATGGGGAAGCTGGTTATCATGTAGGCTAGAGTCTGCATTAGCATCCACATATACAGGTGCTGTGGGTTTGAGAGAAAAGGCAAGACAAGGAAGGGTCAGTAAGAAGAAAAGAGAGAAGCTCATTAGATCCACCAAAGAGATGTATGATGTGTTTAAGGACACTGAGGAAGAAGCCTCACATATCAAGATCTTCCTGGAGGAAGAAGCTCTGAAGCCAGGTCATTCAAGCAAAGGAGAGGGTGCCAGTCAGCCTTGGCTCACCTCCTCTCTCCCAGTGAACCTTGCATGTGGTAAATACCACCGCTCTCCTGGTAGGTTCTACTTTTTACTGTCAGCTGATGGCTGGCTGATCACTTTCTTCCTGCCTCCTTCATTCAGACCCCCTGCTGGTTTCCTCAGGAGCTGAAGCAGCCAGGAAGTGAGAAGAGCCCCCTGGAGACCTGCAGATGTCGTCTTGGGCTTTGCTCACAGGCAGGAAGGGGTTTTGGATGCAACAGAATCTTTTGCAAAATGGCCCTGTTCCTGAATGCCAGCATGGGGCAACTGTGGCTAAGTGATCCGGTTGGAGAAGGCCACGCCTATTCCTCCAGCTGGGTCTGGAAGGAGAAAGGAGGCAGGAAGGAGCTGTGGAGCCTTGGAAGCACAAGAAAGGCCAAAGCAACAGCTGGGTGTGAAGAACCCCCCACAGCCTGGCAAGGCTGTGGAGCCGCCTCTGCCAACAGTGCTTCCTACAGCCCTGGCCTCTATTTTCTTCCTCAGCAGGGAGAAAAAGGTGTGGAAGTGGGTGGCTCTCAGGAGAGTGGCAGTTTCGAAGTCAAGAGTTGTTTCTGCTGTCTGCCCGGAGGTAGAGCTGGGTCCCACAGGAATGAATTTGTGGTTCCGGTAAGGGGAGCGATGTTGACATGGAATTCTTGGATTGGCCTCATGTCCTTAAAGGCTGCTGCCAAGCCTAAGTGGGAAGGGAAGTTCAGCAGAGAACTATGTGCTGAGTCTCCCCGCCCCCAACACCCACACAGACTTGGCCTCTGGTCCCCATCAGCACATGCCTTAGGCCCCCTAACCAAAGATCAATCACGAGGGAATTTGGCTGGCAGGGTCCTGAGTTCATGGGGCATAAAGTTTGAATGAGGGGGTGTCTCTCCATAAGGCCAGTCTGAGCTCAGGGCCTTGTGGCTTCTCAAACTTCCTTACCAAAGAGGAGAGAGAAAGAAGACCAAGGAGAACCAATTCAGCTCCAAAAAGGCATCCCCAAAGCCAAAGATCCCATATTTGAGTTGATACTTAGTGTGAGGCAGGAGGAAGCCTGGGGTGTCCTCTTCCCAGCTCGATTCCATGGTAGGAAATCAAGCAAGGTTCCCACATATCTGTCACAGAAAGCTGAAAGTCATCTGCACTCTTCCTACCAGCCACCAGCTCTGGATAACTTGACCTTAGACAGCTTGCTTAGCTTTTCTGTCTTGGTTCCTTTGTCTGTCAAACAAACTAAAAAATGTCCACATAACCAGGTTCTTCAAAGGACTAAATATGAACATGAACTTAGAGAGCTGACTGAGGCTTGGCTTAGCTTGATAAACTGCAGTGTTCCCTATTTCCACCAGGATCTGTCAGGAGATATGCGTTCTTTCTTGGGGCTTTTTTGACTACAAAGACCTAAACTATGAAGACCTAACTAACTACCGCTAAGACGCTCAGCAGAAGTTGGGGTAGAGAAGTGGCATGCTAGGTTTACTGCAAGGGTTCAGCTGAGCTCAGAGCGGAGCAGGAGGTGGAGCCGAGCTTCCGCTGAGCTCGAAGTCCAGAGCCCAAATTTGGTTCTCTGTCCTTTGCACCATCCCAATCAACACAGTTACTAATGATGGTCAGGACATTACATTTGCATCCTGAAGCTGGAAAACCGAGTTGTCTCCTTTTTTCTGAGACAGGATCTTACTGTGTCGTCCAGACTGTCCTCAAATTCATAATCTTCCTGCCTCAGCCTCCCCAGTGGTGGGATGATGGGCACCACCATGCCTGGCTCCTGAATTTTAATTTCTATTACCGTTGTTGTTGACAGGGTCTCTTGGAGCCCATGCAGGCATAAACTAACTAACCTGTTAAGTACCTGAGGCTGGCTTTGGACTCCTGTCTCTATCTTTCAAGTGCTGGGATTACAGATTTCTGCCACTATGTGCAGTTCAGGGTGTGTGTGTGTGTGTGTGTGTGTGTGTGTGTGTGTGTGTGTGTGTGTGTTTTGGATTGCACGAATGTGTACAGAGCACCCATGTGTATCACACTTGTACACACATGCACATGTGGAGGTCAGAGGTCAAGGTAGGGTCATCTTCAGTGACTCTCCACCTTGTTTTTTGAGACTAGGTCTCTCCCTGAACCTGGGAGCTTGCTGACTGGCTAGACCCGTTGGTCAGTGCCACCAGGTATCTACTCTTTTCATCCCCAGTGCTGGGACTGCAAGCACTTGCCATGGCTCTTATGTGGGTGCTGGGGATCAAACTCAGGTCCTTATATGTCTGTGGCAAGGACTTTACCTACATAGCCATTTCCCCAGCCCTCATATAATTTTTAAAATTTAAATTTGAACAAATTAATGAATTCAGTCAGTTGAAATGATTATTAACATGAAAATTAAATAGACACATGTGGCTGCATTTTTAAAAATTAAACTGAATTTTTAAAAATGTATGTGTATTTTGCCTGCATGGATGCATGCGCACCATGTACAAACCTGGTGTCCGCTGAAGTTGGAAGAGGGCATCAGATCTCTTGGAACTGGAGCAATGGCTGTGTCTACTATGTAGGCTGTGTAGACTGTGTCTACTGTGTAGGCTGTGTCTACTAACTGTGTAGGCTGTGTGTACTGTGTAGGCTGCATCTACTAACTGTGTAGACGGTGTCTACTAACTGTGTAGGCGGTGTCTACTAACTGTGTAGGCGGTGTCTACTAACCGTGTAGGCTGCTTCTACTATGTAGGCTGCGTCTACTAACTAGTAAGGCTGTGTCTACTAACTGTGTAGGCTGTGTGTGTAGGCTGTGTCTACTAACTGCATCTACTAACTGTGTAGGCTGCGTCTACTAACTAGGTAGGCTGTATCTACTGTGTGGTCTGTGTCTAATAACTATGTAGGCTGTGTCTACTGTGTAGGCGGCATCTACTGTGTAGTGCTCCCAAGCCCTGAGTCAGCCCAGAGCTGCTGTTCTGTGGAGCCCAGTTGTGGGTCTTTCCTTCCCCCCCTCTGCCAGTGCCAACCTCCTGCACAGTCCATGGCACATCACATGCACAGCCTCGCTCACAGTAGGCCTGCTGCTGAACACTGGTGCTGGGTGTTGAGTCTAAATCCTCGAGTGTGACTTGATTTACTTCACTCAGCTCTTCATGTCAGGCTGAAAATGAAAGGCTGTGCTTTGATGAAGCTCTTCAATGGGGGCGGCGGGGGGGGGGGGGGGGGGGTAATTGTCAGACCACGGGCTGATGGGGCTTCATGCTCTCCAAACAGAACTTGGTGGGAACCCCCTAGGAGGCCGGCTGAGGCCCATGTCACTAGGTCCCTTTGCCTCAGCATGGCAGTGACCCAGGGGTTGTCCTCCACACTTTGACTGGCCCAGAGCTGCAGGGTTAGCTAGGGATTAGGCAAACAACTGTGCTCCCCACCTCTGGCTTCTATCGTGATTCCGGCCTTGTTTGGGAGGAAAGCTCCAAAATGCTGTGCTAGATAAACAGCGCGAGAGGCAGCAGGTGGGTCTCCAAGGGTGCCCCGCTCATTCCCACTTGACTGGGGCGCTCCTGTCACAGCTAGCTGATGAAAAGCCACTGGAAACACGGGGTTAAAAAGGAATGTTTTGTTTTCCTCCAATTCCTGGAGGCACCCAGATGCAGCTCCATACTGGCAGAGAACAATGGCAGACCTGGGGACTGTGTCATCGTGGGCTGCTGCCTTTGCCCTGTTGATTGAGCTTGACAAGGCTTCCCGCTCCAGCAACTGACCAGTGCTAGCAAACAGCTGGCATGCCCAGTCTTTGTTTTCGGGCCTTTTAATTGGGTTGCCCGATTCTTGGAATAAATGGAATCGATGAGTTGTTTAACGTATTAATCGAGCATCGGAGTTATTAAAGGGACAGCTACCTGCTGTCGTGACTGTGCATGAGTTTGTGGAAGGCTCACACAGGGTGCTAATCTGAGGCAGGAGGGATAATTTGGACTTCTCATGGCTAGTGTGAGCATGTAGTACCTGCGAAGAGAACGCCAGGCCCAAAGCAGGAGGAGACTGCAGGCTCCCTCCCGGTTTCCAGGACAGCCCACTCCCTGAGCCCGAATCTATTCGTCATACCTCAGCCTGAGGGAATGGTCAGGCTAATGACTAAAACTTCCTATTGTACACAGAATCAGATCCAAATTCTGATCTGAAAGAGCCCCTGTTTTAGCCCACCCAGACCCTGTCTCCACGTTCCTGCTCGCCTCACCCACAGCCAATGTGCCCTCTGACTGCTCTTCTACACCAGGCCCCCTTACCTCAAGGCGCTCCCTACTGGAATGTTCTCCCCGATTTTTTACATGGTCAGCTCTTGTTATTCAGGACTCATCTTCACATTTCCTTGTCATCCAGTCTCAGTTATGTCCTCCTCTCCTCTTGATGGTATGCAACTGGCTTTATTTCCTTCATGGTTCCCAAGGCTCACTACCTGACATTCTCTGGGTGGAGGAGGGATGGTTTACTTATTTGTTAGAACAGCCTCCTTAAAAAAAAAAAAAAGAAAGAAAGAAAGAAAGAAAGAAAGAAAGAAAGAAAGAAAGAAAGAAAAAGAAAAAAAACCTGAGACGTTATCAGTTTGCCTTGTATGTTTTCAACTCTCCACAATCTTCTGAATGCACAGTTGGGTCCTTAGTTATTGTTTGACCAATGAGTGGTTGACGTAAGGAGGGAATGGGGTGGTGTTTAGAGTAGCAGTTGGCAAAGGTTGCATTGTGTGTTTTACTGTTTGACGTCGATTTTTTACTTTGGAATAGACTAAGCAATGAGCCCTCCGTCTTCTCTACCGCAGGCTGTAGACCTTGGGGTCCCTGAGGTCCTTTAATGGAAAATGATTACTCTATTGATTGCCGGTTGCATATGATTATTTAGAAGTGCACCGATTCGCTGTTTAAAATGTATACTTTGAAGTCCTTACTCTCTGGTGAGAGCAAAGCCCTGTTTAGTCCCAGGCTCCCTCTCGGGTGTCTAGCTGCTCCTTGAACTTCAGCATGAGGACATTTGGCAGGCTCCTCCCACATAGCGAGTCAGCCACAGAGTTCAGCACCTTCTGTGCTTTCCCCCAATTATTCCTTCTCTCTGCCCCCTGCCCCCCTGTTCCACCTAGCCATGCTTAGAGAGAAAAAGCAAGCCGCCCGGGGTGTGAGCCTCACTGCCCATTTCCCCTTTTCCATCCATGTGGAGTCCGCTGATGCTCCATGCCAGCGGGATCTGTCCAAAACACCTCCACTCCATCCATCTCCCCCTTCTACCATCTCCCCGCTCCCTTTGGCCGGTTATCAAGATTGCTAACAGACTTCATACTAGATGCTACGCCCCCCTTCTCTGGTCTTCAATCTGTTCTCCATTCCACAAACCCCACAAATGGGTCACATCATGTTTTATACCTGAATTGGAGTTAAAGCTCCTTAGTATGGCTTCAGACCTTAACATTGCTTACTTCACAGGCAGAACTATCTATGATATCTATGACTGTGGCCGAGGAGGGGAACATAGAGGCAACCCTGGCAGCGTTCACAGAGCGCTGGCTGGCTGGCCCTTCCTTATTTGTGCCTCTCGGGCACGCTGAGCAGGGAGACACTTGTGTCCCCCCCTCCCCTTTTCAAACATATGATGTTTTATCAACAAGGCAGCCTTGCAGACCTGGAAATCATGTGAATGGGGCGGGTAGCCTCTCATGCCGTGTGACCCAGCTCTTTCTCAGGTTTTCATATAACGTGCCTATGCCTTTGTGTTTACTGACAAACACAGCAGGGATTCCAGCACTTTGTGCCCTTGTGTAGATGCTACTTTCATGTGTGTGGTTAAGAGTCAAAAAGTTTTACATACTTCCGCGCAAAAAATGACTTTGTCTCTGCCCTTCCCTCCTTCTCCAAACCCACACAACGCAAATTTATGATTTCTCAGGGGGGTGGGGTGGTAGTGGTGGTGGTGGTGGTGGTGGTGGTGGTGGTGGTGGTGTGTGTGTGTGTGTGTGTGTGTGTGTGTGTGTTGGGGTTTTAAGAAATTAAGAAATTTTTTATTCATTTTTACATACTAATCGCGGATCCTCCTCTTCCCTCCTCCCACCCCTCCAGCCTTCCCCCATCCACCCACCCCTACTCCCTTCTACAAGAAGGTAAGGCCTCCCATGGAGAGTCAGCAGAGCCTGGTACATTCAGTAGAGACAGGTCCAAGCCTCTCCCCCTGCCTCAAGGCTGTGCAAGGTGTCCCACCATAGGTCGTGGGCTCCAAAATGCCAGCTTATGTACCAGGGATGGATCCTGACCCTACTGCCAGGGGGTCCTTTAAGCAGATCAAGGTACACAACTGTCTTGCTTATGCAGAGGGCCTAGTGGAGTCCTGTAGAGGACACAGGTATTGGTCTAAATTTCATTAGTTCCCATTAGTTTGGGTTGGTTGTTTCTGTAGGTTTCCCCATCATGATCTTGATGCCCCTTGCTCGTAAAATCCCTCTTTGAGTGGGCTCCTGGAAATGCAAATCAAAATGACCCTGAGATACCATCTTATACATGTCAGAATGGCTAAAATCAAAAACACCAAACACAGAAGACAGCTTATGTTAGAGAGGATGTAGAGCAAGGGGAACACTCCTCCACTGTTGGTGGGAGTGCAAACTCATACAGCCACTTTGGAAATCAGTATGGAGGTTTCTCAGAAAATTGGGAATCAATCTTCCTCAAGACCCAACTATATATATATAAACACACAGAGGCATATACCCAAAGAACGCTCAATCATATCACATGGACACATGCTCAACTATGTTTGTTGGGTTTTGAACCCATAGCTCTATATACCCTAGACAAGCACTTTAACCACTGAGCTACAGCTACCTCCTCCACCCACTACCCTTTTTTGCTGTGGGATGTCTTTCTGTACACTGTGAATATGCGTTGCTCTGACTGGTTGATAAATAAAGTCATTTGGCCTATGACAGGGTAGGACAGAGCCAGGTGGGAAAATCCAAGGGAGATAGAGAAAGGAGTAAGGAGAGGGAGGGGAGACGCCATTCCACCGTCCAGAGAGCAGCATGTAATGGCACACAGGTAAAGCCACAGAACATAGATTAATAGTTATGGGTTAATTTAAGATAAAGAGCTATCTAGCAAGAGGCCTGCCATAGACTATACAGTTTGTAAGTAATATAAGCCTCTGTGTGTTTACTTGTCTGAGCAGCTGCGGAACTGGGTGGGACACAGGAAAACTTCCATTTTTTTTTTTTAAAGATGGGCCTTACTGTGTTATTCAGAATGAACTCATTCAGTAGACCAAGTAGCCCTTGAACTTCTCATCCTCTTGACTCAGTGTCCTGAGTAGCTGGGATGGCAGACCTGAGCCACTAGGCCCAGCAGTGAATTCCTGGTTTAAAGCATCATCATCATCTTTTGGTTTTGTGACCTGCCACACCATGCTAACACACGTATCCAAGCACCCTCCCTCACACATCCCTGATTGCATCCCCCTATTGAGTCTTTCTAGCCAGACAGCATGTTCATAGCGGTGTCACTGAACAAAATTAAAAACAACAAACAAACAAAAAACTTTTCATGCATTTTTGTTGTGGTTATTGCCCCTGGAATTATTCTCTAACTTTTAAAGCCAGCTTTATTTTTTTTTTTTGTGTGTGTGTACTTTCTTCTAATTCAACCCCAACCATGTTTACAGAGCATAAATACTTCCTTAGTACTTTCAAATAGAATTAATATTCTGCCAGTTCCACCTCCCCACTCTCTCTGGGGGCGGGTCTTCTAATTGGCCAATGTGGATCAGTGGTCTTATGCCAAGTGTACAACTATCGTCCAGGATCCTCTCACTGTCACCCTGGGCTCCTAGCCCTTTCTCTTAGAGACATCTTTTTTCTGAGTCATGCATTCTCTTTCTCTTTTTTAGATCAACCTCCTATTTTGGAGAGTAGGAAAGGAGACATGGGGAGGTCCCTTTTTAACATTATCAACCATGTTTAATCCATTTTTAACCCACTGTTTTGTTTTTGACCAGAAACGCTTTGGTCTCCTGTCAGAAATGAAACACTTGAAGCTCCAGATGATGAAACAAATTGGGAACTCCTGAGCTGGTGCAGGAGGGAAGAGTACCTTGCCCCTGTCCCAGCAGGTATCATTGAGTCTTTGTGGTTTTTGTTTGTTTGTTTGTTTGTTTGTTTGTTTGTTTTTCATTTCCATTTAATTCATTTTCCCCTGGTCTCAATTATTTCTTTTCATTTACTGATTCTGGTTTTGGCTCTTCTTGTTTATTCACGACACTGGGGTGTGTCATTAAGATCTCTTTGATGGCTTTAATGAGGGGACTTAGAGCTATACACTTCTGTCCTAGACTGCTTTTAGTGTGTCTCACAGGTCTTGTGTGGTTCACCATATTTGGTGTGCATAGGTTTAGCTCTGTAATGTTCTCTTGATGAACTGTTCATCTTTTCGAACTAGTTTTGGTCTGGGGCCAGGTTTTTGTTTGTTTGTTTTTCTTTAGATATTAGAACTTGGACACCTGCTTGTTTTCTACCTCATTTTGCTTGGGATACCTTTGCCCTACTTCACCTGAGGCAGTGATTTTCTTTTACGATGAGGTGCATTTCTAGGAGGCAATGAAGAGATCCCATTTTTTAATACATTCTGAGTGTCTGTGCCTTTCTGTTAGTGGACTGAGACCCTTCGTGTTCAGAGTCATTCTTGAAAGCCATGCACTAATTCCTGCCATTTCTATTGATTTCATATGTTTGGTGTTTCCCACTTCTCTCTTGCTTGAATCATTCAAGTATGGCTTATTATTTTCTGTGGCCTCATGGATGTGGTTCTTTCTTCAAATCTGAAGAAGTCTGTAGAGCTGGCTTGATGGTCATGAGTTCCTTTAACTTATTTTATTTTATTTGGTCATGGGACATTTTTATTTCTTTCTAATATGACACATACCTTTTATGGTACAGTAGTCAGGGTTGGCAGTTGTCTTTCTAGACTTGAAATACACAATTCCAAACTTTCCCGGCCTTTAGAATCTGCTGTTGTTCTGATGGGTTTGCCTTTAGATGTGGCTTGATCCTTTCCCTTACTACTTTCAACATTCTTTCTTTGTTCTGTATATTCAGTGGTTTAATCACAATGTAACTTAGCGATTCCTTCTCTAACTTTGTCTTTTTAGTATTTTAAATGCTACCTGTATTTGGATTGACATTCATTTCCCTAAGTTTTAAAACTTTCTGCTATGATTTTGTTCTAATTGGCTTTTAGTTTTTTACAATGAACTTCTCCTGTGCTGTGCCTCTTAGTCTTAGATGTTGCCTTTTTGTTGTGTCTCACATGTTGACCTGCCTTCCCATACCTTCTTATTAATTTATCTTTGTCTTTGTCGGAATGCTCCAGTTCTCCCACTTTGACTTCAAGCTCAGATACTCTGTCCTCTCATTAACTATGGAACCTATTATTTGATTTATTGTGGTTTTCCTTTTCCAGTGTTTCAGTCTGATCTTCCTTTGGTATTTATTTTTTATGTCTTTACTAGTTTTTCTTTCATCTCTCTCTCTCTTTTAAAAGAATAATTTTTTTATTTTATTATGTATATGAGTGCTCTGCCTGCACCATGTGCACCATGACCAGGTCTTGTACCCACAGAAATCAGAAGAGGGCATCAGATCCCCTGGGACTGGAGTTACAGATGATTGTGAGCTGTCATGTGAGTGCTGGGAATTGAACCCTTGGTCCTCTGCCAGATCAGCAAGTGTTCTTAAATGCTGAGTCATCTCTCCATCCCTTTCTTATGCATCTTGAATTGTCTTCCTTATTTAATTCTGCAGTTTTGGTTGTTTTTGCTTGCTTGTTTGATTTTAATTTATATTCTCCTGGGATTCATTCAGGAGTTTGTTTTGGTCTTTTTCTTCATCTTTTTTCAGTTTTTAAAAACATGTTTATAATCATTCTTCTGGAACTTTGTGTAATTCACTCTTAGTGGAGGCCGTTGCTACAGGCTCATAATTTTTGGAGGATTATGTTACCTTGGAGTTTCATGTTCTTAGGTTGCTGCACTGGTATTTATGCACTGGGGTTAGGTCATTGCTTAGGTTTTTGATCAGCTGTCTGCTTTCAGTTTATAGTTCAGAATACAGTCCAGGTGCCCATGGTACTGGTGTGCCCTCTATCTAACTCTCAGAGTAGAATATTAACTATGGAGTAACCACAGCTGCCGGAAATACCATCTATACAAATTTCCTCCTAGCCAATCAACAATGATGACAAATTTCCTCCTAGCCAATCAACAACGATGACAAATTTCCTCCTAGCCAATCAACAACGATGACAAATTTCCTCCTAGCCAATCAGCAACGGTGGCGCTTTGGCTTATTAACTGTTGTGTGATCAACAAACAAGGATATTGCATGAGTTCCTCGAGTCATTGCTGGGTTAAAATACCTCACAAAAGCAATTTGCTGAAGAAAGTGTTTGTTTTTGGCTCACAGCTTGAGGTTATAATCCATCATGGGAGGTGTGGGGGGAGTTACCGCATCAAGAGCTTGAGGCAGCTGGTCACGTTATAAAGGTTTCTAATCTGTCACCTCACCCAGAAGTCGCCACCTCACCCAGAATGTTTCTGGAATGAACACGTTGGGTCCAATTCTGAAGGACATGGTATATTCCTTCCATTTACATTTTTTTTTTTCCATCCTCCCAAACCCAGATCAACTGTAGCTGATGACAGGATTTCTTCCTCTACAGCTTCATGCTTCTTGTCACCTTAGGGGACAAACATTTGTACCTGAAAAGGCTCAAAAACTGTTCCATAGGCAGGCCCTGCCTTGGGTCCTAAATCACAGCTCACTCTCCCAACACTTGTTTCCATGAGACACACAGTAGTATAATCAGAACACTTTTTTTTTTTTTTTTTTTTTTTTATGTAAAGAATGCCTTACCCAAGCAAAGGCAATGAAGTGTTTATGACTCCCTGCCCCCACCCTATTTTTTAGGATAACTCATGGAAATTTGATACAACAAAGAATTTATTTTTACTAGGTCAAGTCTGCACGTTGGACACTGCTTGCTTGCTAGTCATTAAGTCTGGACATCTCAACTTGGGAAAAAACACTCTTTGATTAATAAAAACAACCTGACACAGATCCCTTCAGTCAGGTGACTGTATTATGGTAAAACTTAATGTAGCAAACACACAAACACAGCTCCAGTGCCCTCCCAGAACCCAAACCTACCGCAGCTAAAAATAGCCCTTGGCTTTTCCTTAAGACTCAAAACGAGGAATGCATTTCTTGTTTACCTCTTGGTGCACTCTGCCCAGGGACTGAGACTGTGCATGCCCTCACTTGTACACTCTGGAGCAAACTCTGCTCAGCTGACTACAAACCTGACAGTCCAATGTAAGAAGAAGCAAGCTCCTTGCTTGCCCGGGGTCCTTGAATAGGCTGCACCGTCGTCCTAGGTGCTCACTGGAGGGAGCCACTCCTCAGAGGAGGAGGCCTCTGGCCAGTTTCTGCATCCTATAACTATGGAGGTAGGTGCCTTGTGATTTAATCCTTTCCATCTATGAGGGTGCTTTACCCCACTTCATAGATTTTTTTTTTAATGGATTCTTCAGAAGGTAAGAGTATGCCCCTTGTCCCCTGAGACAGTGTGAGACAGCATTTCAAACCCAGTTCAGCCTTCATGAACATCACACCAAGCTACCCTGCAGTAGTAGTAGTTCCTGGAACCCTGTTCCATTTCTTAACAAACCTGGTCTATAGGTTATGACCATAGCTCTAATTACTTTAAAGGCATTTTTGTTTTTTGTTTTTGAAGACTGGGTTTCTCTGTGTGTAGCTCTGGCTTCCCTGTAGACTCACTCTGTAGACCAGGCTGGCTTCGAACACACAGAGATTCACCTGTCTCTGCCTCCTGAGTGCTGGGATTAAAGGAGTGTGCCACCACTGCCCAGCTTTTAAAGGCATTTTTATATTTCCTCTGACAATGTCTCCTTTCACAGTAGCTCTAGATGTAGGTTTAGATTCTAGATGGCAAAGGGCACCAGCTAGTGATCATGGCAAAACTGCCACACACTTCAGTTCTCTCATCTGCAAGATGGAGCAAAGGACACTCCCCTCAGTGGAGGGCTGCCCGCATGCAATGATGCTCAGCTGCTACCTCACAGGTGAGTGATTCTCACTCCCATGCCATCCTTGCTGTCCTCATCCCAATTCCCCCATCTGCCTGCCTTCCTTTGAGGCTCAGCAGAGGCATTCCTTGAGAGAAAGCTTTCCCTGCCTTCTGGAGGGGTCTCCCTCCACTGCTGCAGCTCTGTGGCTGCCTGACAATCCTTGACAATAAGTTTTGCCGGTCAGGGACGACCATTCTTCCCAGTACACAGTGGATCTCGTAAATATTATGAATGGATGAATCTTCCAGCAGGAGAGGTGATGGGCCACCCTCAGTTCAAAGGTGTGCAGGTGTTAGCAGACATTCTAGGGGCGTGAATGCTGTCACACACTAGCCCACCTCTACCTTGGGCTGAAGTAGGTTAGTTCCCTACCTACATACTGAAATTTCTTAAATAAGACTATGTCTGTTTCCTTTTGTTATTGTTGTTCTTTTGTTTTTGCATTTTTTGAGACATCGTTTCTCTGTGTAGCAACCCCGGGCTGTCCTGGAACTCGCTTTGTAGACCAGGCCTCCAACTCACAGAGATCTGCCCATCTCTGCCTCCCGAGTGCGGGAATTAAAGGCGGGCACCACCACGCCCTGATGTCTGTTTCCTTTTTGTTTTGTTTTTTTTTTCTTCAAGATTTTATTTAAGATTTATTTATTCATGTGTAAAAATTTATGTATATGTGTCTGAGTTCCTATCTACCACATTCATGCAGGTGCCCTCAGATGCCAGCAGACGGTATCAGATCCCCTAGAACTGGAGTTATGGGTAGTTATGAGTCATTTGGCATGGGTGCTAGGAACCAAACCTAGGTCCTCTGCAAGAAACAGTAAGCACGCTTGACCCCTGAGCCACCTCAGTCCCCACCCCAAACTGGATTTTGGTTTAGCGTACACAGACCCCACCCCAGACATTTTCAGAATTGTTAGTTTGGTGCCTGCTGAGCTCTTCCTGTTCAAAAGGCTGCAGTAGTAGGTCCAGTAGCACCCACACCCCCAGATCCAGGAGCATCCAGGCCCCAGGAGGAAGACCCCAGGTAGCTTCTGCTCCTACAGGATCCACTAATCCACACCAAGACACAAAGTTTAGGCACAAAACCAAATGAGTTTTATTCCTTCCACAGCATACACAACTCCTCACCTGGTGGCATCCTGTTAGAAAAGTAGGTCATGTATAAAGTCTGCCTGACTGGCATTTCTTCAGCAAGGCATAAACCCTCTGTTAGTATTTTGAGTGTGGGGATACAAAGAAGAAATCCTGTGAACATTGCTCCCCCAAAAAAAACCCTTGCAGGGGAGTCCAGCAAGGTAAAGCTTCGTGTTTTCAGATTCCTGCATGAAGACAGAGGCTCCTGGAGGTTGGGGCTTGAGCCTCCAGGATGCACCAAGGCACTATGCAACCTGATTTTCGGAGCCTCTGACCTGGTGCAGGAGCTGAGCCATGTAATCTTTCTGGCCAAGCTACCTTGCACTCTGGCTTTTTGCTCAACATAGCTAATGACTTTCCAGTCTCTTGGTGTCAATTAGCAAACACCTGGTATAGATTTATGTATTTTAAAAGCACAAGCAACCTCCTCCAGAGTGTGGATTTGTGAGTAGGGCATTTTGATTCATGCCTAAATGCCTTGAGGGGGGAGATTAAAGTGAATATACAAACAAACAGGCATCAAGCTTACACACACATACACACACACACACACACACACACACACATACACATACACACACATACATACACACATACACATACATGCATACACACATATACACATACATACACATACATACACACACACATACATACATACATACACATGCACATACACACACACATACACTTTTTTATTATGCTTGTTTAACTTTTTTGTTGAGGGAGAACATATATGGAGGTCAGAGGACAGCGGTCAGTTCTCTCCATTCACTGTGGGTCCCAGGGCTCGAACTTGGATTGTCAGGCTTGGCAGCAAGTGCGGTTACCTGCTGAGCCATCTCATCAGCCCCAGGCATTGTACTTTATGCACAGACCATTTTAAAACAGATGTCACCCGTGCAGAACTGTATAAATACAAAGACGAAAGGGGAAGAAAGAGTCCCTAACCCTGCAGATTCTGTCCAGGAATGGCAACCTCCTCCCACACAATGTTTCTGGAAGATATCTGTGTACATTATGGCTGCACTGTTCTAGAAATGCAGTCCCTGACATCCTGGGACACACACTCAGCGGGCAAAGCTGGTGATAAACTCACCATAAACAGATCACCTAATGTCTGGTGGTGGGAATAACTATGGGAAAAAATCAAGCTCTATCGGGCTGGAGAGATGGCTCAGAGGCTAAGAGCAGTGGCTGCTCTTCCAGAGGTCCTGAGTTCAATTCCCAGCAATCACATGGTGGCTCACAACCATCTGTAATGAGATCTGGCGCCCTCTTCTGGCCTGCAGGGACACATGCAGGCAGAACACTGTATACATAATAAATAAATAAATTTAAAAAAAAAAAATCAAGCTCTATCAACAACTAGCAGATAATGAGCCTAGCATAGCGGTTCACACCTGTAATCAAAGCACTCAGGAAGCTAAGGCAGGAGAATTGCAGGTTTGGAACCAGTCTGTGCTACATAGTGAAATCATATCTGAAACTCTTCCTGCCGCCAGCTCCCCTCAAATCAAAATACATGGAATGAAGACTCCATACATAACTTCCTGTCGGTCCCACTTAAAAGAGTACAGAGAATCAGTTATACTTAATTTTATAGATCTATCTTATTTAAACGAATACAGTATACCCAGGGCATCATTTCAGCACAGAATAACCATTAAATTATCAAGGAGCTCCTTTAAATCATCTTCTGATTAAGTCCTTGAAGCCCATTGAATTGACACTTGCCTTGCCTCCTCATTAGGCTTGCTGTATGTCAAGTGTACGGTAGGCACAAGTGGCTGGTGGCTACTTGTGTTGGGCAGCACAGGATGGTGAATGAAGAGCCAGCGGCTGGCCAGCAACTGAGGCTGAGAAGGGATGGTAAAATGCAAGCCTCATGGGTACTGAGGAAGACAGATTATCAGAACTAAAGCTGGGTGGTAGGAATAAGTGTGGTGTGACCGAGGACAGCAAGGAGCAAGTGTGGAGTTCACCTCTGCCCAGTGATGCCCAGGTCTACGGTGGCTGGCCAGTTCATTGCTTCTCAAACTGTCCTCAGCAAGGCAGCTGTTGCTTCATCCCAATCCATTGCGGATCAATATACCTGCAAAACAAAATCAAATGAGTCACTTCGAAGGGATAATGAACACATGAAATTCTGGGCCGATTTTTAAATTCCATTTATTTATCGTGGGGGAAGGGTGTGCAAGGGTAGAGGGCAGAGGGCAGCTTGCAGGAGTCCGTTCTCTCCCTTCACCAAGTATATCCCAAGGTTTGAACTCAGGTCCTCAGGATTGGCAGCAAGCACCTTTACCTTCTGAGCTGTCTCGTAGACCTTAAAAGAGTTGAAAAATAATTTTATCCAGTTGTCAAAAAGTTCCTCCACCAAAGTGCTATAGCCCATCTCTGCTCCCATTCTGTGTTTGTTTTGTAGCAGGCTCTGAGAAGCCCTTGTGTCCCAGGGTGACCCACAGTAGCAGAGTTGAATGGACCACAGGTCAGCGGGGAACCTGTCGAAGCCATGGGATTCCGGCTGGAAAAGAATAGAACTGCACAAGCTAACTTTGTTTTCTTTCTTTTTTCTTTTTCTTCTCTTCTTCCTCCTCCTTCTACCTCTTTTGCATAGATTAAATACACAACTCCGGCCTCATCAGTAAACATTATCTATCACCAGTTACCAAGCACTTTTCTATCCAGTTGACTGTAAAACCAAAGACAGGGACAGCTGCGGCCTGCCCTTTTATGATCCCAACCTTCTACAGTGTCTGCAGAGCAAATAATCAACATGTGGCTGTAGAATTCTTGAGAGAGAGAAAAAATGCTTTGTAATCCTCAGGTGAAACACACTGTGAAATAACTCAGGATTTCCTTCCACTCACTTTCAATGCCGCAGATGAACCTGGTCTAATCTCTGCTCCGAGCCCAGCTTCAGACCCAGGCTCCCCCACTCACTAGCTTCAACTAGCCACTGTAGCTCTTTCAACTGCCATTTTCCCATGTGACAGGTGTCCCTGGACAGACGCTGTTGCTGCTGCCAGCACACAGGCAGGCCCAACAAGCATTAGCGAGGACAGAGAAGCCTGACATTTCAGGGTGGGCAGATAATTCTGAACTCTTTTCCCCCCACTGGATTATCGGGCAGCTCGGTAGCAGTTAAGCACCTGAGTGTGGGGTAGAGGCACCCAAGAGGGGCCTCACTCATCAAGCCCGGCCTGGAGGCTAGCTCGGGAACTGTGGGTGGTGAGAAATGACTGCTTTGAAGTCAGCAATTGCACCCAAAGTTCCTCCTGGATTTTAACACCACCCCAAACCTAATCCTAATATCAAGCTCTCTGTGTGGCCTCCACACTGGGTAAAGTCTGGGTGTTCTCCACTTCCTCGTGGTCTGGAAAGTGGAACCTCTCTTAAAGCGTGAGGTCGTTTGGTGTGGGGGCATTTGGAGAGTTGAGGGTGGTGGTCACTGTCTCTTTTGACACAACATTCCTCAGATGTAGAGCTGTTTTAAATTGTGGTGGAACACACACATAAGGTTTGCCACCTTGGCCATTTAAAAATGTCCAGTTCATTGGGAACCAAGATGACGGTGAAAGGCAGGTTTCTTCGCCGACACAGCTGTCAAATTCCAGAGTTTCTTATATCCTGGAAAGCTGGCCCTCCCCACCATCCTCTCTGTCTCCTAGAGTCTGGTACATTTCACTTAGCTTAAGATCCTCAACCACATTGTAGCAGGTGCCATAGTTTCCTTCCTTTTTGAGGGTAAATACTATTCCTTTGTGTCTATCTAGCCCTCGTACATCTACTCTTCCACTGGTGGACCTTTCCACTATTGTAACGATGCGTCTATGAAAATCACCGCCGGGAGGTGGTGGTGCGCGCCTTTTATCCCAGCACTCCGGAGGCAGAGCCAGGTGGATCTCTGTGAGTTTGAGGCCAGCCTGGTCTACAGCGTGAGATCCAGGACAGGCACCAAAACTACACAGAGAAACCCTGTCTCAAAAAATCAAAAAAGAAAAGAAAAGAAAATGACCACAAATACCTCTTTCTGGTTCTGCTTTCACTTCTTTTGAGTATGTACTCAGTTCAGAAGTGGTTGGATTGTATGGTAATTCTACTTTTAACTTTTGAAGGACAGCTAAACTGTTTTCCACAGTGGTTGTACCATTTACACTCCAACTGATAGTGTACAGATTCTGATTTCTCTGCATCCCTATCAAGGCTTTTCCTTTTCTTTCTGTTTTTCCTTTCTGCTCTTTCTTTCTCTCTTCCTTCCTTCCTTCCTCCCTCCCTCCCTTTCTTCCTTCCTTCCTCTCTCCCTCCCTCCCTCCCTCCCTCCCTCCCTCCCTCCCTCCCTCCCTTCCTTCCTTCCTTCCTTCCTTCCTTCCTTCCTTTCTTTCTCTCAGTACTAGTGTTTGAACCAGGGCCTCATGCATAGTAAGGTAAGTGTTCTGTCACAGATTAGTCTCTTATTTAACCCTGTGCACTTTTTTTTTTTTTAAGCATCTTACTATGTAGTTCAGGCTGGCCTTGAACTTGAGATGCTCATGTCTCTGCCTCCTAAGTCCTGGAATTACAGGTTGTTACCACCTTGCCAGGTTTGTTCAATTATAATTTTGCAGAAGAGAAAACCGAGATCTAAAAATAGAAGGTAACTTGCCCAAGGTAATCAGTAGTGAGGCTCGCCTGCACTGTACTGCTCCTGCAGTATAGCTCTTTCGATAAGCAGCTGACGCCACAGTGTGGACCTTGCTCTATCCACTCTACCTCTTCCTAGGTGTCTGCACCCAGCCCCTGCTCCATCTGTGGCATTCTGCAGGCACGTCTCAGGCAGCGTGGTGGAAATTGCATGCGACGACCCTGGAGCAGATCTCTTGCTGTCTTTACCACTCACTACCTGTACAATCCGATGGAAGTTCCGTTCACAACCCTCTCTAGCCTGATTTTATTCCTCAACTGAAAAGAGTGTTGAATAAGCGCACGCACGTCTGAAGGCTGCTGGGGACATCCCTTGAACTACACAGGAAAGGGTCCTTAGCACTGCACCAACCCTGGCATGCAGGCTGCCCCTCCGCAGTGGTACCTCATAAGCCAACTTACTACACAGAAGTTAACTCAATGTTTTCACCAACCGCAGTCAGTCAGCAGCTCAGTTGAGGGCTGGTGGGAACCAGACTTTCCTCTCCCAGAACCAGCCAGCCTCGCTTTTCCTGCCGCCAGCCAGTCTTCTACTTACATAACAGGTTGAACTGCAGCGCAGGAAGGAAAGGCCCAGACTAGCTCCATCCTTCACACTGTACATTGCTCTCAATTCCTTTTAGCTAGATTAGGGTGCTCTGAACTAATAATCTTCGGTTCTCATGGTAGAAGCCCTGAGCAGGATTTTGGCTGCTTTTTTTTCTTTATTTGAAGGTGTGGGTTGCGGGGGGGGGGGGGGGGGGGCACCGGGGGATGGACACACGACACTTCCACATAGCTCTTGCTAGTATGGAACGGGCTAATACCATTAATACCAGAAGACGACCTTGAACTCCCCATCCTCCTATTTTCACTGCCCACATTCTGGATTACATGCCCCAGCCGCCACACAAAGCATTCATTTTAAAAACAACTCAATGACACCTTTTCAGAGAAAGCAACACTTAAGGGAGGAACTGTGTGTATGATGACCATCATCTGTTGTACATGTCAGTCAGCTCTGTAAGGACAGTCTCTGTGGCTCACACATCCAGGATCCATATTCCCTGGACCACAACAAACCATGCAGTAAGCGTGTGATGGACAAAGGCATTTAAGCCAGCTCAGTATTTCAAGCACCCATTATGAACCAAGCAGTACTAGCAGCAATATGAATCAAACATTGACTCGTACTTGGGTGGTATGTGCCCACCCCAAGACAATCGAAGCCTTACAAGTGTTACTCCTGTTTAGGCAAATAAAGAATCGGGCCTCGTATGAATTCTCCTCACCTGGAAATGGAGGAAGCAGGATTTGAACCTAGGTCCTCTACTCACTTGCCTCCCTACTCACTTGCCTTCCAGGCTCTGTTTGTGTGTTTTTTTCCTCCCGCACACACAGGAGAAGGGATGAGCTCCCCACCTATCCCTGCTGGCAGTGACTCAGACAGGAACTTGCATTACTGTCTCCTCCACTCTGGAAGCATCACCGGATTCTAGGGTGGGATCTGCAGGAGCTGCAGCAGCACCCTGCCTGCTCTCAGTGCTGAAGGCTTGTGTGGGATCTGCAGGAGCTGCAGCAGCATCCTGTCTGCTCTCAGCGCTGGCCTTGCTAATTAGATCCTCTTTCATTCTCTGAGCATTTCCCCTCACTTGACTGACTTGCTAATCTTAGTGGCATCCCTCTAATGCAGAAGACAAGCATAATTAGTCCTAGCGGGAGATGAACAACAGAAGGAAAAACACTGGACCTCTGTCCGCCTCCTGTCCTGTGCACCTCTTTTCCTGGAAGAAGTGTTTTTAGCTTTCTCTTTTCCTTCCACACTGCTTTTTGGCGTTCCACTTCCGATAATAATTTGTGTCTGCTTTGACTCTCAACGCACAAATTTGGGGCTCAAAGATCCCGCATAGTTTATTTTTTAGCTTTTGGATCATCTCTGTCTAACTTGAGTCTTCCATTGCTCTGGGCTTGTGGCAGAACCAGTCTCGGTTTCGATTGCTGACTATCCTATGTCAGTATCCAGGAGCAGAGAGCCACCTCCCAACTTCCGTGAGGCTGTGGTCTCTGCTGCCAGGTGCTGGGATGCCAGTAATCCATGCCTTCAGATCCAGTGCTCTGCCAAGCAGAATTCGGTTATTAGCCTGATCAGGTGAGATAGAGTCTCACTGTGGGGCCCTGGCTCACGCTGTAGACCAGGCTGGCCTTGAACTCACAGAGGTCTGCCTGCTTCTGCCTCCTGAGTGGTGGATTAAAGGTATGTGCCACCACACCCAGCCCAATAGCTATTCTGTGAAACGACAAGAAAGCAAGTCTCAGTCCTCAGGTATCTGCCACAGTGTTGACCCTTCCAGGGCTCTCTCCTGCTTTTCAGTTTCTGTGATGAGTGCTGGCTCTTACCACAGCCACAGACATTGTTTCCCCCAAACAGGGGAGAGAGAAGGGCCCAGGGGTCCTCTTGAGATGCATATCAGTATCAGGGCCTTTGAGATGAGTATCAATTATAGGAGCCCACTTGAGATGTATGTGGGTACTAACAGGGGTGGGGGAGGGGAACGGAGGACAAAGCTTGCACCTCTCATTCTCTTTCTCTATAGCAGAAAAAAACAACACAGTAGACAACATCCTCTAAGTCTGCACACCAAAAAAATAAAATTAAAAAAATTAAAAAAAGATGTTCTCAGAGAAGCAGCAGCAAGACAAGACGGAACTGTTCTGCCATGGCTGCCATAACTAAGCACCATGGAACTGGAGGCAAATCAAGCAACAGACCTTATTTTTGTGCCATTCTGGAAGGCAGAAGTCCAAGGTCTCTGTTGACAGGTTTGATTTCTCCTAAGGCTTTCCTTTCACTGTGCCCTCGCACACCCTTGTGGCCTGTGCACTTACTGGAGGAGAGCTCCCCTTGGAGGCCTCATCTCGACCAGTCACCTCTTGGAAGACCTTACCTCCAAATGCATGATCGCGTTCTAAGGTACCAGAGGTAGGGGAATTCAACAGATGAATTTAGGAGCAGGGTACAATTCAGCCCATGCCACAAAGGTGAACTGTGTTTCAAAAACACCTCAGATTTACCCCCCCCCCCCCCTTTGCTGCCTGTAAGTGGCAACTACTTCCTTGTAGGTTTTGGAGTATAGAGCTCTGCATCCAGATTCCTCTTTCGACATCCCCTAGCTGTGGAAACTAGGGGACAAACTCAGACAAGTTGTTCGACCTCTCTGAGCTCCGGAGGCCCTGTCTGTAAAACGCAGAAAAGAGTGTCCACCAGAAGGTGTAGCATGAATCTTAAAAGTTGTTATTTATAAAATCAAACCCGAGGCCAGTTATTGGGGTGAATACTGGAAGGTCAGAGAGACAGAACAAGCCACAGCTATCTCACCTCACCAGTTCCTCAGCTGGTCCTGTTTCCTCAGACTGGAAGCTTCTGTGTCCTCATCCCAATGACTCTCAGCTGAACTGTGCTGCTCTAAAGCCTGAAAGCTTAACCAGCCGAATGCTTAACCAGCCAAATGCTTCTAGTTTCTGGTCCTCACACCTTATATATCTTTCTGCTTTCTACCACCACTCTCTGGGATTAAAGGCTGGCTTTCTGGGATTAAAGGCGTGATGAGTCACCATGCCTGGCTGTTTCCAATGTGGCCTTGAACTCACAGAGATTCAGAGGGATTTCTATCTCTGGAATGCTAGGATTAAAGGTATGAGTGCCACCATGTTCTAGCCTTTGTATCTAGTGGCTGTCTGTTCTCTGACCCCAGATAAATTTATTAGAGGACACAATATTTTGGGGAACACAATACCACCACAAGAAGGTGCTTCAGAGAGTGCATGAGACAGTATTGCTAGCACACTAGACGAAGGTAGCATGGACCACCATGAGAGATGCATCCACCTTGATGGATCCCAACTCACCCACAGGCTTTAGTCTCCCCGCTGTTTCAAGAGTGGGAAATCACCTCCTCAGCATCTTCTCAGCCGTGATGTTTAACACACTGTGTCATGAAGGTGCCCAGAAACTGCCCTAGGGAAGGCGGGAGGCTTAGACGGATGTGGAGAAGCAGGGATAGACACCTTAGAGGAGAGGCTCCTACCTCACATGACTGACATTTGCTCCAGATAGTCACGCCTGGGGGCAGGGAGGACGTTCTGTCAGCAGCCTTCTTGGCTTCTGTATACCAGACGCCAGTGGCTCCTGCTCAGTTACAACCACCAAAAATGTTCCCAGACACTGCCAAATGTCACTTGGAGTACACAGTCGCCCCAACCAAGAACTGCTGCCCTAGAATGACTCCAGGGCTTAGGTCAGTGGGTCCTAAATGGATGTGCCCTGGACGCTCCAGAAGGAATCTCAAAGAGCAGGTGCCTGGGCCTCTTTCCCAGAGGATCTGATTCAGTGGGCCTGCTGTGGAGCCCGAGAAACCATGTCTCAGTCCTCTGAGGTGCTGCGGGCACTGCTGCTCCTGTACCATTTGGGAACGGCCATCTCAGTGACATTCATGTCCAGGTGCTGAGTCCTTTCTGGGCTGAGACAACAGCTGTAGAGTGGAAAGAATCCTGTAGACATGGGCTTGTTCATTTGTTTGTTTGTTTGTTTGTTGTTGTTTCCAGACAAGGTCTCACTATGTAGCTCTGACTGTCCTAGAAATCTCTCTGTAGACCAGGCTGGCCTCTAACTCACAGACATCTGCTTGCCTCAACCTCCTAAGTGCTGGGATTATGAGGCTGGGCCTCTATCCCCAGACGTGGAGCACACTCAGACAAGATCTCCCTGACCCTGTGCCCAAAGGTGGAAGGATGGGAAGAGAGTGACGATAAATGGGGTCAGGCTATGAGTCAGGAAAAAGTCCGCGGGGCACAGCAAGGCTGTGGAAGAATACTGACCCCAGCAGTTTCCCACACAGAGGCCCAGCACTGGCCAACATTCATGGGATTCAGATGTATCTCTATTTTAGTCACTTCTTCGGGTACTAGGGTCACATGAAGAGTCTCACAGACAGAAAAAAACAACCAAAACAAAATTAGAAACAACAACAACAACTTTGACTTCATAGAACTTACACTATAATGAGTGAGACAGGGAACAAGGACACTAAACAGTGAAACATATTAAAAGAGTAGTATGTACATAAGAAAGAACAAATCAACGTTTTTGTTTTGTTTTACTTTTATTTCACTTGCATTGGTGCTTTGCCTGCATATATGTCTGTATGAGGGTGTTGGATCCCCTGAACAGGAGTTACAGACAGTTGTGAGCTGCGATGTGGGTGCTGGGAATTGAACCCGGGTCCTGTGGAAGAGCAGTCAGTGCTCTTAACCGCTGAGCCATCTCAGAGTTAGTGGGACTGGAAGGGGCAGGTGGTTACAGTTTTAAATAATGTGGTTTTCAGTAGTGTGCTAGTACAGGGGAATCAATGGCAAAGGTCCTTTTTGTAGCCATTGCCGATTTCAATGGTGCAAATATGCACACCAGGGCAGACGGCAAGCTGTGAGGCTGGCACTATGTAAAGATTACAGAGAAGCACACAGTGGCATAGCCCTCTGCAGTGTTTCTACCAGGTATGACAGGTGTAAATAGCCTGGGGTACATAACAGTAAAGAGTAGGGAAAGGATCAGTTTAAGCCAGGCATGGCAGGGCATGCCTTTAATCCCAGCACTTGGGAGGCAGAGGCAGGCGGATCTCTGTGAGTTTGAGGCCAGCCTGGGCTACAGAGTGAGTTCCAGGACAGCCAGGACTCTGCAGAGAAACCCTGTCTCAAAAAACAAAACAAAACAACACAAACACCCCCCTCCAAAGAAAAACAAAACAAAAAAAGGAAAGAAACATTTAAAAAATACTTTATTTGTTTTTATTTTAAGTGTGTTAGAGTTTTGCCTGAATGATTGTGTGTGTACCACATGCATGCAGTGCCCAAAGAGGCCATAAGGGGGCACTGGATCACCTAGAACTGGATTTATAGATGGTTGTGAGTTGCCATATGGGTGCTGGGAACAGAACACCGGTCCTCTTGAAGAGCTGCTAGTGCTCATAACTGCTGAGACTTCTCTCTAGTCCCCAAATTTGAGTGTTTTAAAATCCCGCTTTCTGATATAAAGTACACATATTTTGATTTTTATTAATGGCACGACCAAGTTTCCTGAAAATGTAGCAGTCTGTTCTTTTGATCTAAGACTCACTAGCAGTTAGGAGACGAAGTTAAGTCCTTGTTGAGGAGGTAAGTTCAAACAGAAACCTGAAGGTAAGGAGGGGAAAGGTAGACGGACATTCATGAATGAGCAGCTGTGTCCTCTCCTGGGAAAGGAACACCTGTAGCTGGGTGCCCCCATAGCCCTGCGCTGGCACATGCTGCCCCCTGAGTCCCAACAATCCCAGTCCTCTTGCCAAAGTCACAGATGGTCTTTGGGGCAGAATTCCTCATTTCTATCAGGTTTCTCTAAATCTTCTTTGGAAAAAGAGGAGGCTGGGGAGATGATATTAATACACAAATGACCCGACTCTGCGACACCGTGACTCAGTTGTGTCAGCTTTTGCTGTTACCACCCCGTTACTCCGCTCCTGTCTGCCTCCCCCAATCAGACGTCTGGGGACTACCTGTCCTGCCTGGGCTTGATATCCATACATGTTACCGATGAATGGTTAGCACCGCTGTGTCTCTGTGATGGCTGAAGACATGAACGGGCCTCAGAAGAGGCGCTTCCCTTGGGTGAGCCCTACCAGCTGGGGTCCACTCTGCTGTCGTGCAGCTCGCCCAGCTCTTCTCTAGGAAGGTGAGACAGAAGTGAGCCTGCAAGCAGCCGCCGTGGCTAACTGGCCATCGCCACCACACCTGGGGCCAGCTGAAGCTTAAGAGCTGGTCAGGTGGTCTTCATAGCAATCCAGCAGATGGTGTCCCATAATTTTAAAGGACCATCTCCTCTTTACCCAGTAGAAAAATGAGGCTGGGAACGGCAAAGTCAGCCAAGGTCACCCAAGTCGTAAGTGACAAAGGTTTCCCCGCCTGGGTGAGAACCAGTTCCAGGTAGTAAGGTGGTCAGCCATGTGGAATATTAACTACCGTCCTCGCAGGCTTGAATGAGTGTTCTTTAGCACCACAGCCATGCTTGAGAGCACGGGGAAGGAATCGGTGACTCCAGCGGGGTGGGGAGCCAGGGGCACCGTCACGGTGCTGTCCACAAAGAAAAGTATAGGGGCTCTGGTCCTCCCGCCCGGAGTGTAAGGGTGGGTTGCCAGGAAGGTAGCTAGGATCTCCCGAGTGGCCTGGGCATGTTTCAGTTATTAGTTTATATATTCACTGAAACAAGCTAGAATGATACAATTAATTTTTTTTTTAACTAATTTTATCGCTTTCCTGGTATTTCCCACTGTGGCAACAGACAGCTGAGGCCTCAGGGGAGGGGCTTATTAAGGAGAAAGGCACAGAACCTGAAACTCCTTCCTGGCTTTGCTATTGTCAAGCCCAATCTCTGTCAGAAATGGAGAGCATAGCTAGGTATCCCCATAAAGTTTGCTTTGGGGAGGTGGTTGGAAACGTTAATAAGAACAGAGATGACAGGCAGGCATGATGTCTCATGCCTTCGATCCCAGCACTCAGGAGGCAGGCAGACTTCTGTGAGCTGGAGGCCAGCCTGGTCTACACAGGGAGTTCCAGGATAGCCAGAGCTACATAGTGAGACCCTGTCTCAAAATAAAAAAAACTGAGGGGTGAGATGGTTTCAGAACAAGGATTCCTAGGGTCTGGAACTACCCAGAAACTCTGGGAAGCCCAGGGATGGGGGTGCTGTGCCTCCTTGCCACACAGAGCCTTGGAGGAAGTAGGGATCCCCCAGAAGTAAACGTTTACAGTGACAAACCCTCAGAGAAACCCAAATAGAGCCCCCATGATTCATCCTAGCACATGTGACCTGAGGAAGGCCCCATGTGACCTGAGGAAGCATGGAGGTGGTAGTGTCCCTGCTAGATGTCAGTTGTTATTATGACAAGACATTGAAGCCCTGGGGACTGGCACCTTGAGTTCTACTTGGTCATTTAATGTCTCACAAGAAACCCAGACACCGGGAGTCTCACAGGAAACCCAAGAGACCGACGAATTAACAACAGTTAATGCCAGTGCTTCGAGTCATGCCATGGCATAGTGCAATTTACCACAATCCTAGCAAAAGGGTGAAGAAAATCTAGCTTGAGAGCTTTTACTTTCTATCACCCCAAAATTCAGTCCATAAAAATTAAGTCTAAGAGCTAGAAACTGCAGAAAACCCTTGATGAGTCAAAAGACTTCAGGAGCCAGGCTGGGCTTCAGCGGCGGGGGAGCAGAAAAGAAACAAGCCAAACGAAGATGTGTCAGGGGCGCCTCTGTCTCCAGTCTCAGAAGTGGTGCCAGGGCTTGGCTTCCCTAAGAACTCTGTGTACCCAACTGAAGCAGGGATGGTCACTAGATACTTTGTGCTAATCTCTGAAAACAAAACAAAAAAAATTTTTTGAGCCAGACCTGGTGATATATACCTGTAGTCCTAGAAGATGGCAGTGTGTGTGTGTGTGTGTGTGTGTGTGTGTGTGTGTGTGTGTGTGTGTGTGTGCGCGCATGCGCAGAAGCAGGATAGAGAGCACAAGGTCAGTCTGGACTACATAGTAAGAGAGTGTCTGAAAACAAAGAAACACTCTTTGTCCAATTACAGACAAGTAACTGGGCTGAAAGGAAAGGCAACAGTTTTTCAAGACACCTGGCCAGTGATGCTTCCAGACACCCAGCCAAGAAGTAGAGGAATTCACCCAAAAGCCTGCTGTGGGTGTAACCGGAGACCCTCCCTCTACAGGTGTGCAAGTCCTAGCCTAGGCAAATTTGATCTTATCTAGAAGAGGGATATTTGAAGACCACACGGTTAAGGCTTGATCGCTGCGGAGACAGACATGCGCACAGGGAGAACGCCGGTAGAGATGAAGGCAGAGATTTGTAAAGCACCTCCAAGCCAAGAAATGTAGAGACTGCCAGAAAGCCAACAGGCGCAGGAGAAGTGGGAACAGTCTCTCTCTCAAAGCCTTGCACGGAGCCAACCGAGCCAGGACTTTGATCTTGGATTGGCCTCCGGAGCTGTGAGACAATGCATTTCTGACATTTGAGTCGCCCAGTCTGTGGTACTTTGTTGTGACCCCCTAGGACACTGAACAGTGTCTGACTCAACAACCTATGACTTAAGCCACCCAGTTACACAGCACTTGTGTTGAACAATTTGCTGCTAGGTTCTGGAGCCTAAACTCCGCTGTCCTGTCTGCTCTGGTCGCTTTCCTTCATTGCCTCCTTCACACTGTCTTCTCCACACTTGCATCTGAAGCCATGTCTACCTTTTCTGCCAAATGCTACTCAAGTCTCCGGGTCATTCCCCACCCCCACCCCAGATCTCTGGGGATTGCAGCATAATAAACTGTACTTAGACCTCTGGGGTGTGGCTCTTGTTCCTCCGCACCTTATCTGAAATGCTGTCCTCTGTTCACCCGGAGAGCTCCAGGGTGCTTCCGGTCTCCCTTCTCCAAGACCGAAGCATTCAAACAGCACTTTTAATAAGCCAGTGGACACAGTCATCCTCTGTGGTGGCTACAATGTTCTGGGGTGGTAAATTCTTCAAAGCATGCTCCCCAGACTGCTGATCCTGCATTCTTCTTCCTTGGGGGGGGGGGGGCTTCTCGAATTTGCTTTACCATATAAAAAGGATACACCTTAAATAACTCTGTACTTGGCATATAGCTACCTTAACAACAGGGCTTTCAATATGAAGAACCCCTTATTCCAGCTTTGTTCCTCTCGGCACTCTGTTTTAGCAAGCTCCATCATCACCAGTCTGAAACAGCCATAGAAGAGATTCTGGACCCTGGAAACCTTTAACTGTGGACAGTAAGAGCACTCAAATGAAATGAACATCCAGGTCGGCCTGCATCCCCTCCACTTCCAGAAGGAGGCAGAGGCCCCTTTCCTCTACGATTAGAGCACAGGCTGACTGGGAGCAGAAGGCAGCCCAAGGACAACAGCTTGGGCAGTGTAGCCCACTGGGACTCTGGCCTTTGAAGGTTACACAGGTTTGCAGGAGCTCAGCAGACAATGCTTCCCCTTCCGGGGACAATCAGTCCAACGTTCATGAGGAAACCTCTTACCTGCACACATTTCCAGAGGAGGCTGAGGCATGCCTCTCCTCAGCAGATTCCGGCCAGGACTGAAGGCTCCATACCTAGAGGGCAAAGGGGGATGAGGAAAACCACCCAGAAAAGGAGACCTTCCTTCCCGAGACAGGAAAACCAAGCAGAGGCTGTCCCATGGAGGGGACAGCCTTGGAGATGCCAAGGAGTGCGGGGTCTGTTTGAGAACTGAGCAAACCAAGAGGGGAAGGAGGTGGAAGCTGATGAGCTACTACGAGTACTCTCCTGCCAAGCACCGAGAGCAGGAACACAGCCAGCAGCAGGGTCTCCTCAGCCCAGCGGAGATTTTAAGAAGCCAGAGTTGATCATAGCTGCAGAACACTGACACGTCTAATTTGTTTCTTTTCTTTTTCCTTATAAAATCTGAGCCAAGAAGAGTTCACACATATCCAGGAAACCATTGTGGTCCTCACCGAGGAAGCGTCTGGGAAATGTCTGATGCACTCGTGGTACAAATTGCCCCTCCAGCCTGAGCATTATACAAACCTGTACTCTGAAGATCTGAGGAAGTTTGAGAGAAGGCCTTCCTCTCCCCACTCCCTGTACCACACTCCTCTTTACTCCTGCCGGATCCCTCTCTTCCTTTCTCTTCTTCAGACTGGCAAAGATCCCACGGTGGTTCTAAGTTCTCAGCAGCCCGTTTGCAAGCGACCGAGACAGAAGCACTCCCCTCTCCTCTGTGAGGTGGGCCCTAAGTATGTTTAAAGCAGGCCTGCATCACGATTGATCACAGGTGACCCGAGGCCAGGCCACTTGCGCTGTCTGACAGCAACCAGCTGGACTGCTATTCCAAACTAACAAAAGTATTAGAATACAATAGAGGTTATCGCAATCAGATCGTCTTTTCAGAATGGTAAATCAGCTCTTAAAATGGAAATGCATCATGCCATTTCACATTCGTTTTCTGTTTCTAGATTCTAATTATTTCAGAGGAGGATGCTGGAGCCTCTTGCCTCACATGCTTCTTTGAGTCCTGAGTGTGAACAATGCTCATGCTAGTCCGGGAGGAGCTTGAAGCAGACTGGATGGAATATTTCTGCTTCTGGGATTCTACGGACTCTCCTTGAACATCTAACAGCCGCCTTCCTCGGATCACTGTCTCTGGCCCCATGAGGAATGGCTTGTACCCCCACTATTGCCTGAAACACAGACACACAGATGTTATCGTTGGAAAAGCAGGGAGCTCACCAGTCAGAATGGGTGCAGTGATAGAGGAAAGCTCTGGAATCTCTCTCTGATGCTGGCTGTTCAGCATTTAGCAGTGAGATCTACGGTTTCCAGAGTAGGATCCACTTGGAGGCATTCAGTGGGGCCTCCAGGGTTCTCTAGATGCTCCCACTGATACAGGCAGAACAGTACTTTGGTATTTCTCCTCACAAGGCTGTGGGCAGTTTGAGAGTATGGGTGCTGTCCTGCTCAAGTACCTAGTACACACTGGCTAATAACAGGTGCTTGTAAGTACCTGTGCAAACTTGAATTCTACCTGTTTATTTCGACATTTGCTATTTTTACTGTTGTAGGCAGTCTGGGGGATGTAAACAGTTAAGAGCCGAAGCCTCCCTTCAGTGAGTTTTCAGCCTAGTTCCCAGACTCGGGTAGAGACTGTCTTATTCACCCTGGCATCCCAGTGTCTACAGAGCTTGGTTGGGAGCAGACCTCAGCCGGCTTGATTGATTGGCTGTCACCCCATGTGTCTGGGCTGGAGGAGTTGCTTCAGACAGGTCACTCATCATCTCCCCTCCAAATCTGCCAGCCCAGCAAACAGCTTGCAGAATCATTCCCAGCAATCCCACACATGACTGTGGTCAACCAGGAACACAAGCCCCGAGAACACAACGCTCCTCTCTTCCTCCAGCTCTTTCAAAATGAACTGGAGTATTAAAACGGGGTCGCCGTTGTCCTGGTCATAACGATCTCGTCAACGGAATTGCAGGGTTTTAGGCCAACAGTGACCACATATACCTTTGCAGTAATCAGAATCAATGCTCTGGACAGTGAGAGCAAGAGCCGGTAAACAAGGCTGTGGTGTGGACTCCCTTGACCTAGACTTTCAGGAAGGAGCTGACTCACTGCCCAGACCAGCACTCCCCACATTGCTCCGAGCCAAACAAACTCCTGTTTTCCCAGCTGCGCATGATGCCTTCACTCCACCAAAGCCACTTGCCAGAGAGCAAGAGGAGAAACCCAGATTCGCTTTGCAGGGAGGATGGCTGCTGCAGCTGGACTCTGTTTGTCCCTGCTCGTGAAGGGTCAAGACATGCAAAAAGAGAGGAAGTTGGGCTTTTTAGTCACTGAAAGGGAAGCAAATATTTTTCTCCTGTTTAGCGATCTGGCCGTGTTATTACTCAGCTTGCAAACTTCAGTGACATGCTTCGGACTCCTTGGTGTCAGCTCCAGGCCCTTTGAAACTTGTTTGAGATCTCTCCAGCCACACCTGTCCCACTTCCTCCCACTCAGAGCTGCTCTGGAGTCGTGCCAGGCCGTCGTCTCCGGCAGCGCTGCCCGTGCTCTCCTCTGTGGCTGTCATCCGTGGTGCTCTACATGCGCCTTCTCACCTCTCTGCTTTCACTCACACCGTCGCCCCTTCACCTTGGAACACCCTTCTTTCTCCACAGCAGTCTCAAGGAAATGCCAACTCGGCTTTTGCTTTTTTTTTTTTTAAAAAAAAAAAACTTTGTTTTTTGTTTCTTTGGCGGATGAAACCCAGGATGTCACACAGGCTGACCATGTACTCTAACACTAAGCTACAACAGCAGCCCGCCCCACCCCCCTTCCAGCTCATCTCTCAAGACAGATCCAAAGGTTCCTTGCACTGTCTCTCTCACCCCAGTAGCAGAATCAGTGGCACCTTCACCTGATTCTCCACAGCATGATTTATGTGTGTCTCTTCTGGTCCTTATTCACCATATCACCCACCCACCCATTCATTCATTCATTCATTCATTCAACAATATCCACTCTCTTTGCCCTTTGTTCCAGATAATATGGTAAGTCCTGGGAATCCAGGTAATTAAGTCCCCATATAGAGGGGGGCTCAAAACAGTACACCCATTTTTATAGGACAGAATTATACTTTTTTTGTGGTAAAGGTAAGTATTAGTGGTTTTTTTTAGATCAAAGGAAGACCATATACTCCAGTCTGATGGATAGATAGTAGATTATCTGGAAGGCTTCCTAGAGGAGGTGGCACCCACACAGCCCAAAGGACAGGTGCTTTCTTATCTATTTCCCATTTCTTGGCAGAAGATTCCCTGAGGAACGAGGTCAGGCACAGATCATATCAAATCAGGTCATTTATGCTACGTGTTTATTGAGTCCTTTGCAAAGAGACAAACTGTCACTTTGATGTAGTTTGAAAAGTAGCAAGTAGCAGCTGAGAGCAGGGGGAGAGGATGGAGGAGACAGCAGAGGAACTCCAGGATTCGTTCCCAGTTTAGGAAGCAGGTACATGGTAGATTGGAGTTGGAGCTGTCCTGGGAGGGTGCCGGGCTGAGCGCTCCTCAACACAGTGAGCACTGCAGGGGGAAGGGTATCAGTTGGTGCTGGCGTCACAGAACCAGCACTGCTGGAATGCTGCAGGAGACAGCTGCCGGCTGCAGGGAGAACTGTATGCTGTTCCTTTTGCTTCAAAAGAGAGTTCCTCCTCTTTTTTTTCTCTTTTATTCTTCTCCCATACAGTACATTCGGACCAGTTTCCCCTCCCTCCATTCTTCTAAGTCCCTTCCCCCATCTTTCCTCTCCCCCAGCCACTCCTCCTTCATTTCCCTTAAAAAAAGAAAAGGCAGTCTCCCAGGGATATCCAGGAACATGGCCTAACAAGTTACGATGAGACTAGGCATACATCCTCATTTCAAGGCTGGATGAGGCAACCCAGTAGGAGGAAAGGGTCCCAAGAGCAGACAAAAGAGTCAGACACACCCCCACTTCCACTGTTGGGAGTCCCTCAAGAACGCTAAGCTACACAACCATAAGGTATATGCAGAGGACCTAGTGCAGACCCATGAAGGCTCTGTGGTTGCCGCTTCAGTCTCTGTGAGCCCCTATGAGCCCTGCTTAGTTGAGTCTGTGGGCTCTGTTTCCATGGTGTCAAGGGAGAGTTTCTATTCTATTGTGGCTGAGATGAGATGAGAGGTCCACTTTCCTGCATGTTCCTCTGGCTCACTATCTTTAGACACCAGAAATCTCTGCTGTGAATCACTCATCTTTTCCATGTGTGGACCATTTTGACATCTCACCATAAGGGATTATAAAGGACTTGACTGGGGCTGGAGAGATGGCTCAGAGGTTAAGAGCACCGACTATTCTTCCAGATGTCCTGAGTTCAATTCCCAGCACCCACATGGTTGCTCACAACCATCTGTAATGAGATCTGGCACCCTCTTCTGTGTACACAATAAATAAATAAACCTTTAAAAAAAGAGAGGAGAGAACTGACCTTCTCAAATTGTCCTTTGACCTCCACATGTGTGCTGTGGCATGCACACCCACACACATACCAAATAAATAAAATACAAGAAAAACAATCAAGGGCACTGGAACTCTGAATAAAAAAAAGTCAGCACCTTCATACATAAAGAGTAAGAAAAAATAAAGGACTTGAATATTAGGTACAAGACTGAATAAGGCACTCAGTTGTTAACTATGTTACTACTGTTCAGTAATTGGGGCTACTGATAGAGTGCTATTGTGAAATCAATTGTTAACAACTAAGAGTTGAATTTTAGATATTAGGATTATTTAAGGTTCCAATATGATTGGGGATGACACTTCAACCCAATTTTATTTCCCCTACCTTTTTCATAGATTTATGATAAAAGTTAAGTAAAAGATAAAATAGTTTTATTTTTCATATTGGGGGAAATCTAAGCTGGAATTTAATTGTCAAAAATTCTTTATTAAAACCACTAATCTCCTATGATTTTAATACATCATTAATACATCCTAAATAATCCCTTTCTCAAGATCTGGCTCTCTCTACAGCCTCCTTGAGTTCCCATTTGACTTCTAGTTTCATGCTTCACACACATGGTTCTAAACAGATGCAAGGTATACAGGTCTTTTCAAACAATCTGCTCTTTGTAATTCTTCATTGCTAGTCTGTTGATGTAACCAACCGTCTTATTAAATAAGAAACACAGAAACAATGTAAAAGAGAAAGCCGAGAGGTCAGAGCTCAGAGCTAAAATCTCACCCTTCCTCCTGCTGTCCCAGCTTCGCGAAAGAGAGCTACTTCCTGTCTGTACGCCTTTTTTTATAGTATTATTGTTCTGCCTTCTCATTGGTTGTAAACCCAAACATGTGACGGCCTCGTCACTGTCTGAATGTACAGCCCCCTAGGTCTTAAAGGCATATGTCTCCAATGCTGGCTATATCCCTGAACACACAGAGATCTATGGGATTAAAGGCGTGTGCCACCACCGCCACACACTTGCTATGGCTCTAATAGCTCTGACCCCCAGACAACTTTATTTATTAACATACAATCAAAATCACATTTCAGTACAATTAGATTACCACCACACTAGTCTTTCCTCCCTGCACAGCTTTTTAGAGCTGCTGGGACGCAACACGTGCATCTCATTCCAGGAAAACATAGTCTCCAAGAGTAGTGGGACAAGAAGCTAACTTATCTCCCATGGCCTAGTCCCAGTGCTCTGCTTCCTCAACACACTGGACTGGCTTTGTCATGAACCCTGTTTCCTCCCATCTGTCTCAAGTGCATCTTCATTTCAATCTGTTTGACTGTGGACTATAGAATCCTCTTATTTGCCATGTAGATGAGATCTTATTCATGGATGGATGCCATGTCTTGGGGTAAGTGAAAGAGAGGTGGGGTGAAGTTTACCTTTCATTTATCTACATAAAAAATTTCTCTAGGTATGTGTATGCAGCACATGTACTAGACTGGGGGTAATAAAATCAGCCCTTGTCTTCATTTTATTTATTTATTTATTTATTTTAATTTTATTTTTTTTGGCTTTTTAAGACAGGGTTTCTCTGTGTAGCTTTGGAGCCTTTCCTGGAACTCACTCTGTAGCCCAGGCTGGCTTCCATCTCACAGACATAGGACTGCCTCTGCCTCCCAAATGCTGGGATTAAAGGCGTGCACCACCACCGCCTGGTTTAGGCAAGTGTTCTACCACTGGGCTGCAACCCCAGCCCCAAACAAGCTTTTTTTTTTTTTTTTAGAGTAAATCTTTTTACCATTTTTTCTCCATTCCTTTTTAAGAACAGGATTATATTCCAAAATAAATGACATTTTAATGCTTGAAACTCTTTTATTGGTCATTATGCTGTAGTTTCTTTCCCTCCATGTCAAAAGCCACAAAAAAAGAAAGAAAAAATACACGTGTTCTGGTGAGTTTCTATTGTCAACTTGACTCAACCTAGAGCTGTCTAAGAAGAAGCACCTCAGTTGAAGAACTGACTCCCTCCAACAGGTTGGCCTGTGGGCATGTCTGTGGAGTGTTCTCTTGGCTGCTGATTGATTTAGAAAGACTCAGCCTACTGCAGGCAGTACCATCCCTAAGCAGGCAATCTTGGGCTGTACAAGAAAGCTAGTAGAGCATGAGCCAGGGAGTGAACCAGTAAGCAGCCTTCCTCCATGGTCCCTGTCTTCAGGTTCCTGCCTTGCATTCCTTCCCTAACATTCCTCAGTGGTGGACTGTGACCCAGAAGTGTAGGCAAAACAAACCCTTCCCTCTCTAAGTTGTTTTTGGTCATGGTATTTGTCACTGCAAACTAATACACTCTATAAGTTCAAGGCTACGAGTGTCCAAATTTTTCTGTAGTTATTAGTAAGGTAGAATTAGTTAAAACAACAGAAAATATTAAATCTGATGCACAATAATTAAACACAGGAAGCACATTTTTTTATTGGAATTGCAGTAAGTAATAAGTCAAGTGGCTTTTTCTCAAGTGCTTCTCTTCCCTATAGTGATATTTTATTTGTAGTGAAATGTGATTTTATTTGTATGTTAATAAATGAAGTTGCCTGGGGGTCAGAGCTAATAGCAAGCCATAGCAGAAGCCAGGCAGTGGTGGCGCACACCTTTAATCCAGATCACATGACAGACAGATCTCTGTGTGTTCAAAGATACAGCCAGCATGGAGACATGCACCTTTAATCTCAATACCAACAGTAGAAGACCTGGAGGTCTGTATAGACAGGCAGTGACGAGGAAGTCATGTGGTTGGGTTTACAACCAATGAGAAGGCAGAATAAAAAGTCAATAAAAAGACAGATAGACAAGAAGTAGGTCTCTTGCTGAGGGGAAGGACAGCAGCAGCAGGAAGGGTAAGAAGAAGGGTTTTAAGTCTCAGCTCTCAGCTACTGCTTTCACCTCTTGGGCTTTTAACTCTGCATTTGGCTCTGTGTTTCTTATTTAATTAGACTGTTCATCTACACTTCCCCACAGTGAACTGTTTACTCCTGGAATGTGGCAGGGTGCAGCACCCCTTCTAATCCCATTTATGTTTTTTACAGAGACAGGAATGGAGAAACTGTTCATATAAATAAATAGGAGGGAATGGATTTAATAACACTATCAAGAAAGTCTATTTCAGAGATGTAAAAAAAAAGATCATGCAGTCATTTATCATGATCATATTTTAATGGTCTGTCCACTGACAATTCCATTAGGATGTTCTTCTGTTTCATGAAAAGATAAGAGCTAGAAACTCCCTTGTTTGCTGAGGCTTTATTTCCCAGTCACTAGAATCCAGTTCAGGGATGGTGTTTGCAACAGTCCCTTTATAAGACAGAGGCTTCTGGACAGAGGCTTCTGGACTATGAGCAGTGTACCAGTGCCAGAACATGTTTTTCTTTTGTAATGATGGAGACATGACATGCATAAAGGACAAACGGGCCATCAGGAGGAGTCATCAGACACATTATTATTTGGCAAAAGTACTCACAGGACTTGGGGACATTAACTTGACTCTTTAGCACCCTTCTTCCAGATGTAGCCTTTGGAAACCCTTCCAACAGTATATCTCTTTAAAACACACTGTGGTAAAAATCCATGTCAGGTGCCAGGATTTATTTACTTGACAACAAAGCTTTTTCTCAGAATACCTATTAATATCTGAAAGAATGAATATTCTTGGAATAGTCCCTGGGAAACAGACTTTGGAGGTTTGTTTAATAAATTTTAATTGGCTCCCCAACTAATAAGATCTAAAGCTGTGAGCTAGAGATTGTTGCAGTTGGAGAACAGATGATGATGATTATTATGATGAATGAGAAGAAGGAAAGGATGAAGAGGAGAAGGAAGAAATGGAGGAGGAGGGAGGAAAATGAGAAAACTATGGTCATTGTGTGTGGTTCATAATGCAGAGATTCCCAACAAGCCATAGCAAAGACCAAAGGGAGGGAGGGCCCTTGTGTAACCCAACAGGGTTTCTGGACAGGTAGCCGTGGACTATATAGCACTTGTTCAATAACACAACAATGTCCAAATGGTCTACAGGCTACCTCAGATTTCTCTGTTGCTATGCCATTGGGTGAGGCCATGATGTGTCCTGAGAGACAGTGTTGTGGGTCATTTGAAGCTGCAAACCTGTAGGAAGCTCTCCATTATTTTTCTTTTCTTCCACCACGAGACATGGGGAGGACATGTGGAGGACAATTGCCCTGGAGAAACATAATGGACTTTAGGCAAAGAGAAACAAATGAGAACATTTTTGCTAAGTCACTGTATTTTTATTTAAAAAAAAACTAATTAAAAAATTAACTTGTGTGTGTGTCTGTGTGAGTGTATGCCATTGCATGGAATCCAGAAGAAAGTCTCAGATCCCCTAGAGCTGGAGTTCCAGGCAATTGTGAGCCACTTACGTCGCTGCTAGGAATCTGAGCCTGAGTTCTCTGGAAGAGCAGCAAGTGCTCTTAACTAACTACTGAGCCATTTTTAGCCCTTTAATTAATTTGTGTACAATATAATTTTATTATGGCATCTTCACAAGTCTGAATCAATATAATTTGTTCTTATTCATGTTTTTCCCCACTTCCTCCCTATTGCTAGTCCCTTTCTTCTCTCCAAACAGTTTCTCTTTTGCTTTCACATCGTGCACATCTTATCACGTTTTCACCCCCCCCCCATGCCTTTAAGATCTTTTCCTCCTCTTTCAGAGTCCCCTTTCAACTTTCAGTGGTGTAGTACCGTGTGTTAGGTACCAGGATTTGCTGTTTGACAACAAAGCTTTTTCACAGAATACCCATTAATATCTGAAAGAAATACTGAGCACATTCAGTTTTAAATCTAGATTCCACATATAAGAGAAAAATACGTAGAAAAATAGAAAAAAATACAACCCACTTTCCTACAAATTTCATGAGTGCATCGTTCTTTACAGCTACATGAAAGGCCACATATCATCATCCTTTCAGCTGTTGACAGACGTGAAGGCGGCCTCCATGTCCTCACTATGTTGACTAGTTCATCAATAACCATGGCTATGCAAACATCTCTACGGTATGCTGCAAGTCACTGATATCTTGCCATCACTCATAGCAAAACTTCAGTTCTTCCGTTAAAGGGTCAATTCCTTGTGGTACTCTGGATGAGAATGTCCCCACAGGTCCATGCATTTGAACACTTGGTCTCAAGTTAGTGGCGCTGTTGGTGGAGATTGAGGAGGTTGGAGGAAGTATGTCACCAGTATGTCAGAGGTGAGCTTGGAGAGTTTAAAGACTCATGTGACGTGGCCAGTTTTTCTTCCTTCCTGCTCACAGTTTACCAGCACCACCATCATCAAAGTTGGAAACTGGAGACCTGACTCTGCTCTTCCCTCTTTCTCACGTCAGCTGTCCCGGCTCTGCCCCTCCACACCTGCCCTGAAACTGACGTTTCAGTCTCTCTCATTGATCGTTACAGAGCAGCTATTGCCTCCTTCCTGTTAGCATCTCTCCCATCCCTCTCAAACCCATCCTGTACCCAGCCTTGGGCATGAAATCCCTCAAGCTCCCACAGTTCTTTATTTAAACCTACCAAGCTCTGTGGGTAAGATCAAGTCCAGACTCTTCTCTATGACCCAGGACCTCTGAGGCGAGCTCCCTGTCCACCTCTATGGCACACTGCTCACACTTTCCACCAATTCACAGGGGTGCGCTAACCGTGGAAGGAAATGCTCCTCTTGCGATCTCTGTTTTGTCCTCTGGGGAGCATCCCTCACCATAGCAGTTCTGTGGACGGAGCTGGCGGGGCGGCTGTTGTGGCGTCTCATGCACAGGACTTTCTGATTCAGTGGCTTTACAACACACACAGAGAGCTGGGAGGAGGACAGCGGGGCTCCTGGGGAGGTGGCCAACAGCAGAGTCCGGGTAGTCAGGTTGCATATCTGCTCTGACACTTGTCAGCTGCGTGGGCCTGCGTAATCTCTCTGGTGTCCGCACTTGGAAGTAGAAAAATGCCACTGAAGTGCCCCAGAGTGGGCCAAGGGCAAGTTGCAGTAATTGCAGTAGTGTTAAAATTCTACAACTCAGTGTCAGGAGTGGACACTTTCTTTTTTTTTTTTTTTTTTTTTTTGGTTTTTCGAGACAGGGTTTCTCTGTGTAGCTTTGCGCCTTTCCTGGAACTCACTTGGTAGCCCAGGCTGGCCTCGAACTCACAGAGATCCGCCTGCCTCTGCCTCCCGAGTGCTGGGATTAAAGGCGTGCGCCACCACCGCCCGGCAGGAGTGGACACTTTCTATGGGGATTTGGAGGAGGCAGATGAAGGCACTTTGTGAGCAGCCGCAGCTCTGCTACTCACTTAGCAATGCCCACAGAGAAAGTTAGTTCTGTTTCCTGACCTCCGGCTCTCCCTGGAAGCAAAGATGTTGAGCCACTTCAGAGTCTTTGGACTCGTCCCTAGTGTCCTGTCAGCTATACGATGCTGGTTTATGAGCTGTGGGTTGCCCCAAAGTGGTCTGAGCATCCATCTCTTTTCTCCTCTCATGTGCTCACCGGGGCACCTATCACTGACGATGACATCACTGGCCCTTCTATCAGCCTCCCTCTCCCATGGATGGAGGGGAAACAGGCTGGTTGTGTCCTGAGCCAGAAGGTTAGAGATATTGTGTTTCTCGCACTGTAACAACGAGGGTAGCTCTGTCCAAAAGAGCAATCTAGAGTTCTGGCATGAGTTCCCTGCTCAAATGCATGGAATTTACTGTCATATGACTGCAAAGTGTGATAGATTCTTGTCAGAACCAGGTCAAATCCAGGTCCATCCCAAGGCCCATTGTCTGCCTACATGACGTCTGATCACCTCTTACAACTTCTAGGGGTCTGGTCATAAGAAAGGGGTCTGCTCCCTCTCTGCTCACCTCTGAAATAGTAGCTTGAATGACTTTCCTCTTATCCTTAATGCTTCATTGGTGTTTCATTGTGCAGTTTGAAGTTAAAATGTAATAAAGTAAATAAAGCCATACTGCCCTTTTAATTAGTTTCTTTTCATAACTCATTTTTCTTTTTAAAGATTTATTAATTTTATATGTGTATGTGTGTGTGTGTGTGTGTGAGAGAGAGAGAGAGAGAGAGAGAGAGAGAGAGAGAGAGAGAGAGAGAGAGTATATATATGTACTGCCTATGTGCAAATGCCCATGGAGGCCAGAAGAAGGTGTTAGACCCCTTGGAACTGGAGTTACAGGGAGTTGTGGACCACCATGGTACAGGAACTGAACCCTGGTTCTCCGGGAGAGCAGCTCTTAACCACTGAGCTATTTCTCCAGCCCCTAGTTAAATGACATTTTTAAAGTTTTATTTTATTTTATATGTACGAATGCATTGCCTGCATGTGTGCATGAGTACCATACGTGTGCCTGGTGCTTTCAGAGGCCAAACGAGGATGCTCTGGAACTGGAGTTACAAACAATTGTGAACCACCATGTGGGAGCTGGGAACTGAAAGCTTGTCCTCTGCAAGAGCAGCAAGTGCTCATAACCACTGAGCCTTCCCTCCAGCCCCTGAGTAAGTGATTTTTTAAATAGCTTTATGCTTCCCATATATTTGGAGTAGTCGGAATGAAAGTCTCTGAAAGAGGGTATGAACTGAATGGTACTTATTTGGCCACAGTGACAGGAGACAAATGCTGTCATGCCCCAAAGCCACAAAGCTGGGTACAGTGATTGTCCCTTTATTCCTCCCAGCTCTGGCTTCAATATGTCCCCTACAGTTCGTGTGTCAGAAACTTAATCCCCAGTACAATAGTGTTGGAAGGCCGCACATGTGTGGGTTGACTAGGTCAGGCCTCTGCCTTTGTGGGTAGGTGGAGATCCTTATCTTGGTGGTGGGGATTGACCTTCTGCTTTCCACCATGGGATGATGTATCAGGCCCTCAGGAGATGCTGATGCCTTCATATTTCGCTTGTTAGCCTCCAGAATGAAGAGGATTACAAAGTGAACCTTGCCAGTCTGTGGTGTTCTGGTATCATAACCCAAAACGCACTAAAGCTCTACAAAGTTTGAAATTCATGGAAGGATAGTCCCAGGCAGGTTCTCCTGAGGGGGGGGGCGGAGCTCATGGCCAAGAATCTAAGCTATCTGGCATTCACCTATCCTTTGGCACCTCATGCTTCTGGCATCCCTTTGTGTACTGGTAGAGTAGGAGAAGGATGGGTCAGAGAAAGAGATTTGCTCTCTGTCTCATAACTACTGTGTCATGTGTTCATGCACAGATCACATTCTGAAGTATTTTATCCTTTCTCCACTTATTCCACAAGCAGTTACTGAATGCACATTATGTAAGTGCCAGGCTCTATGTGAACTGGATACTGGAGGCCTCCCTCTCCAGGATGTTCCTAATGCTGTTTATTTGACAAGTCAAGCAGATGTAGAAAATGCCAAATGAGTTCTGTAGAAACGGGTGCCTTATTAATAGCATAATTGCAGGTATATTTAAACAATTATTTCAGACTAAAATCACAGGAGGACACTGATCCTGTTTCCATTGTAACCCTCACCCCAAAAGCTAGTCCATGAGTAATTAATGTTTGTGAAGAGGGAGGCTTAAGTGGGGAAGAGCGAGAAGGGACTGAGAGAGAGAGGGGAAGGAGGAGAGGAGAACGCAGCTAGTCTCCCAGAAGAAGGGTGAAACGGCATTGTGAACCAGCTGGGAAGTGTAGAGCAAAGCCTGCTAGAACATGGAGAAAGAGAGGAAATGGTTGAAAACAAGGGAATGTCAAGACCTCCGGTGCCAAGCTGGGTTGACGGGGTTGTTCTCCATCTGGAAATGTCTGTGAGGACATGTCGGTGAGGACATGTCTGTGTGCGGCTGTGCAGTGCCCAGGCTGAGGCACCTTGGCTCCCCTGAGAGGTGAGCTACACCTCTGGCCAGAACCAAGGATGCCTGGGGACGGAGTCCCGTGCTATGGACTGTGCAGTCTGGACTCAGAATGAGCTGCCTCCAGCCTAGGATGCCAGGAGTCCAGAGTTAGTGTCTAGCCTACATGTCCCTGAGGTGCTGTTGGGTGAGGAATCTGCGAAGAAGGAATCGATACACACAGTATTTTGAAACATCCCTAGACCCTTGTCATAAAAATGTCTTTGACCGCCGGGTGGTGGCGGCGGCGGCGGCGGCGGCGGCGGCGCACGCCTTTAATCTCAGCACTCGGGAGGCAGAGGCAGGCGGATCTCTGAGGCCGGGCCTGCTGCTTTCATTGCAGGTTTTCCTCCAATTCTTGCGTCACTCCTACAAGGCAGGTGCTTTGGAGGTGCTTTGGCTACCCCCGGGAGCCAGAGAAGGAAGTGAGGCCCAACTAACTGGCTTAAGTCACACGTCCATCCGTCTGGAGGCTCCTAACCACAGTGGTAGAAATAGGATTCATAGGCAGGTGACCCAAGTCAGGCCACACTGGACCGAGGTGGGCTAGGCAGGCCCTGATGGCAATGAGCTGTGGTTTCAGTTGAAACGCAGACAAAAGATTACTAATAAAATAGTTAAAAGTATGTTTAAGGCTTCCTTCTCTTGGACATGTGATCCTCAGTTTTTCATTTTCTAGAATGTCATGTTTTTGTTTAAGTTAAAATGTTAAAAAGTATGATTTTTTTTCTTTTTTGGAGTTTCATTATGGTAGACGGAGTTTCTGTCAGGACCGCTAGCTCCAAAATAAGCACACAGAGACTTACTATTAATTATAAATGCTTGCCCGATAGCTCAGGCTTATTACTAACTAGCTCTTCTAACTTAAAAGAGCCCATTTCTATTAATCTATATTCTGCCACGTGGCATTACCTCTCTGTCATCTTGCACCCCCTGTTTCCTCTCCATGTTTTGCTGGTGACTCCTCTGACTCCACCCTCCTTCTTCCCAGCATTTGCTCTGCCCTGAAAATCCTGCCTAGCCATCTGCCAATCAGCTTTTTATTAACAATAAGGATGATACACATTTACAGTGTACAAAGATTGTCCCGCAGCACATTATGTTGCCCAGGGTTCCCTAGAACTGACGGTCGTCCTGCCTCCGTTTCCCAAGTGGTAAGACGACAGACATGCACTAGTACCAGGCAGAGCAGTGGATATTTAGAATAAAGATGCTCAGTGTGTCACATGGCAGTGGATGTGCAGCTAAAAAAGAAGAGTGACGATGGACACAGGTGGCTGCCTGTGAGTCTTGCAGAAGCCCCAGGGCTGGCTTTGATCTTGGCCACTGGACTCAGTCACAGTGCTTTCTGATGATACCCAGATGGGCATCTGGGCTTTTCCGAATCTGTCTCACCTCTCTGGGTCATGGCAGGGTTTTGACAGGGTCAACACTAGGAACAGTGTAAAAGCTGACCAGGTAAAGAAGTGTCTTCAGTGTACCTAGCCCAAGGACCCATAAGAGATCCCTGCACAGAGACAACAGGGCTGAGGATCTGGCTGTCCTCTTCACTGGCGTGTGGATAGCCCGAAGAGGCAATTGCTTGTGCGAGCACACTCAGAACTTAAGAGGGTCTGGAGAGGGAAGGTTTGTGAAGTTAATTCTGCTTTGTTGTGGCAAAGCATTCCTTCTCCACACCCATGTACCTGGACTCTGACCTTCGGACTTTCTGTGGCCACCAGGCCTCCCACTCAGGGGATACTCAGAGAGTTTATTCTGGACTTATTATCTTTGTCCCTGCACCTAGGAACATAGGTCCCCATGCTTGAGGATAGGGCTTTACTGTCATGTGAGCCTGAGTTTGAACTCAGCTCAGCCAGTTATCTGGTCTCTTCTCCATCTGCACGCGGGGTGCTGAGCCTCCCAGGTCCCATAAAACAGACATTCTTGCAGACGCACTCAGATAACCAGGTTCTGGTAAGGCCTGAGATAGAGAGACACATCTTTCTTGAGCTGATAGTAGGGACCATCTGAGCAGAGCCTTCAGGTGCTGCATGAGGGCCTCAGAGCTGGAGCTGTGTCCCCAATTATCCACCCTCCATGGGACCCTGCTTTCACAGGGCACATGGTAGCTTATCCCCGAGTCCAATTCCTCTCCCCAGTGAGTTTCCTGTCTCATACACCCTGTACCTTTTCTGTGCCACACAGTGCCTCCTTTCATACATTTTCCCTCAACTCTTTCAGGCCTGGCAGGTTCTCTCCAGCTTCTCATCTTTCACCTTCAGTTTCTACAATAAACTGATTTCTTGTATATATTACAACATGAAATTCCTAAAAGCCAGAGTATATTTGGGCATAATGTTTCCTCTTGTGATACTCTGCAAACTATTGGACTGTCTGTGCTATTAGGTCCAAAGCCCACCCCTCTAACAGTCAGAAGTACGTTGTGCATGTGTGTGTCAGATGATCAGACTGGGCGGATCAATGCTAAAGGAGGCAACTTGGATTCAACTGAGCGGCATCAATGCTTCTCCGAACAAATGTCCGTCATGGCAACAGACATGTGTGAGTCATGAAAACATGTTGTGAGGTTTATGTCAAGATTAAATTGAGAGCATTTGTAGCAAACAGCACAGAACTAGAACATGTAGTGATTTGTTTGTAAAGATTTATGGTTTCTCTTTTAAATCATGTGTGAGTGGGGTGTGTGCACATATATGGAAGTGTCTGAGGAGGCCCAGAGAGGAAATTAGATCCCCTGGAACTGGAGTGACAAGCGGCTGTGAGCTGCCTGGTGTTGGTTCTGGAAACTGAACTCTGGTAAAGCAGGAAGTGCTGCTCTTGACTGCTAAGCCATCTCTCCAGGGCACAAGGAAATGCTTCTTTAAAAAGTGTCCCTCCCCTGACACTTACCTGTCACCAGTGCAGTCAGCTCAGGGATGCAGGGCAATTTGTAGGCCACCACAGAGAGGGGATTGGCTTGGCCTTCAGATAACACAGAAGCCACTTAGGCTGTTGCTAAGTGACAGTGACGCTGGGTGATTCTTTCCTTAAGACATTTAATTTAACTTCAGCCAAGGGAGGGGGAGGAGAGAAGGAAGGGAACCCTGTGGGAACAGCACAGGGCGGAAGAGCAAATGGAGTCCCTCTCAAAAGTTACTGTTTCAAACCGCAAACAGAATCCTGGAAACCCACCTACACTCCTAATGACTTAAAAAACAAAAACAACACTTTATTATACTGTTTATTTATTTTTTGAGTTACTTTTGTTTTGTTTTGCATGTTCACACACCCACATAGATACATAATTTCATTTGAAGAGACACACGTGGTCACATAATACCTGTTTTTTTAGACCTTTCCTAATCCTCTCGGCTCATCTTCCTCTCTCTTCCTTCCCTTTTGCTCCCAGGGTAAATTCACAGATGCAGACATTGGCAATTTTCTATGTAGCGATTCCCTGCTCTGAGGAAATGCTCGTCTGCCCTGGGTCTCCTGACCAGCCTGTAGGGGCATTCAGTTGCTTCCAGCTGCAGAGCGTGCAGATGCACACTTTGTCCAGGGCTTGCCACTGGGACAGTGTGCCTTTCTCTGATTTTACTGCCACATTTTTAAAAATAAACTTTATTATTTAAAAAAGGCAAATTAAAAAGTGCCCACAAACGTTAACCATCTTAATGAGCTTCTTTCTATACAGTTAGAAAAGACATTCTGAACTTCGCATGGACTTATATTTTCACTATACATTTTAGTTTACTTATCCACCAACAAATCTCCCCAATCCATGAACTAGAAAAACAATTAACTATATCCTCATTCATAACTCATGGCCATTACCTGTATTCAGTCCTTCCTCATTCATTCATTCATTCATTCATTCAGTCAGTCAGTCAGTCAGTGAGAAGTCCGGGGACTACTTGCAGGAACTGGTTATCTCCTTTCACCATGTGAATTCCAGGGATTGAACCCAGTTTGTCAAGTTTGGTGGCAAGTACATTCACCAACTGGGCCATTTCACTGGCTCCCTGCCTTTTTAAAAATAAAACGAAAACTCTATGTGGTCGGCTGCTCAGTTGTGGGTGCTGTGGAGACTGGTTCCGGGATCTTAGAGAAGCTTATTTGTATTATGCAGGGACCAGAGCATGCTGTTGTGCCCAGACACTCTTCTCCCCCGCTCCTTTTTAACTTCCATTCTTTGAACTCTCTGTTGGAACAGCAGGAGGACCTCCCCAGGACCAAGCTTCTGTGTACGCCCTTCACAGAACATGTTTGTCCTGCAGCTCACTGATTCACTGATAGGACTGTCATTCCTCATCCCATCAGTGACCAGGCTGTACAGTCACACGGCCAGGACCGTGTCTGCTGCTCATCTTGTCCCCAAATACTAGAATTTCTCAAATACTTAGAATGAATGGATGCTATTAAAAAAAAAATCTATTGAATCAACGGAACAGTAATAGTTTCATTGTTGAATGCTACTAAATTACAGCCTATCTCAAAGGCTAACAATGGTAGAAGCACACACAAGCATTATATATAATATATATATATATATACATTATATATATGCAGATATATATATATATGACTCATTAAAATTGACCATTTGTGCCCAAAGAAAATAGCCACACACAAAAAAGTTATTATCCTATATGCACATTCACTGACCAGAATGCAATAAAGTTAGAAATCAACAAATAAATCAAAGAAAAATCTATACTCCTAAAACATGAAAATATACTTCTAGAAATCTCTTTGTGAAGGAATGAAACTCCTTGGAAGTAGACCACACTGTAAACAGTACACATATACAATAAATTAAAATTTCAAAAATATTTGGCTAGATGGCACACACCTTTAATCCCAGCACTTTGGAGGCAGAGGCATGTGAATCTCTGAGTTCCAGAAGAGGCAGAACTGTTACACAGAGAAACTCTGTATTCAAAAACCAAAACAAAACCAAACAAAAATTGGCCAGAAAATTAATTTTAAAAAGAAACAAAATGCTTAATAGGCGATATCAGGCATGAAAAATTAATATAGACGTAAAGCCTAATTTTAAAAACTAACACCGAGCTGGAGAGATGCTCAGGGGTTGAGAGCACTGGTTGCTCTTCTAGAGGACCTGAGTTCAATCCCCAGCACCCACCTGGCAGCTCACAACTGTCTATTGTTCCAGAGAATCCGGCACCTTCACAAAGACATACATGCAGGCAAAACCCAATGCATATACAATAAAAATAAATTATTAAAAAAAAAACCTAACACCACATGTAACTATTTACCACTAAATTTGAAACCAGAAAAAAGAATGCTTTTCTAAGAAAATATAACCAACCAAAATCTGTCTAAGGAGTAGGGAATATTAATAAAGTAATGACCAGTAAACAAACTGAGGCATTACCTTAATGTATCTCCTTCCAGCCTGTACAAAGAACACTGGACAACAATATCAAAGAATCAATAATGGGTCTCTTAGTCAGTGAGTTTGGCATTGATTCCTTATTGTCTGCCCACCCCCCCACTCTCTCCCCCCCCCTCCACCCCACCCCCCAACCCACCCCCCACCCCACCTCCCACCCCCCTCTGTTTCAGCCTCCCAAGTGGTAGGCCTGGTCCTACCACTTGGGAGGCTGAAACAGAGGGACTGTGAATTGGGGCTATCCTCTGCTACATGGCAAGAACCCATTTCAAAGCCAAAATAAAAATGGAGTCACTGGTGCCAGCCCTTCCACAGGACTGGCTCTCACATATGCAGACCGGAACTAAATTCCTTCCAGTATAATCCACACCATTGTTAAAATTCCTCCGCTGAAGCAGAAGCAAGAAAATTCTAAACGTTTTCTTCATAGCCCCCACTCGTGGAGCTATGGAAAACAAAAGAGGACCCGCATGCAACTTGTTTCATTGGATGCTTCCTGGCTGTGTCTCCATGCCGTGTTCCATTTTATAATGCTGCTGCTGCTGCTGCTTCCAGCTTTAACGTGGGTTAAACTTTTCACTTGCACCACCCCGTCCCTTTCTCATTTCTCGTTTTTCTCAGTTCATTTTCTGTCTGTTTCCTTTGCTTTGGACCAGACTCCTGCTTGTTCTGCATAGGCGTGATAATCACTCAAGGAGTGACTGTTCCGTTGACCTCCTCGTTCCCCTTCAAGGCTGAAAGCGCAGAGATAAAGTCCTAACCCGCAGTCACCCTGGGCGCCAGGGACAGTAAAGTGCTAAGAACAGACCTCTCCACCGTGAAATGAGGACAATTATCTTGGATGGTGAGAATACACTCTGAGGGCACCATCATTCAGGATCCAGACTGTCCCAGGCAATGAAAGCTATAACATTTTTTATTTTTATTTTTTTTTTACACAGGGTCTCACTATATAGACCAGGTTGACCTTCAAACTCATTGAAATCCACCTGCCTCTGCCTCCTGAGTGCTGGAATTAAAGTTGTACATCACTATCCCTGGCTTATAACAATATCTTATTGGACCACTTGAAAAGCCAGACCTGAGACAATGACAGCTTGACATACTCTTGCCCTTTGTTCCAGTCCTTTCTCTACTTAAACCTAAAACTAAAACTCTTGTCAATAGCTCATGGGTCACTGGACCTCATTATCTGTTTCACTTCCCAATTCATCGATTAAGCCTACTAATTATTCCTTAAACAATTATATAACAATAATGATAATAAAAATGATAGGTTTATAATCTTGTACAGACTTATTAAACAAGTCATTTAAAAAGGCTGTAAGAAGAGCAAAACTGAAACATTATATATGACAGATATTAATAACAAAATGCCAATGTTAGAAAATATTTGCATTTGCATATATATAAACATGTATGTATACACATGACAATATATAATGGGCAATAGAATACTACTAAAGCATACTTGCCCTCAAATTTTTATGTTGAAGCCCAAATTCCACAAATTATTGCATTTGAAAGTAAGACTCCTTTTTATTATTTTTGCTTGTTCTTTTATTTATTTTTAATTTTAATTGAAAACAATTCTCATACAATATATTCTTGGGATGACACTTTTCCCCTCCTCAAACTCTTCCCAGATCTTCTCCACCTCCCCACCCACCCAACTCCACACCCTTTCTCTCTCTTTAAAAAGCAAACAAAAGGCACAAACCACAATCACGAACCTCATAAAAACACAAAAACAGGGGTTGGGGATTTAGTCAGTGGTAAAGCGCTTGCCTATTAAGCACAAGGCCCTGGGTTCGGTCCTCTGCTCTAGAAAAAAAAGAAAGAAAGAAAACGCAAAAACAGAAACCCAAAATATACAAACATAAGATCAACAAGACAAAAAAACTGTCCAAACAAAGCAAAATGAGGCAAATACCACTGAGTTCATTTTTGTGTCGGCCAACTATTCCTGAGTATGTGGCCTGCCATGAACTATGTGGTTAATATATCCAGTGAAACTCCATTGGAGAGAACTAAATGTCCCACTGCCTGTGGGCACATTCATTACAGATAGCTTCAGCATCAGGACCCCAGCCATCTAGTTTGAACCTGTGCAGGTACTGTGCATGCTGCCACGGTCTCTGTGAGTCCACATGTGCATCAGTCACGTTGTGTCTGGAAGACACTGCTTCCCTGGAGTCATTTATCACCTCTGGCTCTTGCGATCTTTTTCCCTCCTCTTCTTCACAGCTCCCTGAGCCCTGAGGGGAGGGGTTTGATGGAGACATCCCATTTATAATTGAGTACTTCAAAGTCTCTCACTCTCTGCCCTTTTCCCAGTTGTGGGTCTCTGTGCTACTTCTCATCTACTGCATGAGAAAGCTTCCTGGTTGATGATGGATGAGCAAAGTACTGATCTATGGGTATAGCAGAGCATCATTAGGAGTCATTTGATTATGATGCTTATTCATGAGAACAGTAGTATTTGGTTTTCCCCTAGGTCCATGGCCTATCTTCTCTCAAGTCACTTTAGCAGTGTCAGGCATGGGTTCATGTCATGGAGTGGGCCTCAAATACAATCAGAAAGTGGTTGGTTACTCCCACATTGTTTGTGACACTATTGCATCTACATATCTCCCAGGGAGGTCAACTTTGTAGGATGCAGGGTTCTTAGTTGGGTTGATCTTTCTCCTCTGTCCTAGGAACTTATCTGTAGGCTGTGACATTCCTTATGCTCAGCACTCAGATCCTATCATTTACACTCCTGCTAATGTTTGTATCTTCAAAATCTTACAACCTGGTCATGTAGCTCTTCAGAGGAGGGGCAATGTATTTGGAAAGTCTTGGCCTCAAGTCCTGGCTCTCCCACTTACAAGTTGGGTGGCTTTGGCCTATCTTCTAACCTCTTGTTTCAGATATTTGTCACTGCATGTGATGGCTATTCTTGGTTGTCAACTTTACTACATCTGGAATTAACTAAAACCCAAGTTATTAGGTATACCTGTGAGGAGTTTTTTGTTTTTGTTTTTGGCTCTCGGGGATGAGGTGGAGTTGGGGCTGGGGAGGATTTAGACAAGGTTTCTCTGAGTAGTACTGGCTGTTCTGGAACTTGCTCTGTAGACTAGGCTGGCCTTGAACTCAGAGATCCACCTACCTCTGCCTCCAGAGTGCTGGGTTAGAGACCTCTGTTATCACCGCTCAGTGGGGATTTTTCTTAATTAAGTCACTTGAAGTGGGAAGATCCACCTTTATTCTGGATCCTTTGAGGTGAGATCTACCTTTAATCTGGGCCACACTTTCTGGAGACAGCCTGTATAAAGCACATGGAAGAAGGAAGCATTTGCTCTTTGTCTGAATGCTTTCTCTCTCACTGCCAAGTCCATTTCCTCACCGGCATTAGGACCTAGTTCTTTAGGATTCTGACAAAACTGAAGATTATATATATATAATCTGTTACATTTCTCTAGAGAATCCTGACTAATACATTGCATAATGAAACATTCCAGAATTTAGGAGCTTGAAACATTGACTGTTTCACTATTCATTAGAATTCCGTGGGTCCACTGGTTAGCTCTTATGTTTTGCCTGGTGTTGGCTATAAGATGAGATCTCAAATTAGTTTTAATCTGTATTTCCCAGTTTTCATCTTTTGAGAACTCGCTGCTTAGTTATAGACACCATTTTTTTTTTTTTTGGTTTTTTCGAGACAGGGTTTCTCTGTGTAGCTTTGCGCCTTTCCTGGAGCTCACTTGGTAGCCCAGGCTGGCCTCGAACTCACAAAGATCCGCCTGCCTCTGCCTCCCGAGTGCTGGGATTAAAGGCGTGCGCCACCACGCCCGGCTAGACACCATTTTTAAACTGGGTTATTTGTTTTCATAATGTTGGTTCTTTAGTTCTTTACATAGTCTAGATACTAACACTCAGATATATAATTGGTAAAGATATTTTCCCACTCTAAAGCCTGCCAGTTTAAACAAAGATGGTGTCCTTTCCCATGCAGAAGCTTCTCAGTTTCATGAGGTCCCTCCCTCCCATTCATTGTTGGTCTTAGTGCCTGTGCTAATGGTGTTCTATACAGAAAGTCTTCTTGTGCCAATGCATTCAAGGCTTTTCCCCACTTTCCCTTCTATCAGGTTCAGTGTATCTGACCTTATGTTGAGGTCTTTGGTCCACTTGGAGTTAAGTTTTGTTTAAGGTAATAAATACAGATCTATTTGCATTCTTCTACATGCAGCCATCCAGTTTGCCAAGCACCATTTGTTGACAATGCTGTCTTTTATCTAGTATGTATTTTTGGCTTCTTTGTCAAAAATCGGGTGTCTGTAGGTATGTGGACTTATATCTGGATGTTCAATTCCACTAATCAGTGTGTCTGTTTTTAATGCTAATACCATGCTGTGTTTTTGTTTTTTTCTATAGCTCTATTATATAACTTGAAATTTAGAACAGTGATACCCCTCCCTGGCAGTTCTTTTACCATTCAGGAATTTTTAGCTATTTTGGTTTTTTTTTTCATGTCTCCATATGAATCTGAAAACTATTTTTTCAATGTCTGTGAAGAATTGTATTGGAATTTTGATAGGGTTTGCTTTGAATCTGTAGATTGCTTTTGATTGTGTTGAATCTATAGATTGTCTTTAGTAGGATGGCAATTTTCACAATATTAATCCTAGTGGTCATGAGCATGGGAGCTCTTTCCTTCTTCTGATATCTTCTTCAATTTATGATTGGGGGGTCACCACAACTTGTGGAACTAAATTAAAGGGTAGCGGCATTAAGAAGGTTGAGAACCACTGTCCTAGGAGCTCAACTAGAGATTGTGGCATTCCTTGGGCTCAGCACTCAGATCCTATGATTTACACCCTAATCCTACATTTTACACTGCTAATGTTTGTATCTTCAAAAACATATAATTCTTCATGTTGTGATGACCCCCCAACCATAAAGTTATTTTCACTCATACTTCATAACTGTAATTCTGTTGTTGTTATGAATCATAATGTAGGTATCTATGTTTTCTGATGGTCTTAGGCAACTCCTGTGAAAAGGTCATTCAACCCCCAAAGGGTTGAAACTGACAGGTTGAAAACCACTGTCCTTGGTAATAATGATTTTCATTCACAGACATATGAACATTTGCAGTACTTTAGAGATTTAGATGTAACAGGGTGCTTGATCTCAGGAAGATGGCAATCTAAATAAGAAGTGCTAATTAAAATAACACCATATGAGGAAAAATGATGCAGCTTTTATGGAAAATAATTTGGGGAATCTTCAAAAATTGAAAAAATAGAATCATTATATGATCCAGAAAGTCTGCTTTGAGAAAAAAAGAATTTCTCAAACAGATGTTTATACATCCATGTTCAGAGTACCACTGTTCACAAAAGCCAAAAAGACAGAAGCAGCCCAGGTACTCCTTTACCCAGCAGGCAGACAAGAAATGTACACCAATATGCAGTGCTTTAGAGAAAGGCAGTTCTGGCGTATACTACAGCATGATGGACCTTGAGGACTGCCAGGTGTGATAAGCCACTCACAGGACACTGATTCCTCTCATTTGAGGGATCTAAAGTAGATGAATTCCAGAGGCAGAAACAACGGTAGTCACTAGGGGCTGGGAGTAGGGGCAGGAGCATAGAGAGTTATAGTTCAATAGACAGAAGATTCTGAAAATGGGTAGTAGTGATGGTTGCACACCAATGTATATATACTTAATACCATTGCACTCAACATATGCCATGGAATAATCCTTCTGTACACTGTGAAAATGTGTTGCTCTCATTGTTAATAAAAAGCTGGTTGGCCGATGGCTAGGCAGGATCCGGGGGACAGAGAGAATGCTGGGAAGAGGAGGAGCAGAGTCTGAGGAGTCTTGAGTGAGACACAGAGGAAGCAGGACATGTAGAAATTGGGTAACAAACCTCAAGCCACATGGCAAATAGCTGGACAGGTAGAGGTTAGGCAGGACTTGCAGGAAAAAAAGAGAGCTGGAAGAAGGAAGAGAAGTCTCACAGAATCAGGAGGAGATGAGGAGAGAAAGAGATGAATTTGTCGTACTAAGAAATGGTATTGAACCATGTGGCAGAGTGTAGATAAGAAATATGGGTCAATTTAAAATGTAATAGTTAGCTAGTAACAAGCCTGAGCCACTGGCCAAGCATTTATAATTAATATTCAGTCTCCATGTCAGTTATTTGGGAACTGACAGGCAGGAAAATGTGCATCTACAAATATACACTTAAAATCATCAAAATGGCAAATGTGATTATTATTATTGATTATTATTATTGAAACCAAGTATTATATAGCTCAGAGATGACTTTGAACTTACGACTGTTCTGCTCATCACCTCTGGAGTGCTGGGATTACAGGCACTTAATGATACACATATTTTATCATAATTAAAAAGGAAATGTTCATATAGGTAGATAGGACATGAAATGTAGCGCCCACGCTACCACCCCTTCACCATGTTCGAGCGAGGGGCTGAGGATTAAAAACAGAGACAAGACAGCAGATCATTCATCTCAGTAGAATGCCAAATGCTATTTATTGAAGGAGGGAGGAAACCTTAAATACAGGCTTACAGTACAGTGGGAGAACCCCAGAAGGCAGAAGTTCACACACATATACACACACACACACTAAAATAAAACATTGAAGAACTGAATAATTATATTAAACAATACTACATAAGGCAGAGAATTGTGAGGGGATGAAATCCAGAGTGAACAGCTCCACTGATGTATGGTCTAGCACAAACCCAGACTCCCCACACTCCATCTCATATATCTTCCCAATAGCTTGAGAGGGAAAGAGCATCCTCTATCCACATGACACCAGGAAGCAAGTGCCCACACAGTAGGTCCTAAACTGGTACAAAATTGGCTCAAAATTTTAGATAGAGCCCACTGTAACAAAGCCAAAATGAGTATTTAAGGAAATTTAGAGAGGTTGAATGGGGAGCTGGGTTAAGAATATCTAAGAATTAGCTCCAGGAAGCGAAATGGTACCCCTGCACAAATATCTTCTAAAATTTTGTTTTAGAAATAGTAAACCACTACACATTTTAAGACTACAGTATAAAGAAGAAAATAAAGCCACACCTAATCTCGACCACGGTGACTCACTGTTAGCATTTCAATATATATCCTTTTTTCCATATATCTGGAGAGCAGTGGCTAGCTCCTTGCTAGGCCCCTGGAAGCTGGGGTGTGGGTTTTGCAGGCTCAGACAGAGCAGATCTTCCCAGGAAGCCCCTTCTGGTGCCCAGCCCAGGTGGTGACATTTCTCTCACAGCCCAGGTGGTTTGTCTGCTTTGGGGATAGCAAGATACCAGAGAAGTACAGTCCCCACCCTTTTATGAAATGCATACTGATCAGAATGAGCACATCCAATGAACTGAATGGAGATTTCTACATGGACATCCAGAAATTGCCAAGAATTAACATCCTGACTTTGCTCCATCCAAAAGGCTCAGTTTTCCTACAAGCCATGCCTTTTATAGGCCCTCAACACGGGTGCATCTTCCTTCCTCCTAGAGTTTTTGAATCTTACTCCCACAAGCAAAGCTCCTGTCTCGCAGGTGAATATGCCAGCAAGACCGGGAAGCCAGCAAGCGACATCAGAGGCTGCAAGAAATGATGGGAAGGAGGGACATGGAAATCAGGAATCCTGTGACTCAGGCTGGTTTCTGTGACAGACTCTGTGACAGACTCATGCATTCATTCAACAAACACTTGCAGTGACCCATTTGTCAGAGCAGTGCTTCCCACGAGAAAGAGGAATCAGCCACAGGTGTGGTTTATCATTTTCCACCTCCAGAAAAACAGTGGGGAAGCCAGGCATGGGGGCGCATGCCTTTAATCGTGGCATCCAGGAAGCAGAGGCCAGCAAATTTCTGTGAGTTTGATACCAGCCTAGTCTACACAACAAGTTCCAGGCCAGCCAGGGCTACACAAAGAGACCTTTTCTCAAAATAAATGAATGAATAAATAAATAAATAAATAAATAAATAAATATTACATTTTAAATACATTTTAAAAACCAAGTATATTTGAAACATTACCATTTCAACAAACAACCTATATACAAATTGAGAGTTTTTAAACTCTTTTCCATACATGTGTTCAGGATTTGATAGTTCTACACGTGCAATAATCTCAGCCCACATAACAAACCTTCATCATGTAGAATTTAACCACATTTAAGGTTTCACAGCATGGATGGCTGAAGAGGAGATTCACATATCCGAATTATTATAAGCATGGTTAAGGGCTGAATAACATTTTAAATGTAAATAAATTAAGACCTAACAAGATTAAAAGTTTAGCTCATGCACCCCATACTTGCAGGGATCAGGGAGTGTGAGTGGCTCACAGCTACAGTAGATCCTCCAGTCTGAGTGCTTAAGACGGAACACTAAATCCTGCCCTTGAGATTTCAACTGAACAGGGAGCTCCAGCAGAGAAACCAACAATTAAAAGAAGAATTCTAGTCAAAACAGCTGGGTCCAGCTAGGTTAACTTTAGTTCAGGAGAGGAGACAAAAAAAAAAGTGATATCTATATAAACAATCTTTGTACATAAATACACATTCATTTGCCAATCTTTTTTTAAATATTTATTTTCCCAGGTGTGATGGCATGCACTGTTAGCCCTAGTAGGCATGCAGATCTCTGTGAGTTCAATGTTAGCTTGGACTACATAGAGAGTTCCAGTCCAGTTAGATAGCCAAAGCTATATAGTGAGATTCTGTCAAAAAAAAAAAAAAAGATTCATTTTGTTTTTATTTATATTATGTGCATTATTTATTTCTGTATACACACATGTGGGCCCTTTTGGAGGCCAGGAGGGGGTATCAGATGCCCTGAGGCTAGAGTTACAGGCAGTCGCGAGCCACCAAATGTGGATGCTGGGAACACAACTGCAGTCCTGTGTACCTCTAACTCCGGAGTCATCTTTTCAGCTCCTCGTTCACCAATCTTATGGACTATAACCAATAGGTTTTTCAGAATAAAAGTGTGCTGATTGGAATTTTGATTTGCTGTCCTTGTACAATTCAGATCCATTATGTGGCGGGGGGGGGGGGGGGCTGGCGGTGATAATTTTAGGATTGTACTCAAAGGCTACAGTCAAGGAGGAGCCAACGGAAAGGGGCACATGAGGCAGATACAGGTCATTGACTACTCACCCACCATCCTCATACCCTTCTCTGGTTTGACCGAGGTAGCAAGTAGAGACCCTTGACCTTATGGAAGCTGCCATGCTCTACTAGGGCCGTGGAAAATTATGATTGGTTTAACTTTTTGTAGGGCATGGCATAGAACTTAGTTCTGGCCAGTGTGGTTTCTGGAGAAGTGTTCTGTCATGGCTCTGGCAGGAAGTTTCTTTGTGACTGGAAAGACAAAACAGACAAGGAAAACTCTTTGGCCCTTGCCCCTTTCTCCGTGTTTGAAACGCAGTTTCATGACCAACTGCAGCCATCATGCTGTGAATGCGGTAAGATTAGCCCCCGGCATGCAAAAGCATCCCCCTGAAGATGGGCATGTGTGGGCAGATACAGCACTGTAGACTTTTCCCTCCAGTTGAGATATATAGCCCAGGCTGGTCCTCAACTTGCTACACAGTCAAGGCTCATCTTGAACGCCTAATCCTCTGCCTGCCCTTCTCAAGTGCTAGGGTTACAGGCATGTAGCACCACATCTGTTGTGTGGAATAATTGAATATGTTCGTCAATAAAGTTATTATTAGCCTAGCCCCCCATTCCTGGAGCTGAAAGCTTCGTGACTACATGCTTCCTCTCCAACGCCGAGCATACACCTTCCAAATCCGCACTATGGTGGTAAGGGTATTATCTGAAACCCACCATAGCTGCTCCTGACCTAACCACCGGAAACCAGGGGGTTGTTGTTGAAGCATCTCCTGCAGAGTCTCTGGTGGTGGCAGAAGAGAGCAAACACCCTGCTCTCTGCCTTTAACGGGAGACAGCTAGGTAGAGTTTGCCATTGTAATTAGAATGCAGTAAATCACGCACTGAGGAGTGTCTCTTCCTTTGTCTTCTTACCACCACGCTTCTTTTGAGGCCTATATTCACATGCCCATGCAATCCCCCCACCTGCCTGGGGCTCCGCCATGGAAGTCCATGGTCCTAACTTTTTCATACTCAATCACATACTTACTTTATTTTGTGATACTGGGTATTGATCGAATATGGGACCTCGTGTATTATACACAAGCACTCTACTGCTGAGATACAGCCCCAGAACTAGTTTGCTTTTATTTTGAGACAGGACCTCACTAAATTACCTAGGCTGGCCTTGAACTCACTCTGTAGCTCATAAAGCCTTAAATTTAGGATCCTGAAGCCTCAGCGGGAGGGTAGCTGTGATGACGGACATGTGGGAACCGGCGGGTTTAAGCATGTGCTCTTGTGCAGGGCCTTCTGGAGCTGTGTCCTGACTTCCGTGATGACTGCAGCTATTGGAAGAAGGTCCTTGGGTTGTGCTGTTTTGCAACCCCTGTGGCATCTAGCACCAAGCAGACATGCAGCTGAAGTGAAAAAATAAAAAATTAAAAATCTGTACAACAGGTCAGCAAAAGAGTAACAGTGTGAGATGGGCATTCCTGTTTATCGAGTAACATTTAAACCAGTGGTGAGCTGAGGGTCTAGATGGCCACCAAGTCACCCACACTCTTATGTTCTGCTCCAGCATTTGACTGCAAGATTTATCTTCAGTTCTTAACATGTGGGTCAGTTTGGAAGCCACAAGCCACAAGATCCTTAACTATTTGACTGGCGTTCATGTTCACTCTCCTATTTCTTTTATTCATATTGCAAAGAACTTACTCTAAATCTTTCCACTCCTTTCTTGGAAATTCTCCATCCTCCCGTTCCTGCCACATAAGGACAAGCATCCTTCAAATGTTTCCTGGGAACTGTGCTCTGCTCTCCCTTTGCCCTGTCCAATAGGACCACCTATGAAGGGCCGGACAGAGAGGGAAGGCCTGGCCACCATGCCTTTGGTTGGTCCGTCTCAAATGGGACCTAAGCTAGCAAGGGGTGTTCTATCTGGGGCAGGCAAGCATCAAAACAGCCGAGGTCTCCAGGGAGTTCTGACAGTGCAAACACGGAAAGCCAGGGAATCTTACTAGTTTACAGAGACAAAGAGGAGGCATGCACTTGGCAGACACTGACCCAAGGAGAAGACTGGAAACGGAGCAAGCAGGGTCCTGAGCACAACCTACGAGGGGGTTGCCTCACCCCAGACAGAAGGAAAACCGAAAGGACATCTTTTATACTTAATTTCTTTCTTTAGGCCATCTTTTACAGTTAACTGCCTGTCTGTTTGACTTACTACACCCTGTTAATTCCCTCCACACCCTCTGAGTACCGCAACCCCCCCCACCCCAGAAACCTGTCTGTTTACCTGGCTGCCAGCACATTTGCAAGTGAGTGACACTGTCATGTGAATACTCAATGCCTCAGGAGAGCAGTGGCTGCCTTAGGTGGACAGCCTGTGGGAGGGCCTCTAACATGTCTGAAAGGAGAGAGGGAGGGAGGGAGGGAGGGAGGGAGGGAGGGAGGGAGAGAGAGAGAGAGAGAGAGAGAGAGAGAGAGAGAGAGAGAGAGAGAGAGAGAGAGAATAAAAAGTTCTCCGCAACACACTAGTGTAAGAGGCTGCTTAGAAAAACAAAAAGGTCTCTATCCAGTTCCAGAATGGCAGCGATGTGCGGGGCGTGGGGGCAGCCCAAAGTTCAAGGAGGCAAGGAGGGGTGATAGACAGCAAACAGCAGGCTGCCACGGACAGATTTCCCCCAGAGGCAGGAGGCAGACAGAGCAATTCCTCCTCCAGTGAAGCAGAGACCCATGGAGCAAGGGAAAGAGAAGAACAATGCCCAAAGGGACCAAGGCAGAATGGCGCATCCCAGGGAGAAAAGAACAGTTTTGTCATTAGACAAAGGAAGTTCCAGCTCATGAGACATGTTGGTTATCTAGGAGGAAGAGAAGACGATGGGGGCAATGAGTGTTTCAGGACAATGGCTTTCACAACTCAAACATGAGATCCCTGGAAACTTTCCCTTCAGCCCACAGCCACATAGTGACCTAGGACAGTGGAGAAAGTCTGGAAGTGCCGTCAGCAGCCTGTGGAGTCACCAAAGGGACTCCCTGAGGTCTTAGGTTTCTGTTATTGGTAGGCCCAGGGCCAGGCAGTGACTGTAGGGATGAAGCAATGAGACCAGCACAAGGGGAGACGCTGGCTAAGGAGATCTTGATGGTGAGGAAAGTTCCCGGTGTCTAGGAAGATGGGCAGTCTGGGAACAGAGCAGGATCATGGGAAGGACAGGCCCGCAGGAGGCAAGGGGGTGAATTGATAGAACAGTGATGCTGCCATGGCTGTGTGGTGGCCCTCCTTGATTCTTAGGGAGCCTCTGTGGGGACCTAGGTTTCTCTAGGTATGCCACACTCAGCACTTCTTTGGCATTTAGCTGCCCTTTCCTGCCTTGGCCTTCTGCCACATCCTCTGGCCCAGTTACAAAGCTGGGTTACTTTCAGTATCCATTTTTTTTCCCCACCTTCCTCTATAGCCCTGGACCCTACCATGTGACCCGGCCCGGCACCTGTAAATTCTGCCTGGGTTCTGGCAGACTTCCATAGCCTTCTGTAAGGACCATTTCTAAGCACCCTTACCACAAGCTTTCTTTACTCCCTACCCACAAGTGAGCTGGAATTTAAGTTAGCTTGGGACATAGTCCAGTTGGTAGACTACTTGCCTAGCACGCACAAGGCCCTGGGTCCTATCCTTAGTGACCCGTAAACCAGGCATGGTGGTGCTGGCCTGTAATCCCAGCACTTGGGAAGTGGAGGTGTGGGTGCGGGATCGGAAGATCAAAGTTACTCTAGACAACACAACAAGTTTGAGGCCCCCTAGGCTACATGAGACCCTGTCTCCAGAAAAGGGGCTTCCTCTGCTTTCACCCCACCTCTGCCAACACGTACAGACACACAGCACTGGCTCTTGGCTGGTCTTTTCCGTCCGACCCCATATCTTGTCATCTTCCAATGGCATTCCCCTCAGCAGCTGCTATGACCCTTCTCTCCCCTCAAGCCCCAGATTTCAACTTTCCCCTGCCACTGCTCCGGTCAGCAGGTGAAGTCATCTCCACTTAAGGAATCAGGTTATCGTACATCTTTTCTCATCTCCTTCCTGAACCTTGTGCTTGCCCTAAAGCCTGCCTTCCTCACTGGACCGTCTCCACTGCAGGTCAGAGGGTTTCAGATCTAGCTGTGTTTTCACTCCGAGAGCTGGTGTGTGTGGGGAAGGGGGTGGGGCGGAGTCTAGATATTCCCCAAAGAATTCAAAACAGGATCTTAAAGACATGTTTGTAATCTGCATTCACAGCAGCATTATTTATAGTCAACATGTAGAAACAACCCAAATTCCACACAGAGAGAGATAAACAAAATATGGTATAACCCTATTTGGGGATATTATTAAAGGGGAAAGAAATGGGCCTGGGGAGACGACTCAGAGGGTGAGGGCTTGCTATTCAGTCATAAGGACCCGAGTTCAAATTCCCAGAACCTGCACAAAAACAAGCAAACAAATAAACACAAAAAAACAACGGAGTGTGATCACATGCCTGGAACCTCACCAGTGTGTGTGTGTGTGTGTGTGTGTGTGTGTGTGTGTGTGTGTGTGTGTGTGTGGTGGCGGGACAGGGATAGAAGGATAATTAGGGCTTGCTGGCCACCAGCCTAGTTCCAGGCCTGGTGAGAGACTCTCAAGGGAATAAAACAGAACACCTGACATCCTTCTCGGGCTTCTGTGAATGCATGTGCGCGCACGTGCGCGCGCGCGCGCGCGCGCTGCGCGCGCGCGCGCGCGCGCGCACACACACACACACACACACACACACACACACACACACACACCATAAATAAATGAATAAGTAAGAAATAGGGAAGAAGTTGTGATTTATGCTACAGCATGGATGATCTGCCTTAAGTCTTCACCTCAAACAGTCAAGTCACAGAGACAAGAAGTACAGCAGTGACTGTGGGGACTTGGGGAGCAGAATGGAGAGACAGTATTGAAGGGGTATGAAGATTTTCCTGGCGGCAAATGTTCTGTGGCTGGGTGGGGGGTGAGCATGCTTAACACAACTGAACTGTATACTTTAAAAGGGTTAGAAGTAAATAAATGTCTTCTTTAAAAAATATAATAGATTCTTTTTCCTCACCAGGCTCTTAGATCAAAATTTCCAGAGTGTTGAATGTTTTTGTGTTTTCCTTCCAACAGACGGTGGCTTTGCGCCAGACACCATGCTGGAGTCAGGGATGCTGGAGTCAGGGATTCCGATATTAACCACACGGCAGACCCTCCTCCTTAAAGGGCTTGTAGCCCAGATAAGACAGCAGCAAGCACTTCACATGTTCTTGGCAAAGCTGGTAAATGCAAAGAATTCAAAGGAGTGGGGTGACCTGACTCCCGGGTCAGAGGGCAGGGAAGACAGCATGGCAGGGTCCCCAAAGCACTTATGAGTTCAGTCTCCTCCAGTCCACACCTGTCTCCCTTCACTCACAACAATTTGCCAAGTTAAAACATTGGATAGGCTTAAAGGTCCTGCCCCTGCCCCTCCCTTTGAAGATCTGTCCTGGGCCCCTAGTTGCCACGTGGCAGAGAAAGTCTTCCGGCTTACCCAGTCTTCTTTCATGCCATTTTCCTCTTCCACACCCTCAGGAGCGGTCTTACTCCCCATCCCACACCGCCCAAACACCTAGATTCCAAAGTGAGGTGTGAGGAGTCGTGGAGACCACTCTCCCGTCAGTCAGACCTTTTTAAAAAAAAAATCTCTGAGGACAGTCAGGGTGGGGGAATAAACGAGATGAGGACAGAGTTGTATGAAAATGGCATAATTAAACCCATCACTGTATGCTAACCTAAAAAAAAAAACCAAGATAAAAAACCTTTCCCTTCCTCTCCCCCTGCACATCACCCCTTTCCCTGGCACCCATGGAACTGCTTGCTCGAGATGGACAAACCACAAGGAAAAGCCCTGCAGGACTGGTTTCGCAGTGAGTGAACACTGAGTTTTTACCAGGCGTGGTGACACATACTTGTCATTTCAGCTTTTGGGAGGCTGGGGCCAGTCTGAGCACGTAGAAAATTGGAGGCCAGTCTGTACCAAAAAGCAAGCAAATAACTGGACACATAAATACACTTACTTTTGCTGGGCAAAAGTACCTGAGAATTGGGGCGTTGATTTGCCTGAATGGTTCCCTGTCTCTGTTTATACATTCACTCAACATTTTTTTGTTGTTGTTGAAGTTTTCCCAAACCAAATGTGTGGCTGAATAATTCTCACCACTTTTCATTTCTCTTTAGAATCCAGGAGCGGACTGTCTTCCTGGAATGTACTCTCCCTACATCTTGATCGCAGGGCTTTCTGGTACTTTACCCCCACTGGGCTGTCTGTCCTTCATTCCCCATCTTCCCTCACAAAACAAAGGCATTGCCCCAAACATCTATTCTTGCTGCACCCCCTCCCCTTCCCTCCTTTCCCCTCCCCTCCAGTCTGCCTCCCCAGTTCACAAAGGAGAGGAAGCCAGAGTATGTGGGGAAAGCCTCACACAGGGCACTGTGCCATGGAAGGAAAGAGGAAGTGGACAGGAAGCCCCAGGAGGCAGGGCACCTCTGAGAAGGCGTGAGCAGGTTCATGAGTACCTGGTACTCCCAGGCTAGACAATAATGGTCCAGCTCTGGTGCCTTCTTCAATGCTCTGACTCTGGTCTGGGACTCAGAGGGAGTGTCACCGCTGTGTGACTGCAGTGGTGGGCTATAGAGGGACAGCAGCTGTTGGCTGTCAGCTACCATCCTCCTCCCGGCTGTTCCCTGGGAGATCTCAGCACGCTCCCACGCTGGCACACCTGTACTGGCTTGCACTCATTGGTACCGCTTGTCCCTTTATAAGGCTCATTAGTTCCAGTGTGTCCACTAACACTTGATATCCTGGGAGTGCTAAGGGTGAGACCCAGGCCATCTGTGAGAATGTGATTTGAATGTGTTCACACTGCCTTCGCGGTGAAGCTACTCTCTTCCTCACCCCATCCCATAATGCTTGCACACTCACTACTGCTTCTGGCCTTGCCACACTCTATTCTGCTTTGTTTTTATTTCTTTACTTCTTTGAAAGATGGGAAAGTGTAGTTTTGCCAGTGGTTGGTGGGCTTTGTACACATTCTTGTCTTTGCATTCCTGTGTCCGGTGAGTAGGCGCACAAACAAACGTTCCTTGGAAGAGTTACACAGGAAAGACTATTGGGCCGACTGCAAGAGCATGCCAAGCTGAGGGAACTGGGAGCCAGGGGCTCATCCCAGTTGTAGCTCCAGCACACACTGGCTTTGAGAACAGGACAAGTCACTGCTGACCTTCACTGTCGGTCTGTACAAGAGGAAGAGACCACAGTTCAGTACCCATTCTGATGCTATTGGGAGTGTTCAGGGTGGTATGGCCACTGATGAAGTACCCATTCTGAAGTGGGCATGTTTGACTTGCCCACCCCAATGACAAACTTATCATGAGGATCGGCAAAAAGCTTTATATATAAAACAATGAGGAGACTCTCCAGCTCTGTAAGAATGTCCATTATAATTGCTTTGCATGTTTATGCATGCATGGTGTATATATACATGTATGAGTGTTTGCATGTGTGTGGGCACCTGGGTGTGGTGGACCAAGGTTGACATCATGCGTCTTCCTCGATCCTTCTCTACTTTATTATTAAGACAGGTCTCTCACTTGAACCCCGAGCTCCCCAGTTTGTCTAGTCTAGCTAGCCAGCTTGCTTCAGGGATCTCCTCTCTGTGTTCCAAGCACTGGGATTCTAAGAGAACCACCATGCCCACCAGGCATTGGCATAAGTGCTGAGGAGCCTTATTCCAGTTCTCACACTTTCGCAGCAAGTGTTTTATCTACCGAGTCATCCCCTAGACTCCAAAAATATGTGTATATATTGTACATATATACATTTAATACCCTATACAACACAAATCTCAAATTTTTATTTCTAACCCAGCTGATGTCCTCAGACCCAGGCAGGCCCACCAGATCCTGATAAACTTGTAAGCAGCAGCATGCTGCAGTATTTAGTTCTTACATGTCTAAGGCAGCCTGTCTTCTGGGGTCTCGTCTTAATATATTATTTCCCTGTGAGGAACACACCTGGCAGGGTTAAACAGGGCTAAGTGTTAGAAGCAACGCTGCCTCTGTCCAGACTCTGAGCTTTTGCTCAGTCACCCCCTGAATTGGAAAGGGGTCATCCCTTTCCCCCTACTGAAATCTTACCATATTTGAAAACCAAAAAAATCTCATTGCCATCAAAGTAACATCTCTCTCTCTCTCTTGAAAAAAGAATCTCGCCATATAGCCTAGGCTGGCTCAAATTCTTGACCCTCATGCCTCTACCACCTAAGTGCAGGGATTGTAGCATGAACCACCATTCCCAGCTAAGACAAGCTCTCTGTACTCGGACTTTTGCTACCAATGCTAGTGGTATTACAGATCTGCTACCATTACTAATACCCAGCTGTGAGGCTGTTTGCATGAGTTCATGCTACTATTTACTAGTTGCCAGGCATCAAGAAAACAGATCTTTGCTGGGCATGGTAGCTCATACCTTTATTCCCAGCATGAAGCAGAAGCAGAAGCAGACAGCTTTCCATGAGTTTGAGGCCAGCATGGTCTAGATGACAGCAAGTTCCAGGCCAGCAAGATCTACACAGTGAGGCCCTGTCTCAAAAGACAAAACCACAACAGAAAATAGCAACAACAACAAGAGGAATGTTTGATATAAATATATATATATATATGAGAGAGAGAGAGAGAGAGAGAGAGAGAGAGAGAGAGAGAGAATGGAAAACGGATCTTTCTATATTTTAGCTTCCTCTTCTGCAAAGTAGACATGAGTCCTCCCACATCTGGGAGCTACTTGTGAGGATCAAGCAAAATAATAAAATTAATGCACGTAACAGAATCATGGAAAAATTGCTACACAAACTGGAAGTATGCATTATACAACCGGCGTTAGCAGATGAGACCACCACTCTGCTGTCAGAGGAAACATGGAATGTAAAGGGTGTTTTCACACAGTGAATTAATTTTATGGAGCTCTATGTCCAGGCACTATGTCAGTCATTTTATCTATGTGACCCCAAGCATCTATTGTCTAAAAACAAGGAGAAAGGCTGAGAAGGTAAGGCAACTTGTCTTAACTCGCAAACCTACTCCCTTCTGTAGACTTTCAATTTAACTGATTCTGTACATCGGTATTTTACCCCACCTTATCACCTTGTGTGTCTTACCAGTCTGCTGTGGTGACTAAGGACAGAGTTTATCTGCAGTTGCCGGCGAATGCGTTTCTCTTAAGCACTGCAGTAAATACTCATTAGTACATTTCTGCTTGGTTGATTAGCTTTTCCACATTCGGTGAGCTCCTGCAATGTCCCATAGAGAAAAAAAGTAAAGCAGGAGTTCTAGCCTGTGTAGGACTTCCTATCGCAGGCTAGCCTATGCTCCAGTGCACCCGTCTATCCCCACACAGTATGATCTATACACAACATAAAGAGAGGAAGCACAGCCAAGGGAACGACAGATGGACCAGCTCAGTGCAGAGCGAATCAACCACATGCAAAGACCCCCAAACACAACCTTCCCAAGAAAGCTCGGTGTGCCAAGAATGCTTGGCTGGTAAGCAAACCTTAGCGGAGTCCCTGTCCCCGTGGGGACTGCACCGTGCTGGAAACAGCCTTCCAGCCGTGTTTACATCAGCAGATCTGGGACAAGGGGACAGCCCGAAGGCAGCTGCCTGCCCTGCTGCTGACTCTTACTCTGGCCCGTGGACAGGGCTCTACTCCCCCAGGCCACAGCCACAGCATAGCTAGCTTTCCACACCACACCCCCAGCCCTGAACTGGCTAAAGTAAACACCTAAGACAGGAGGACGGAGTGCGGTTCAATGGGCCTGGCAGTGAGCACGCTGCTCCTCCAGTGCTCACTAAACTCCTCCACGGCCACTTCCAACAGTCTGCTCAAGCCTACCCCTCCCTCCCCACTTCCCCTGCTTGCCTAAAAAGTACTTCACTTGGCGAAGTTTCCCAAGGGGACTGCTTCATCTTCCTACCACTAAACTCCTAAGCTTTACTACGTCTGGACACGTCTTTTTATGCCCTCTTCTTACATGAGAGAAGAGGCACTCCCACAGTTACAAGCTTATGCCTCCACATGATGCCAGAAACCACCTGCTACTGTCTGCCGGCATCCTTCCTTCCTCTCCCATCACTATTCACTTTCTCTAGTAAGCCATTGGCATTGGCAGAATGGCATGCTCCAGCACCTGCAGACCAGCAGACCAAAAGAGGAGGAAAAAACCCCACACAGCAACAGCATAACAGGAACCAATAAACACTGCTCATTGATAACTCTCAATATTAATGCTCTCAATTCTCCAATAAAAAGACACAGGCCCTCCACCCACGCCTGCTGCTGTTCCCCTCCTGTGCTGGGCAGTGGTGGTGCACACTAGGGAGGCAGAGGCAGGCTGGACTGTGTTCGAGGCCAGCCTGGTCTACAGAGTGAGTTCTAGAACAGCTGGGGCTACACGGAGAACCCCTGCCTAAGGGGTGGGGGAAGACACAGGCTAACTGGTTGGATTAGAATACAGGACCAATCTTTCTGCTGCATCCAAGAAACGCACCTTGCCAGCAAGAATAGATAGACCTCAGGGTAAAAGGATGGAAAAGGGTACTCCAAGCAAATGGACACAAGAAGCAAGCAGGTGTAGCCATTTTAACACCTGACAGAATAGACTTCAAACCAAAACCAACAAGAAGATATAGGGAAGGGTACTACATGGTTACTTTTCAAAGAAAAAAAATCCACTAAGAGGGTCTTGCAACTCTAAACAACTATGTAGCAAACACAAGGGCACCCAAGTACATAAAAGAAACACTGTTACATAAAAAGTACATACTGATGCTCACACAAGGATAGTGGGTGACCTTGAAATCCCCCTCTCACCACAGACATGCCATCCAGACAGAAACTAAACAGGGAAAGGCTGGAGTTAAATAATGTCAAAATAAAATGAATCTAACAGGTATTTGCACAACATTTGACATAAACATAAAAGAATACATCTTCTTATCAGCAGTTCATGGAACTTTTTGCAAAATTGATCATATATTTGAACACAAATCATGTCTCAACAGATACAAGAAAACTGGCATAACACCTGCATCCTAGCTGACCAGCATGGACTAAAGCTGGGTATCACCACCAACAGCATCTTCAATAAGTGGTTCTGGTGCTGGTCAAACTGGATGACCATGTGTAGAAGAATTCAATAGATTCATATTTATCATCCTGCACAAAACTCAACTTCAAATGGATCAAGGACATCAACATCATCATGAGGGTATCTGGCCTTTCTCAGATAACCTGAATCTGATAGAAGAGAAAGTGGGGAGTAGGCTTGAACTCATTGGCATAGGAAAATACTTTATGAACAGAACACCAGTAGCATAGGCACTAAGACTAACAATTCATAAATGAGACCTCATGAAATTGAAAATCTTCTGTACAACAAAGGACTCTTTGGCTAACAACTCAATTAGATGTAACCGATTCCTGGCACTGGAGGTTTTACTTGATGTCGAGAGATGTCTACTTTGGGCTGTGTCTCCCTATTATTTGGTGACTCCACTTAGGTTTCTTTCATATATGTATCTATTTTAAGAAGCTTCTACTGTAGTGGGTTTCTGTATGACCTCTCAGATTGCCCCTAGTGTTAGCTGTCCCTCCCCATGTTCCCTCCCTTACTTATTCCCTCTTCCCTCCTCCTCTCCATCTAAGCCTCCTATTCATGTCTATCTGTACTATTTCTCCTTTCTTGGGAGGCCCTTCTCTTTCCTCTAGTTCCTTACTCTATACCTAACTTCTGTGATTAGGATAGTAACATGTTTATTAAAGGCTTAGAAGTTAACAGACACATATAAGAGAAAAATATACAATATTTGTCTTTTTGAGTCTGGGTTACCTCATTTTTTTTCTAGTTATATCCATTTACCTGTGATTTACACAATTTCATTTTCAATAGCTGAATAATATTCCATTGTGCAAATGTACCACACATTGTGTAAATGTATCACATTTTCATCGCCCATTCCTCTGTCGATGGACATCTAGACTGTTTCCAATTTCTGGCTATTATAAATAGAGCAGCAATGAACATGGATAATCAAGTATCCCTGTAGGAGGATGTAGAATCTTCTCGGTGTATGACTATGAGTGGTATAGCTGAATCTTGAAAAAGATCTATTCCCAGCTTCCTGAGGAACCACCACACTGATTTCCATAGTGGCTGACAAATTTGCACTCCCACCAGCAATGGATGAGTGTTCTCCTTACCTCACATCCCTGTCAGCAGGAGCTGTCACTTGTTTTATTGATCTTGGCCATTCTCACAGGTGTAAGATGAAATATCAAAGTAGTTTTGATTTGCATTTGATGACTGAGGAGGTTGGACATTTCTTTACATGCTTCTTTGTGGTTCGTCTTTTTGAGAACTGCTTAGTTATGTGTCTCATTTTTAATTGGATTGTTTTTTTGATGTTCAGTTTGTTTGTTTGTTTGTTTTTGGAGACAGAGTTTCTCTGTGTAGCTCTGGCTGTCATGGAACTCATTCTGTAGACCAGGCTGGCCTTGAACTCAGAGATCTATCTGCCTGTCTCTGCCTCCCAAAGGCTGGGATTAAAGGTGTACACCACCACCACCCAGCAAGTTCTTTATATATTTTAGATATTAACCTTCTATCAGATGTGTAATTGGTAAAGATATTTCCCCATTCTGTAGCCTGTGCTTTACCCAAATGATAACCATGGAAACCCCCAAACAATTCAGGCTATTGCCAAGGCTACAGGTTACTCTCCACAACTGATGGAGGCCTTATTGACGAAGAGCACATTTACATATCTCATAGAAAATTGAGAAGTTGAGCTGGTGCCTTGCTAGAGACTTCACCCCTTACTGGAGGAGAAAGGTAAACACCAACCTTGCTGCAAACCCTTTGGTCTACAGTGGTGTCCTGCCGGCATCATATACAGTAGCGACACAAACGTGGTGGGAATCACCAGCCACTACCTGATTAGATTTAAGGCCCGCTCCATGAGTTGGAACCCATGCCTGACACTGCTCTGGTGGTCAAGAATCTGAGACTATAAAGGTCATGGGCCTAGGGGAAAACCTAATACTATTGTTATTGTCCTGCTGAAGGCACACGGCAATAAGATGACTTCTAATGACATTCTACTCTACCCATAGATCAGTGTCTCACTCGATCATCATCAGAGAAGCTCCCTCCTACAACAGATGGGAACTAATATAGAGACCCACAATTGGACAGTGTGCACACAGTGATAGACTTTGGAATGCTCAGTCCTAACTGGGATGTCTTCATCAGATCCCTCCTCTCAGGGCTCAGAGAACTTTGTGGAAAAGGAGGTAGAAGATTCTAAGAGCCAGAGGGGATGAAGAGAGGCCTTCTGTACACAACAGGACTGATGCACAAAGAGCTGACAAACACTGTGGCAGCATGCACAGAGCATACACAGATCCAAACCAGATGAGGTCCCGGGGCTGAGATGGGAAAGTGGACACAAGCCCCCATCCCTAACTCAAAAGCTATCTCCAATTAGCAACTGCACACAAACAAAACATTAGTTCTTCCAAGGGACTCTAACTGGGTATATAAACCACACTTAAGGGCAGGCCCCATGTCCATGAGTAGACGGCCAACATGAGGCAAACTGAAAGATGTTTGTGCAGATTCTTTTTGTCGTATATTGATTTATTTGAGCATTTTGTGCATACGTGTGTGTGTATATACACGAGTGCGCACACATGCATGCAACTGTGCATCTACGTACTTCTTATGCTCTTTCTTTTCTTGTCACTTGTTACTTTGTTCACTTTGTTTTATCTTTGTTATTTGTCATTTTTTATTTGCCAGTTTGTCTTTTTAAGAGAGAGAGAGAAAGAAGGCATGGAGTTGGAAGGAAGTGGAAAGGATCTGGGAGGAGGAGAAGTGGACACAAGCCTCCAACCCTAACTCAAAAGCTATCTCCAATTAACTCAGTCCTCCCATTATTTTACATTTTAATTTAAAATATAGAAAAATTATAGAAAACATCACCAATATTCAACGTTCTTATATGCACCCATCAGATTTCATCTCTCTATAACCTTTCAAAGATAATCACTGTTGTGAAGGTCGTTTTAAATTACTCCCTTGCTTTTTTCTCTTTTTAAATATTTTAACAGCATATATTAGTTCTAGATAATAATGGGTTTCATTATGATATTTCCCGACATGTATATATTTTGATCACATAAACCTCATTACTCTATCTTGTCCCCTCTCACTCCAATTGAACCTCTTCCTAACCAATCCCCCTTCTACCTTCATGTCTGTGCATATGTGTGATCCAATGACTTGAGTTAGGCCTATTTACAGAAGCACAGGCAATTTACTAGTGGCAACATCACTGAAGAAAATTTCTCTTCCTTTACTAGAGACCGTTAGCTGTCTTAGATCCTCCCGGAATAGTAGGCCTCAGTAGACCTTCCCCATCTGTGATGGAAGGTCAACGGGCCTCCTACTTGTTCAGATCTCCTGTGAGTAATCATAAATGCTAAGAGTCCAAGGGTACAATGTCCACATCTTGCCCAGATGACAACATTCTACAGCACTCTCCCTTTACCTCTTACGTTCTTTCTGCTCCCTCTTCTTTGACATTCCCTGAGCTTTGGAGGGGATGATATAATTGTCCAGCTTAGGACTGAGCACTCAAGGATCATTTATTCTCAACATAAATCATTTGAGTCTCTGTTGTGACTGATACCTACTTGAAAAAGAAGCTTTTCTAACCAAAGATGACAGCAGCAACATAAATATTTAGAAGGCAATTTGACAGGTACATCCTGTTCATTTAGCAAAACTGTGCAGTCACCCACTAGGGTCTATGACCTTCCCAGACAAGCTTCTGACTGGGTACCATATGTGAATTTCCTCTTGTGGAGCAAGCTTCAAGTTCAATGAGAACTTGTTACTACCATGACAGTCATGCAACAAATACACATCAGTAGTAGAGCATGCACGGTCTACCGCCAAGAAAGACTATTGACACCAATTTTCCCCCAGCAGCCTTCACAGCACCTATGAACATGATGAAAGCGATCACTTGCTTTAAGAAAACCAGACTTCTTATAACATGTATAATAAACTCACATGTTAAAAAATATAATGCAGTAAATTTTGCTAACATAATCAATAACAATCACTACAATCACAATTGAGAAGTTTTCATTTGCCAGTAGTCAGTCTCTGCCCTTACCCTCAGCCTCTAAAAACCACAGATTTCCTGAAAGTATAGCCTTGCCTTGCTTGGTATTTTATATAAATGGAATCATACAGAATGGGTTCTTTTCCACTTTATCTCTTTCAGTGAGTATAATATTTTTGAGATTCATTTCCCGATGTATATTGCATTGTCCAACTAATCAATTGAGAAATATTTGAGTTATTGTTTTAGGCTATTATGACTAATACTGCTGTAAGAGTTCAAGTACAAGTCTATTTATGAGCATGTCTTTTCCCTTGTCTTGGATGAATACCCAGGTATGAGATGGATGGATTGTGTGTAAAGTATATGCTTAATTTTCAAGACACTGTCAACATTCTCCAAAGTGGTTGAACAGATTTTGTTGTTTTGTTTTTATATCTCCACCACTAATATGTGAAACCTCCAGTTACTGTACTCCTCTATGACACCTGGTGAGGTTTATTTAACTCCAGTCACTGCAGTTGCTACACACTGACATTTTAGTTTACATTGATGATTGGTGCTGAGTATCCCTGTATGCTTATCACAACCGTCAACATGTTTCCTCCTTTCTTCCTTCCTTCCCTCCCTCCATCCCTCCCTCCCTTCCTTCCTTCTTTCTTTTTTTTTTTGAGACTGGCATGGAACTTACAGAGATCTGCCTGCCTCTGCCTCCCAGTGCTAGGATTAAAGGCGTGCACTAGCATCCAGCTAAGTTTAATAATTTTAACTCTTACATTTAGGTCAAGTTAACTGCACTTTCAAAATTATTTGAGTATTTTAGGCCCTTTGCATATCCATATAAGTCCTAAAAGCAACCTGTCAAGTTTGCTGGACACAGAGCAACACACCTGTAATGCCAGCACTTGGGAGGTAGACGCAGGAGAACTAGTAATTCGAGGCTAGTCTTGGTTATGTAGCAAATCTGAAGTCAGCCTAGTCTACAAAAAGAAAAGAAGAGTACAGAATTTAAAAAAAAAAAGTCTGCTTGGATATTCTACTTCCTATAATTTTATCACAAAGAGGGTGCAGAGATTCATCTCCACAGCAAATAAGTATAACTTTGGACACAATTATTAACAACCTCCATTCTAAAGGACTGGAAGATGACTAAAGTCAGGTGACATTGACTCATGAAAACTCTGTCATATCAAGTAAGAATGCATTTGTGGCCTTCATTTTAGACAAGGGCCAAGAGACTTACTATACATCTATCCCCATGCTGAGTAGTGAACTCTGCAACATTACCAGCCGGCAGTAATGGTTTGGGTTTGGGAAGTGTGCCCAAACCAAGCAAGAGTCATACAAGGGCTGGTATGATAAAAACTTCACCCAGCACTGGCTAAGTACTGAGTTATTTGAGCACCCTCAAGAGCCCAGTAAAAATGGTATGTCTGCAGAAACTTGAGGAATTCTGTGCCCTTTAATGTACTTCAAGCCAGACACTCAGCAGACAACCATAGCCTTATGGCTTAAGCAACTGAGCATAACCTATGACTACATCATTTGGTTCATCAATAAGCCAAATGCTAGGGAGCCAGCACACCTACTCCTGGAGAGACTCAGATGGGCAGAGATGAGTGGTGACATACTCTGGGATACAGGTTTTGAGTTTTGAGTGCAGACAAGTCAGATATCTAATGAGACAAAAAGCAATAATTATAAGTAGAATAAATAGAATACAAAATCAGTAAACATATTATTTCAATGTCTGCTTTTTAAATACCAAAAAAATGGTCAGAAATGAATGACTCATACTTGGAAGATAAAAAAATCAATAAAAATTGATTCCAAAAGAATCCAGATATTGGATTTAAGAAAATAATATTCCAAGGCATCACACGCACACACACACACACATATATACAATATTTCATGTTTAATTAATTAATTAAACAAAACAACAAAGTCTCACTGTGTAGCACTGTGACCTGGAACTCATCATGTCAACCAGGTTGAACTCAAACTCATAGAGACCCACCTGCTTCTGCCCATCAAGAGCTGGGCTTAAAGGTGAGCACCACCACATCCACCCAATGTATACGGAATTTAGAATGTGTCTGTTCACATAAGCAGGGGGCTGTGTGCTAACAGTGAGTGAAAACAGCTGGGACCCTCATCAGACAGAAGGACCTGGTGAAAAAGAGGCAGCAGGAGTCCTCCAGCTGCAGAGAACTTCACCTCGCACACAGTAGATGAGCTCCATAGGTATGTCCTGCCCTAAGAGAGTTGGTAAACTTAAGGATGGATCCACACAAAGTATAAATTAAAGAGGAAAATGTAAATTGAACAGAACCTCAGAGCCCTGTGTCAGGTCACACGAAATAGTCTGTCTTGCCTTTAACTGAAATCCCAGAAAGAACAACAAAAATTCCCAAGTTGTGGGGGCCTAGCACATGGCTCAGTGGGTAAAGGGCTTGCTGCATAAGAATGAGAACCAGAGTTCAGATCCCCTAGAAACCATGTAGGTAGGAGTTGGGGGTCACCTGCATTTTCACCACTGGGAATGGAGAGACAGGGGATCCCTGCAGCAAATGGCCAGGCAGGTCAGTGAGCTCTGGGTGCAATCCACAGACCTTCCTCAATGAATAAGTTGGAGAGTCATGTAGTAAGACTCTTGATATCAACCTTGGGCTTCACATACACAGGCAAGAGTGCACATGTGACCATGCATAAAATGTGTGTAAGCACACCACACATACCACACATGCATGCATGCATGCATGCACACACACACACACACACACACACACCTGATTAAAAAAATTACCTGATTAAAGGCTGAAAACCATACCCTTAATGATACCTCACAAAAAGCAATGGCCACTAGAAAACAGTGAATTGGCGTATTCAGGGGCAAAACAATATAAAACCCCAACAAGCAAGAAATGTGTATTATAATATATCTAAAACATTTTTGGGAAATGATGAAAATAAATACATTGGAGACAAAATGATGACAACTCCATATCTGCCAGAATTAAGGAAAATGATCAGACTACAGAAATGGGATGTCAGATGAGCACTGGGAAAAGAGGAAATGAAACACCAGCATTGTTAACATGGACATGAACACAAAATAGTGTACATAGCATATACTTTCTCTTCATCCTTTTAAAGGTACATGACTTCTTATATTTTTGGCATGTGTTTGTATGTATGTGTGAGGCTTGTGTGTGTATGCACGTATGCAGGTGGGTATATTCACCTGTGTGTGCACTTCTGGTGTCTTCTTCTATTGCCTTCTACCTTATCTTATTCAGTGATCCCGAAGCTGTTGGTTTCAGCTAGAAACCCTGGGAACTTCCTTCCTGTCTTTGCCCTGCCCTGTCTTCAGCACTAGGATTACAGGCATGTGTTGCCACACCTAGATTTTATCTGGTCTCTGGAATCCAAGCGCAGGTCCTCACACCTGTGCAGCAAACACTTTGTCCCCTGAGCCATCTCCAGGGCCCGGGATATCCGGTTCTCCGAAACAAGTCCTGTGTGTGTGTGTGTGTGTGTGTGTGTGTGTGTGTGTGTGTGTGTGTGTACCAACAATGACACTGAGGGAGAGAAACGCTACTAAACTGGCCAGAGGCTCCTATGTATTAGCAGAAGTGCATTAGCATTTACTTGGTCTGTAGTGGGGTAAGTTAAAGCACCACGCTGGTTTGGGAGTGCTGAGAGTACAGCTACCAAGTCAAAAGAAGAGCTGATTGGAATACAAAAAATAACTCTTCACACACAAAAAGGTAAAAGAGGGATAGACAAAAAAAAAGGCAGGGTGGGATTAATAGGAAAAGAGTAAACAGGCCGACTTATCCAACACATTGATAGTGACATTCAATGTGAATGGAACAAACACTCCAATCAGAAGACAGGCAGAAAAGGGAGAGGCAGCACACGACTCCCACAATCAAAGACATACCTCATCCAGTGAATTTTTCACTTTCAATATGGTAGTTTTCATCTCCAGAAGTTTCACTTGGGTGTTCTTCACATTTTCAAATTATTTCCTCTTTATGGTGATTGTTTTTCTGCCTTCTGGACACACTAAGCATGTTTATAATGGCTGTTTGAACACTCCTGTCCATTAGTTCACCATTGATATCAATGTCTGTTTCTATTGCTTGTACATTTGCCCCTATTGTAGGTTGCGATTTTACTCATTTCTTATTTGTAGTTACTATGACTTATAGCTCCTTATTTTTAAATCATATGCCAGGATGGGGCTGGAGAGATGGCTCAGTGGTTGGGAGAGCTGGCTGCTCTTCCAGAGGACCCGGGTTCAATTCTCAACACCTACATGGCAGCTCACAGCTGTCTGTGACTCCAGTTCCAGGGGATCTGACACCCTCACACAAATGCACATAAAATAAAATAAAATAAAATAAAATAAAATAAAATAAAATAAAATAGATTAAATTATTTTTTTAAGAAGATTTAAAAAAAATCATATGCCAGGCATTATGAATTTTTGTTGCTGGTTTCTAGATTACCTTGTTTTTTGTTTGTTTGTTTGTTTTTGTTTTTCGAGACATGGTTTCTCTGTGTAGCTTTGAGCCTTTCCTGGAACTCACTCTGTAGCTCAGGCTGACCTCGAACTCACAGAGACCAGCCTGGCTCTGCCTCCTGAGTGCTGGGATTAAAGGCGTGTGCCACCACCGCCCGGCCTCTAGATTTCCTTGCTTCTTTTGGCATTGCTATATCTCCTCCTAGCATATAGCCAGACTACCTAGACCACAATTGGGGCTTTTCCAGCTTTCTGTTAAGCCTTACTATTTTGGGGGCCATTGCGGTCCTTTAAGCCCACTACCAGAGGATTCTATGTCTAAGGTTCCTTTTGATACTTCAACCATTATGGGATCATTCTGCTTTGAATTGTGGGAACAAAATCATCTCTCAGTCTCTGCGAGGTCTAGGAATTATTCTGCTTTCTCATTTCTGGAAAGCCTTTCCCTGGACTCAGGTATTCCCTGCCACTCTGACAGAGGTCAGTTTATGGCCGAAGACATGAAGCGAATCCTCCTGTGGGTGTTTAGAGCTCTCCAGTCTGGCGGCCCACCCTGGAATACTCTGTGCTGTAAGTTGTGGTCACCTATTCTCCAACTCCACTTTCTGTTCCCTCCGATCAAAAGAGCCTGCCGGTCCTTTTAGAAGACCCCTTCCTTTGCCCAGGCAGAGGCCCAGAAGCTCTACTGAAATGTCACCAGGAGAGCCTTGCTGCTGTCTGCCCACTGCCAAAAACATTGTTTCACATGTTTTCTGGTTGTTTAAGAAAGGGTAGATTTACTATCTGTTCTAAGACCCTGCTGCAAGTTTTATTTTCTTTGTTTTTTAGAAATACTTCAAAGATAGATTCCACAATTTAAAAGATTGGATATAATAAGATTATTTTAAATGTACAGTCAATAATACCACCAGCTGGTTTTTAACAGTGTATTTTCTCCATGCAAAATCTTATCTGTAAGATTTCAATCTCGTGATCTGAATAACTATACTTCACTTATTTTCACTTCTGCATACCCCTTTCTTCCATTTTTTAAAATTTATTTGAGAAATTTATTCATGGCTGGCTGGTGGTGGCATATGCCTTTAATCCCAGCACTTGGGAGACAGAGGCAGTCAGATCTCTGTGAGTTTGAGGCCAGCCTGGTCTACAAAAAGAGTTCTAGGACAGCCAAGGGTACACAGAGAAACCCTATCTCAAAAAACCATCACCAACACCACCTCCACCACCAAACAAATACACACAAAAAAAAAAAAAAAAGAAAAAGAAAAAAGAGAAATTCATACATGAATATAACGTGTTTTGATCAAGTCCACACACCCTCCCCCGCCACACTCCCTTACCTCCAATTCCCCCTTCCCCATCTACTACCCCCTTTCCCTCCCAACATCACAGGGTCTTTTAAAAACTAATCAAGTGCTCTTAGTGTTGCCTGTGCATGGTGTAGGTCCTCCCACCAGAACATTGGCAGCCTATCAGGAGCCTCGTTCCTGAAGGAAACTGACTCTCCCTCCCTCAGGAACCAGCTAGGGGTGGGACTCGGTGAGGCTCTCTCCCATTTAACCTTTCACCTTTTATTATATGAGTGCATAAAGACTTTTCTCCTTTCTGTGCTTGTCTTACTCTAGGTTTCTGCTGTCATGATCCGTGGTCAAAACTTGTGAGAATAGTCTCACACATGTCTGCTGGTGGACACACACCAGCTTTTCCCCATGGGATATGCACAGGAGTGAACTTGCTGAGGTTTAGGGTCGGAAACAGTGGCTTGCTAAACTAATGCCCTCCTTTTCAGTTTTCAACACACTCTGCTACTCTCTGTTCTTCCATCACAGGAGGCTGCTCAACCAGCTCAGGGCCTTTGCACAAACCATCTCCTTCCCTAAAATCCTTTCCCCATTTTCATTTACAAAACTCGCCCTTTACAGACTGTGACCTTTGCACAGAAGCCTCCTTTGACTTCCCACATGGTTTGGCTGTTGCTTTAATTGGAATGGAGTTGATTAAAGTCGGGTAAGAGTCTAATCCCTTATCCAACTCTAACATTAAGGGTTATGTTTGTCGTAGAGTGATTAGATTAGGTCATTCAGGTGGATTCAGGACCCTATAATTGAGTCCTGGTGTCTTTATAAGGGGAAGAGAGACCACATAGACAGAGATATACAGGTACTTCTACCATGTGCCCAGGCCTTTACAAGAACTCACACAATGTTCCTTAGGCCTTGTACCTCCAGGAAGGTGTGCCTGCTTCCAACATTTCACTATGAATGTCTGATTTATATGTCCCCTTTTATTTTTCATCATAGCACCACGATAATTTATTGCTCCTCCCTTTCCAAGTTATGCGTTTATTGGAGTTGGAACAGCGTGTTTTTCATTGAACAGTGTTTATCTCGTGCCTAGTTCAATGTCTGGTATACAGTAAACATTTGTAAGAAGATGAGGTCCTTGGAAGACTGAACAGACAAACAAAATATATTATTATCTCAATTTTACAAATAAGAATTTGAGGTTTAGGAATAGTTGTATAAAAAGATAGTATACAAGATAGTTAACCAAAGAAGCTAGGCTTTGAATTTAGTATATGTTTTTCAGGCTTTGGAAAGCACAGTTCAGACGATATAACTTTCTAACAGTTATGAGGGTGGTCTTGAGAGTTTCTAGGATTGTTTCAATGGTCCTAGTTCCAGAATTTGGTGAAGCTTTCTAAGCAGAAACCAACTTGTCCATCCACAAGTAAGAAGTATCTTTATTCTAGCATAAAAAAAAACCAAACAAACAAACAAACAAACAAACAAAAACAGATACTTATAGGAGGATTTCTATACAGGACCAGGAAATGAAATAGTGAACATGCTTTACTTTTAATTTTGGAAAAAGATTCCACGGACTTAAGATCAATCTTACTTGTCCTTTAAGAAAACTATAACGAAGGGCTGTAGACATGGCTCAGGGGTTAAAAACACCTGCTGCTCTTGAGAGGACCAGAGTTTGAGTTCCAACACCTACAATGGGCAGTTCACAACCACCAGTAACTCCAGCTCCAGGAGATCTGACATCTTCTTTTAGCTTCCATGCACATATACATATAGCAGACACACATAAAAAACATATTAAATAATAAAATAAAAAATTCCAAAAGTGAATTAAAACTCTAATACATTATTGTAGATTTCTTATGCGTAGAAACCGTATCCTTACATCTTGGTCTCCTTGATGTCTACCACAGTAGCTTACAGTGAATCCTCCACACCCAGTTGAAGAGTGAGAGTAGCTCCTATGGAGACTCTCCAACCCTTTGAAAGGCATTTCAGGCAACCCCCACCTAGAGGCCAGCATAGGAACCTGTCCAACCCTCCTGCCTGACTCTCTCTTTCTCTAGCCCCTGCAGAACATGCCTAACATCATTTGGCCCCGGTCAAGCAGAAGGGGACATGCAGATCTAAAAACATGCATCTGTGCATGTGATCTCTGCCCCTATAATAATCTCCCTTTCCATGATGAGCTAACTCTTACTCATTCTATACAATTTCAATTGCGTTTCCTCTCCCCAGGCTGATTTGAATGCCTTGTCCTGTGTTCTAAAATATTCTGCACTTAGTGTTTTATCACATTGGACCATGTTTCTCAACTGCATGTTCCTCTCCCTGATAAAACTCAACTTTTCAGGGACAGAAGCCACCGAGACTTTATTTTGTGGCCTAGGGAGCCAACCCAGAATCTGATACACAGTGCATATTTAACGTGCAAGAAATAAATGTTTTGTTTATTGTACAATGTACTAGGTCAAAAAACTATAAAGAGAACAATGTCCAGGAATAGGTAATGTCTATTCTGCCCTCTACTAAATGCTGACCCTTTTTTGAGTATTTCATAGGAACTATCCATTTGTGGTAGATCTGTGATTATGTTTCCATCACTAAAAAAAGAAACTAAGAAACAGAGAGGTTGAGTGGTGTGTCCAGGGTCACACCAGCCAGGCAGTTATTTTCTATAGTTCTTAACCATGATAATCCACTGCCTAGACCTTGCATGAACCCTGTCCCTAATGAGTTCAAAGTCTCACGAAAGGAGACAGGCAGCTAGGAGATTCATCACCACGCAGGGTTATTCGAGGTGTATGTCCAACATAGAGGGTCAGAACAGGATGGGGGAATGAGGGACGAAAGAGGTGGAAGTACACGCTTCCAGGGACGCCTTCTCTAAGAAGCAGTGCTCTAAACAGGTTTCAAAGAAAGACCATCCAACTGAAGCGAAGGGAAAGACACACTAGGCTGAGACCAAGGTTCAAGTAGCACCGAGGAATGAAACAGCACACTTTGGGTACCGATGCCAAGCCAGCACAAAATGAAGTGTGGGCACCCTTGGGCACACATTACTAACAATTTCGTAACAGTTATACTAGGCTATTAAATCAAACAGGAAGTGCTTCCAATCTTTGTGCAACTGAACAGGTGTCCCCCTCATAAAGCCAGACCTGATAGATGCCATAAATGCTTCAGAATTGCTGGGACAAGAAGTACCGAAGCAGGACTTTACCAGGCAGGAAATGATACTGGCAAGGTCAGGAGAGGCCAGATCATGTAAGGAGGCTGGAGTCTGTCCCACAGCTAGCAAGAAGCCACGGAAGGCTTCTCAGCAGTGATGTAACCTGATTGGACTACTTTGCAGACTCTTCTGGTAGTCCTGCCAGGAGCAGACAAGAGGGTAAGAGAAGAAACCCAGGCTGGCTCAGTGGCAGGGCTGCTTGTATGGGCCAAAGAGGCTCCAGCCTTGAACTTGGCCTTTGTTCCAGGGATATCCAAGAAAGGCAGTGCTGAGAAAAGACTAAGAAGGTGGCTTGCAGAGTTAATACTTAAGGTGCACAACGTGCTCACAAGGCAGGAAGCATGGGTGAGGGCTGGCAGAGGTCACAAAGTTCAAGAAAAAACAACATCATTTTTGCTTTGGTCTCTTAGACCAATTTAAAATGCTGGGGTTTTTTTTCCTAATTATTGAGCACTATCTTATCATTTTTCATCAGGGGAGCTCGTCCTGGAGAAGGCACAAAATGCAAGAAATGAAGCTGTTTTGCAGGTCTCCTTTTCTGTAACTTGCATGAGTGGGTGAAGTCCGAATAGCCTCTGGGAGCCACTGGAGACACACCCCCCAGATAGAGCTGATCCTCACACCCTTCGGTGAGAGGTCTCAGTTGCCAAGCTGTTCTCAGGAAGTTCCCTGCATTCTCTTTGCTGTGCTAACCCTATTTTGTCGGAGCTACAAAATAAGAATAACATGAACACCCCAGAGCTTTGGCAAGATCAACTCACTGGTACAGAGATTAAATGCCCAACTTCCAAGAGGCTGAAAGTGGTTTCCACAGCTAAATTCCTCTTATTTAACCCTCTCCTGGTTCAGCTCATTTGGGGAAATTGCCCATCCTGACTGCCCTTTTACTTCTTTGAAGATAAACTTCAGAAGCTATGATGTCAATTCACACATTGAAAGAGTCAAGGCATCTGCCCAGAATTCATAACTGTGTGTATCAAATAATCTTTCAAAACAAGAAGGACAGCGACTCTCCGGCTTCCTTCCTGCTCCCAGGGACAACCATCACATTTAATGTGCCCGCTCTCCTTCGGTGCTAGTGCCTGGGGTCCCGAGTGTGCTGTGCCGAAGCCCCGTCACTGAGCTACACCCAACCCACACGCATTTACATGCCCCTCAACAGGGCAGTATGTTTCTAGACCAAGGGCTGCCGAGTGCAGCAGAAAGATCACGACCTTTCAACTCAGACGCGGGAGGGTACAGGTATGATGTTGGAGGAGTTATCCAACCTCTCTCACTTTCATTTTACTGGGTGTAAAGTGGAGTGTATAGCTGCATCGAAAGGTTAGCAGAACAAATGAGCTCACAGATGTGTACAGCAGTGGTGCTGAGCTAGACCGCCAGCAAAGCTGGACACCTGGGCAGCTTGTGTATATTCCAGTTAAGGGAAATATTTAATATCTTTGTTATGCTGTCACAAATGTTAATTAGTTGGTTAGCTTCTGAGGCACGAGTGGGTTTCTTCGATTTTGCTAGCAAGACCCTTAAGTGGTCCCCACTTCCGGACCCCATCAAGTTTCTGGGACCGGAAACTGACTCTCCTGGGTCGGATCCAGAGATACAGCACCTTCATCCTATGAACAGCAAGAGGCTCTCCTCTGTCCCTCCTACAAACTGTGTCTGGTTTCTCATCAGTGCCTCAGTGATTCCCTCAGGAGTCTCCTTCCCTCAACCTTGACCAAACCACTGTTTCCAGTTGTTACATAGTATCATTTCCCACAATGGATCCCGAATTTCTTTTTCTCATGTACCTCCAATGCCAACTCCTTTGGAACACTGTCCTGTTCCTCACTATAAACATAGCACCTGATGCACTGCCCTGTATACAGTAGGTACTTAATAGTAGTATGTAAGTATATGAATGAATGTTGGGCCATTATTAAGTGATTTGTATAAACATGTATACTACTCATGGATATAAATGATTTGAGTAGATTATTTATGTCATTCATAAGTATATGAATCTCATCATCCATACATAAAGACTTTTGCAAATTTCAATCAACACATGTGTATAGTATATGTATTGAAGTGCTTCTACCATGGTGGGGATGACCTATGCAGATCCAGCCACACTCTTTCCCTTAATAATCACTGTATATGAAGCAGGGCGGTGGTGGCACATGCCTTTAATCCCAGCACTCAGGAGGCAGAGGCAGGCGGATCTCTGTGAGTTTGAGGCCAGCCTGGTCTCCAAAGCGAAGTTCCAGGAAAGGCACAAAGCTACACAGAGAAACCCTGTCTCGAAAAAACAAAAAACAAAAAACAAAAAACAAAACAAAAAAAAAATCACTGTATATGAAGGTATATACTTACAACTCAGTGGGACTAATGACCATCCCTCATAGATGTCATGTCCCTGAAGACCAGTAAAGAGATCCATGTGGTAGTATATAAAATTTACCTATGGAGGTTAACTATGTCTAAAAGAGAGTTTCTGAGTCTGAGATCTCCAAAGAGATGTGGATAGTGGTAACACAGAAACTATCATACACAAGTTACCAAACCCATCAACGTTGGTATAATCCACCAAAGATACTTAAACTGAGATTTGATTATGGTCAACAAATTTTCCTAAGTCACCAAGCTGGGATTCCCAAAGAAAGACAACTGATCAGCAAAAAGGTCACAAAAAATATTGGGAAAGGCAAGGAAAAATATGCAGGAGCAAGAGAGACAGGTAAGATGGGTCTCGCACACACAAGCCTGAAAAGTTCTTTTTTCTAAGAAATTATTACTCTAAAAACTGGGTCTTTGACCTGACCTACCCTCCTAACATCCATTCCACTTAAACTACAAAGACTCCAGCCAGGTAGGCGAGGTTTTGAGAAGAGAAAAGAAAATCCATCTCAGAGTTACAAGGAGCAGCCATCACCTCAGTAGGGATGAGTTATTAGATACTCAGAAACCATATGAGGCATAGTTGAAAAGCACGGGCAGGAGGAAAAGCAGAACCCCAAGAGCAGAGGTGGAGGGCACCACGTCCAATTCCTTCCGATTCTGAGTTTACCCTGCATTAGCTGTCAAGTCACTTTGGCCCCTCCAGTGCACAATAGAGGTCTGGTCCCCACCACAGTAGATCCTGGAGCCATGGACTTCTTTTGTATTATCTACAATTAAGATAAAACTAACGAACCAAGTTGCTCATGCAATCCAGAGTCACTCTCGATACCAGTCTTTAGTCATCATAATTAGTCATTAGCCAAAGTACGACTCTTGCTGTTTTTTCAGGTTTGCCCATCTCCCTGGTCTTTGGTCTCGCTGAGTGCCTTTCTACCTGTTGTTATTAAGCAGCATCAACCTTCACCACAAGATCCTTCTATGAGGTTAGGGACCATGCCTATCATTCTACCATTATATATCCAGAGTGGAGCAAAGCCATGACACAATAAGAAATAATTGTCCAAGAACAAATAAATGTTTGCTGACTAATGAAAAGCACTCACAGTTATTTACTGAGTCAGTGCCCTGTGGTACACAATGCCAACAAGAACCCAGTGAAACAGATAAGTTAGTCCTGACCGCTAACACAGTCCAGCATCTTCTTTCACTTTTCCATTGCAATAATGTAATGGATTTCATAACATCATATGATTATTTCTCTCTTCTCTGAGGTCTCTTGAGCTGTATGTCTTAATTTTTAAATGTCCTCTTTTCAGCTTTCTCTTTATTGCTCTTATTTCCTAAGCAGTAAGGTAAACTCCTCAAAGGCAGAAAAATGGATTTTTGTGCACACAACACACACACAAACTGTTGAGATACACAGAGATGATTATCTGTGATTCCAAGACTCAGGAAGTTGAGGCACAAAGATTGAGAACTTGAGGCCAGTTTGGGTCCTAAGCTGTGTAGTAAGACCTTGTTTCAAAATCAAGTAACCAACCAAACAACATAGTGTATGTGTACATATGCATGCACATATGTAATATAATGGAAAATGACTTAAGTTAACTGTTCTGATTGAATAAGAACAGAAGTTGCTTATGGGATGCAGCGATTGAGTGGAATGGACAGGAGAAAGTCTTTTGGCAAGATCCAAGAATTACACATCTTACTGGAATACATCGCTGTTAGGGTCAAAGCTTGATTTGTCCTTATATTTTTATTGGGTTACACAAGAATCTTGTGCTTTACTGAAGATAAATTTGTTTGGTCAATGTACTAAGAACATATTGTATTGAAGAAATATTTTTCACCAAAAAATATTTCAATTAAAAATTTTAATTACTTTATTATTTTATATATATGGGTGTCCTGACTGCACTATTTGTGTACAGTGTCTACAGATGCCAGAAGAGGGTGTCAGGGTCCCTGAAACTGGTGTTACACATAGTTGTAGGTGCTGGGGATTGAATCTGAGTCCTCTACAAGAGCAACAAGTGCTCTTAATTGTTGAACCATCTTTCCAGCCTCACTCTAAAATATCTTAAGTTAAATATGTTTGCTGTGGATATCACTCTGTATAAATAAAACACTGATTGGCCAGTAGCCAGGCAGGAAGTGTAGGCGGGACTAGCAAAGAGGAAAGGACAGGAAGGCAGAGAAGAGGGGACACCAGCTGCCATCCAGGAAGCATCATGTAGAGGCAACAGGTAAAGCCACAGAACACGTGGCAACACATAGAGTAACAGAAATGGGCTTAGTATAAGAGTAAGAGCTAGACAACGGTAGGCCTGAGCTAATGGCTGAGCAGTTTAAATAATATAAGCATCTGTATGTTTATTTTATAAGTGGGCTAAGGGACCACCGGGGCTTTTGGACCCAGAGAAAAAACTCTAGCTACATATGTTTATTAAGAATACATTAATAAAGATTGGTAAGAAAAAAACCAACATGACTTGTGATCCTACACTCACAAAGGAGCACTTTCACTTTTTAGATTTTAACATGTGGCCTTCCAAATTATTTTTACACACATATGTACATGGAGTTATACAGAAAGTTGTGTCTTTTAATAATTTTTTAAATAAACTATGTATTAAGAACATACATAAAGTTTCTTTATAATTATCTCTTAAAGGATTAATCTGCTACATAAAACCAGGATTCTAAGTTTGTTTGGAGATGTGTGGAGCCTACGGTACCCAGCATCCTCTGCAGCAGCATGTGTGGAATGTGAAGTCATTCCCTCAAGAACTCCCTTGACTGAGACCTGAATCTGAGCTAACAGATGATCACATAGTAAGTCATTAGGCTGACAGCGGAACATTCTAGTTGATGAGGTACACGAATCATCGCCTCAGAATTCATTCTTCTGTCACTTTCAGATGGCTAAACCATCAGAAGACCCAGTTCATGACACATTACTATTATATTTATTGTTTTGTTTCATTTGTGGAGACCCACATCATTATATGGCTAGGCTGTTGCGAACTAGAACCTGAAAAACATGCCACAGCATGAGCTCATACAAGCAAAGCTCATATTTATATAAGAAATTAAAAATCACTCTAAATTGAAAACAATATTTGAAGTCAATAAAGCCATAGACCACCTTTAGAACTTCTATTTCACAAGATCTATTGGCAGGACTGGGAAAATGGCTCAGTGGGTGGCGTGCTCAAGTGTAACTTCTTGAGTTCAAATCTTCCAAACCTGTGTCAAGCCGGATGTGGTAGCAAGCACCTCTAATCCCTGAGACAGAAGGTCGGCAATCCACAGAAGCTCATGGGCCAGCTAGCCTGGCTTTTGTAGCTGCAAACAAGAGATCCTGTCTCCAACAAGATGGCAGGAGATTGACGTCAGTGTGCTCTCTGTGACCCACATGCATCTGTACTCACACACATGATCCCTAATGCACGCGGCGATTTGAAAAAGAAAATCTGGTGCTGAGTGTGGTTCATCAAGAAGAACAGTTCGTGGGTAAATACTCGGGTGAGTTCATTTGAAAAGTAGAAAAGCAAGGACCAGCAGCAAAGATCTGTGAGAAACAGAAACGTCTTCAGCTTTACACTTCTGGCAAGTGATAAAAGGCATCTCTAACGACAGCAGCCAGATGGAGATCAAATGACAACTGGGAGTTGATAATGGTCCCCAGCCCTCTGGCACCCGCAGAGTAGCGGCAAAGGGGTGGTGGTAGTGTGGGGTGGGGGAGGGGGGTGGGGGTGGCAGAGGCGGGGAGCAGTGTTCCTGGCACTGCAGCCCAGGTCTGGGAGCAACAGTGTTGTCCATGTCATCCATGGCCTGTTCTGAGGTTCTGCCTGCCAGCCGGCTGCTACATTCCTGAATCATTTGAGCTTGCTCCTTTCGTTCCCTGAGCAATGGACTAGATTAGTTACTGGATACTATCAGCTAATTAATGTCCCCTAAGGTGGGGAGCATCCAGATGTTGAGGCTGCAGTTGCTGATTTGAAAGTTCATAAATACAGGAAGTCCTCAGAGGATGAAAGAAAACGTAAGGGCATTCTAAAGTGGGTTTGGGAAATGCATTGTTTGGTATTTAAAGAGACACAGATGAGAAATATTTGCATAACATCAAGGCCAGCTCTTTAGCACAGAGAAATACATCATTCACATTGTCAAAACTCTTCTAAGGAGTGCTTACTTCACCCAAGAAGGACCATGTACATTGGCTGTAGCTGAGGCTGTTAGACAATGTTTTCACCACAGTGGATTGACTGGGAAGCCCAGTATTTTTGTTACCATCAATGATAGTCTAAATGTTAGAGGAAATGAAAATAAACATACTACTTTATTTAGATGAAAGAAATCAGAACAAATATAGTTAGAATATAAAGAATATCATATCATTAACAATGTATGGCTTTTTACTATATGCCATGTACTAGGAGTGCTAAACAAATACATATTATCTCAATTAATTTTGTTTTTAACTTTCATTTGTATGTTTTTTATTCAGAGGAAAAAGAATGCTCTGTATTCCAAGTGCAGGAATTATAAGCATGTACCACCACAGGGTCTAGACATCCTTGATTTTTGAACACTGTGCTAATAAGTATGTTAGTTTAGAGGAAGCTTTATTTATTAATAAAAAATGTAGCAAAGAGTAAAGGGAAATCCTCATGTCCCAGATGACAACAAACCTGAAAAAAGCAGACTGCAGAGCACGGGACAGGATTGCCTTGAAAGTTCCTTATAGCTCAAAGCAAAGAAATCAGAGCTGCGGCTGGATTCAAGGCCACATGTGTATAGCTTCCAGGTCACAGATGGGCTTGTTTTGATAGTTCACATGTAATACATAAATCCAAACTTCTAAAACAGAGGAGAGGGTCCAGTTGCCAGGGATAATTAGAGACACGCCAAATTAACCACACTTAATTCAGATGGTCACTAAACAAGAGCCCCACCTGGCTTAGGTCGTTTCACCATCTGTTGGAGATGTTCTCTGGGGCGCGAGTTCCCACCAGCTCCCAGGTGTGGCCTGTTTATTAGGACACAGTGCCAAACTGTACACCACAGCATTTGGTGACCAGACAATATGTCGATGTTAATACAGTCAGTTGTAAGAGTGCTTCCACTGAATGCTGGAGGTGGAATGGAAATTTTGAAAAGCAGTATCAAAGCTGTGGAAAATGTGTTTTGAATTCTTGGACACATACTCTGGTGATTGAATTTTTAAGACCAAAACACTGCCTGTCTCTGTGTGTGTCTCCCCACCCCACCCCACCCCTCTCTTTTTCTCTGTGGTGATAGGACATATGTTTCAGGGACTACAGAAAATTCTAGAATAACAAAATTAATAAGTACAGAATGTTAGAGCTGAAATGGACTTGGAGAACAACCTTCTTGTTTCCAGTTGGGATCCAAGTGCATCTCAAGGGCTATGGCTGGGCTGAACGTATGGATGTGTGAGTGGGTGCTGAGTGGAAGCCAATGCCTACCCCTCATCCCGTTCCCTTTACACTTCTGCAGCCGCACCTCAGCTTCTGTCTGGGAGAGGATGATGCCCATTATGTTTTTGGGGAAAAGAGAATTGTTTGTTTGTTTTTTTAAGTTTCATAACTAGTCGACAAATGAAGAAACCGAGGAATGAAGCCAATAAACAACCTGCCTTAGACGACATTACCCAATGCACATCCTTGGAAGGCCGTCAAACTAAATTTATCACAGTTGGCTACTTACTCGAAGTAGCTTTACAAATCTTCACTGTGTAGCATCACTTCAAACCTTCCTTCAATACAAACCAGGTATAAGACATAAGCAACCAAGTAAGTCTACAAAGCAGCTCTTTGTGGGCTTGCAGTGAGGCGGCCTACAGTAGAGAGGTCAGCTTGCTCACCTTCTGAGGCTCCAGCTGAGAACATGCCTGGCTCATTTGTGGTTAGTGGCCAGTGGTATCACCAAGACTACTTCTCACTCCTGGGTCTTAAGGACATCCACCAAAACTCATGGTAAAAATCATGTATGTGAACATGGGAGTGTTAAGCACAGTCCATCACTCTGCAGCACGTGGATTATGGTCCGAGAAGCACAGACGTGCTCTTAAAGCAGAGACTGCAGCAGTGTGCTGATCACATCTCACAGCACGGTGTTTCTTGCCTGCTTCAAAGCATTGGAGTTAGTGGGTAAAAACTGAAACTAGCCGGGCGGTGGTGGCGCACGCCTTTAATCCCAGCACTTGGGAGGTAGAGGCAGGCGGATCTTTGTGAGTTCGAGGCCAGCCTGGTCTACCAAGTGAGCTCCAGGAAAGGCGCAAAGCTACACAGAGAAACCCTGTCTCGAAAAACCTAAAAAAAAAAAAAAAAAAAAAAACTGAAACTAGAGTAAAGCCTGCTCTAAGTTTCCTTTGTTCTTCGTTTCTTTTGTTTTCAGTCTCCTGAGTTTTTTTTTTTATTTTTTTCATTTCCTTGTTTACACTTCATCTTTGCTCTTTAAAAATCTCCCGACCAAAAAAAGCTTTTCAGAATTTCGGGGTTTCTCTCAGTGATAGAGCCTAGTAAGACTTTAGTCCTCAGCATAAAAAAAACCACCACCAACTTTCAAGACTGCTGTTCTCATCGTTATAATCTGCTTATGCTCCACTGAAAGAACAAGCCTTGAACTTGGGAATTAATCAGCTTTTTACCTAGTCAGTTTTATTCGAGTTGAGTGTTGGCTAGTAGAGATCACCTATCCTTAGTTTACAAAACACACCAGGGCATGGCTCTTCAAAACAAACAAACAAACAACCTATGCCACAAAACCATGAGGGTGGCCTGGAGGGAGTGTGAAGAATAAATAACGTGCAGATTAGGGTGGACATAGCCAGACCAGAAGCAAAGTTACGTTCCAGCAAGACCGCTTCCATTCTGGTACGTACAAAGAGAGAAGAAGGTTTACAGCCCCGTTTTCTGTTTCTCCACCACGACTCTAAGTCCAAATACACATCCTTTCCAGCACAGCATCTGATTTAACACATGTTTAAGGGTCTGCTGTACATAAGGTACTGGGCTGGTCACTCGGAGACTAGACAGTGAACAAAACAAAATTCTAACCACTGGTCTTATACTTGAGGACCGGGATGCCCAAGAGAGGACAATCAGGTAGCCAAACTTTCTAAGTAAGAGATATGTGTCAGAGGATGAGCAGTGACGTGCTTTAAAAGACAGACCCGCCTTTGCAGGTCAGTGGTATGGAGGGGACAGAGGTGTTAAGACTTGTACACTTTGGCTTCTAGAGGTGAACAGGGCAGAGACCAGTTGTTACATTCATCTGAGTGGGACTTAGCATTAATAGTAAGAAAAGGCTGCATGATTTTTACATTTTGAAGTAGAGCCAGTAGAACTTACTGATGAGTGGAACGGGGCTGAGCGAGAAAGGACCCAGTGGGAGGAATGGTAATGCCACCAACCCACAGGAGGAACAGATTTAGAAGAACAAGAAATGGGCTAACTTTTGTCATTGGAAGCTTGAGATGCTTACTGATAACGATGAGTAAGCTCCAAGGCTCAGTGATTGCATGTACATTTGATAGTCACTGGAGTATAAATATTAAGGCCACGAGACGTCATCAAGAACATGAGGACAGATAGAAAAGAGGTTCAAGGACAGAGCTTTTAAGAAGAAAACTTTGATGTATGAAGAGGGTCATCCATTTTGTTTCAGAGAGGAAACTCCCGTGCCTGTGTAAGGAGCAGGGAGAGAGTCAGCTCCGAGCCTGTGTAAGGAGCAGGGACAGACCTACAATAATTGGCTACCAACTCCAAACACTCACTTTCCTGACCAAGGACTGGCCTGTTGAACAGAGCCCCTCAAAAATTCCTCCTGAGGTGAAAGCAAAGCTGAGGCAAACTCTCTAGTTGAGAGGTAGGTAAGGGCCATGGCATGAGAGGGGCAGCTGGCCCCAACTGCTCACAACACCATGACTCTCTCTCTCTCTCTCTCTCTCTCTCTCTCTCTCTCTCTCTCTCTCTCTCTCTCTCTCTCTCCCTCCCTCCCTCCCTCCCTCCCTTCCTCCCTCCCTCCCTCCCCCCAGTATAGCCCATACTGACTCAGAAGCGGCAATCCTCCTATTTCTGCCTCCTGAGTACGAGATTGCAAGCATATGCCACCAAGTCAAGCTACCATGGTTCTTTATAGCAGATGAGAGTTGCAATGGGGTATTTCCTAAACTCTAAAATGGTAGAACTGGCGACAGTGTATTAGTTTTACGTGGGAGGTAAGAAATTACCACCTTTAGGGGCTTAAAACAACAGCTAGGGCAAGATGGTTCAGTAGTAAAAGCACTTGCCACCAAGCCTGACAATCTGAATTTGACCACTAGGACTCATGTGGTGGAAGGACAGAACTCCTGAAAGTTGTCTTCTGACCTCCACACATGTGTGCCTGTTGTGCACACACACCACACACACACACATCACACATAGGCACACACATCATACACACACATATCATCCATGCACAGAATACACACACAAACATCACACATACAAATAATATACACACACACATCACATACACACAGACACATACACACACACATATCATCCACATACATCATACATACACACAAAGTAAAACAAATAAGTGTAAAAAAAATAAGGATTTTTAAAAAAGATCTATTTTATTTTTAATTATGTATGTGGGGGTAGGGGGGTGAGTATGTGAGTGCAGGTGCCCGAGGAAGCCAGAGGCATCAGACTCCTCTGGGTCTGGAATTACAGGCAGTTGTGAGCCGTCAGATATCAGTGCTGGGACCAAACTTGGGTGCTCTGCACAGCAGTATGTCTCCTGACCACAGCGCCATCTCTTCATTCCTCCACTCCACATTACTATGTTAGAAAACAACATCTACTTATTATTACAGAGCTTCTGATCATCAGAAGTCTGGGCACAGCTGCTCCATGGGAAAGAAGTGGGGGAGCTGGGCCAGGGGTGGGGGAGGGTGACGTATTCCTGGCTCTGTAAGCCTGGCTAGCAACTCAGGTCTGGGAGTTCATAGGCTCAGGTAGGCAGGGAACTTACTACTGATGTTTAAATGGACAAAGCAGGGATCTGCCTTTTAAATATCTTTGCTTATCACCCATAGCCAAGAGTGGCTCCAAGCTTCCATGAGGGAAGCCTCTCCCCACATAAAGGACAGTGATGAGTACAGACACTCATGGCTATCCAAGATGCAGAGAATAAGCAATGGTTATGGGTCCAGCCCGAAGCAAGACAGGTACACCACCTCCTCTAAGTCCCAGGAGTATTGCAGAAGAGGGGGTGGGAAGTAAGTAAGAGCCAGGAGATAGGGTAAAGGCTATGAAACACCATTCTTTAGATTCAGTACAACTATTGCAATTACAACAACTACAGTTACCTGCCTTGGACCCATATAAGATCAGCTCTAGCAACAGTAAGTCAAAGAACAGGGAATGGGGGGGGGGCTCCCTGGTCCCCACCTTTGTCTCTGAACGACTAGCTATTGGTGGACTCTGGGAAATGGGGACCCACTGTTTTCAGTCGTGTACCCACTGCTGAGACCACTAACCTTCAAAGTCAAGGTCACAGCCTTGGTTAATCTCCTCAGTGGGTTACAAAACAAAGTAAATAGCCATGAATGCAAGACAGGAATTTGTGGGAAGGGTGTTTGTAGTTTTTTTGTTTTGTTTTGTTTTTTGTTTTTTAACTCTTTGCTCTTCAGGAGCCTGCCACCCAGCTCCCAAATAAATACACAGAGACTTATTCTTACTTACAAATGCCTGGCCTTAGCTTGGCTTGTTTCTAGCCAGCTTTTCTTAACTTAAATTATCTCATCTACCTTTTGACTCTGGGCTTTTACCTTTCTCTATTCTATATTCCTTTCTTTCCTTCTTACTTTGTGGCTGGTTATGCAGCTGGGTGGCTAGCCCCTGGTGTCCTCCTTTTCTTCTCCTTTTCTCACCCCTCTTTCTTCTCTCTTCTCTCTCCTTCTATTTTTTCTCTCTGCCTGGAAGCCTCAACTATTTCTCTCTCCTGTCTAGCTATTGACCGTTCAGCTCTTTATTAGACCAATCAGGTGTTTTAGGCAGGCAAAATAAAACAGCTTTGCAGAGTTAAACAAATGCAACATAAAAGAATGCAACACATCTTTGCATCATTAAACAAATATTCCACAGTATAAACAAATGTCACACATCTTAAAATAATATTCCACAATAGGTGTTGATGCGGTGGTTAGGAAGTGGGGGATGAGAGTGTCCAATATGTATTTCGTGTGTGTGTGTGTGTGTGTGTGTGTGTGTGTGTGAAACTGTCTAAAACAAATTTAATTAATAGATTAATAATAACAGTATGTAGTAGTACTACTAGTAGTCTAGCCACACAGATCACTGGCTCTCCCTTTCTGAGTCACAGCATGCTTAAATCAGTGTTGATCAGGCTACATTCCAATCTAGAAGCTTGATGGGGAAGGATCTGTTTCTAAGCTTCACAAGCTGTTAGAACAATTAATTTCCTTGTTACTGTAGTTTGCTTCTGTCAAGTCAGCCACGGAAAAGGATATTCAGTCTCCCTTTAGGGAAGGGTCAGAGAGACAGCTTCATTGGTAAAGTCCTTCTGGTGCAAGCATGAGAACCTGAGTTTGGCCTTCTAGGACCCACATAAGTACATAAGTAAATGAGTACAGTGGTGTATGCATAATAATCTCAGCACAGGGGAGGAAGGAAGAACCAGTCAGGTTCCTGTGACTTGCCATTCTCCCCTACCTAGTCAGCTCTGGGCCAAGGAGACAATTAAAAAAAAAAAAAAAGGGCATCTGGCTCCCAGGGTTGTTCCCTGAACACAACATAGGCAGGCACACACATGTACAAACACATGAACATGCACCCACACACCTTACCTGTCTGCCAGGGCTGTTCAGGAGAATTTCCTTTTCTTTCATCCAGAGTCAACTGATTAGGGACCTTAATTACACCTACAAAGTCCTTTTCTCTTGGCAATGGAATGTAAAACCCTATTGTCATATTTTATCAGTTAAAGCAAGTCACAGGTTTTGCTCACACTCGAGGGACGGTTGAAATCGTCATGGTCATCTTGGACTTTTCCCCATCACTGTGATGGTCCAAGAAACTAAACCTTCAAGTTACATTCTATTTTAGACACACTTCTCATTGCTGTAAAGAAAACAAAATACCCGACATAAACAAGGATGGGAAGACTTGTTATAGCTCAGAGTTTCAAAGGCTTTGTTGACCATGGCCAGTTATGAGGCCATCATAGCATGGGAACTTGAGGCAGAGGCTGCTACCTCCTGGTAGAAAGCAGGCAAGAGAGAGGAAGACACCGGGAACTAGGTCTGTTCTTCGGAAGCATGTCCCTAGTTACCTGCTTCTTCAGCTAGGTCCCAGCTCCTAACGTTTCTGCCACCTTCTAAAGTAGCACCACAACTTCAGACCATGCCTTCGATGCCTGAGCTTTGGGGTGTGTGTGTGGGGGGGTGTCACTTTTCATATCTAAGCTACAACAAATTCAAATGGAAATACTGATCCTAAGAAAAGATACATTCTTGGGTGACAGTCAATCTTGTCCAAATAATCTTCTTTAAGAAAAATGGTACTAAACCCACAGGCTTGCTTTGAAAAAAGCAACCTTATCAATCCCAGGCAGATAAACAAGAGCAACAAAAAGTTGAAGCCTTATGACTTTATAACTTATAATTTTCAGTTTTAGGCAGTGGGCAGTGACCTGCCTCACACTGAAATCACAAGCACTTTTCTTTCAGTAGCATTGGTTACTTTTTGAAAGAAGGAAAAATTATATAATTCCATACTATGGAACCAGTAATAGGAATGCATGTATGATAAGAATGAGGATGGTGTCACAATAAATTTTAATATGCAAAACAGCAAAATAATTTAATAATTCTCTAGTATATATTTTCTCATAACTTCCAGATACAACCATTTAGAATTTTTATAAGTATAATTAAAATGTCATTCTAGTCCTCTCTAGTTCAATACCTGGGACTACCTGGAGTAGTCTAAAAATAACATTAAGAGGGTGTGATGGTGCATACCTATAATTCCAGCACTCAGGAGGCTGAGCTAGGAGGATTGAAAGCTTGAGGCCCTGTCACAAACAAACAAAATAGTAACTGTGTTGGCTAGTTTTATGTTAACTTGACACAAGATAGTGTCATATGAGAGGGGGGAACCTTAATTGAAAAAATGCTCCCATGAGATTGAGCTGTAGGCAAGGCATTTTTAAAATTAGTGATTTACTTGGGAGGGCGCAGCCCATTGTAAGTGGTGCCACCCCTGGGCTGGTCCTGGGTTCTATAAGAAAACAGGCTGAGTAAGTCATGGGGAGCAAGCCAGTAAGCAGCACTCCTCCATGGCCTCTGCATCAGCTCCTGCCTCAAGGCTCCTGCCTGGTTTGAGTTTCTGCCTTGGTTTCCCTCAATGGCCTGTGATTCAGGATGTGTAAACCAAGTAAGCCCTTTCCTTCCCAAGTTGCTTTCAGTCGTGGTGTTTTACCACAGCAAAAGAAACCCTAACCAATTCAATAACTTCACATATTGGAGTCATTATAACATCTATCCCTATAATCCAGGTCACTACTATACAACTGCAGTCTAGCAGGGAAGCTGAATGCAGTTCCTATTTCCAACCATAACAATCACAGAAGACAATCACTGATGAAACATTCTAGGTAGACTCAGCAATGAGGCAGTATGACACAAGCTTGTCTGAGTCAGAGAGTATGACATGATTATTTTTGAATACCAGAAGACTCCTTCAAGACTTGGATAAAATGCCTTGCTTATAAGGCTAAACAACAGCTTGTGAGAGATTAATACCATATTTTACTATTTTATACACATTTGCAACTTAACTGTCTTTATTGGGGCACTGTTGTGCTCCGTTTTACCTGAACTGATGAAAACAGTCCACAGTTCTACTGTGCCACAACTTCCACTCGTATGAGAAAGTTATAGGACTTTCAGCATAGCTGGCTGATGACAGTGAATACGATTTTGTCTCAAAATCCAGTTAAAGCATGGGTGTGATGCCTATTCTTGGTTGTCAACTTGACTACATCTGGTGGAATCATCTAAACTTCAAAAATGGAAGGCATACCAGTGAGGGATTTTTTTTTCTCTTAATTTGAAGTAAGACGATCCACTTCTAATTCACATCCTGAGGCAGGAAGACACATGCCTTTAATCTGGATCTTGAAGTGCAAGACACACACCTTTAATGTAGGTCTGGAGGCAGGAAGACACACCTTGAATCTGGGCCACACCCTGTGCTGGAAGTCTATATAAGGACATGGAAGAAGGAAGCTTTTGTTCTCTGCCTGCTTGCTCGAGCCTTCTTAGCAAGTCCATTCCTTCACTGGCATTAGAACCTACTTCTTTGGGACTCTAGCATCTACTGAAGACCAGCTGAGACATCCAGCCTTGTGGACTGAGCAACTTCTGTATTCTTGGGCTTTCTGTTCATAACATTGTTGGACTAGACGGACCATAACCTGCTTGTAAGTCATTCTAATAAATCCCCTTTATATATAAAGGGTCCAGGAATACAGAAATATAAATTATAAGCTTAAGAGATGAAAACTGACAGTCATCAGCTCTACAGGTTAACTGCTAACAATGGTTCTCTGCTTTACAGCCAGCTCCTCTGTCAACAGCTAGGGGTTAACTTTTAGCCCCCTTATAGCCAACAACTGCCCGGACCAAAGTTAACTTTTAATAGTTGTTTCTATGTGACTCCTAGCATGCATGCCAAGCCTGATGCTTCTATGTGACTCCCAGCATGCATCCCATGCCTGATGCTTCTATGTGACTCCCAACATGCATCCCATGCCTGATGCTTCTATGTGACTCCCAGCATGCATCCCATGCCTGATGCTTCTATGTGACTCCCAGCATGCATCCCATGCCTGATGCTTCTAAGTGACTCCTAGCATGCACCCTGTGTCTGATACTACAAAAGCGGACCAGTACCCACCTCCATTGCCACAGCCTCAGAATTCAAACACTGACTGTGGTCTCAGATAGTTGATAAACTTTTGTGCTGTGGATATCATTCTATATAAATAAAACACTGATGGCCAGTGACCAGGCAAGAAATAGGTTGCCAGGCAGGAAGTAGGTGGAACAAGGAGAGAGGAGAATTCTGGGAAGCGGAAGGCTGAGGGGAGGGACACTGCAGCCACCGCCAGGACAAGCAGCATGTAAAGACGCCAGTAAGCCACCGGCCACGTGGCAAGGTATAGATTTATAGAAATGGGTTAATTTAAGATAAAAGAACAGTTAGCAAGAAGCCTGCCATGGCCATACAGTTTATAAGTGATATAAGCGTCTGAGTGCTTATTTTATAAGTGGATTGTGGGACTGCAGGGCTTGGGGAACCTGGAGAGAAGCCCTCCAGCAACACTTTTATACTCCGTGGTGTTTCATTTTTTTTTTTTTTTCTGGAATAAAGTTTGCTTCTGGCTTAATAGACTTTGGTGGTCTGTCCTCCATTATTGTGAGACCCTGGACCCAACATATATATGTGTATACACACACATTCATTCATTTTAGAAGTTGTACTACTTCTAGAACCCCGACTAATACAATGTGTGTAACAATTAGATCATTAGGTCTTTGTAGGTCAAAGACCAGGAATTGTTCAGAGTTTGTATTTTTGAAGTAATGTTAAAGGTGGATTATCTGAGAATTCATGCAAGAACTGAGGGATTGTGAGGTGCTGGTTAATTTTACAATTCTTTTCAACTCATGACACCCACTCTACTATTGAATGTAGGACTTGTGCTGGGTGTTGAAGACACCATGCTGATGAAGTCATAGTCTCTGCTGTCACATGGTCCTCTAATTTCTCTGTCAGCTTACGATCACAATTCCTTCCAGAGAACTTCTAAGAAATCTCTAATGGGTAGAAGCCTGGAGTTCTAGGAAACACAGTTCACCTATCTCCAAAGGATGACTCAGGTCATTTTGTGTAATTTTAGTTTCACAAACCTGAAAAATGCTTGAGTGCTCTCCTGTGTTAGATACTTGTTGCTGGAACAAAATCATAGTCCCAGGGGACAGTGCATCGAAGGCTTGACAGCAAGAGCTGGCAGTGGCTCTTCACCTGGCATCCCCAGTCAGGCGTGAGCCAAGAATGCCCATGCTCAGCCAGCTTTCCTCTTTACATGCAGTGGGGAAGGGTGTCCCTTGAAGAGTGGGTTTTCCCACTTCAACTAACCTAATCTACAGAATCCACCACAGACATGCCCAGAGGCTTACATTAGTGATTATTCTCGATCCCCATTAAGGTGTCAATCACTGTTAACCATCACAATAGAAGCTTAAACTTCAATGTTGAAATTTTGTCCCTGTTGCTGTTTTGCAAGGGCCAGGGATCAAATTTCGGGCCTGGGACTGGAGCATGCTAGGCAACTGCTCGACCACTGAGCTGGACTCCCAGGCCCAACATTGAGAAACTCTTTAACAAGCACATCCCATGTACAGTTAAGGCACAGCTATGAGGTACACAAACACCCTAGGGTGAGCCATACATTGACACTCATTCCTTTACTCAACATTGTCTCTCGGTGATGAAGCCCTTAGGGATTGAATGGAAAACTCTTATCTCCAATAAGTGAACTAGAAAACCAACCTACCACTTTTCCATTATGTTAAGATCAAGAAAACTGGAAAATATCTTGTCCACAAGAATAAAAACTTAAGGATACTAAACTCACATGTGCCGCTGTAAAATTGACTTCTGTGACTGTAAGCTGCCCAGTGACCTCGATATAAACATTGTTATGAATGCAAGCACATGGGAGGCAATTCCGCCACTTTTGGTTACCTTGGTAGGGTCAGGCAATGCTTTTGTATTTATCCAATAAGCTCATAAAACAAAGGGACTTTTGAACTACTCAGTAAAAGTCTGCATTAAACATTGTTTTTTAATGTGTGACTCCTGCTTGCAGTTATGAAGGTTTGCCTCCCACCTACAAGTTGCCATTATCGCAAAGGTGAAATTTTAGCACATGGCTAAAATGTTCTACGGTTACAGCTTTATGATTCAGCATCAATAACTCAGGGTGAGATCATAGGCAGTGGAAGGCAGTGTCATACTCTTCTGCCTGTGAGGGGAAGCTCAGGCAATGGCAATGGCACAAGCACTTTGAATTTAGACTGTGGTTCCCGCGAGTACTGTAATTTGTCTCTCAGCTCTTACCTGATCAGAAGGTGCTTTCGGGAAAGATTTTAATGGTGAATTTGGCTCGCTAGGCATGTGATCACCAGCACCCCCCACCTTACATGGAGTGGGCAGAAATTTTTCCAGCTTTTTGTGGAAAAGATTCCAGCTTGGTACTATGCCATCACCACACACCAATGTGCTCGTTTTTCTCTTTGGAGCTTCAAATTCTTGCAACCAACCAAAAATAAATCAAGCCAGCCATCAGGGCACCAAAAGAATACTACTATGAATAAGCTGCACTACCTGACACTTACATGTAAACAACACGTCCGAAGCACGCTTTCCCTGGTACATTTGGACACTTTGCAAATGTAATCTGCTTACTAATAACGGCTGGACCGGGGTGCATTAGCCCTGGAAACAAGTTTTAAAAGCAGCCCCTTAACACAAACGACACGAAACGACCATCCAAAGATGTCCACAACAAAGAAAAACAACTGGTAGGCTGTTTTCAGTTCGAGCTGAGGACACTTGAACCACTGCAAAGCCCTCGGCACCAGATGGCTCCACCAACTCCTTAGAGCTGGCTCGGGACCCCACCAACCCGGTTTCTGCACCACTCTCATGGGGGGGGGGGGGGGCGCTTAGCCTCCCGCGTAGCTCCGCCCCCTTCCGCTCGGCTGCCTTGGTGGAGCTAGGGTGGGAGGGTCAAAGTCTGCTCATTTGCATGCGCCAATGGCTGCGCTGCATGCAAATGAGGCCGGCCGTGGTTGGCTGAGGGCTGGCCCCCATAACTCGGGAATCGGGCCCTTTGTCCTCCAGTGGCCCGGAGGCAGCTAAGCCGTCGTCACTAACCGAGACTTCGGCGACCGGCGGGCGGGTGGGAGCGAGCGCTGAGCGGGCGCCGCGCACTGTGTGTCGGGGGGGGCAGGAGCAGCCCGCGCGCCGCGTGAAGGGACTCGCACTTGCAATATGACTTTGGAGGAATTCTCGGCTGCAGAGCAGAAGACCGAAAGGTAAGTGTGATGATGTGCCTGCGATCTCGGGTGGCCGCTGCCCCTCCCGCCACCCCGGGGAACCCCGGCTGACCCGCTCTCGCCCGGCCCGTCCGCAGGATGGACACGGTGGGAGATGCCCTGGAGGAAGTGCTCAGCAAGGCGCGGAGTCAGCGCACCATCACCGTCGGCGTGTACGAGGCCGCCAAACTGCTCAATGTGTAAGTGGCCCCGGCCGCCCCCGCCTCCCGCCTGCCCTCCTGCCTGCCTGCCTGTCTCTACCCCGTGCTCCCCGGGAGCGTGTGCACTCACCGCTGCCCGTGCTGTCCGCAGTGACCCCGACAACGTGGTGCTGTGCCTGCTGGCTGCGGACGAGGACGACGACAGGGACGTGGCTCTGCAGATCCATTTCACCCTCATCCAGGCGTTCTGCTGCGAGAACGACATCAACATCCTGCGGGTCAGCAACCCCGGCCGGCTAGCTGAGCTGCTGCTGCTGGAGACCGACGCGGGCCCGGCGGAGAGCGGGGGCGCCGCGCAGCCCCCTGACCTGCACTGCGTGCTGGTGACGGTAAGGGACCCGGGGTTGCAGCCCGGAATCTGCTGGGGTGGACCTCGGCCGCGCTGGACGCTGATCTCGCGGGGGTTCTGATGGTACCGAGCGTGTCTAAGCTCGTGGGTGGCCTCCAGCGGCAGAAGGTATCCCTGTGAGTCAGCAGGCTGCCCAGCCACCCCTGCCTACCTCTGCACTACCTCGCGTGACTAATTCTCTGAGCAGGACAGATTAGATAAAGCCAAATAAATTCCCGGCTCACCCTTCATTAAGAAGTCAGCTTCATTCTTCATTTGCTGTCAAAGCTAAAGATAGAAATAGTGTAGGAGACAGAGCCTTATTAATTCCCTGGAGATACTCTGAAGTGTAGAGAGTGGAATTCTTTTCTCTGCACATTTGGGTTTGTTTTAGATGGGCCCTCTCCACCCACCCACCCCTTTTAAAAGTCTCTGATGGATGGATAGTATTTTCAGAGAGAAATGTGCCGTCTTGGTCTTGTTTTTTGTTTTTGCCCCTCCTCTGTTTTGACTGGTGTAGGGAAGTGGCAGCCTGATTACTTTTGCTGCCAGTGAAAAAGTGCCATGCATCGTCAGGGAAGATAAGAACTGGCGTTAGCTGCCTGCCCTGCAGCTCGCACATCCGTTGTGCGCACAGAATGTTTTTCAGAACTATTTTGCTTATGACCCCACTAGGGTACACGCTTGGTAGGGCGGACTTATGAATGATAACCTCATGCACGATGGTACAGATAATTGCAAAGCTCTTGTGTGGCTCCGTGTGCATTACAGGTGTTTAGACTTTGCCAGATGCTGTTTAACAGAATGTTCAGGTTGTGGCCCTTTAAAAAAGTAGTACCATTGGTAGCATATGCTGATCATTTTAAGGGGAAGTAATTTTTCTAAATTTGTTCTCAGAACCCACATTCATCACAATGGAAGGATCCTGCCTTAAGTCAACTTATTTGCTTTTGCCGGGAAAGTCGCTACATGGATCAGTGGGTTCCAGTGATTAATCTCCCCGAACGGTGATGGCATCTGAATGGAAATAACTGAACCAAATTGCACTGAAGTTTTGAAATACCTTTGTAGTTACTCAGGCAGTTACTCCCTACGCTGATGCAAGGATTACAGAAACTGTTGTCGAGGGGCTGAGTGAGTTCAACTACATGGGGGCTAGGAGGTGACTCTGCCCATGGAGAGAGGTGAAAATAAAGAAGGAAGCTGTGTGGAAACAGAAATCTAAGTCAAAAGAGACAAAAACTACAAAGAACTGTGCAAGAAACAAAACTATTAATTTTGGATGGCCGAGTTACATTGAAATAAGCCAAATATCGCTTTGTTGGAACCTTAAATGTGTAGCAATAGTTTGGGTTTTTTGTTTTGTTTTTCCGGTCTTTATGCCCTCAAGTAAAAGCAAAGTGAAAAGGATTAATTGTATTTTAAAGCCACAGGTTAATGTATTTTGATGAGATGTTAAATTCTCAGAAGTTTTATTATAAATCGTACTAAGTTATTTTATGACATGAAAGGTTATTTATGATGAAGTTTTTGAAGCACAATATCTAAAATAAACTGGTATGGAATAATTGCATCATTTCTCAATGTGTGGTTTGTGTTTTACAACACTGACTCTATTAACAGACATTGTATTGAAGCCTTGCTTTACACCAGGCAGAAAAAAAAAATGGCTTGGGTAAGGGGAAAAGGAATGTTTAGAGCTTCCCCTTGTGAAGTCTGAATAACTACAATTAGCTATTTTAATACTATAAAAAAAAAATGATGCTGAATGTGGAAGCAGAGAGGAGGGCAACCACGGCTGCTTGAAAGATGTGTGAAGCTTTTGTGAAGGAGAAATCATTTTATTAGGGTCCTAAGTGAGCTTCATTTCTCTAGCCAGAGGGAGGAAAGGGATATTGCTAACAGCTGCGGCAGTTTGTGCAAAGGTGTGGAGGCCTGAAAGATCACAGCCTGCATAGAGGCTGACTCGGCAAAGTGCCTCTGGTGCCCAAAGATAAGGGAGAGAGGCTTGGAAAGAGTAGGTGGGGGTAGGTTCAGACTCTTGGCAGGCATTCTTGCAGCATCCTTATGTATTTGGGCTTCCCTCTGTAAATTGGCCACAGTCTGCAGAGGCCTTCAGTCTGCACTATGGCCAGTGCTGTAGGAGGATACCATGGGGCTGTAAGGGATAGTTAATTGTGTGAATGGCTAGCTGTACTAGTAGGGACTAGTGTAAGGCAATGCATTTGTGTAGAACATGACAAAAGACAAGTTTGGTGACGCCCTGAGGTTCTTCCTAGGGCATGGTGCCTTCAGCTGTTTTTCCACTAGGGCTGTGAGGGATCTGGTTAGGTGAGGTGGAAGAAATGGCAGAGCAGGAAGCTGAAAGAAAGGCTGCAGTAGACGCCTTTCTGTGTCTGCTCAGAACTGCACCTGATGATTAACTGCAGCATGCAGTTAGAGCTCCTGTGCAGGCAGAGCCAAAGGAAGCAAAGGTGCATGCTGAAGACAAGGCCCAACAAAGCTGTGGTCTCAAGGTTCCAGCTCTCACAGAAGCTCCAGAGAAGCTCCTTGGGTCCCCTACCGTTTGCCACCCTTCCTGTGGCAATGGGAGGTAGAGCAGAAAAAAATAACAAAACCCTTAAGCTTTTGCATATCCCAGAGGCTTATGAACCCTCTGCTTTTCTACTCCTAGAAATGTGGGTGTCTAGGCCTTATTTCGTCTCCCTTTGCTTTAAGCCAGTGTGTAATCCTAAACAACGGGAGTAGTAACATTTGCTTTTTATATTAGCAGAAGATTTGAGGGCCGTGACTTTGAAGCGAGACCTTTACCTTCCCACTAAAGGATCCTTCAATCTGTTTTCACAACTGTTTCATTTCATGAAATAAGATGAGTAAGTTAAACCAAGTAGGATGAATGGAGAAAAGCATCAGTTTGCTGGAAAGAGCATTGATGACAGCCACGTCTCCATTAGGCCTCCTCCATCCTGATTTCTTTATCTGTAAAATAAAGATCACATTACCCATCCTACAGAGGTACCTTTTATAGCTTTGTAATCTCTTGGGAAGAAGAACTAGTATCTGGTCCATAGATGTATCCATACCGAAGGTGCTGAGTTAATATTTGCTAAAAAGTGAATGATTAGAAATAATGAATATAATCCCGGGGCTGTGGCTTAGTGATAGAGCATTATGAGATCCTGCAGCGACAGACTCCAGCACTGGGAAAAATAATTACTACCTGGTACATGGTATTTGCTCAGATGATAGCAACAGGAAAATATTTCAGGCCTCTGAGAGATCTGTTACTTATCACATGTATGATTTAAAAAGGAGTTCGAGTCACTTAAATCACAGTACAATCTTAAGATTACGCCAATTGTTGAAAATCTCAACAATAACTGCAGTTAGGTATTCTTTTGATTTTTGCTTTGTTGTTCTTTCATAACATAATTTAAACATGACTTTAAAAACAATCTTAATTATGAGCCGTTGCTGGCTCAGTAGGTGCTTGCCACCCAAACCTGACACCCTGAATCTGATCTCTGAAACCCAAGGGAGAAGAGAACTGACTTCTGAAAGTTGTCCTCTGACCACGAGTGCTCTGACTTGTCCACACCCATCACACACACACCCCCCCCCACACACACACAGACACCCCACATTAATAAATAATAATAAAAAAATCTATGAGTTAACTGTCAATAAGTACACAATTGCATGTATAAAATATGCCTCTAACTTATGCTAATATTTAGTTAATTGCTTTAAAAATTATTAAACAAACAAGGTTGGGGCAGGAGGATTACTTTGAGTTTAAGGCCATTAGGCTACATAGTACCAACCCAGCCTGGTATGTTCTTAAAAAAAAAACAAACAAAAAACAAGTCACCTGGCCTCCTTACATGCATGAACAAAAACTCGACACGCCTGCCTGGAATCTATTATCTGTTGAAAAGTGGAAGATACCTGTTTTCCCACAGGTGACTTCACCGGAGTCCATGTTGCTTTTGTCCTTGTCTGGCTAACCAGGGTCTTCGGTAAGTTAAAGCTTTATAATGAAAAGAGTCCATGAAAGTAATTAATCTGCTATAATAAACTGTTTCCCCAACTAAAATAAAAAGGGGTTATTTGCAGGAAAGAGCTCCTACCTAGAAACTTCTAGAGTGTGCTTTACGACCTTATTGTAACATGAAATCATTGTTTCCTTTACCTTCACTCCTAGGCGCTTTATTCTTTGCCAGTAAAAGTCTGTTTTCTTCAGATGAACAAAGCTCAATGATATTGACACAGCCAAGCCAGAGTTCCTCAAACTAGGAGCTGAATCTTATCTTTTTTTTTTCTTTTAAACAGTTCTTACATAAACATAAGAACTTGCAAAAAAGTTGTATTTATGAAACCACCAAGAACTACTTAGTGAGTGTTTACTACGGTCGGTTGTTGGCCTTGGCTGAAGAGACACTGGCCTCAGAGAGCTCACAGTCTAGTGAAACAGAAAGTCCATTGTTTTGGCCTAAAGTAGAGCCCAGCTACAGAAACGCACAAAGGACTATTGTGGTCCTGCGAAGGGTAGAAGTTTCCTCAGGGCAAATGGAATAGAATGGAGAGAAAGGTTGTAAATTTTTTGATCAGAGTTAGCATTGTATTTTGCAAACACCATAACAGTGCTTGACTGACAGATTGGATATACTTCTGCTGGAAGCTGCAGAGATGTAGCCTATGGGGCCTCTTGGCATTGAGAAGTTTATAATCTGTAAGGAAGTCAAGCATATTCCTATAATGGATTTATTGAATGCCCATCAGGCACTTGGCACTGTGTTAGGTCCCAGGGCCATAAAAGCAGCAGTGACTTACCTTCAAGGATGTGCAAGGTGGTGGGTGGGAGAGTGGGTTTTTTTGTTTTGTTTTGTTTTTTAAGTGTGACTGCTGCCTTAACACTGGGTGATGTGGGAGGTACCCAACACCTCAGGGGTCCTGATGTGAGGAGACAAGACAGGTCCAGGGACACTAAGGTTGAAGTGAACCATTTCCCAGGGAAACTGAAGCAGTTGTTGCTGGAGGAGCTCAGGGGGGTGGGGCTGACATTGGAGCTTGGAGCGGGGAGCACAGATCATGGCATGTGTGGAGCCAGCTCCTGGGAGCGCGCCAACACAGCTTCATGCCAACTGCTTTACCAATGGCAGCTCACTAGCACTCACAACAGGCCTATGGTGGTAGGCTCTCTGTTCCTGCCCCATGCTTCAGATGAAAGAAGAGTAATTAGTGAGTGGCAAAGCCAAGGTGTATCACATCCACTGATGACAGGCAACGAGGCAGGAAAGATGGAGGACACCAAACCATGACTTTGTTGGAAGGCAAGCTTTTCCCACTTGCTGATGGAAAGCTCTTTAAAGATGACTGGTAGGGTTGGGGTTGTGTAACTACGCTGGGAGGAATGAAGACATTCTAATGTAAGCCCGCCCTGCCCTTTGGCTATCAGACTCTGGAGACAATGGACCCCAAGGCCCTGGAATTCCCCCAGGAGTCTCATGCTGAGAAGAAAAGAGCTGATGCTGCCGGCCAGCAGGGAAGATTTGTCACACAGTGCTGAAGACTTGCAGGACAGACCTGGAGGCAGGAGCCAAGACAATGAGTGATGTGTCAATGATGGGGAGGGCCACCCCTTGACCAGGACTGCACATTTCTTGCCCTCAATTTAAATCTAAACCTCATGTCAGGACTTCAGAGGAGGAGGTCACCAAACCTCTTACTTGCTCCTTTTCCCAGCGGGAATCTCTTTTCTCTGCATTTCACTATTGTCTCTTTAATTCCCTATTGGGTCTAGCTTGTTGGGGCCAGAGCCACTCCAGGAACAGCCCGGCTGTAGCTCTGTAGTACAATGCAATGAAAAAATGAACATCTACACATACATAAACTATACATATATTGATATGGCACAACTGAAGGAAGACACGGGATACTGTCACACCGTGAGCGAGCCTGGGGAGATGATGGCTTGACTCGCAAAGCCCTGAGAGGTCAGAAAGTACAGCCAACTGAAAGTCTGTGCACGCAATATTTAGCAATTAAAAAAATCAGTTTGCATGGGCAAACTTGTCTCTTGAATTGTCTTGATTGTCTCTTGAAACTTTACTGTCTAGAGGGGCCAAAAAAATTAGTCAAAATAAAGGCAACGATGCCACAGACATTCAGCTTCTAGAGGCACTCAGCATCACCAATCTGCTTCCTTTTTGTTAAGGGAGCTCCTGGAGGCACTCACGTTATCACTTACCTGTCTCTATACAAGCACTCCCTTTAGTTCTCTCATTTGGGCGATCAGAACACTTTTGTACAAAGTCCAGGGTTGGTACCTATAATCTCAATGTTCTGGAGACGGAGGCAGGAGGATTGCTACATAGCCAGACAAACATCCAGGACTGAGCACAAGCTGTGTGTTCAACCCTGGGCTAGAGTTTGCTCCATAAGGTTGATTGCATGCGGTTTCTGCCTGCAGTCAGTCACCAGAGAGGCACACAGATGACTTTCAGATCAGTGTGGCACCAAGGCCAGCTTGGTGAACACTCCCAACCGCACCCCTTGGCCTGGGCAGTGTGATGGTCAGAAAGCCTTCCAGGAAAGGGTGATGCCTGACCTGAGTCACGGAGCCTCATTAGGATCCTCTTAGGGAGCAGGGTGTGGCACTCATGGATCTCCCTCTGTGTTTCTGACCCAGGTTTAGGAGTTAAGGAGTAAAGAAAGACTGGGAACCTGGAAAGGCAGAGACACCACGCCAAGGTCTCTGCACGCCTGTCACAGCAGCGTGAACTTTGCTCTGCAGACAAAGAGGCGACTCAGTATTACTTATGTTTGTTTATTTATTGAAAGGATTTTGAGTAAACCTTGAACTCAGTATTGTAGCCAAGGTTAGCCTTGAACTCCTGATCCTCTTATCTCACCCTCCAAGTGTTGGGGTTACAGGTGCATGCTATCACACCTGGCTTGAAGATTTTTATACCCTCCCTCTACCAAAAAATAAAAAATTCAGATCTGAATGTTTTCTGGTGTTCTCCTCTCAGGTAGATTCAGCTGTAAAAATCTAACCGGCTTGGCTTGCCAGGCAGGGGGCTAGTTACTGCTCCAGTAACTAGCTTTTTTCCCTGTCCTGCACTTTACTTACCATCCTTTGGAACTTGCCACCCCAGCCTCAGGGTGGACTTCATCATGTACATAGGACCCCTCCTCCTGACCACGGTTTAGAAACAGTGAATGTATGTAACTTTCCAGCCAATCAGAGATCTTCCTAACACCTTTATTCCAGAGAAGAATTTCGTCTGGTGCTACCCAGGGGATAGATATGGGCATCATTGCTGCCAACTTTAGAGACAGAGTCTAAAGGACAGAGAAGAAGCTGGAGAGCAGAGCCGAGTGTAGCTAGACCTGAGGGTGAGCCTGGGGATTTTCAGTGATGTCCTTGAACCTGTTTCACTTGCAGCTGAAAGTAGAATAAATCGAGACAAACCCCAATGTCAGGGCAGGGCAGTGCAGGAATGTTTCAGAAAACTAGGAAACTGGGGGATGGGACTCAAGCAGGCATAAGTTGGTTCTCAGGTTGAGGAATGGGAGGCAATTCCTGAATGCCTCTTGGGCTTTCAGATCAGGCAACTAAGGGATACCAGAGCTACCAATTCACCTGTGGGGAGGGGAGGGTTTAGCCTGGGATTTCTATTTCGGGTCCTAATGTGTTAAAAATGTCCGTCAGAGGGCTGTCAATATGGCTCAGCTGTGAAGAGCACTGGCTGCTCTTTCAGAGGACCTGGGCTCAGTTTCCAGCACCACATGCCAGCTCACGACTATTTGAAACTCCAGTCTTTGGTGGCCCAACACCTTCTTCTGACCTCTATGGGCACTGCACACATTTACATCCAGGCAAAACTCTCGTACACATAAAATAAAAATAAGTAAATCTTTAAAAAAAAAAAATGTCCAGCAGGGCAGACATGGTGGCCCATTCCTAAGCCTGAGCTATTGAAAAGGCTGGGCCAGGAGGGTCACATGAGGCCAAGAGTTCAAGAGCAATCAAGGTAAAACAGTGGGATTCCTACCTCAGAACAAAACAAAAAAAACCAGTACCCTAAACAGAATAAAACCTAGGCTGGGCATGGTGGTACTGACCCATGACCTCAGCACAGGGAAAAAAAGGCAGAGAAGAGGGTCACGGAAAGTTCTAGGCCAACCTGACCCACACAATGAATGTTAGGCCAGCTAGGCCCTATCTCAAAGGCAAGCAAAGAAAATAAGACATAGAAAGGCTCCCTGCATCAAAACAAAAGAACCCTAAGGAAAAGAAGCCCCACACCATCCAGCCTTCAGCATAACATAGGAAGAGTTGGTGTGATCTCCCAAGAAAAAACAGGGAAAACCAGAAAAGTCACTGGGGGGTCATGAATAGAACCGTGAGGCCATGGTGGAAAACAAGAGACAGACTGGAACAGGAGGTGGAGGGACAGTGGGGGAAGTCTGAGGTCACAGAGGATGGTGGTCAGTTAGGAAGGTCAGTGATGAAATGCTCTGAATCTGGAAACTGGGGGCTTACTGGTTGTGGTGTGTGTGTGTGTGTGTGTGTGTGTGTGTGTGTGTGTGTGTGTGTGAGAGAGAGAGAGAGAGAGAGAGAGAGAGAGAGAGAGAGAGAGAGAGAGAGAGAGAGAGAGAGAGAACCAGTTTTATTTTAACAGTGTCAGTAGTAAAAGCCAGGTTGTAGTCCCCTTGGAGGTGGGAAAAGGAGCTGGAGGACATTGATTAGAAAGCTTTGATAAAAGGGAAAACACCCAGCCTAAGGAGTGTGGCTTTGAATAGGGCCTCTCTTTACAGAGTCTGACACTGATACTGATAGAGTTGTCTAGCTCTGGGGTAAATCTTCTTCTTCTTCTTCTTCTTCTTCTTCTTCTTCTTCTTCTTCTTCTTCTTCTTCTTCTTCTTCTTCTTCTTCTTCTTCTTCTCCTTCTCCTCCTCCTCCTCCTCCTCCTCCTCCTTCTACTTCTACTTCTACTTCTACTTCTTCTTCTTTTCCTCCTCCTCCTTCTCCTCTTTCTTCTTCTCCTCCTCCTCTTCTTCCTCTTCTCCTTCTCCTTCTCCTCCTTCTTATTATTGTAGATAGAGATTTAACTATCCTAGAGTTGTCTTGAGCTCACTGTGTAGCTGAAGATGACCCTGAACTTCAGATGGTCTTGACTATATCTCCCAAGAGCTACTGTCACAGACATGGGCCACCCCATCAAAGTGACATGTATATTTTTGGATAACATGCTTATTCACACAGGGGCGAAGAGGGAGAAACATTTCTGATGGAGGACTTCAACAATGACCAACAAAAGGATTATGAAACACCATCGGGGGCCCAGCAGAGACTGAAACAATGTAGCCACATTTCCCTATCACAGTTGCCTTTTCACTGTAAATATCTTCATAATGAAGACATCCAGACCCTCTCAAAATTTTCCACCCACACATGTCGGTGCAGCTTTGGTGGCTTGACTCAAACTCCCTTTCAGCTGTATTCACCTTCCATACTTCTGCCCCAAAGATCTTTGTTGATATGACACTCCAGGCTTCTTGAGACCCTAGACCTTGTGCATACATTATTTTCACTGCTGAGCTTCTCTCTTATGGCTTAAGTGTCAAATGTCTCCCTCTCCCAATAGGCTTATGTGCTTGAACATTTCACCCCTGGCTGGTAGCACTGTTTTGTGGAACCATTAGGAGGTGGGGCCTACCTAGCTGGAAGAAGTGGATGACCACAGGTATTAGTCATTAGCCTGTGACCACAGGTATGAGTCATGGTTGATAGCCTGGCTCCTGCTCTGGCTCCAGTTCTCTGTGCATACTCTTCTGCTAAGATATAACTAGTTGTGCTACAAAGTTGTACAGGCACAGGTAACTGCCCCCCCAAGATGTTGTATCATTTTAAACCATGCACCCAAATAAATTATTACTCCCTTAAAATTGCTTCTGTCATCGACAAGAGGCGACAAGTCCACAATCCTTTCCCATTCTTCACCAAAAAGGTCCTTCAAAGCAGAACGGGTACTTTGCCTTCTCCACGAACCTGTTGCTAATTCCTCCAGGCACAGCAACAGCTAACACAGCTTTTGCCATGCTGGATAACATTGTATCTTTTCATCCTACTGCCCATTCTCCTTCTTTCCAAACAAACTATGATAAAACAGACCTGCCTGGGGCAATGGGAAATGAAGACACCAGAGACGTGTAGAGAAAAGCTGGCGTTGAGTGGGCCATGCTCTCTCATGTGGATGCACCAGTAGTCGGGAAACTCAGTGTTTATTATGTACAGCTGAAAGAGGCAGGTTAGCTAATTCGGATAAACAGTCTCTATAGAGGAGCAGTCTCAGGCTGCAGTCATGGGGGGGAGGAAGCTTTAGTTGATACTTTCAGCACATACTGTCAACATCCATACTGGAACCAAGGGAAGGAAGACCTTGCCATTCCCAATGGTCTGAGGCATTGGACATGGCCAAGCTCCTATGGACAACACACATTCACTTAGGACTTCACCAACTCGCTGCAAAACTATCTTTGTCTTTTTGGGGGTTTATCCAAGAGTTTATTACTTATAGACAATTAACATTGAAAATATCTTTCTGCAATTAATTATTTTTCTTAAAAATTCTCTCTAGCCCTGGTGAGAAGTCCATAGCTAAAACAGCAGGAAGTAACTCTTCAGACACCTCTCATAGTACACAGCAAAAGAGGTACACGTTGGTGATTGTACAGACTAGCTTTTATTGCAACTCGACACAAGCTAGAGTCATTCTGGAAGAGGAACAATAATTGATAAAGTGTCCCACCAGATTGGCCAGTGGGAAAGCTTGTGGTGCATTTTCTTAACTGGTGATTAATAGGGGAAGGGCCAGCTCCCTTTGGGTGGCCCCCCCAGGGGGTAGGGGGACTGGTGTTCCTGGGTTCTATAAGAAAGCAAGCAGAGCAAGCCAGGAGCAGCAAGCAGTAAGCAGCACTCTTCCATGGCTTCTGCATCAGCTCCTCCCTCCAGGCTCCGGTCCTGTTTGAGCTGCTGTCCCGACTTTAGTGATGGGCTGTCATGTAGAACAACAAGCTGAAATAAACCCTTTGCTCTCAAGTTGTTTTTGTTCATGGTGTTTATCACAGCAATAGAAACCTAAGACAGTGATCATGGTGAAATTCAATTTCATGATGCAATTTAAAGCCAGAAGAAAGTGTTAGGTGTTGCCTAGCCTGAATTCTTTTTACTAGACGAGAAAACAAAACCAGAGGTCCTAACTATCCTGTGCTGAGACAGCAAACTGGCAACCTGAAGGGAGTACTTAGACTGTAAGGTTCAGTAGACTCTCCTCTGTAGTCAACCAAGACTGAAAGATGCTAAATGGAAAATTCAACAATTCAAATATTTTATTATAGCATATTTATAATCATTTTATTATGTTACTATTATTCAGCTCTTACTGTGCTCGATTTAAAATTAAACTTCACCATAAATATGTACATACAAGAAAAACCAGTCTACATAGGACACCCACTGGCAGTGTTAGAGTGTGTTCCCTTGTGGTTGGGAAAAGGCACCAAGGGGCAATGGGGGCCATGTGTTTTTCTTCATAAATTAAGCTCTAAGAATTTTAATTTGAAAATCATATTAAATATCCTTTTGGAGTTCTCTAGGCTTCTATTTTGCATATGTAAATTAAGACAAAAATAGTAGCTACTGCCTGGATTTGCTGTGAGAATTAATTAATAGATGCAAAATGCTACAAACAGTATCTGATCATAGTAAGTACCTGGACTAGACCACTGTGATGGTGATGTTGCTCTGTATGCTATGAATGTGTTGCTCTAATTGTTTGATAAATAAAATGCTGATTGGCCAGTAGCCAGGCAGGAAGTATAGGTGGGATAAGCAGGCAAGGAGGATTCTGGGAAGAGAAAGGTTGAGTCAGGAGATGTTAGCTCACTGTCCAGGGAGCAGCATATAATGGCATACAAGTAAAACCATGGAACACATGGTGACATATAGATGAACAGAAATGGGCCTAGTTTAAGTATAAGAGTTAGTCAGTGAAAGGCCTGAGCTAATGGCCAAGCAGTTTTAATTAATATAAGCCTCTGTGTGTTTATTTGGGGCTGCAGGACTGGTGGGTGAGAGATTTGTCCTGACCATGGGCCAAGCAGGACACAGGAAAACTTCAGCTACACCACCATTTATTCTTTGCCCAGACACTAAACTCTGATACTTGGAGACAGAGTTTCATATAGCCCAGGCTGGTCTCACTATGTGGGTGACCTTGAACTTCAGAGTTTCTTTTGTTTCTATTCCCCAAGTACTGGGATTCCCTGCATGAACCATCACACCTCCTGGTCCTCTTGATTACTAAAGAACTTATTTGTTTACCTTACTTTCTTGATTTTTATAAAATAATTTATTTTTCATTTTATGAGCATTGATCGATGTTTTGCCTGCATGTTTGTATGAGGATGTCAGATCTTTTGGAATTGGAATTACAGATAGTTGTAAGCTGCCATGTGGGTGCTAGGAATTGAACCTTGGTCCTCTAGAAGAGCCAATGTTCTTAACCACTGAGCTGTCTCTCAGCCTTTACCTTCTTGATTTTAAGATCCAAAGTTATTGTCATTATAAAAAAAAATGCCTACTCAAAACTAAAAACAGGGAGGCATACATGGGTATAGAATTTGGATGACACGGTCTTAGGATCTACACTAAAAATGTAAAAATAAAAACAGAAGATTTATTTTGAGACAGGGTCTCACTGTGTAGACCAGATTGGCCTGGAACTCACAGAGATCCACTTCCCTCTGCCTCCTGAGTGTGGGTCACCATGCCAGGTTTGATTTTATCTTTTACTTTTGTATGTATGTGTGCACAAGGGTGCAGGTGCCTATATTCATTCTTTTCTTTTGCTGTGATAAGTCTCCATGACCAAAGCAACCTATAGAAGAGTTTATTGGGGTTTTAGAGTGTCAGAGGCTTAAAGGTCCATGCACGCAACAAGGCCGTCATGGTGCTGGAGCAGTAGCTGAGAGCTTACCTCCTTTATGAGGCAGAGAAAGAGAACTATCAATGGCATAGACTTTGAAACCTAACCCTGCCCCCAGTGACACAACTTCTCAACAAGGCCACACCACCCAATCCTTCCCAAATAGTTCCACAAGCTGGGGATCAAGTATTCAAATATAGGTGCCTATGGGAGCCATTCTCATTTGAATTACCACAGGGTCTGTGGAGGCCAGAAGAGAGCACTGGATCCCCTGAACTGGAGTTACAGATGTGAGAAACTCAATGTGGGTGGTGGGAACCAAACTTGTGACTTCTAGAAGGGCAGTGAGTGATCTTAACTGTGGAGTCATCTCTCCAGCACTTTTGAGTAACAGGATATGATGTTATCTTTCTGAGCCTGTTTCTTGGTCTATGAGGTGAAATCACATTTACTTTCCCTTACACAGAGGCTGTGAGCCATAAACAGAACATACACAATGCCCACACTGTTGTTCTCCATCTCCAACTGCACAAATGCCTAGAACTATAGACCGACATTCTACGGCTTATACTGAAATGTGCCTCACTGATATCAGATCTCAGAGACTTATTTAGAAAAAACCACCTCTAATACATTGGCCATGGAAAAATATTTCAAGGTTGGAAGGAGAAATGTAAGCCTGTGCTTAGAGCAACCATGAGGCCTCAGTATAGTTTTGAACTAAAGGCAGGTTATGCTACTTACATTTAAAGAGTGTGAACTGGTTTACTTTAAAAATATACTTCCGAAGCTGACTTTATCTAACTTGTTACACTTGTTCTAGCTTCCTTGGACATTCACAACTGGTGAGCTAAAGGATTAATTTGTAGCTGAGAGTGTCTCCCTCAGTTTAGAGGGTGCACTTAACCAAGCTTGAGGTGCTGGTTTCAATGCCCATCATCAAAGGAAAACAACTGTATACCATCACCTAAGCCTCACACACCCATTGTATGGTTGTCCTCATCCAAATCCCAGGGCACATTAGTAACTCAGTCTGCCGGTGCCTGGGTCAGCAGGTTCTCTCACCCATGTGGCTGCTTTAGGTCCATCCAGCTCAGAGTCTAATGGATCGCAAGGTCCCTGGGTCACATGGTTTGTGTCCTCTTGCTCTTAGTGAATGTCACTAAGCAAGGTGTGTGGAGGTGCTGGGTCTACTCTCTAGACCAGAAACACAATCTGCATGATGATATCTAGCTGTTCCTCCTTTCAAGTCTGGCATCATCGTTTGTATTTTAACTGTTCCTATTTCTCACTTTCATAGCAGCACAGACTGCCTGTGAGGACTAGAAGGTATTGTCTGGGATACTGCATTTGTAATAGCTTCCAATGATACCTAAAATTTTACTGTTATCGTGTATTCCTTTGTGCTAGTAAGCATTGCTTCCTTCCTTCATAATTCTATTTTGTGGTGCCAGCAAACTAACATATTAAGCCATTAACACCTTAGCATCGATTTACTTGGACTCCAGTTTCTTAGGATTTTACTTGTAGTCATGTGTCTAAGTGGAGGTATGTGCTCGTGCCTGCAGACGCCTGGCAAAGTCAGAGGCATCAGGTCCCCTGGCTCTGCACTTGGAGGCACTTTTACATTGCCTGAGGTAATGTGTTGGGAACTCAGGACTTCAAGTGCAGTTCATGCTCTTAACCATCCCTCCAGCCCCTAGACCGTGATTTATTGCAGGGCAAAAACAATATTGGATTCTGAAAAAATGAACTGTTGAGGTGAACGTTCTTAAGACTCATAGCACATTTATTTGTCCTGGGATGGCCTACAGTTAAATGTAGATTTGAATGACTCACCCAAGGACAAAGCACAGGAAGGGCCCAGCTGAAGGCAAAGGTTATTCGCTGCTCATGGCAGCCCCGGGCTGGGGTAGCAGAGAGCAAAGGCAGACCAGTGAAAGGAGCTGACCGTATCAAGGCTGCACAAAGACCGCGAGAGCAGACGGTGGCTTGGACGCTACAAACAGGCTCAGGGCTGTAAGACAGAAGACTGAGAGGGACAGGGGTGTGAGACCCCTACCCCTCAGTACAAGGGCTGAGACCACTGTCCACGTGGCTCTGTGTCACTCACTTGTCAGTGAAAAGCAGATGGTGGCACAGGTCAAGAAGGTCTGAAACCCTGAGTGGCATGCACCCCCAGGCTGTTATGGCCACTGTCAGCAGGTATTTCCTGTCCATAGCTTTGGGTAGTGTACACTTACCTACCACTCCTGGGAGGTGCCTTTCGTCCACACCTTAGGGGAGTGTCCACTCACCCGCTGCTCTGTCTGCCACTGTTGGGAGGTGCCTCCCCTCAGGGGAGTGTCCACTCACCTGCTGTTCTGCCTGCCCACTCCCTTTCACAGTTTTGTTAATTTCCTGTCTCCTTAAAAATTCACTTTTACTCAATTCCACCGTCATTCCCAGTACACAAAGAATCTTCAAAGAATCACCAAAACTGGGAGAGAGGGTGTAGCAGGGATGAGAAAGGGGAAATTTAAAAACAGCTTTAAGGAATTTGGTAACAACTGGTTGAAGTCAGCTGTAGCCTCACTCTCCTCACCCGAGTGATGACATCTGTAGTCCTGACCGGACAGGCTGAGCCCCTCCCGTCCCACGGTGTGCTGGCTGTGGGGGCGGGGCTCTGCAGAGGGGGGGCCCTTCCCTAGCAGACCTGCTTGATGGCCTGGGGGGCTGCTCCCATCTCCTAACGTTTCCACAGAAGCTCTCTGACCTTCATCGCTGCAGAGGGTTCCAGGGTTGGAAGCGGGGTGTCTTCAACAGCTGCAGTGGTACCTGTTTCCATGGTCACCGACGGGATTCAGGGTGGTGTCACTGCTAATTAACCACCTCATAAACCTCTCGTTCTTACAGGACAGATACAGCGGATGGGAGACCTACACCTGAGCTTGGAGTCTACTTTCTCTTCCTCATGAGATTCAGGCCATTGTCGTGTTTTTCCTGCTTCTCGGGCCTCAGCATACATACCACTTTAGTGGCCCTCCTAGAAGATTTAGCTGTGACACTTGTCTTTCCTCTGGGCTCCCAGAATGCCCTTTTGTTGACTCATACTCTACACGTGGTCCTGCAACAAGGGAGGTAAGTATGGGTTGTCCCATCCTCCACACACCAGACTCTAAGGCTGTCAGAGTCTGGGTGAGCCTTGTCTGCCTGCATGTCATCCGCACCTGGGTCTCAGAAGGCACTTAGAAAATGTCAAGTGAATGGAGGGAAGAGGGAAGAGAAATAGTCTCTTATTCATTTATTGAGCAAAACACAGGAAGAAGTCAATGACGCAGTGACCCAGTAAGTAAAGCAAGCTTTTAATGACTCTTCTCTCACATTTGTGAGCATGTTAGCAAGTGAAAAAAAAAACTGCTTTTATTCTTTCTACAGAACAGAGCTCCAAATAACAATCACAGAGTTAAAATGAGTAAGATGCTGGACGAGGAGCCAAAGAATATTATCAAATAACAAAATCTCAACAACAATTTATCAAATGAAACTTTACTGAGACATAAGAGAATATGGGTTTGTAGTTAACATGGCTAAAAATGAGACGTTACAGGAACTAAGTCCATAAACCCAGGACAGGCACTATGCAACATAAGCGATTAGGTGAGCACACATTATAGACAAGCCAGTATCTGAAGCAGCTCATAGCACCAACACACTGGCAGGACCAGCAGAGAGGCAGGTCATTCAACCAAGGCATCTGGGAAGAGGGAGGCTCTCGGCCAGCATCTCTTTCTCCTCCCTTGTGACAACAGGGGAAAGGAGAGCTGAAGTGCCCCGGTCCAGAGTCACCCAGCACAGGACTAAGCAGACCACCAACCACTGGTTAATGCTCTATTCTATTTGATTTGACGGAGTTTTCCTACTAACAGGTTTACGATGGAAGAAAACAACTAACTTCATAGCATACTTCGGGATTATGTTTATTCCACTGGGAAGGACTCTTGGGCCTGGGCATGGACACACTTTTAATACAGATTCAGAGGGGTGAGTCTGACAGTTCTACCTTAGTGGTAAGCTGGTAGAGAGGCGGCACCTGAATAGGTAATTTGGCACATCTTTTTAAAATGTTATTTTGGTGTGTGTGTGTATGTGTGTGTGTGTGTGTTTGTGTGTGTGTGTGCGCGCAGGGGTAACACATTGAACATGTGGAGGTCAGAGAACAACCTGTGGGAATCAGTTCTTTTCTCCCACCTTGTACATCCTAGGGATCAAACACAGGTTGCTGGGCTTGGCAGCAAGCACCTTTACCCACTGAGCCATCCTGCTGGTCCCAGTTTGACACATCTTATATTGTGTAAACAATGAGTCAAAATTATTAACTCATTGGTATAAAATTTTCCCCATGGATAGTTTAAAGATTAGTAAAGTACAAAAATAACCCAAACACAGAAAAAGCAGACCAATTCTTCCCGTGAAAATTAAGTATGATACTCTTTTACTTCCATATGGTAAAAAATTGAAAAACATGATTTCAGAAAAACAAAATATTTAGCTACAACCCACAGCTTATGAACCATCTAGTATATAAAGTATTTCCCCTGTTTATAAATACGTGTGTTTCTTCAAAATGTTTTGGAGTCATGGAATCTTGGATACTCTATCTTGCCACAGCCCCAAGGCTTAAATTGGACAATTGATGATGAACTGTGGGGACCAGAGTATAAACACTCTATTGCTCACAGGAGTGGCACTACAGACAAAACAGATTGAACATACAGAAATGAAGCCAAGTTGTCAGTGTAGGAAAAAAAAAATCCCACACAGGACTTCTATTCATTCGGACCATCATCATACTGCTGCAGACAGTTAGTTATCTGGCTTCCGTAAGTGAACAAAGACAGATAAATAAAAGTGACTTCTGCATGTCATATATATATGTATACATATATTATACTTTCTTACATAGACCTTTAGCTATAAGTAAATCAACATTTGGCTTAATGTTTTCCCTCTTGGGTCCAGCATCAAAGGATCTGATTTCACTTTTATTGTGAGTACAGCTCAGATCTGGTTAGGAAGTTACAAGACATTTACTGTCTCTAACCAATGAAAAGGCAACGAAATATTTTGGGACCTCAAGTTCATTTCTTACCATTAAAAGCATATTAACAAACATATGTTTAAGTACTAAAGAATATACTATGTTTGCTACCAATAATGTGCACATGATTGCATAAAAATATTCTGTAATAAACTGCCTTATAAATGTTTAAAGAAACATGTTTAAAATTAGAGTGAATATAAGATTAGTGTTCTGAAACCATCAGTAGAAAAATATACTTGTAAAAAAAGAATGTTTCATTAAATGTAAAAATTGTCTTTTTGGTGTACATTTCCATTTTTACCTTTTGCAAGGTAAAAAAGCTTTCTCTCTCTCCTGAACAGGTGCCTTGAATGCAGCTGGAAACTAAGCGATCGGGGAGAACAGGTTGTGGGCAGTGCTACGGCTTCCACACGCTCAGTTCCAAGTGCGGACCAGATGGGTGACTTGGAGAAATACTGAATGTCTCCGAGCCATTTAGGAATAGTGCTGCATCTGTTTATTATCAAGAAACAAGATGCTCAAAGTCCAGGCATTACATATTAAAAGAGATTTTCTTTTAGGGCACTCTGTATACAAGTAGGGAAAATTCTCTAAACAACTCCTGAGGGCTAAGTCCTTTCTGAGAACACTTTTTAAAAAGTCCTCCCTTAGTAGTTACCTTAATGAACTGAACATGAATTAAAATATCACAGGCCTTGTGTTTGGTTCGGGCTTCTAAATGAATATTTTAAATGAACCCTCTCATTGTGACAAAGTCAAGATATGTCCTTGGTCATGGTAGGTTATGTGCCTCTGGGGTCCTCACTAGACACTCTGAGGGTATGTGGGCTATTTTCATGATCAAAGTAAAACTGATGGCCTCAATACCCAAGTGCTGGAAGTGTTGGACTGTTCTTCAGAACGCAAGCCTCCCCATGGAAGGGTCCCTTCCCCCAGGTGGTTTGTGACCCTGGTAGTGTGATGAAACTGCAGGCATCTGCAAAGAGCTTCAGTGTCTTTATATTGCTCGAATGGTCTTTCCCCTGCTGTGCTCTCTCCAGTTGGATCTGGGTAGGCGAGAATGTCCCCCTGAAAACAGTTGCTCTAGCAGCCAGGGTCAGGCATCATGCTGGCCAGGAAGAAGGGAGAGGGTTGCCTGCAGAGCTGAGCCCTGGAGAGCAGCTGTTTTCAGTCTTGCTCCCCTCAACTTGAGGTTCACAGTTCATTCTTGCATTCCAGCCATGAGGGTGGGAGTTTCTGAGGTGGCCACCCCCAATCCAGCGGAGATCATGAGCCCTGGAGTGAAGCTGCCCAGGGTCCTCCCAAGGGTCTCTTGCCCTTTTTTAAGCTCAGAATCACGGAAGCTCAAATGACTGATATGAACTAATACCTCATCAAAGGGCTTTCAGTTTAGTCTTAGTGTTTTAATTGGCACAGTTTATTGCAGACTTAGGGACCAGCACGATTCCCATAGAGGAGAGACAACAGCATCAGCTCATGATGATGAAGATGAGCTTCACGACATTCTTTCATTACCTTTTTTGTACAAAAAATTATATGGAAGGAATCTGTTATTTTACCTATACAGAGTTCAAGATAAAGGTGTAACTTTGAGGGGCTGATCTTACAGCAGGAAGTTTCAGTGTGATTAATGTCGATAGTGCAAAAAGACATGGCTGTAGGCATCTGCCTCCCCAGACCCCTTGTGTGGGGGAAACAGATTGGCAAAAGCCTTATAAAGAACATAATATAAAGGTTTCGGACTAAAGTGATTCTTGACATTTTAATTTACCGGTGCTTAGACAATTTAGGTCTTACCATATCTTAATCAACTGTATATTGTAAAGACAAGCTTCCCCAACTCCCCTGCCACTTTCCTCATACAGTAACCCAACATGATACCATAGATACCAAATAGAAAGTAAGACTGTTATTCTGTATTAAATCAGTAAAGGGTGAAGAAAGGACAACTTGGAAGAGAGAGACTTCAGGGTCTGTTATTCCAAGAGAAGAGTGTTTTAGTTACTAGCTGTGGTTACTGGGTAAGCTGAAGGCATCTCTTCAGGTTGCTGCTGTGGTTTGCGTTAAGAGGCGGGGGGTTGCTTCCCGGTCTACTATAAGATGATGCAGGTCTTCTTATCCTTGAATGGGTTTTCCGAGGTGGGTATGCCCATCAGCAGAGGGTCGCTCCGGGCATGCTCCTCGCAGTATGACATCAGGTCTGCAGATGCTTTTGAGACCTATGGTGGACACAAATAAAAAAGAGAAGACTTCATTGACCAGGAGCCTCACCCAATAATCCGTGTCTCAGCATGGCCTTCAGACTGCTTGTCAAGTGCAAGGATAATGGCACTGGCAGGTGAGACCTGCCTCAACCAAAATGATCGTCTGAGGACCCCTCAGCAGCAAGGTACACAAACATTTAACTAGAAATGAGTAACAATCACCCTCGATTTTAAGTGATGGTAACACTTCGAAATGAGCTGCCTGGATCTGCCATAAAACACAGTTAAATACTGTTGTTATAGAACCCTGAAGGGCAGTGGTTTCTCAAGAAGCTTAAAGAAAAAGTCCTAGTGTTTCCTGTAGAAATGTGGAACAAAAGAGAGACATGGAGAGAAAAAGAAAAGCAAGTCACATTTCACAATGCTCAATAGCAACAACTGTAAACAAACGGCTGTGAAATCTTAGTGGAGAGAACGGACGACAGAGCGGGCAGACGCTCCTGCTGCCAAGCCTTATGACCCGAGGACCCCCAAACTAGGAGAGAACAGTCTCCTAAAAACTGTATTCTAAAGTCTACATGTGTGCTCGGGTACTGACACATCACACACGCACGTGCATACCTACACACACCCCCACCAAAAAAATTAGTAATAAAAAAATGAATATTTGGATATTTGCCATTCTGTAGTATGAAATGTTTAAAAATAAAAGTTAGGGGCAAAGAAAGAAAGGTGTGTGAATCAAGAGGAAGTTACGTTTGAGTTTCTATCCCAGAGAAAGGAGACTGGAACACAGAAGAGAGTTTAAGAACTGAATTATGGAGCCCACCCCTGACTAAGCTTGGAGAGGTCCTGTTAGTGACCTAGTGTGGGAAGTGAAAGGCGCCACACCAGCACAGGAAGGCACCGTGCTTTACTCTGGGGTGGCACAGGCAGGAACTCTGCCCTTTTCTCTTGTGTGGCACGGAGAAGGCACCACTGAGGAGTCTGGAGGTAGATTTCAGGAGTCATGAGAGCAGAGCTCTGAGGGCCACCACAGGAACCTCACGCTTTTCAGACAGGCGACTGCTTCGGTTTCAGGAGACGGCATTACAGTCACAACATTTCAGGGCTCTCACTGGCCAGTCCTCTCAGGATTGTGGGGGACACTTCAAGGTCAAGGTACCTAAGAGAATGGACCTGGCCTGGAGCCTCTACTAAACCTGGGCCCCAGAGTGGTCACATGGAAAGGCAGCATTTTCCTAAAGGAAGATTCAGACTGATCGTTGACTTGCAACACTTTGATAACTCTATAATACTTGATAAATTCCAGGAGGATGACAAGGATGTTTATCAACTCCACTGGGAATCCTGTCCCCACTCAGAAGACAGTCATGGCAAGGGTGGATCACAGTCATTCAGGAAAGGCAGACTCCCAGGAAATCTTGCCTAGGGCCTTACAGAGAGGCTAGCTTAGATATCTGGCCCCTCAGCTGTTTTAGAATAACAGCTGTGCTAGGTAGGAAATGAAAACCAAATTACTCTCACTCAGCCTGCTCCAGGAAAAGCCTGGAAGCGCGCTGCACATGGCTGTGTCTTCTCTGACTTGTGCTTCTGCTCAGGAAGGGTGGGGATTATGCAGGACGCATGGCCAGTCTGCTCACACTTACCTTTATTCTTTCAATGGAGGCTTCCAATCTCAGCTGCTGCACAGTTCTCCTAGCCTGGGCTATGTTGTTGCTGCTTGCTGTCTTGCTGGACATCTTGGACGATTAGTCTTCCCTGAAATCTGAAGAGAATTTTAAAGAAGTTGACCGACCAGCACTTCCCTCAGGTTATTTAAACCTTTATTAAGATGTGTTATTTGAAGGGGGAAGACTGCATCTTCCCAACCATCCCAGCCAGAAGTGCCCCACAGCCATTCTGGTGATGATCCAGATGTGCCAGCCTGCCATTCATTTGAGTATCTAGAAAACCTTTCTGCAGAAATCGAGCACCGATCAGTTTAATCTGTGTGCCCCAACATAGTACAGAAAAGTGTCCTTTAAAGAACTTCCTAAGAAAAACAAAGTCATTCTCAGTAGTTACAGGACCTACAGCAAAAGCAAACACCTGTCAGAGAGCATGTAATTATCACCACACCTCCATAACTGAAGACTTCACTTCATTTCTCTCTCTCTCTTTTTTTTTCTTTTTTTTTTTTTTTGGTTTTTCGAGACAGGGTTTCTCTGTGTAGCTTTGTGCCTTTCCTGGAACCCAGGCTGGCCTCGAACTCACAGAGATCCACCTGGCTCTGCCTTCCAAGTGCTGGGATTAAAGGCGTGCGCCACCACCACCCGACTCTTCACTTCATTTCTATTAGCCTGGTAAAAAATTCAAGCCACAGGAAATGGTGAGAAGCTCTCCTCTAAAGAAATCTGCCCACAGGGGTCATCAGATGTGCAGTCAGTGTAAAGACTGTTGGGAGCCAAACAAGTCTTTATTAAAAAAAGGGGAGGGGATCTTCAGCTGAAGGACTCTCCATGATAGAGCTACAGCAAATGTCAAACGTACAAGAGTCTGGAATAGTAGAGTGTTATCATTCCTTCCTGCCTCGTGCTGGTGGCCAGGACCCTTGCCCATCCTGTTACTGCCCTTACATGTTGGAGGGCTGATCCTCCTCTCCGGCTTGCGCCCTTGCAGTCTACGCTGCCCTCTTGCCTTGTCTTCACAAGCACCTGATGCAAAGCGGTGGAAAGAGCCCGGTCCTCGTCCTTTGACCTGTCTGCTTAGGCAATGGCCCCATTTCAAGAGGAAGGCAGGCCCGGGGCAAGAGCTGCCTGGTGCCCTTGCCATATATGGTGACATTCACACCGAGAGTGGTAGTAACTGGAGAAAACGGCAGAGCCGGCAGGAGGGCGGCAGCTGCGTGACTCATGGGAGCAGGTGGGCAGTAGGTGTGTCTCCCTGGCACTATGTGAGGACTCAGCAGTCTCGGGCACCACGGCGCCAGCAGCAAACCCAGGCTGACTCACTACTCTTCGGGAGGGCTTGCTACTGCACAAAGCTTAGACCAGACGAGGTAGAGAACCCCAGGGACAGACCGCATGAGTGCCCCCAGACACAGATGTCTCCATGGCCTGAGTCAATGAGCAGAGAGGGCTGAGCCTTCTGGTGTCCATTTTGACACATTTGTACAAAAACAAAACACATTACCTCAAAAAAACAAAACCCGAACGAAAACACTGCCCATCAATCTGAGTGCAGGACTTCGGAGTGAGCCTTCCTGTCACCAAGCTTGGCTGGTCCACTGCCACTCTAGAGGAGGTTGGGACCAGGTAGGCTGTTTCACCTTTGTGTGCTCTTCTTGTTTGTAACAGGAGGACACCACCACCCACCTCACAAATGTTTTTTTCTTCTTTGCAGTGTAGGGCAAATTCAAATCACGAATGCATATCTAGTGTGGGGCCCAGAACAATGCAGCTGCTCATCCGGAATCCCCTGCTTCTGCACCTGGTGCTGCCCACCCCGCTTCTCCTATCTGCTCGGTGGACCTCAGGGTTTTGACCGATGTGGTCTAGGCAGGGCCCTTTAGAACAGGTCCTTAGGCAATTCTGCCACATTAGTACCAGGACAGAAACAAAGGAGTGGTGATGACCAATGGAACACTGGAGGAATAGGGAAGCCCCAGCAGGACAGAGGTACAGGAAACAGGAGGAGGAAGTGTATGACAGGACAGGGTGGCCTTGCCTTGTCTCAGGCCTTAAGTGACCTTGATTCAACACATGGACTAGCAGACTCTTCCTCGGATTGCAGTCATGCAGGCCTGCCCAGTGGAGAGGCCCTGGCCAGGGTCTGTTGATCAGGTGTCTGAAGTACCATCGAGGCATGGGCAACCTCGCCTTGCTCTGTGCAGGGCCCTGATGCACACAAGCTGGTGACAAAGCCTGTCCCTGCAGCCTAGCAGAAGGGACTCTCCTTCCAGCTGCTGGCTGGCTGAATGTGACCATGACTCCTTGTCTGAGTGGCCTGTGGTTTGTAGGCTGCACCCTCAGGGTTTCGCTATGTTCCCTTTGCATGAAAATAATGCCAAGCATTCTCTTTTTCTCAACCTTCAGGGTGCTGTTTCCAGAGCCAGGGAAAATTCGCTTGTAACTGAAGAAGAGGTCACATAGGGACAGCATCACTCATTGTTCCCACCTGTGTGGCCCTCAGCAAACAATCCACAGTCAAGCTCTATTTATAAAAGTCTGGAATGGCCCCGCCCAGTGAAGACACCTAGACGGAGATGCACAGAGGGCGTCTCCCCTTCCGCACTGTGTTAGAGCTAATATTTAAAGCAGCTAGCGTATAAGCCAAAACAAAAGAGGATGAAGAAGGGTAAAAACAGCAACCCGCAATTCATTCTTGCCGCAATTCATTCATTCATTCAGGCCTCGATTGCTCCTTCACTGGACCTGATCACACTCGCAGCCCCCTTCCAAAGGGGGATCTTACCAGTTCCCATGCTCTAAGAGGTCCATACAATACTTTCAGGCTTTTATTTTTCCTTCCCACTCTTCCTCCCACACCCGATTCTTTCCTTCTTAGAAATGGGGGGTGAGGGGTGGAGTTGGGGGAGGGTGTCTTCACTCTGCTGCCCAGGCTGGCTCCAGTGTCCTAGGTGTAAGCAAAACCTCCCAAATAGCAGGAACTGGAGGCAAAAGCTACCATATTGGGCCTAGTAACTTCCCCACCCCCTTTTCTGAGGCAGGGTCTCAAAAGGTAGGCATTTTTTCTAACCACCGAGAGAGGGACCTTCCCAGGCTTTGTAAGTAGAGCCTGACTGTGGATTATTTGCTGATGGCCACACAGGCAGGAGCATACTGTCTCAGGCTGGCTTTGAACTTGTGGCAATCCTCACGCCTCCCTCCTAAGCGCTGGAATGCCAGGCTTGAGACACCACAGAGAGCAACATGTTTTCAGGTAAGCACTACCGGTACTGGGCTGGATGTGCTGAGACTGAGCGACAGAAAGACACAAGCCCGCCCTCACAGAGGCAGCACTGAGGGAGTAAGTTAATGCTTGCTTTCCCTTTCTGCCTCAGGGGAGCCGATCCCGCCACGCCACACCGCTTGCCACCCTTCTCAGTCTCCAGCGCAAATGCAATTGTTCTGCCAGTTCCTTCCTCTCGGCTGGTACAGGGATAATCCTACCTAGAAAACTAGTGAACATTTAGAGACGAAAGCGTTTTAGCTTCATTCTTAAATACAAAGAGCTTCGATTGTATTTCTGTAGTGATAGCTTTGGGAAGTCAGTTCAATGGGGTACTTACTTGTGGGCAGCCCTAGAAAACAGTCACTGGGCCACTGGGAAGGAAAGGAAACTCTGATTATAGAGTTGTTCTTAAGGAGAAACCAGATCAAAATTTTCTAATTTTAAGTTGTCTTCCAGAGACAAAGAATTCGTCTACTAAGCTGCCTCAAATCTAGATAGAGGCTGCGTCTCTTCAGCACTTGGAAGGAGGGAGGCCTTTCTGGGTCTGGGACTGGCTAGAAATGATCTTCGTCGCTGCAGATACTTGGTAAAACCTCAACTAATGTCCTGGGCCAGAGGACAGAGAGACTGGGAAAACAATCACGAACGTCTCCATTTTTCTATTCTGGGCAGGAGAGCCAGGTTGTCTGTCTCTGCACCAGCTTGCTTCATCCGAGCGCAGACTCTAGGGCAAACACCACCTGGCATCCTCATGGAAACTGGAGCTCGCTTGCTGCTTTCACACAGCATTTCAGGAAGCCTCGTTACAACCCCGCATCGGGTCATTACTGTTGTTTTAAAGGCGAGGCAACTGGATCTAGGAAGGTTGGCTTCCAGGTAACCTAGTCCGCACTGTACAGCAGGTGAGACTTCTCTCTCCAGATGTCGCCCTTCCCACCTGCCCCACAGAAAGTACGCTATTCTGATGTGGATGACTCATGCACACTGGAGGCATCGCAAAACGTCCCACAACGTGGCTCTTCACTGGGAGCACCTTTGATCCTTTGATAACCTGGCTATTGCTTCTTTTCTGCTTCATACAGGGGCAACACAATGGAATAAGCATGGAGCATTTGGCTAATCAAATGGTTTGCACTGGATTTGATACTATGGTTTGCCTAAATTCTCAGGTTCTTAGAAATCCTAGGAACAAGATGTTCCATTAGGAAAACACAGACATTTAAATCGGTGTCAAGAGGACCTGAGCCAGAGAGGAGAGTAGGCATAAAAAGTGTCACTGAGCATACATCAGCAGAAGGAACAGAGGAGCCTGTAGTCTGAATGACAAGTCATAGTGGCCTGGCCCAGAGCTAATCACTGGGGCGAAACAACTTCCAAGAGCAAACACCCTCTGTGGCTGTAACAAAAGAGCAGCCTTCCATTTACTCCGGCTCTCTCCATGTTGTCTATTCAAGGGGGACAAGAAGACCTGCCTCTTAGGGCTGTGGGAGATGGGACACAGACACACACTATTCTCAATGCACCAGATGCCTGGATACTATGAAATGCTGTGCTCGGGCTGACATTCTTGGTGTGACCCAAGATTAGAGCACTGTTGGAGAATTACAAAGCTATGTGATGAGGTAGCAACAGCTTTCTGATATAGCCTAAGAGGGGTGACGGGCAGAGCAGGCTCTTACAGGCCTTCATCCTCGTGAGCACTTACCACTCATATCAGCACCTAAAGGCTTATGCCAGCCTCAGATGGTGTGACTGGGCTCCACATTCACTGCACAGTATGTGCTTTAACTTGAAATTGAGTGTCACCCTTTGGAAAATAGAGATTTCAGCTAGGCACAGTGGTACAAGCTTTTACTCCCAGCTCTCAGGAGGCAGAGGCAGACAGACATCTAAAAGTTCAAGGCTAGCCAAGGCTACACAGTGAGACTGTCTCAGATAGACAATAGATAAATAGACAGATAGATAGATAGATAGATAGACAGACAGACAGACAGAGAGACAGAGGATGTCTAGAAAAATGGAAAATCCTTAGCTGGATCTGATGAGCAGCTGCTCCTTTGACATCTGCTAGTTTTAATGCTGCTCACCATGTCCTGGATATGCCATTCCCAGGTTAGCAAGGTCTCTTGCTCTTCCCAGCAAAGGTGTTGTGTAAGACTTGAGAGTTACAGTCTTGATTTTCTTGTGGTAAAAATGGGACAATACTACTTTACTATTTCAAAGGATTGTTAAAAATATCAGATAAAACTAGTGCGAGTATAGGTATGGTCCAGTGCTAGGATGGTTGCTTAGCCTAAGAGAGGCCTTGGATTCAATCCCTACCACTGGGGAAAAGCATGTAGATTAATATAAATATAAAGAATGACTTTCAGAGTGTTTAGTACCTGTGTCCTCTTATCAGATACTGTGTGGTGTGCCCCACACTCTCTGTGGTTCCTACTGTACTTCCTGGTGCATGGCAGAGGTCTGCCCTCTTCCTGGCATACCTAACTGAACTGCAGGGCTAGACAGAAAGAAATGGTATGTCCCAATGTTAATGGGAGGAATTAGCAGGAATGAAGTGTTCCCCACTCCAAATTCCTATGCTGAAGGTCTAATGCAGCACTTCAGAGTCTGACTGTGTCTGAAGACAGAGACAGAGGTAACTAAGCTAAAATGAGATCGTGAGAGCAGGCCCATAGCCCATAGGACACTGTGTTTATAAGAAGGGGAAATTTGGGCCTAGAGGTTCACAAAGGGGAGACAAGTAGTCCAACATTTGGATCTCAGATTTCTAATCTCCAGAAACAATAAAAAACAAACTGTTGTTGCTTAAGCCCCTGGCCTGTGGTAACTGGAGAGTCTTCATAGCAAATGGCCACACCCAGGTTCTCCTGCCACCAGCACAGTGGTCAAAGCATTTCGAAATGACCTGGCAGGTGAGAGTGACAGGAATTTTTGCCGACAAGAAGGGCGGAGGCTGCTGTTTGAGGAGGTGGGTGGTGGGTTGTTCCGGAGCCTAGTCAGCGATCAGTTACAGAGAGGCCACATAGCATGGCAGCTCTCTGGTTCTGCACCCAGCACTCAACCTTAGGTTCAGTTTTGTGGTGGCTTGGAGTCCTTCCTAGGAACTCTAGTGAAAGCCTGTTCTGTCTTTCAATGATTACACAGACCAATTCTGTGAAAACTGCAGAGTGCTTTCTGTTGGCTGTACCTGACGCCTGAGTCACACGGAATTATTAACCTGCTGTTAATAGCTTGCAGATTAGCTAGGACTTCTATTACTGCCCTGCTATCACTGCTGACCACCTCGGACTCCCAGACTTCAGTGGAGGAAGGACTGAGTCTTCGTATTCGCCTTCTCTTTTTCCCAGCTGAGGTCATGGGTGTGAGGTCAAGGCACGCCAAGCCTGTGGCCCAGCTGCACATGCCACCCAGCTCCTGCAAACAATCACACTGACGGTTTGTATGGAGAAAAAGGAGAAGCAGCAGCAAGAGAGGTCTGCAGGCGAGCAGGAGCCCACATTTTGCATGAAGAAGGTGTTGTATTTTGTATCGATCTAGAAGATGATCTAGAGGTCTCTAAGAGACATTTACACAGTTCAGAATCAGCCAATCAGAAAGGAGACCATCTCTTGCAAGAGCCTCAGCAGAGCTCGCCTGTGAGGCTCTTCTCTAACATCTTTCTTTGGCTGATCTTTGTCTAAGGTCACACATGGTGGACCTGCAGTTCAGGCATACGACTCTCAAGATGTTATTATACACATCATTCTGTGAGGCTTGTCCTGAACAGCAAGAGTCCAGAATGCAGCTGGCAGGAAGGAGTGGCATGTGTCTGCTAGCCTTACTGCATAAAGAAGGCACCGGACTCCATTCGGTGGGTCATTTGCAGTTGGTCCCCACAGCAGTGCGAGCAGAAGTGTGGCATGGAGTGAATTTGTAAGGAGGGAGAGGTTAAGGAGACGAGGACCACTGCCCCAGATCCTGGGTGAGACTACTGCTAAAGACACAGAGGATTGCAACATCCTGTGTGGGCTGAGGTGCTGGGAAGGAGCCAGGAGAATTAGCCAATCTCCATAGTAAATCCAGTGGGCAGGAGCTCTTGGCCCTGGCAGTGAGGCCCGGGCTTCAGGGCGTATCTAAGAACACCTGGGGCGCTTGCTTCAGAAACCTGCTTCAGGAGTTCTGCAGCGGGGCCCAGACAAACAACGTGAAAGCTTCCTTGGAAGACTTTCCTGAAATACCAGTAGTGATGGCCAGACTCTGCCTCTGGCTCCTGCCCATCTTTACTTCCGCCTGGAATTAAAATGGGCCAATTTAGAAGAATGCTGCTTTCTGTCTATGCATGGCTTTTCAAAGCTCTGACTAAGCCTTGGATGGTTCTCTATTTGATGAGAGTAGCCTACAGGGTTGACTTCTTTCAGTATGAAACTGTTCTATTGGTTGACATTCTTCTCTGCTATAAAATCTGTTTCCACGACAGACACTTCCTTCTGGAAAGTGCCACAGTGCTAGACAGTCCGTGCTTGCCACACACAGTGGCATCCCTCCAACAGTGCTCCCTCTGTCTTCAATGCAGGTCCTCTCAGGGCTGTCTTGAGGGGCTGGTGTAGCAGAACCATCAAGGGCTTTTACTGTTGGATAAATTAAAATCCCAGCTTGCCACTTGCTACTCCAAGATGGTTTACTTCAAAGTTCATATAAAATGACTGAGCTGGTTTACATTTTGGGGTGCTGAGTGAATCACTGAAACCCACTGTATCTTAACTGGATCAGCAGCATTTGAGTACTCCAACACCTTTCAGTCTCATCTGTCCTGACCAGTCCAGTCCAGTTCCAGCTTCTATCTCTGAAAAGCTGACTTAAGCAAGATCCAGGGGGTTCCCAGGGTGCCCATCAAAAAGTCCAAAGGGTTTGCACTCCAGGTCTTCTCACAATTCTGCATCCATAATACAACTCCTAATCACCAAAGAATCTTGTTTCTATATAGCATGTACCAAGGCCAGGTACCAGGTGACAGTCACGCCTCTCAGTGCCCTGTCCTAAGTCCTCACATAACCCCAGGGAGGTTCCATTTTATTTCTAGTTTCACACGTGACATTAGGCATGTGTCAAGAAACAGCTAAAAAGCTGCTAGGAAAAGATCTGAGACCAGACAAGCTGATTCTAGGGTTCAGGCCTGGAGTTTCCATTGCTACCCAGAAACAGCGGCAGCGTATATCATTCAAGTCCTTGACTTCATACATTGTGCTTTCAAGTCCTGAGCCTCCACTCCAATTCTCCGCCAGCCTCTTGACTCTATTCAAATTTTCTCTTGCTTTAGGTTGTTTACATTGCTACCCACTTCAAAGCAAGCTTCCTTAGCTACTTTTACTTGCAGCAACGAATCCCTTTTATTAATTAATTCCTGCTACATATGCATATAGCTCAGGGGCTCAAGGATTCCTGAAGGGCCTGACCCGTGCGTGGAAAGGGCAGGCAGGGCGAGCTGTGCATGAGTAACAATTTGCTATTCAATGTATATTGTTACATAACTGGTTTCATATAAACACGGTAATGTAGCGACTACGTGTCTTCATCACCTTGTACCAGTGACTGTAACCAGTGCTCAGTGTTCTGTGCAAATACAGGTTTATTTAGTATCCCTAGAGCCTCGATGTATCATACCCATAGCAACTAAAGCTCAAGGAAGTTACAGAATTCCCAAGATCACAGAGCTGTAGACTTTAGTCCATATTTCTCCGACATCAAATTCATATCCCGGGCACCTTGTTCCATCTGCCCTTTCACAGTGACTAATGCAGAGAAAGAGACCTCCACAAATACCTGAGTTAGTTTAAGACATGCAGCTCAGCAACTGTATTAGCTAGTGTGAAACTATCACCGGGTGGGGGTGGGGGGGTGTTTTAATGTCTGATAGTTGCTGTATTAGAAACAGGATATACCTTGCTGGTCTTTCCCATGGGTATCCAGCAAAACTGCCTATTTTGAATCAATGAATACCTAGTGGCATGCGTCCTTGCACAGATTTTAGAAGCCTGGGTGGAATTCCTGGTCTTTCCCTATAGTTGATTAGGTCAAAAATGTTGACTCTGAACTTTCACCTCCAGTATGAGATGGCACTCAGGTTCCAAGGGCCATGCTACTGTGTACCCATGTGAGGTATCCAAACAAGTTCTCAGCTGTTTGGGTAGGGCCATGAGAAGGTGCCCTGTCACCTACAGCAGCGTAGCCCTTAGCCCCCGACCTTCTATGTTGGGCCAGACTCCATCCATCCATTCAGACAAATGTTTATAGTCAACACTGGGAACAACACTATGAACAAGTTTTACCTGCTACCTATACAGCCAGAGTGGCTCAGAAAAGATTTGTTTACCTTTTCATGACTGGTTTAGGATAGCTCAATGTCTCACGTGTTTATCCATGAGTGAATGAATGAATGAAATAATTTTACAACCATTTCATGTTGGAAACTGTAATGTGGAGAGCAGAGGGGGGCTTGACTCAATGTGTGTTGACATGAGCAGAGCAGGACCACAATGCCTCAGATCTGTGAGAGTGGCAAAGCCTTCCTCTGGTCCAAGCGGGAGTGTTTACTAATGATTGACCAGTGTATGCAGAAACTATCAACCACAGCTTCCTCCTCCAGGATGCTCGCAGCCCGAGACTGCTTTCTACAGAGACCTCCTACCTAGATTAGCTAAATCTACCTCCTTGTTCCGCTGTATATGACAAGCCCACCCCCTAGACTCAGATGTATAAAGTAAGGTTTGGGCCTGTGTGGGTGGTGTCCTCCATTGGAGTGAGCAACAGCTCACCAGATCCCGGCTTTTCTGTACTATGCCTCTCTGTGCTTTCTTCATCCCCTGTCACTCAGGCATGCCAAGCTCTAAAGCTCTGTGGAGAGCGCAGAAGGTGCTTTCTAGACACTGTGTTGAGGGCTTTGTACCACATTTTTATTTGCTCCCTACAACACCCCTAAAAAAGAAATGACCATCATTTCATTAATTGGTGTTTTTGGTTAGGAGGATTAACACACAGAAGCACTAATGACAGCCCCACAGGGTCTACAATAAAACACAGCCATCTTGGGCCTGAGGAGACAGTTCAGTGGCTAAGAGCACTTGCTCTCCAGCATGAGGAGTGTGGTAGTTTGAGTGAGAACGGCTTCCACAGGCCCCTTCGTTTGATCACTTGATTCTAGGTGGGACAGTTTTGGGAACTGCACCATGACTGTATTCCACCATCACGAGCTCCACTCTCATTATCTGAAATGATATGCCCAATTAAACACTTTTTTAAACAATAAGTTTCCTGGGCCATGGTGTTTTGTCACAGTATTAGAAAAGTAACTAAAACAAGGGCCTTAATTCAAATGCCCACTCAGGTTTAAAAAAAAAAAATCTGGGTATGGACTGTGTTTACCTTTAACCCCTCATCAGATGGATCCTAAGAGCTCTTTGGTCAGCCAGCCTAGCTGAACTGATGACCTTCTGGTTCACTGAGAGACTCTGTCTCAAGGCATTAAGGCAAAGAGTGGTAATGTCATGCTCTGGCTTCTGTTCATATACACACCAGGACACACACCCAGGTACACCCCTGCCTTAGGCTACTATAGTAGATACACGCTACTGTAATAATAGCGGGACTTCCAAATGGCATAGAGCAGTTCTCACTGTTCCATGTGGTGGTCTTCTACATTTGTAAGAGGAAGAAGCCACAACGGGTAACAGACTCCAGTGAAGGTGTTCTCTAGGACAGCGGCTCTCCACCTGTGGTCTCCACACTTGCAGTAGCAACCTCAGGATTATCTGAGCGTTTCTGAGGAATGGTACCCCAGACCTACCGAATCAGAACTGGGGTGGACTTTGTCAATGTGTGTCCTAGAAGGCCCCCTCCACTACTCCAGGTGAGGGTCTAGACATAGCTCAGTGGTTAAGAGCTCAGACTGTTCTCTTGCAGAAGACCCTCATTCAGTTTCCATCACCAGCATGGGAAAGGAGAGGGAAAGAAAGGCTTGCAAACCCTGTAACTCTAGCTCCAGGGGGTGTGACACTCTCTTCTGAGCTTTGCGGCACCTGCACTCACTTGTGCTCACACACACACACACACACACACACACACACACACACACACATATATGTACACATAATTAAAAATAAAAATAAATCTAAAGCAGCAATTCTCAACCTGTGGTTTGTATCCTAATTGGGGTCAGATATCCTATATATCAGATGTTCACATTATAATTAATAACAGTAGCAAAATTAGGTTTATGAAGTAGCAATGAAATAATTTTATGGTTGGGGTCACCACAACATGAGGAACTGGATTAAAGGGTTGAATTAGGAAGGTTGAGAACCACTTTAGATCCTAAAGAAACTAAAAGTTCCCAGCTGATTCTTTTTTTTTTTTTTTTTTTTTGGTTTTTCGAGACAGGGTTTCTCTGTGTAGCTTTGCGCCTTTCCTGGAGCTCACTTGGTAGCCCAGGCTGGCCTCGAACTCACAGAGATCCGCCTGGCTCTGCCTCCCGAGTGCTGGGATTAAAGGCGTGCGCCACCACCGCCCGGCTCCAGCTGATTCTTATGCCCCTGTGAACAGGTGCAAAGCAGAGCCGTCAAACAGCAGGGAGACCTGGCTATGAAACAAACAAACAAACAAACAAACAAATAAAAACAGTTGTTCTATTTAAACCAACATGATCATATTCCTGATGTTTTCCCACAACTAAGCACAGTTGTGCGCAGTCTCCACACAGCTCAAAAAGCAGCAATGACTTAAGATCGGTCTGATGGAGGAAGGAGGCAGAATATCCCCGTTGCTCAGGTTGGGGGCATCACTAATTACCTATGATAAAGTCATCTATGACCCTTTGCATACCTGAACCCAGAGACTTTCCTTGGTGTCCATGTGAGCAGCTGAGTGTTGTCCCCATCAGCCTTCCCTGGGGACCTCGGTGCTTTGCTCTTCTGTTACCTCCCTGGCTTAGCAGAGCGGAAGGCTGTTTGGAAGGAGACCTCCTACCTATCCTAGATGTTGTCCACAGCGTAGCTAGCTGTTCTCCTACTTCCTGGCCAGCTGGCAGTGCAAAGGAGACAAGATTAGGATTCTAGCCTCAAAGACCTAGCCTTTGCTCCACACTAAGCTGAGGGCACGCCTTCTATCATTGCTAAGCAGACAGGAGCTTGCCTCTCAAGAGTGCATCCAAACAACGCTCCCAAACACACCAAAGAGATCAAATGCGGCAACAAGACTCTGCTGCATCCATTTTGGATGACAGGGGGCATGCAGCTACTGAGCATGGTCTATCTACAATGCGTGTGGGCTACTGGATCTGTGGCTTAGGCTCCCGTGAGGATGGACTAACTCCTGGGCATGAGGAGGAACTAAGTGGGACAGTGAAACATCCGAAGGCAGGAGTTAGGACCCTGGAGAAAGAAGTAGCCAGTGAGGACTCGGGTAGGCTGAACACACAGTTGATTCAATCCTCAAAGGACTGGCACTAAAGGTGGAGACAAGAGGGAAACGAATTTTAAAATGGCTACTGGCAAGACCAGTAGAGAACAGCCTAGAGTGATTTTCTTGGTGAAATGAGGCCACCAAAGGTTTCCTGGCACAAGTGACAGGCCTCAGGGAGGTGATGAAAAAGTGAGTACGCAATCTCAGAAGGGAGACAAGTGAGGCAGAGAAGTTCAGGCAGATTCTATTTAAGGGAGGTGTAGCAGCAGCCAGTACGATAAGGTCTGGCAGTCAGACAGAACTGGGTTCAAATTTCAGCCCTGTCATTCAGTGCAGAATGGTGTTTAGACGTTTATCTCCTCCAACTCCCAGATTCTCTGTAGAACAAGATGAGGGGAGTGCTTACCTTAAGAACATCTTCAGGGGAGCAGAAAGGGGGCAATGGTGTCACAAGAGCAAGGGGGAAGTAAGGAAATGCTTCCAGAAGGCAGTTAAAGCCATGGAAGTGTTTGTAGTTAAAAACATATTCAGAAAGCATGTAAGAGGAAGACATTCCAAAAGGTACCTCCTGCCAGTGACAGGAATCCTATGGGGTTTTAAGTGTTGTCCATGCACCACTGCAGCTGTGAGGTTTGGGTCTGGATAATGAAATATGCTTTGATGGTGCCTATGCTTGCCAATTATCGTTCTCTAGGGCTCAACGCCACTTACTTTATCCTTTGGACGGTATATAAAGTTGTTACTATTTATCCTCGTTTAGAACTGCGGGAACAGAGGCAGCTGTTTAGAAAAAGCCAAGACCAGCAAGAAGGTGCATGGAGAAGTTGCCAGTCTGTCCCAGCCTCAGCTACACCGGAAGCAGGGAGGGTGGAGCGGTGCATGCCTTTAATCCTAGCATTCAAGGGGCAGAGATCTCTGTGAGTCTGAGGCCAGCCAGGGCTATAGAGTGAGATCCTGTCTCAAAACAAACAAACCCCCTTCAAGCCCCCCTAACTGTCATTCACTAAACTAGGAGGAGGGGTAGGGAACACAGCACAAGGCTCCCTCACGGGACTTCTGAGTGGGGGCTCTCTGAACAAGTAGTTTCCAGAAGGAAGGATGGGTAACACACACTATGAAACCGGAGAGAGAAGCATCAAGCAGGGGCAGGGGCATGACCGTGAAGGTAAGACGACCGTTAGATGTTTGGGATGGCTGGCGACAGTGTTTCTGGGGGGAACCCGGGGAGGTCAGGAATAGAGAGGAGACGTGAGAAGAGGTCTTTGTAAGAGCTGACTGGATGTGCTCAGGATTGGGCTTGGAAACCAGGCAGAGGCGGCGGTAGAAGAGACACCTAGGAGGTAAAGGCATGGAAACGAAACGGTGCGGGGGAGCTTGGGCTGGAAGCAGGTACAGAAAAAGAGAAAGAAAAGAGAAGTTAATTTAAAATATATTTTGTTAACCAGGCATGGTAACACATGCCTTTAATTCCAGCTCTTGGGAGGCACATGAAGGTGGATTTCTTTGAGAAATCCAGTCTGATCTACATAGAAAGTTAGAGGCCCATCTCCAAATAAATAAAGAGATTGATAAATAAATCTTTTCTGTTTTTTGAAATTAATTTTTACAAAGATTTTTAAAATCTGTGTATGTGTATGTATATCTACACGAATTTATGTAAACAAGGTGCAAGCAGGTGCCTGTGGAGGACAAGGCATTCGAACTCTTGGAACTGGAGTCCTCTGCAAGATCAGTATGTGCTCTTAAGCACTAAGCCATCTCCCCAGGCCCTTGTTTTCTCAAGACACAGTCTCAAATAACTAAGGTTGGCCTCTAACTTGATCTTCCTGCCTCTACCCTCCCCAGTGTTGGGATTACAGGCACGCTACCTGGCTTGTAAGAACTTTCCTCCTCATTTCCACATGAGTATATATGTGGTATGCATGTGTACACATTTCCATGTGTGGGGGTAAGTGTGCACATGGGTGTGCATACACCCTGAGACCCAAGGTTGATTTTGGGTGTCACCCTCTATGGCTCTCTCACCTTATTTGTTGAGGCAGGATCTCCAGGTTAAGCCTAGAACCTGCTGGATATGACTATTCTCAAAAGACAGTCACTTTAAAAAATGACTTTAAAAAAAAAGACTGTTGAGAGGCTGGGGAGAGACAGCTCACCCAGTAAAGCACCCCTGTGTAAGTAAAGACTGGAGTTTGGTCCTTAGCACCCTGGAAAAGACTGGGCACGCCTAGTATTGAGGAGGTGGGGACAGGGGGCGTTTGCTGGTAGGGCAATCTGCTTGAACCAGCAATCGGTGAAAAACTGTCTCAAAGAATAATGTTGAGGACGGCTGAGGAAGGCATCTGACACTGACCTCTGGTTCTCCCGCACCCCCACCAGATGGAGAGCAACTGAGGACGACACCTGATGTCAACCTTTGGTCTACACACACAAAACTGTAGACACAAACAAATACGTACACACGCATGCACAAATGGACCAAAGACACTGAATATTCAGTAGGTTACTATACACAATGTGCCTGGTAAGTTTGATTCACTGAAATTAAAAACAGTTTACAAAGTAAGATTTTCAAATGGAATGGAGTAGAAGGTTCTTCTCTGTAAACTCTGGAGAAGATCTGCCAGGGCTACTGTCAGCTTTGGAGTTTCCGGGCCTGACCTATTTGAAGCACTGGACAATGCCCGGCATAGCAGCAAGAATCAGGTTTGAAGATGGTGATTCGCACGAGATGCCATTAACAGGGAAAGTTCTACAGATGCTGACATCTGCTTCCCTTGTCTTCCATTCAGCCTAATCCTGTATCTATCTCATGGTCTCCTGGCGGGAAGGGGCCATATGCCCACAGTTCCTAGGTCCTCTGTGTGCAGCACACGAACAGCAAGTTCAAGCTGGTTTGATTTATTATGACACGTGGGTAGCAGGAATAGATTGTTCTGTAGGTCTTCTTCATAACTCGGGAAATAAGAGGAACAACATTCTGGAACTGTGTACAGAGCAAGACCCAACACAATTTAATGAGCTGACCATAGAGCAAGACCCTGATAAACACACAAATGAAAAGTAGACTTCTCAAATGAACTGGGATGGTGTCACATAACCAAAGGTCTCCTCCAGTGAATGCTTCCCCAAATGCATCATCCATTGACAAAGGTTAAGGTATAGGAACTTTCAGCAATGATTCTAATCAAATACCAGTCAGGAACCACAACAAGCACCTCCAAAACTAAAACACAGCATTTTTACATAATTTCCTGTGCACAGTGCACTCAGGACTTCTGCACTGGTGGATGGGAAGGTGATGCTCACTGTGAGCCTGTCTGGCGACAGGCTGTCTTCGCTTTGAAAACCAGCTCTCCTCTAGGCTGCATCCACACAGGCACTGTCCCTTTACATTCAATACTGACCCAGGGAAACTCTTCTGAAGCTGAGAGCTCTGGAAATAAAGAAGTGACCTAAATGCCTTCTCTGACAAAGGGTGGGGGGAGAGACAGCAAAGAGACCACCCTAAGAGTTACAGCACCAACCCTATCTCTTACTCATGTGACTTTCGAGTGAATTAAGCTTTTTTGCCTGTAATGAGCCCAGGATTAAATGATGAGCCAGGCCCCAGGAAAGCAGTATTCAGCTGTGACCAAACAGGAGCTTCTGTTGGTTGAAGCAGATTCTGCCTGTCCTGGAAGCATTTTCAGAGATCGTTTTATGCACAAGTAAGCAAGCCCAAATGTATCACATGCAGACACATGAGGCTGAATTTACAGGAGGACTAAGCAGCCATTACTGTCCGCACCAGCATACATTCTAAGTTTGCATACCTGGCACTCATGGTCCTCACATGCTCATGCTTTTCCTGGGCTGGAGGGAGACAGATACATATGAAGACCATTCCCAGATGCACGCAGGGAAGCATGCCTAGTTGTCAGGGGGTGCTGCTGTTCGCCTTATGTCCTTTCTTCCTTGCCTAGTCTTGTATTTCTACTCTGGGAAGCTGGATAGAATGCCATCAAGATATTTTAAAATACAAAGTCCTTTCTTAAATATTACCTATACTGGACAGGGTCAGTTAATTGCTAAAATTTATTTTAATTTCTTTTTGTAGGCTTATGTAAACATCTTGAATTTAGCATACAAATTTATGCTAAATTCAGGTTTTATGCTAATTTGGTTTTATTGAAGATGATTTTAAAAATCCAGATTTTTTTTTTTCTCAAGAGACTGTTTCCTAGTGGCTTATCAAGGGCTTCCTTCCTAAATATTTAGCATGTTTTCACTTTCAGTAATTTCACAGGGATAGTGAACAGAGGAAGTGTCCATCCTCCCCATTAAATGAACTCATTTGCTTGCCTTGGATACTGTTTGAGCATGACCCCTGTGAGGATCATCTATAAGAATTATGTCCCAATATGGCACTGTTACAAGGTAGAAGCGGGTGACAGACCCTTAAGTAACTGGGGGCACGCCTCCCTTGGAAGGGGTCAATGTAGTTCTCACAGAACTCTGGCTACTTCCCTTGAAAGCAGGTTGTTACAATCCAAGCCTGGCTTCCTGTCTCCCACTGTGGTCTCTTTGCATGTATCTCTGCTACTGTGATACCATGTCATGATGTTCTCACCGGATGCCACACAAGAAGACACAAAACATTAGGCTTCCAGGCTTCAGAACCGTGACCTAGACTAACTTCTTTATAATGTGCCAAAGGATATTGTAACATGAAAGAAAACACCAAGAAGCAAGTGTCCAGGAAGACATTCTTACCAGGTTTGCCTTTCAGAGTCACTTAAGTAAATGCTACAATTATACTCAAGCTCCAACCTCACCCTATTCTTGTAAACTCAGTGTAGCCGGGGTAGGGACCTGGGCCAGGAGGATTCTGGAAAAGCTGGGTGTGATTCTGATGGGCACTCCTCCTTGAAAGCCGTATGCCTAGAAGATACCAGGACTGCTTAGTAACAAGCAGGTCCCTCTGACTGTTCTGTCTTGTGGCCTTGGACAAGTTACTTCTTCCCTCCGGGCTAACCTGGAGTCCTCATCTCTAACACAGGACAAGGCAGGTGTCCTGCACTTTCCTTTCCTCTTGTTTAGAACTATCCAGGACAAGCTTTTAATATGTATGTATTGTCCCGATGATCAAGGCAGGGTCTACAGCAGCTCACTCGTGCAGATGGAGCCATGACCTGCGGGGCTGGAGGTTCAGGGGGCTATCACTTGGCTTATTCTGAAATCCTAGAAGACCTTCTAGCTGGGGGCTGGGCTACATGAGGGTAAGGCAGGGCAGTATTGCTTACTGGGTAGTTAGTTTCTAAGGCAAGTGAGCATCCAGGAGAGAAAAATGGAGGTGAAAACAAATCCCCACACCTCCAGCTGTCTCTGAGGGATCAACATCCACACGTGAAGTCCGTTATACAGAAGGAGGGAGAGAAGACACTTCCACCAGACTTCCTGTTTCCAGACAAAGCTCAAGCTTTGGCCAACTGCTACTGGCAGAGGAGAGGGGAGCACGGAGGAGGCAGTGAGAACAGCCTGCCCGCCCGCCCGCCCAGGCAGCTGTGGTGCTGGCCTTTCCACCTGTGAGGGAGGATCTTGTCTCTCAGTCTGACAAACCTGGGAAGAGAGCCTCAATGGAAGAACTGCCCCCACCAGCTTGGCCTGTGGGCATGTCTATGGGGCACAGCCCACTGGGGGTGGCACCGTCCCTAGGCAGGTGGGCCTGCACTGGAAAAGAAAGGTAGCTGGTCATTAGCCTGGGGGCAAACCTGTACGCTGTGTTTCTCTAAGGCAGTGGTTCTCAACCTTCCTAGCGCCTCGACCCTTTAATACGGTTCCTCACGTTGGGGTGACCCCAACCACAGAATGATTTCGTTGCTACTTCATCACTGTTAGGGTTTTATCACAGCAACACACAGCAATCTAGGACAGGGTGTTCATGTTCCAAACCGAGCCTGCCCCGGTGCCGGCCGGTCTCTAAACACAGCTGTTCCTGAAGACCCGCCCTGGTGCCGCTTTCCGGTCCGACTCACCCCACCACTCCTGGGGGATGCTCAGGAGCCCCACCTGTCTTTGGCCTCACAGCTGCCTGTAAGTCCCGGAGCTTTCCTCAAATGATACAAGAAGATCCTTCTTTCATTACAGCTACCGTTTCAGAAGTTCTGTGTCTGAGGTCAGCCTCTTGTCTCCTTACATCCCCAGGACCAGCTGGCCTGAGCCGGTTCCATTTTCCGGCAGTGCTCCCCCGTCTCCAGGTGCCCACCAGCAACTGTCCACTCAAGCCCCGCTTAACATGTATTGGGGGACGGTGGCAGCGGCTCTGGCTTTCTCGGGTTCTCGAATGCCCTACTCCACGTTTTCTGAACTATGGAACAACTGTGCTTGACCCAGAGATCCTGACAATGGCAGAGCCAGTCCAGCAGACCTGAGGGGGCTGCTCTGACAGGGTAGGATTAGAGCCTGGAGCATCACCGTTTCCCTTCTCTCCCCATGGCCTGCCTGAGGGGACACTGGGACCGCACCGCAGACACCACAGATGCCGCAGTCAGGACCATCTTCCTGAAACTCAGCTCTGACAGGTTATGTCAGCAAGCTGGCAAGAATGTGGATTCCATTTGCAATCCTGCAAACAGAATATCTGCATATTGTTATTTCAGACAGGAATAGTCACAATGAACGTGCACTGCATTCACCAGCAGACCTGAAGCCCTAGTCAAAGCTGGTTACGAACGGGACAGCCCAACTGAGCGCCGCGAGTTACTCAATGGATTTCATGGACACAGAGACTCTGGCAAAGAAGAAGCTTAAACACCTGCAGTGACGGGGTGGGTTATAAACAAGGCTGAATGAGAGAAGCCAGCCACAAGGATGGAAGTGGAGTGTGCCCCACGTGGTCTCAGCCACATGCAGAAGAGAAACAGGACACACTGCTCTGTGCTGTCAGAAGTCAGGGAGGCGGGCAGTGGTAAACGTGGTTAAAGGTGAGGGGCAGCGCTTGCCATCTGAACACTCCCTCCGCCTTCTTTCTCTGTGTGCTGAACTGGCATGAGCCACCTCTGGCTTCTTGCTCTTTGGGCGGTCTCCAACCTTAAATAACCCAAATGCCTGGAGAAACGTGGGCCCTTTCTGGTGGGAGGCTCACAGCAGTTACCAGCAGGGGCCCCCCCTCCCCCACACCCCAGCATTCACGATTTTCAAAGGGCCCAGAGCCCAGAACACCTACTCTACTTCCTGCTCCCTCAAGTGGCCCCCGAGTTGAACTCCACAACTTGCTCCTGCTTTTTGTTTTGTTTTCTTCAGAAACCACTTCCCTTTCCGACTCCCTCTCTGTGGGAAATCCATGTCTGCTTCTAGGTCATGTCATACTACTTCTCCATCAAGTCTCCATTCATCCTTCAGACAAAAAACAACTCCCCTCTCCCTTTCACAATTCTCCATGAGGGAAGGCTATGATACCTTGATAGGTACTTAGGGCTTACAAATAAACCACCTCTGATCTCTGACCATGGAGGACTTTCTATCCAGCAGGCGGACCACAGATCTATCTATAAATTAATTTTAATTAAAACAAAAATCATCAGAAGAGAGAAACAGGTTAAATACATGGGGAAGTCCCCCGCCTGGTTGAGGGAAATCTGGGCAGGCTTCATGGAGGAGGCAGCAATGCTGCAGGATTTGGGGCTAGGAGGGAAGGGCAATGTACTTGGAGGGGCAGAGGTTAGTGTAGTGAAAGCCCTGGACTCGTGAAGACGAGGGCACACTGTGCAGAGCAGAGCTACGAAGGAGAGAGGGAGGAGAGGCGGGCTGGGGTGGAAAGGCTGGCAGCAAGGCTTGGGCGCCTGAGTTTTGGAGTGGCAGGATCCCAGGTGTGCCTGTGCCTGCCTCTGTACTGAGGGGCCACTTCCTCTCTGGAGGGTCTGAAACACATCGTTCTGCCGGTGAGGTTCTGCTTCGTTTTTGGCTCTATCCCGTGGTTATCTGTTCTTACGATCTGGTACTGTCCTCTTACGTTAAGGACAGATGGTTTTGGTGCTGGGGTGCCATCTTACACACGGTGAACCAATGAAGGTGCAGCATCCATTTCAAATACATCTAACTGGATGAGGAAAAGCTGGAAGGCTCAAAAGGAAGAAGGAAAACCCCCACACGGTGTGCAATAAAAATGATCTGGGTGAACTCAGGCTCCACACGTACATCCTGTTTGCGTCCCAGTGTTCACTATGATGGCCAATACTGAGGCATCGCTGCAAGGGCAAAGGAGACAGTGAGCTGACAAAGTCAGAAAGTGGACGAGTATACACGGGGAGGAAGTGAGGGATGTGTCCCGGCCGGCCACCATCCTCGGATGAACCACTGACTGCTTGTGTGCCATGAAGTACTTCGATGCTGACGAGGAAGGAGCCCTGCATCCACGTCTAGAAGGACCTGCTCTGGCAGAGCTGTCATCTCCCAGAGCGTTGGGAGGCTGACAGCTGGGGTGGCCTCACGGCTCAGGCAGCTGCTGGGAACGCTCCTCACTGGGCTGTTCCCCTCCACAGTGTGCCACCTTCTACTTCTGAAGCTGTTTCCCTCTCATTATTGACCTCGTTAGTGCCCGATAATTGTAATACTTTGGGCATCAGCATAGGAGAAAACAGGGGCAAGGGAGAGCTGAGAACTTGCCCGAGGTCCCCCAGAATAGAGAGTCCTGACTCCCAATGCGGTACCTACTCTCTACTCGCCTCTGTGGGCGAGGCTTTCACCCTGCACACCACACCTAGGGCTCCACAGAGGTGACTCAGGTGATAAGTGCTCTCCCGCCTGTCCTAGAGCGTGGAGCGCCCCTGTCATCTCATCGAGATTGGGTGATTATGGCACGTCCTCACGAACACAGGAAGTTCATGGGAAGCTGAGGTGTAAAGGGCGTGAGCAGAGGCTGCAGCTGCCCCCACCCACCTCAGAGAGAGCAACCACCGAGAGGGGAAAGTGAAACACCTGGACAGCACAGCTCCAGAGGCTGTGTGTGAGCTCCAGCAGGGTGTGCTATGCAGGGCTGAAGCGCCTGCAATGAGCTCACCTTCTGTCTGAACTCCTGCAGGCAGAGCCTTCCGGCTAGCCAGGCTAGAGCCAGCTTCTAGCCACCACTATTTGGCCCTGGTTTTTGAAGCCGGCTCAGGTATTTGCCTTTTCTTCATTTTTAAAATGCAGCGAACAAGAAATATGCTGCAAAATCCAAACTCTACTCATGTGACCAAAACAAAAGGCTACAATTCCTTCCTTCTAACCTCATTCCAAAGGGGTAGCTACTGTCCAGTGTCCCCCCACCCCATACACCTTCTACTGACGTTCACAAACACTCCATGTGCATGGATAGAAGTTTTTAAACAAATGGGGTCTATTTGCATATAGTTCTGCAACTTGCTTTCTCACACAATAATACACACACCATGGGCAGTCAGTTTTGCCACACAGGTGGCTAGCCTATTTTCCTGATCTTATTTTCAAGTTTGAGACATTAAAGTTTTTATAAGAACGAGGTGCGGAGGGGGAGGGGGATGAATGACACATGGATGGACAATGCATCCAATACTGAGGGTCATCCTGGAAGTTAGGAAATCCCTGTGGCTGATGACTGTCTCTTCTCCAGGGGAGGAAATGAGCAGACCTAACCACAGGCTATCTGCCTGGGGAAGGACTTCTACCGGTGGCCCAGGCAGACCAGGAAGGAGAGCAGCACTCAGAAGCAATGCCAGAGAATTCCAAGGCTCCTCAGCCAGTGGCCATTCCTTGGAGGAGCTGTTCAAGGGTGGGAGCAAAGTTCTGGGTGTTTCCACTCCTGGAAGCCCAGAAGCCAGAGGTTTTCAAGTGCAGTGGCATTGCTCAAATAGCTTTGTTTCCATTCTCACCAGTGTGTTCTGTGTAGCTTTTGTTGGGCCACTGACATCATGTGGCTACTATGATAGCCACCCTCTGTCCTGTTGTGGAATGTTAGTTGAAGATGTGTTACATTTGTGTATCCTGTGGAACATTTCTTTAATAATGCAAAGATGTGCGGCATTCTTTTCTGCGGCATTTGCTTAACTCTGTGAAGCTATGTTACTCTGCCTGTCTAAAACACCTGATTGGTCTAATAAAGAGCTAAATGGCCAATAGTTAGGCAGGAGAAAGGACAGGCGGGGCTGGCAGGCAGAGAGAATAAATAGGAGGAGAAATCTGGGAGAAGAAGATCGAGGAGTGAGAAAAGAAGGAGGGGGGGACATCAGGGACCAGCTACCCAGCTACCCAGCCAGACATGGAGTAAGAAGGAAAGAAAAGATATACAGAAATAGAAAAAGGGAAAAGCCCAGTGTCAAAAGGTAGATGAGATAACTTAAGAAAAGCTGGCAAGAAACAAGCCAGGCTGAGGCCGGGCATTCATAAGTAAGAATAAGTCTCTGTGTGGCTTATTTGGGAGCTAGGTGGCAGGCCCTCCAAAGAGAAAAGAGTAAAAACAACCAACTACACTGTCCCGGGAGAAGTGAATGCTAATCCTGACTCAAGGGCAAAGACCTACTGACTAGATCAGAGCTCAGGCTGGAGCAGTCATATGGGAAGGGGCAGAGAAAAGACCAGACAGCTTGAAAGAAGTGTGGGGGTGTTTTCTCTCCAACATTTTCTCAGGATCTAATAAGGCAGCATTTTGGTGAGAGCCTAACAAAAGGCAAAAGTTTTTAAATCTCTGCTTCGTCTCAGCTACAATGTCTCTACACGCACAACACTGATGGGTTTCTTTAGGTGCATGAGTGATTGGATCCTCACAAAGTTTCCCTAAATGTATGCTGTAATTCTGTCCCTGTTACGTAGATGTGGCTGGTGAAGCACAGGAGGCCAACATATTTTACCCGTGGAGTAGCACATCTGAGATTGGAAGCCAGGTACCTCTGCTTCCAAAATCTATGTGCCTGGTACCACATTACACTGCCTTCTTATACTAGTGTGTTGTAGTACACTCCCCCCCCCCACACTTCTACACACACCCATACACATAATCTGAAATAAATCTTTTTTCAAAGATCTTAATGTGCCTGGCTCTAAGCTCTCAACACATGAGAGCTCTCCTGATAGAAAATGCCACGCGACTGAGAACAAAGGAATTATAATACTTTAAAAAGGCAGACAATCTCTTATGGTGCTAGAGAATGCCACACAATCAAGAGTGTGAGAGATGTGGAGAGATGCCCAGCAGTTAAGAGTGTGTACTACTCTTCCACAGGACCCAACTTCATTCCTAGCATCCATGTCAGGCAGCTTACAACATCTCCAGCACCAGGGGATCTGACCACTCGGGCCTCTGAGGGCACCTTGGACATGGACATGGACATGCCCACACTCATAATATAATTATAAAATAACAAAAACAACATTTTAAAAATTGCTCAATGTTCTGCTTTTGGTTTTTTGACAAAGACAGTCCTGACAGCATGACAGATGCAGACAAGGACATGTCCCGTGTCCTGCATGGTGATGGGAGTGAGATGTCCTTCACAAGGGACAGGATAAACTCATGGACATACTGTGCTCAGGGAATGGGGAAGGTGTCGATTTTGGAGGGGTAGATTCTCATTGCTGAGCAGAAAAATGGCATGGCATCAGTGGGGTACATTCATCTACGGTTGTCAGCACTGTGGGAGGGTGCTCTGGAGTTCTGTTTATGGGGGCTGACTCCCAGACACGTCACACTCCTACCTACCTTATTGATTAAATTTATTATATATATTATTTATTATATACATTTATTTATATATTATACTTATTTATTATATATTATATTATACTTATTTATATTATATTATATTATATATTATATTATATTATATTATATTATATTATATTATATTATATTATATTATATTATATTATATTATATTATATTATATTTATTTTGGCCTGGAAAACATGTGAGAGCTGACAGAAAAGTGAAACAAAGTCCATCCAGCCGCAAGAGGGAGAAGGGTGCGGGGGAAGGCCACTTTCCCCAAAGCAAACATGGACGCCGGCTCAGGCTCCAGGGCACCGGAAGTAACCTGCTCTCAGTGGGCGGGAGTGGCTGAGCTCCCCACACCTGACCTGCTTCTGTTGTTTTACTCATGTAAGTGCACGCTGCAGCGATGAGCCAGGACCCAGCTGCTGTGCGGCAGGGCTATGTGTATATAGCAGAACTGCCAGGGTGGCCTCTCAGTGGAACTTGCTCACTGAGCTCTTCAGGCTTAGACTCATGATGCCAACCCCAGGAACAGTGGCCCTCATGGGTCATCATCTCTGCCAGGGAACCCATCCATGTGGCAAGAACAGACAATTCTCTGGCAAGAACAGCCTGGGGAGACAGCCAGGAACCTCAGGAGACAGGGCATGGGTTGGTGGACAATTAAAACCTAGGGATTGGGCTCTAGGCTGGATTCTTGGGTCCCTTCCAAATGGTTTCTGTTTCTTCATGTGTAAGATGACAGGCCTGTCTCTCTCAGGGTCACTCCTGCAGGCATCCAGTGTTCACAGCAGTGCCACAGGGGGCAGCCTCATCTCTGGTTTGCATATGTACAAACTGTGGCTTGCAGGAGGGAACAGGGCCAACATCTGTTTAGTTACTGAAGTTTGGGGGCCAGAATTTGAATCAAGAACTGAAGACTGTGTCCCTTCCTGAAATCTTTCTTACACAGGCTTTTAAAAAAATGATGCTTGTACCTAAAATCAATTCTTTTTTTTTTTTTTTGGTTTTTTTTCGAGACAGGGTTTCTCTGCGTAGCTTTGCGCCTTTCCTGGAGCTCACTTGGTAGCCCAGGCTGGCCTCGAACTCACAGAGATCCGCCTGGCTCTGCCTCCCGAGTGCTGGGATTAAAGGCGTGCGCCACCACCGCCCGGCCCTAAAATCAATTCTTAACTTTCAACTCGAGTACTACCCTGTTACTGACTGCTGAAAATCCTACTTCAGCAACCTTTCCTGTGCTTCTCACACTCTCCCGTCACTAATGGTGAGTGTTGGGCAAACTGGAGGTAGGTTTTGAAATCTGCTAAAGCAAGATCTCATTAAAACGCTCATAAAAACATTTGGCAAAATAAATCACTAAAACAATTCCAAGGCCCACTATAAATGACTTCTGTTCTAAAGCAACATGAAATTTATGGTCTAAAGAGAGTGTCCTAAGACAATTGGCACACTGATAGCACACAGAGCCTTCAAGAAAGCCAGGGCCAATCCAGGCTCGGTTGTCAGGTAGCAGGAAAATTTATGCAGGTCACTCGTCATCTCTTCCTCTTCCCTTTCTGTATTACCGAAACGAAGGGTTTGGACATCAGTGTCTCGAAATGCGTCCAAACACTAAATTGTCCTTCCCCATGACAACTGTCCTTGGAACCTTCTGATATTAGCGTGCGATGACAAACAGTTACAGCAACAATCTTCACATGCGTCACGGCTGTAAGTTTAAGATGGTATGCAGCTTGTGTATGCTCTGCAAACACATTCTGCTCCTGGCAGTAACCAGTCATCGTTCATAGACCTTGAAGGGTCAAGGTCTGATTTCATCATAAAGCAATAATTATTTCTAAGAAACTCACAATAGGTTTCTATTTTTTATTTGTAACAATGAAGCAAATTTTCAGTTAGTTCTGTCTTGCACTAAACCTACTTCATTGTGCAATAGCTATAGATTAACTACACACACACACACACACACACACACACACACACACACACACACACACGCATCTTAACCACGATCCCACACCCTCCCTGTATCTCCAGCCTTGACTTCTCCCTGGACCTCTGGTCACATATCTCCTTCCACCTGTTTAACATTTCAAACCTCTGTGTGTTAAGGCAAATCTTGGAATACATTGCCATCATAGTTGTCAGAATGCTCTCTCCTGTGGCATTCAGAAACATTCCTTTCTGAATGGTAAAATCATTAACCCAAATGCTCAGACCTGAAGGTCTTCCACTTGACATCTTCCCAATTAAGGTAACATGTATAGACAATTCATCACAGGGGCCATGCGATCTTAATTTACCCCATGTTTACTGAACAGCTCCTATCCTTAAGAGAACTATCAGGAATGGATGACATCACAGACAGCAAGACATCATACCAGTGAGGCAGGGCATCGGGTGGGGGTGTGCTCATTGCTGGGAAGTCACAGAGCAAAAACACTCAACTCTACACCCCTAAAAGTTGGGGATTTACTTCATACAATGCCCCTATGGGTTCAAATGTCAGACAGATGAATTCCAGAGGTGAGAAGAGTCTGGCTTCCTTTTCTGCCAACCAGTGCAAGTCAGCCCTGGGCGGGAAGCAGACACATGACTTCCGATTTCCAGAGCCTAATCATGAAAACCCCCACAGAATTGGACTTTCACACGGTCCAGGAGTAGTCACAGCTGTTATAAAGCCATGCTTCAGTCTTTCCCCAAAGCATAAACACTGAGGTCTAGGACTACAGCTCAGGGAGAGCATGCTTGCCTAGCTAGAACACTCAGAGCCCTGTGTGTTCAAGCCACAGCACCGCATGTCACACCGCACACATTAACATTTATACTTTGTGCTCAGTAATTCTAACCAATGGAGACAATCCAAAATATATGCATTAAGACAGCAACTGAGAAAAATATTTGCTGAAAATAAAATATAAGGATTAAAAAAAAAATTCCTAAACATAGAATGATGTGTGATGTGGCATGCCAGCTGGACAGTGCATTCTGTACCACTGAACGTACAAACTTTGAAGATTTTATTGGTATATAAAACACCTACAGGATAATATATATATATATATATATATATATATATAATTTCTATAATCCACAAGCATATAAAGACTACATATCACATTGAGTGGGTAGAACAAATGAAGTTAATTTGCCAGAGAGGACTATGGATATCCTTTTACCATTGTTGCCTAAGCAGTGAAACAATGGAAAATAGGATGTTTGTATTTTTCCCTATTCATATGAAGCAATGGTCTATAAATTATAACCTCTGGATTGGATCTAGTCTACGGTCAGGTTTCCTTTTGTGAATAAAGTTTTCTTAGAACACAGGCTATGTGCTTGCTTATCTGTTATCCACAGCTGTTACCACCCTACGATGGCAGAACTGAGCAGCTGTCCTGACAGAGACCACACGGTCCACAAAGTCGGCATATTTACTATCTACCCTGTCACGGAACAGGTTTGTCAAACCCCGATCCAGAGTAAGGGGAGACCATCCCACTCCATCAAGAAGTCGACCACATGTACGACTCTGGGGTCTGAATCCCTCAAAGTTCTTGTGGGAATGTAGTCCCTCGGTGATGATCTTCACAAACAGGCTTCAGGCTTAGAGGAACTCAATGCCTCCTCCACACTTGGGGCAGAGGGAGAAGGTGCCATCTAAGGTTACACAGGAATACAGGAATACAAGCTTACTATACAAGTTGGGATTCAGTTTACTTTTCTCTTAACACAGACTGGGGAAAGACAAAGAAATACTTCTTTGCTTAAAACTTTTAATTTCTTAGCTTTTGTTTCCATTTTTATGTGTTTGTGTAAAAGTATGTCATGTGTGTGCATGTGCCCACTGAAGTTGAAGAGGATGTCAGATCACACGGAGCGGGAATTACAGGTAGTTGTGAATCAAACTTGGGTCCTCTAGAAGAGAAGAGGCGCTCTGAACCACTGGGTCACCTCTCCAGCCCCTGGAGATGCTTCTGTTAAAAGATTAAAATTGAGAATTGATCCAGAGGTGGTGGTGCTTTTAATCCCAGCACTCAGGAGGCAGAGGCAGGAGGATCTCTTTGAGTTCAAGGCCAGTCTGGTCTACAGAGCGAGCTCCAGGACAGCCAGGGCTACACAGAGAAACCCTGTCTCAAAAACAAAACAAAACAACAAAAACCCCAAAACAAAAAAGAAACAAATCTCTAAAAACTGAGAATTGAAAAACATTTCTAAAATGTAGGAATTCTGTGTATTTGTTTTTGAAAACCCAAGCTTTTGGGAAGAACAGTTGAGTTCCTGGCTCGCTCTTTCTTTTTTGAGATGAAGTCTCATGTTGCCCAAGCTGATCTCAAACTCCTTAAGTAGCCAGTGATGACCTTGAACTCCTGACCTTCCAGTTTTCACATCCTAATGTGCCAGGATTACAGGTGTGTTCTAGATCCTGGCTGTTTCAACTGACTGCTCACCTGGGCTTTACAGTCACATCTTCTGTGTAAGATCACAGACACCTAATATGGACTTTTCTTCCAAACTGTTTCTACTGCACTTCAAGAAAATACGTCATCTCTGGGAGAAAAGTTCATCACATTCTACCCAGAGTCCCTAAGGAGTGGCCTATAGTGTTGTCTGTCTGGCATCTGCTGTCTGTTTCCTGGGGATCGGCAGTATACTGTCACAAGCATGGGCTGAGAGTGCCCTGGCTTTGTCCCAAACAGAAATTGATCACCAAAGTTATATGTCACTCCTGAATTCCAGCATTGTTAGATGCTCTAATGACTGTATAAGTTGGATGACACAGAATAAGTTACTTAAAAATTCTATATAATTTATGGGGCTAGAAAGATGACTCAGATGTTAAGAGATCTTGCTGGGCAATCATGAGGACTATAGTTTGGATGTCAGCATTCACAAAACAAGCAAGGTGTACTGTGCATAAATAAGGCTTTATAAAACACAAGATAAGACTCGGCCACCACAACATTCACTAATCAACTAACGCCAAGAAGGTTTTCTTCTCTTGACCCCAGACTCTGTACATTTCTTCTGATCAACTCTAAAACTACCTAGTCTTTGTAATTGCTTAATACATACATGTTCTACAGGCAAGCCACTGAACCACACACTCACAAGAAGTTCAGAAATTCTCTGACTTTAAGAACTGGCCTAGAAGAACAGAGAAGTTGGCCTTAACACCCCAGGCACTGTGCTTGGGGACCCTGCTTTCAAAATTACCCAAGAGGTATAATTATTATCTGGAGGACAAAATGGGGCTGACATGACACTTAGGGTCTGAAGAAAATGAAGAGACACTTCTAAAGAAGAGAATGGACAAATAATACATATATAGCTAAAATTCAAAAGGAGTGGGGGTGGCGTAGAAACACAATCATTAACTACACTAAGAGATCAGAAGTGAATTGTACCATCTGGTCTCTCCATTAAAGAGCAGTTTTCCACTCTTGGGACATACAATATATGGGGGATAACAAACATGCCCTCTTCATTTTAATAGAAAAAAATCAGCATATTTATTTTGATATTTGTTAGAAAAAGACACTAGATATTAAACCAGTTTTTTAATGAGTGACAGTGTGAGATAAGACAAAAAAGTGTCTTAGTTACTTTTCTATTGCTGTGATAAAACACCATGACCAAGGCAACTTATGGAAAGTGTTTAATTTGGGGCTCATGTTTCCAGAGAATGATAGTCCATGACCATCATGGCAGAGAGCATGGCAGCCTGTAGGCAGACGTGGCACTGGAGTAGGTTACATCTTGATGCAAAGAAAAATAGCTAACTGGGAATAGCATGGACCTTTTGCAACCTCAAAGCCCACCCCCAAAGACACACCTCCTGAAACAAGGCCACACCTCAAATCCTTTCCAAACAGTATTACTAACCAGGAACTAAGCACTCAAATATATAGGCCTATGGGGGCCATTCTCATTCAAACCACCACTGTGGGTTAGGGGCTGAAGAGACGGATCAGCAGTTAAGAGCACTGGCTTCTCTTCCAGAGGATGAAGTTTAATGTGTAACACTATATGATGTAGATGGTTAGTAAAACCATCTATAATTCCAGTTCCAGGGGATCCAAAGCCTTCTCCTGACCTTTGTAGACACCAGGCACATAAGTGATACATGGACATGCATACATCCAAAAGATTCACACACATAAAATACAACAAAGCAAATTTTAAAAGGTGAGTTAATTTAAAATATATTGAAAGAAAGACAAGTAAACATCTGATACCGGATGGTGTTAGGTATGATGACTCCTGCCAGTGGTATGGAAAATAGCAGGATTTACTGGAAAGGTAGAGATGCAGTATAACTACTTACTAGTCAGGAAATACAGAGGTTTCCAGATGCTTAGTTCAAAACTCACAGACTACACAGAATTCACCACCATCTGTCATTGGGTAGTCAAGTCTCTGAAGCTACCTTCCTATCTCCAGCCTCACAGAGAAGGGGCACAACTGGTCGGAAATGAAGGCTCTCCAGATTTAAGAGTCTGCATGTGGCATCTAGATTCAGTATACCTGAAGCAACAGCAAGGTGGTCCTAGCCACCATCGAAACGTCATAATACAATCGGACATAATAAAATGTAACATATTTTCATTAACAGATAATAGAAACTGGTTCTAAACCATGGCAGGGAAGTTTAATATAGTGCAGACAGATTCTTTATCTGCTTTCAGCATAGCCAGAGGATCCAGAAGGATACTGGAGGGTTAGGTTAGGACCAGGAAAACCCAGAAGGCCTCTGCACACCGGGTTTCTTCCTGGTAAAATTAAACAGATTATTTATATTCAGCTTCCCTACTTGAATTTGATTCCCCTTCCCCCAAACAAATTAAAAATTTATAATTTATTTTAGAACTTCAAAAACTCAAATAGCAATTAATATGACTTCTGTAATACTTAGGTCATTCCAGATATAATTAAACCATTAAATTGTATATGTGTAGAAATAGGAGGTAAATTACCAGGCAAGCCAGTTAACACATTTGTAAAAACGTGGATATCGGTCCCCAAGAGATTTGGAAATACCAGCTGGATGTCAAGCAGATTTCTAGGAAGTACCAAAGGGAGAGCGAAGTTTATCTGGCAGTAGAGTACTGCAAACATCAGTGGAAATCATGTAATAAGCCACTTTCAGTAAAGAGGAAGATAACACACAGGAAGTGGGAGGAGAGAGGGAGAGAGAGAGGAAGGGAGGGACCAACTAAAGGCACTGTAAGACACTGTAAGGCTGGCTGGATCAGTGTTTGCTGAGAGCTTCTATTCCGGACACTACTTCATACAACATCACCTCGTCACCCCTTCATGCTCACCCTGTTAGAGTTCTATTGCCATTCCCACTTTGATATAAAGGTAATCAAAGGCAGGAAGAAGTGAAGTCAACCAGGGCCAGCAAACTGCAGCTAAACGGAAGAACTCAAGCACCACTCAGCAGCTTTCTAAGCAAGAGGGTCCAGAGCTAAACAGTGGGGCCTTTATACAGCTACATGGGAGTCTAGAGCAGAGGCTGCATTCAAATCCTCCCTCCCTCCCTCCCTCCCTCCCTCCCTCCCTCCCTCCCTCCCTCCCTCCCTCCCTCCCTCCCTTCCTTTCTTAAGACAGGGTCTCCCTACACAGTCCTACATGCCCTGGAACTTACTATATAGATCACGCTGCCTGTCTCTGAAAGTGCCTGGATTAATGGCACACGTAACCACTCCTTGCTTGCATTCAAATTCTTAGGTGTCCCAAGAATAAGTTTCTTCTCTGCAGTGCCCTGCACTGTGGTCTGGCATTTCTCTTAAGAAACGCAAAGAACTTTTGAGAAGAGTGCAATGTAGTCTAGAGTCCACGAATCCAGTCCAGCGCAGCACAGGGCAGCTGTAGAAGACTGGAGTGCTGCAAGGGCAAGGTGTATGTGTGTGTTACATCTTAGCCTCCCCGCAGCCAACAGGGATGAATAAGGCTCCATGGCCCAGAGGAAGGAATGGTCCTCGTTCATGTGCCTCATTTATAGGCCTAAGTCACAAGCATAGTAATGTGAACACCTGGATTCTGAATGTAGGCATCTCTCACTCAAGATCTTCTGTCTCTCTTAGTTTACCACCTAAGAGGGTATGGGACCTACTGGAAACAACAGCCAGAATCAAGTTCACAGACGGAAGCACAAATTCAGTTTGTTTGGATCTGAGCAGCTGTGTAACCTACTTCCTCTGTGACCGAGAGGAAACTGCTTCTGTTCTTGTACCATTTTCCACATCTGCAAAGTGGCGAGAATAATTGTTCACATTCTACTAGCACATTTATTAATTGAAAAATGAATGCTTCAGGGTTGGGGATTTAGCTCAGTGGTCGAGTGCTTGCCTAGCAAGTGCAAGGCCCTGAGTTTGGTCCTCAGCTCTGGAAAAAAAAGAAAGAAAGAAAAAAGAAAAACGAATGTTTCAATGCTTGTGAAGTGTTTGGAATGTGCCGGACACATGGTAAATGTTTAACTGTGTGAAACAAATACAATACGCATGTCTCTTAACTACCATACAATCTAACCATCCTGCTTCTGTGTCTATTTTCCCACAGAGTCACAGCTAGCACAGAAGACAGACATCTGTATTCTCATCTTTGTCGTCGTGCTCTTCACAGCAGCTGGTTACAGAACCGGCCCAGGTACCCCTCAAGGATGAGGATAAAGAGAATGTGATCAGTATACAATGGAGCACTATTCAACCATATAGAAGAACAAAATCACGTCATTTGAAGGAAAATGGATGCGATTTCAGTATCGTGTTAAGTGAGGTAAGCCAGATCAGACAAATGCAGAACGTTTTCTCTCACGTGTGGAAAAAATGTATATGTAACACCTAAGTAGAAGCAGGACTGTTTGAGAAGAGGATCAGCAGGAAGGTGGAGGAGACAAGGAAAAAGTGGAGTGAACGCTGTCAGAATAGAGGGCACAGATGCACGGAACACTAATGAAATCCACTATTTCGTACAATTAATATATGAAAAGAAAAATTTAGTCAAAACTTTAAGCTTGAATAAAGGTTAGTGCCTTGAAAGAAGAAAATAAGCTCCATCTTATCGGGGAACTTACACAGAGATGGCCAATGGAGAGACAACGGAGGAACCATTGCTGGAATGTGCCTGAGTCAGCTGGCTTCCACAGGGGGCAGAAAACAAGACCACAGCCTATGTGGCTGGGCCCCCAGGCTTTCTAGCTGTTGACTGAAGAATAGCAGACCTGGTGGTGCATGGGCTATGGAGCTGGGAAGGCATTTGACTCTTGTGAGCCTTGTTTCCTCCAGTGGTAAAGGCAGGCCTGTGTGACAAGACAGCAAGACCCGGGGAAAGAGCACAGGTCCAGATCTCCTGGAGTCGGCACCTACCAATGCACTTTTCTTTTACATTTATGGCATATATATATTGGGGAGGGGGCATCTGTGGGTGCACGGGCCACCAGTGTATAAAAGTCAGAGGACAACTTGGGGGAACTGATTCTTTTCAGGTAGGTTCCAGGGATCAAACTCAGGCCATCAGATACCTCAGCAAGTGCACTGTTGGATTGAGCTAAGCTATCTTTTGTTGGGGTCAACAAGGTTTATAACTTTGGAAAAACTGCTTCATTTCTTCAGACTGCAATTTACTTCTACAAAATGGACAAAATAGTGCTCCCTCCCTATTTTTCAGGGTTGGGGTTAGATACGTTGAATTGGATAGACACTGAGGCAAAGTGGCTCTCCAAGAGCACGGCCTATACCTGGTAACAGGTGGGCAGTCACACATCTGTGGTGCCTATCGCCTGAAATAACCTCCTGCGCTTGTCTATTACCGGAATCTCTCAGGACTACAGTCTAAGGGCCCCTGAAACGGGGAGGCCTTAGGGAGGTCATCATTTAACCTGTACTCATGGACGGTTTGTGAAGGGTATAAATCCATGAACAGAGGAGCTAAAAACTCACCCAAAGGTTCCGGGAGAGCTAGAGGCCAGGGAACAGAAATGAAAGGGGCTCTCCCCATCAGCTGATCCTGGAATTCTTTCCTCCAGGGAGGGGGTTTGGGTTCTAGAAAGGCCAACTATAAAGTGGTTAAATTAACATGCTCAGCAAGTCCACAGGCTTTCTAAAGCTGAACACCAACTGGGATAATTAAAGGCCAGCGCCTCTCCTTTCAGAAACTGACGCCCCTATAAACGACCTGCTGACACAGCATAATTACATTGCCGACTGGAGGACACTTTCCCCCTCCATTCCTAATTTTAAAAGTCTCTATTTCCCCCTCCAGCTCAACATGCATTTAAATCTACCAGAACGAAAAGGAATGTTGCAAAACACCCCTTCTTCCTCGTAACCACTTGTCATGGCCTCTGTGGCTGGTGCTGGGGAGGGATCCGGAGGGAGGAGCTGTACCGGGGAGGAGGCGTCATCCTAGCTTCTCACTGAGTGAGAGAGAAGTACCCAGGAACCTCCCTTGACTGTGCACCATGTGGCTCAAAATAAAATATGCAATTATTTTAGTGCTGTTCTAAAAAGAGTTTGGTTTAGACCCACCAGTTGGTATCCTGATTTATAAATTATATACAAACAATATACTGTAAAGCTGGCAAGTAATTCATTCAGGGAGTTGGTCATTTTATTTGAACTCCAGCGCTGTGAACATCTTTAAGAATCTGAGGAAGGGTGAAGGTGAGAGAAATGGATGTGAGTTAGAGGACATGGATGTCCTAAGTTCCAGTTTGAAAGGCGTGGCAGCTAGATGTCTGAGAGCAAGCAGCATGTGTGGAAATGCTGTCCTTGGAAGGGTGCGAGAATCTACTCCAATGAAGCCGGAAAAAAAACTGGTGAGTTTCAACTAAGTTACTTCAACATTTCCTGTCGTCGTTTCTAGATACACTTTCTTTCACACAAACAAAACTGTAAGTCACTCCCAACTTGCAGCTTTAGCATAAGGAGTCCTCCAGGTGCTGGGTGGCGCAAGGTCATGCCTTTGGAAGAAGTGCCAGGTCTCTCTCAGTTGGCACCATTCCCAACCAGAACGTTCATTTCTGAAAGTGTGCCGTGACAGCTTCACTAACGAAGACGAACTGGACAGGAGCTCAGGCTATTTTCACAGCCTAAGGGCAGGCTGCATCGTGATGCTTTAAGGGGCAAGAATTCACACTCCCTGCCTCTGGATAAAAAGACAGAAGTACTTAAAAGTTTGAATTCACACCTGAACTAGAGCAGTACTGCGTTAGCTAGCCTCTGGAGACCTAGGTATGTGTGTGTGGTGGGTGGGGTAGCATCGCGTGCGGACCATGAAAGGCTCCGTCCCTCCTCCTCTCACCGGAACACCCACAACCTGCTGGGAACGCGAGGGAAGTTGAACTGGCTATTTCTACTGTTCAGGAATGCGTGCTATGCAAACCACGTGGCTCTCTAAGCCAAAGCTGAAATGCAGTGGGCCTTGAGGGTGCTGCTGGCCATGAGAAGTGTGGCGGAGCACAGATCTGCCCTTTGGGGGCAAAGGGTAAACCCACAGGCAGTGGCTGAAATGTTTCCATCTCCCAATCTGCAAAGCACAAAGAATTACAGAACTTGCTACATTTCGAACCAGAGACTGTTGAGTCTGCAAGGGGGACAGGGAGAGGAGGAGGGAGAGGTAAGGTACGTCCCTTTTAGGGGGACAAACAGAGGAGGGAGCCTGCAGCACAGACTGCAGTACACAGTCAAGGGATCCTTTTGTTTGCACACTCTTTCTTGAAGCTTGGTGAGTGGTCAATAAAGGTTTCTGGCTTTCCAAGGGCAGTGGCAGAGAAGGCTGAAGGGTTTGGTGGCAGCCACCAGTAACAACTCTGTCCGACCAAGTCAGAGTACCCCATAACCTACCACAGGCCACCGGGAAGAAACCTCTTAGGGGAAGATGTAGGATCTTCATTAGAAGCACAAGAAGCACGAAGGAAGAAGAGCTGCAGTCTGGAGATGGAGGGGGAGAGGGGCACAGGTAGAGCTGAAGTCTGTCCCTCTGAGAGTTGCGAAGTGATTACTGTGTATTGCCATTCTTGTTTTTCCTGTGGTGGGTCCACCCAGACTCTACAGAGACTCAGAATCCAATGTACTGATTTCATTCTCTGGAAGCAAAACCCCCAAATAAGAAACCTGTAGAGAGCGGGTGGAGACTCGGACTTTATAAAGGCAGTCTCCTTCTGACTGACCAGCATTCTGTGATCTTGTTGTGTGCTGGTTTATTTTCTGTTTCTCCACACATGCATCCTCCCACAGCGCAGGAGAAGTCAGGAAGAGCCTCTCCCTCAGCAGCTGCCAGCCAGCGCAGCGATTCCCTTGCAAGCCCCTTGCAAAGCCCTCCTGCGGAAAAGAACTTCATCTCTGACTTACTTTTCTGAGGCCTCTCCCTCTCCTCACTTCCCATCTCTATTTGCCCACCAGTAGCCCAGGCCAGGAAGGCAGTAAATAAAAAGGGATCTAAGAAGAATACTGTATCTGGAGGTGCAAGCTTTGGTGTGTGCCTGCGTTTGTCACAGGAACGAGGCTCTGGACAGGTTGCTGAACCTCCCTGCATGGCACTTCTCTTCAAATGCAACTCCTAGCAGGGCCAATGGCTGCTTCAGCACAGTATCATTTGGAGTTTTGATACCATCACATCACTTCCGGGGATGGGAAAGGAGGCAAACTTGTGCAGAGTACTTCAGTGCTGAAACCACAGTGAACACTCAATACACGCTCTGTGCTAACGGCTGCCATGTCTAACACCACCCGCTTCATAGACGCTAGCGTCACCTTGGAAATAAGCCTCTGGGCATGGCTGTGATGGAGCCTCTACGTTGCATTAGCTGAAGTAAGACCCATATTAGCTGTGGGTGGGGAGTACCTTCCCATGGGCCAACCTGCAGACCGAGTAACAGGAGCAACACAAGCTGAGCACCAGCATCCGTTGCTCTCGGCTTCCTGACTGCAGGTGCGGCGTGTTCGAACACCTTATGCTCCTACTACGGTCAAGAATTCATTCCATAATGGACTGTAAGTCAATATAAAAATTCCTTCTTTTAAATTACTTCCTGTTCTCAGATATTTTATTTAATTGTCTTGTATTGAAAGTTAAACCAAGCCAAAGGTTATTCAAAGGAGATAATTTTATTAGAGTCTCAAAGAGAAACCCCAGGGCAGTCAAGGCGTGAGTCTCACCAATGAAGAAAATTAACTGGGGAAATCCACGTAGTCTGAGTGCAGCTCTAGGCACGGGGGTCAGCCACACGGTGGGGAGGAGGCTTCAGAGAAAGAGGGAAGGCCTTTGAGCAGGTATTTAGAAACAGTGTTATGAAAACGTGCTTAGCAAAGTGAGGGAAGAAGAAAGGAAAATTTATGCTTTTTTTTCAGTAATCCAGCAAAGTGGGAAGGCTGCTTTATGAGAAACTGTCTTTATTTTAGTGTGTGTGTGTGTGTGTGTGTGTGTGTGTGTGTATGTGTGTGTGTGTGTGTGTGTGTTTATGTGCATGCCAGTCAAGTGCCCTTGAAGGCAGAAGGCATCCAATCGGCCTGAAGGCGGAGTTACAAGCAGACAGGAACTGCCTGATGTGGGTTCCCTGCCAGAGCGGCACAGGCTCCCCACCGCTGGCCCATCTCTCCTGCCCTTTCAGTTGCTTTAGTCAGAATTCTGTTGCAGCAGGAAAGGATGCCAAGGATGGCGATGATAATGATGGTGATAATGTGGTCATTTGAAGGGAATGCCGGTCTTTCTGCTAATGCACATAGCCAAGACCCACTGCTCCTAAAAGCCACACGAGGGTATCACAAGGAAAGGTCTGGATGTGGTTCCTTGCTAATGACAGTCCTTGGGAAGCACGTCTCAGGGAGCCCTGTGTACAACAGAGTGAGGGATTATTTTAGGAGCTTTGAGGCAGGCCAGACTGGTTGATCTGCATACCTCAACCTAGCAGCTTTGAGACTTCTTTTGCCATTAGCATTCCCAGTGGGCTGGAGCACAGCCCACATTTGAGAATTTTACTCCCAATCTGTTTGTCTCTCTCATTTTCCCTTCTCCTTTCTGGTAACCTCAAACTTGATGGAAATGAAAAGCACTGACTTCTGCTCACAACTAAGCCTTAGCCAGGGCTCCGTCCCTGCACACGTGCACGCTTACACACACACACACACACACACACACACACACACACACACACACACACACACCCCACTCCCACCTCTCAGGTGAATCACTGGCCAGCACCTACCTCCTTTGGAGACTCACTGAAAGTTACTCAAAACTACCAAGAGCTTCAAATGACAGGCTCCAGACACTGATTCACTCGGTGGAACCTGGGATAGGATGTATCCTCTACCCAGCCTTCTGCCAAAATAACCCAAACCAAAACACAGCAATAGAAACCACTATCAAAAATAAATAAAGGGAAAAGGGAAGGAAAGGAGGATAACAAGGAGGCAGAAGCAGAAGGGAATGGGGGGGCGGGGGGAGGGGAGTGGGGTGGTGGTGGTGGTGGTGGCAGTGAGAAGGCTTGAACCTCTCCTGTGCGGTTTCAAGTTGCCCATGCCAGGATCTCTATAGCTGTGGCTTCACCCACAGGCTCTCCAGGAAGAATGTGAACGTCTTTGGTGCCTCTGGGGATTACAGATGAATAGAGAACATGCTTCAGGGTGGAACCCTGCATTTTCCTGATTAACCACACTGGCTTCACATCCCCTTCCCTGCTGCTGCTTGCAGATTGCTGCGTTTTGGCTCAGGCACCACAGAAGCCCCGTACAGTTCGTTTTTCCCTGGCCAACTGGACTTCTGGAGGGCAGCCGTGAGCGCGCTTCTTTCTGTCTTTTGTCTCTCTCTGCTACGCCTATCAGTGTAATCTACCCAGCAGTCACTCAATGAACTCTTGATGACAGGCTAGTGCTGAGAATTTCACACATCCGTAGGTGATGGCTTTATACCATTAGCCCCCAACTTATAAATCAGCAGGAGTTCAAAAGTCGATTTCAAAGAAGGTCCTCATGGGGCATATTTCTCCACGGAAACAGCTGGGGTTTAGGTTTCCAGGGCCACTCAGTCCTCAGAATGCCCTTACACGTTCCTCTGCCCTCTCACTGAGCACTGTCGTTTGTCTCGGGTCTCCCACCACGCTGGCAGTGCTCAAATAACTACATCATGGAATCAAAGGAAGGGTACAGATGTAGACACCTGCGATCCTGGGCCCTGGGAACCACTTCTGAGCAGGCCCTGCACACTACGGAGCAAAGGGCTTATTTTAGAAGCCTCCAGACTGCAGGACACATTTATGTCTTTAAATCTACCTTAACGATCATTTGTTACAGCAATATTAACTCCTGCAGATTTTTCATCTTGTTGGTTGTATTTTCTTAGTGTACATGTATGTAGGGCCAGGGAACAGTCTCTGCACTAGGTTCTTTAACACTGGAGAGGCAAGGGCTCATTTCTGCTCATCAGTTAAAGATCTAAGTGCTTTTGTTTTTCCTTTTATATTAAAATATTCTTAATGGTTTCCAATTATTGTTTAGGTCCCTCCAGGGTTTTCCAAACATTTACACACATGCATTCTTATTTATATTTTACTTTTTTTCAAAAGAGAGCTAGAGTAAAAATTAAAGACTGGCTATATACATATTTTGTTTGTAATTTATACTCACTTTAAATAGTCTCTGGGTACTTAAAAACATTCATTAGCCACTAGAGAAATAATAGACATTAGCTGTAAAATAAAAGCTTAAGGCCCATTACCCCAGTACTTGAGAATCCATGAGGTCGGCAGAGGGTGTACACTGGTGTCTCACTGTTCATGTCGTGGTGACCGAACACCCTGACAAAGGCAACTTAAGGGAGAAGGGTTTACTCTGGCTCAGAGTTCCAGAGGGACGAAGTTCATCACGGTGGGAAAGGCAAGGGTGCAGGCGCAAGGGGTTGCTGGTCACACTCACACTCAAGAGGCAAACGGTGATGAGAAAGTGGGCCTGGTGATAAACCCTAGGCCCACCCTCAGAGATGTGCTTCCTCCAGCAAGGCTCCACAGCGTCTACCAACTTCCCAAAGAGTGCTTGAGAGCCATGTGTCCAGACATGTATGGTGAGCCTATAGGGACATTTCATACTGAAACCACAACATTGTGCAAGCATGAAGCGCCGAGTTTAAATCCCAGAACCCAAGTAAAAGTAGGGTGCAGTAGCATAACCGGGGATCCCAGTGCTCCTTTGGGGAGATGGGAAGAGAATCTCTGGAGTTTCACAAGCCAGCAAGTCTTGTGTACAAAGTAAACAACAAAGGCCATCTCAGGCAAGGCAGAAGGCGCTGACTAACCAACCTGTACATGTATACCATGCAAGTGTATCACACTCACACACATGAATGAACTCATATACACACACAGTAGGAGGAAGTCTATAGATACCTTCTCACTGGGCTAGAAGCTTTCAGTGACTCAGAGGGAAGGGCAAATACTCTTAAAGGCATGGAGTCTCTATGTCTAGCTTTCAGAGCCTGCTGAAGTAGTTCCAGAGGACAGTGTGCCCTCTCCAGGGTGGGAACTTCAAGCAGGTTACGGCTGCTGTACTTTGAATACTAAAGGGCATGCACACAATGCTGCAATGTGGCACTGCTCCCATGTACCAGCATCCCAGACATTGTGTTAACTTAGAAATGCCCATCTTGCCCTTCTTCCCATCCAATAGCACACACGAGCGCGGAGAAAACTAAATGGCTTTCCAGGCCATTTAGCATGATGACCAAGACGTCTTTTTCTATCTCTGTGCTATGCCCTATTTCATTAGGACCAATGAAAGGTCCTAATATGCTGTGGGTGCTTTAGAGGGTTGACAAGCAAACAGGAGTGTCTCCCCTCAACCCAACCTGCTCCCTGCATCGTGCGCTAAATGAGTTGTACGCCCCCACATCTTTTGGGAGTACATGCTGCTGCCTTTCTAACCCAAACCAGCATTAACAGGGAGCAAAGAGATGTCAGGTTAATGGCTGCTAAGTGTGGCAAGTGTCATCACACTCCTATCACATCTGCCTTTCAGCGAGAGTTGTGACTGAGCCAAGAAACAGCAGTCTCCTTCCTAGTCACATCCCTCAGTAACTCCACACAGCCCGTCCTTGATTGACTGGAGTGATCCTCTTATGTGAAGCTCCGGATAATCAGGTATTCTTGTTGCTAACACTCAGATTATGCCCTCTGGAGTCTAATGCATATTTGTTTACTCCCCATCTCAAGGACTGTGATAGTCAACACAGCAATTCATCACCGTTCCCACCCATCCACCCACCATTTCTTGGCAATTCAGATGCTGTTCTGCTTTTAGGTCTAGTCAGGGATGGGAGGGCAGCTCTGTAGAGGCAGAAGCATGTGAGATGGTCCCAACAATGTGCTGTGCTCCAAGAGACTCTTCCAAGAATGCCTTTTAAACTTGTTCTTGAAAAAAATGGTTACATGCAGAGGTGCTTGAGGCTAACACGTTTTGTGTCAGAGCAAAGCTGGCTGAATTATCACACCATTTAGCATGGTAGATCTGTGGTATCAAGGCTGCTGCTTCTTCTTCTGTGGGCATGTCAGTCATCATTAACGGATCACAGCCCAGAGGTAAGTTCACTAATGTCTCTGTTCCAAACTCCCAGTAGAAAGGGTTACTTACAGGAGCCCCTCCCTAGCCTAACCTGCTGAGCACATGAATTGAGAGAAGTGCATCTCCCTTCAGCATTAACACAGTACAACAGAGATGCCGGTCAATTAATGACCCATGACAAATACAACCTGATCAACTGTGGACAGAACATGCATTAAAAACCAGGAGCTAGCCCTGTTGTAGTGGATTTCATAAACTTTCACGGCTGACAAGTGACTGAAGCGCCATTATCCCAGTAGCATTCTCCTTAGTCCACCACACAAAATTCCCCCACTTGTCTAGGCTACAGTGACAGCTGTCTCTCAGCATTTCCAGAAACTGTCATGTGCCAGTTACAGTGAGACGCTCAATGCTATCATCCATCCCTACGACCTTAGAAAGATGCCAAAGAGACAAAGGGAGCGGGAGTCAGAGTCATCACAGCTTCTAGCAGCTTTCCCTGGGACCTGGAGGGTGGCACCGGAAGCCTCTGTCTCCTACAGTTCCATCACTGCACTTGCCTCACTGTCCTACCAAGCTCTCTTGTTGTGACTTAGCTCCACGAAGGCAGGATCCACAACTCTGTCGTGCACAATCAGTATCTGAAATGCTGCTGAGACACAGTGGGCATTTAATATGTGGAAGGGAAACTCTTGTCTAGTAGTTCTAATTCATGCTCTAGAGTGCACGGATTATCTAGAGGCCACTGGAGGTTATTCATCAGCAAGTACTGGGCAGGCCAGCCAGACCATAGGCCAGGGCCATGGCAGCCCCAGGGATTTGTGCTTTGTGCTCTGTGGCCGTATTGCTGCCTTTCCCTGTCTCCTGTACCGGACTACGCTGTGGGAAATGCTTGGTCAGTGATGAATGAAGGCTCTCTGCAGAGGTCTCCAGTAATCGGAGCACTGACCTGAGACAAGGGACAAGGAGCTACATTCAGACATGCCCTGGCTCCCTTCAGCAGCTCCTGCCTGGGCTGTTACAATGCTTGTTAATGCAAGAATGCCCATACTCAAAGGACAAGTGGCCAGCACCAAGTGACAGTCTATGTAAGCACACTGCCAAGCTACAAGGTTGCTATACTCAGAGCAAATGCCATTACTCTGGTGAGACTCTTTGTACTCTAATCTCCTTTGTGCAGCTCACTTTACCATCACATAGATAGAACTTGCTGTCCCTGCCTGGACCTGAAAGGTAGGACCCCTGTACCTGCTCTCAGCATCTCCTCCCCTCCATCTTTCTTCACCATTGTCTCTGTTCCATTCTTAAGAGGATGGTGTGTGTGTGTGTGTGTGTGTGTGTGTGTGTGTGTGTGTGTGTGTGTCCTCTTTGCACAACGCCAGGGCCCTACATGTCTGCCCCGGATTACCTGGGCTCATCCTGACCCCCGACACTAGTTATACCTCTGCTCATCATTCTGTCTCCACTACAGGATCTAACCTACTGCTGTGGTCTCCAGCTCAGGGAGCAGCACAGATGTCTGGGCACATGCCCAGACACCCCAGAGTCATCCTAACACCCTCCCCTCCAGCATGTCCAGGCTCTCCTCACTCTACCTCCTGGGTCTTCTTACCTGGCATGGTTTGATCCTGTATGGCTCACACTGGTAACGGTACTGTGCTGACAGCTCCCCCACTGCTCTATCCCCCTGCAGTCCTCTCCAATTTATCTCGACACTAGAGTGAGCTTTCTGAAAGGAAAATCTCTTTCCCCGTGCTTCCACAAATTCCACTTCCTCCAGAAAACCTGACTGATCGCTCCACAGCCTCTCTATTTCCTCCTGTAGGCTCACGCTCCTTGGGCATCTCTACCAGAAAGAGCTCAGAAGGGCCCACTTATCCTCTGAGCTATCCATGGTGCCTAAGGAGTCTCTGGATTTCTGTGGTGGTGCGCTTTCTTGAGTAATACTTGGTAGTCATCTCCCCTTCCTCTCCACTGGCCATGCTAAGTTCCCTCTTTGTGTGACTACGATAAATCTAGATTGGGTAGATCCTATCAGAGATGTCAGAGATGAGTTTAGGGAGGGCAAGTGTCCTAATTCTCTCCTGGGAAACAGGAGGGGAAGCTGACTAGTGGGCTTCAAGAGGTAATGTCATCTTAAAGGAGAGGTACGTAACAAGTAGTTCTTCATTCTGCGCTGGCACTGGTATGAGAGGTTGCGACCGTTCTGTGAAGTATGAGAAGAGATGTCTGGTGCTCTGAGGATGGATGGAGTTACAGAGGGTCAAGAGTTTGATCTTGTCTCGCTCTGCTGGGTCAGTATACTGGAGCCAGATTATACACAGACTTACTTTCTCTCATCTGCTGGCCTGGAACTCACTCCACAGCTCAGTATTTTTCCCGTCCTGTTTGTCTTAGACGTATCTGGGTAAAAACCCTTCTTGCTTCCTTTAGACTGTGGGCTTATAAGGGCAGGTTTGCATTTGATGTATTTTCATTTCTCCTGAAGGCTGGTGGAATCTGAGTGAAGAGCCACCTCTGGTGTTCAGTCTTATATTAAACATCACTCTATTCTAAAGATCAGTTTTCTTCAGGCTGGCTTTATTTTCTAATGTTCAACATAGGAAGAAAATCTAAAAGCCCCACGATCCATCCTAGGAGCAAAACCTGTCAGCCTACCCTGACATACTCCACACTGAGCACATGATTGTGCAAAGTGCACACTCAAAATGTTTGCTAAATGAATAATATAATTTGCCTCTGATGAGTCAAGAGCACTTAAGAATTTTACAATATTCTGGGATCATAACCATGAAGAGCAATCTTCAACAAACTGTGCTAAATATATCCTGGTCCTAGGATATCACTGGAAGGTTCTAGGCCCTCACTAGAAGTTTGTTCATAGGAAGAGGCTCAATACTACAGTGCTGAAGCATTAAACAGAAGAAGCAGAGCTGGGCATTGTACTATGAAGCAGAAACTGGATGCACACTATTTGTCTTATTTATGCCAGGCCCTGGTACTATGATCACTGATCAGCCAGACCCACAGACCTTAATGGGCTTAGAGGTTGGGGGCTGAGGAGGCAGTTCAGAAGTTAAGAATGTTCGCTGCTCTCCTAAAGGACTGGAGTTCTGGTCCCAGTACCCACAGCAGGTGGCTCACAACTGCCTTTAGCTCCTCCTCCAGGAGCTCTGATGCCCTCTTCTGGCCCCTGTGAATATTTTTACACATGTGCACACACATTCACACGCACACCAACACACACACACACACACACACACACACACACACACACACACGGAAACAAAACAGTGTGTGAACGCTCTAAGAAGTCACAGGACATAGTAGGGATTGTAAGGTCAGATGTGCACTGAGAAAGCTTCCCAGAGGATCATCTACATTGCACCTGAACACAAAAGGGCAGTTCCTCCAAAGAGAGCCAACAAAGAAATACTGGAGTGCCATGGTTAAGTGTGTGGTTGACATGAAGCCCATCGTGGCTGCATCAGGACCGGAACTGACAAGGCGGAAGTGTACAGACACACAGACCTGTTGTGGGGCGGGGCAGGAGTTGCCACAGTGGTTCACCATAGAGCCACAGGGGCTTCTTGAGCTGAAACGAGGCCTCATGGTGCCTGGCTGTTGCTTAAAGGTGACAGCTCTGGGTACCAGCCTCCAGTCTTCTGGTTGGTGATCAGGGGTGAGTCTGAGTTAAAGGCAACATGGTAGAATGCAGTAGTTTTAAATTTTCTTTTTATATGCAAAACACCTGCTGGAATGAAGTATAGAAAGCTGATCCTTTTAAAGAGGCAGGGAGTGGCTCCTGTTGAACCTTGTATGTACACATGTGTGATATGAGGCCCTGCCTCTTCAGCCACCCTTTCCCACAGCTGTGTGAGCATGGGATCGGTTCTGGTTCCAGCACAGCCACTGATTCCTCTAGGATCCAGCTCAAGTGGCCATACCTCTTTTACTCTGCTCACAAGCGCCACCAAGTGGCCAGGCTTCACAGTCTCTGACATCAAAGAGACTGCAAGGACAGTCTCTTGTCTGGACCCGAGTTTTTTAGGCAGCGGTACCTTGTGTGGGTTTTGATGTACCTCAGCCACAAATGGCTGGACAGGGCCGGGACAGCCCAGTTCAGACAGGACATGGGCACCTTCCTCCACACAACATCATGATTTTTCTAAGTGTGTCATCTGGAGAGCACAGGCAATCTTGATGCAGACAGGAGGAAGAAGCCATCCACAGGAGCCCCGACTCTCTGCTGGCCTTCCATCCTCTTCCTTTAGTCCCTGTGTCTACTAGCTCCCCAGAAGCTGTTCCCATTGCATGCTGGGAAGGTAAAGAGTGGCTAGAAGGCAAGGGTCAATCGGGCTAATGAGGCAATGACAAACGGAACCCTGTCCACCTGGGCTGTCAACCCTAGGCTTCCTCTACCTCCCTCCCAACAGATCCACACTCTCCCCACCACTTCTGACAGATGCGATTCTGGCTACAGCAGAAAGCATTCTTGCATTTAGAGGGAAGGTTCTAGAAGTTCTAGAAGAAAGGTACTGCTTTTCTTGAATGGGCGGAGTCAGAGTCCCCTGAGATGTCTCGGGAATGCTGAGATCAGAGGAAGATTTGATGGCTGTTTGCTGAAAGTCAGCATGCTACAGGGCCAAGTGGCCATGCAAACAAGCCTGGTGCTCAGACCTGAGGCCCTGATGAGGTTTCCTCTTAGCTCCATTTGAACTACCTACTATGGCAGCACAATCAAAAGAAGCAATGCACCTGGAGAATGATGCACAAGCCCGAGCTCTGCTCCCCTCCTCCCATGGTCCCTGGCAGCACCATGACCCAGCCCAACTGACCTGGGCGATGACCCTTCATGAACCTTCCCTGGGCACTGGGCTGGTATCAGAAGCATGGAGCATGCTCCCAAGTGACTGGACGGAGCTTTGTGCACATGGTCATAGACACAGATGGTGCAATACTGAGAGACAGACTGATTCCATGGCAATTTTCTGGCCCTGGCCTTTTGAGGCTACACAGACTATGCTGGACACAACATCCCAGAACAAACAAGCCCTGTCAGGCATGAAATAAAATAAAATGAGCTAAGATTCTCCTGAGGAAGCTTCTACTTGAAAGACACGCCAATTCTAACAAAAACTGAACAGTGGAGCCTAGCACATGGGATGGCATTTGTGTCCCAGAATACTAATGGTGGCAGGCAGGAGTGCAGTTTGGGGTGAAGTAGTAAACTGGACGGCTTCTCCTTGCGTAGTTCTCTGTGTTGAGGAATTATAGGTCCGTAACTATTCCCTTCATAGACATTTACCAAGTAGCTACTGAATGTACAGTGCAGCAAGCATTTTTCTTTTTAAAGTACTTTGGAATCAAGTGTGGATTTGTGTTCTGAACCACTTCTTCTGGAGGTGACCCCACCAAAGCCTCACTGTGTCTGGGTTTCCTCATCTGAAAATGATGACCGTGATAGCACACGCATGACAGGGGTGTTATGAGACTGACACTTAAAGTCCTTAGACTCACAGTTGACCTGCAGCAAGTATGGGACCTATTAAAACTCCTTCTATGCCTCAGCTGCCTCATCCGCAAAATGAACATGATAATTACACCTCTGTCAAAGGGATACTTTGTGAGGAGTAAGTGGAAAAAAATCATGCGCAGCAATAAGCGTATCACCTTATGGTTGTTACGTTTGCAATAAACACTAGTAGTTTCAAGAATCCAACACTCAGATAAAAACAACGGCTCATGCAAGAAACCCTGTCCTTGAATGATTGCACCAAAGACATTAGCTTTCCTCCACCCTGCGTTCCAGTTACCTACGGAATCCTGCTGGCTCCCATTTAGGCTCCGCAGTGACACCCCAAGTAGCTGTGATGTCTGCTCATATACTTCAGGCTGCCCTTTGCCCTCATGTTGACACAGCACCGCTCTGCTATCTAAGAGGCTGTTTGAAAAGCTGGCTTTGTGAAACAGAACAAGGAACGGAGGGAGCCTTTGGGCCCTTGGCAGGCCCACTTGGCAAGCAACAGAAGAGCTGTTTTACAGTACCGGACTTCAGGAGTAACCCGAATTAATGCTGACAGCCAACAGCTCTTTTATCAGCTGGCAGAGACCTGAACACAGGACTCGGCATTTGCGGCCAAGAGGCCTGTGAGGCTCCCGAGTTTTGAGTACGTGGGCTCTCAATCACACTTAGCTGGAAAGTCCACATATGCAAATCCTGAAGCAACTTCCTGCCTCTTTCTTCAAGGCAAAGCCAGCCAACTCATCCGGAGGCAACCGGCCTCTGATTATAATTACACAGGCTCAGGCAGTGTCTTTTTTTTTTTTTTTGGACTATTAGTTGACCAATGATGACACCTAGTGGCTGGCCACGCATCCACAAGTTCAAGGTCGTCTTTTGAGGTTAGCTTGGGCTCTGAGACCCTATCTTGATGTACATGTATGTAATGTTTTGTATACACACATTTGTATATACATGGCCTCCATTTAGTAGAATGGAGAACAGAGTAATAAAGAAACAAAGATCACAGGTCACTCTGATTGTTTTATATGACACACAGCCTTTTCTTCGTCTTGCTGCGGATCATACCTAGGGCCTTATGCATGCTAGGCAAGCATTTATTGTACAGAGATTTATCTCCAACTCTAACTTTTTAAAAAAATATTTATTTTTATTTTATGTGCATTGGTGTTTTACCTACATGTGTGTCTGTTCAAGGGTGCCAGATCCCCTGGAACTGGAGTTATAGACAGTTGTGAGCTGCTATGTGGGTGCTAGGAACTGAACCCAGGTCCTCTGGAAGAGCAGCAAGTGCTCTTAACTTCTTAGCCAGAATCTCTCCAGCCCCTCTTAATTTTTATCTTAAAAAATAAAATTTTTCCTCTTAATTTTTCAAGAAATATGTTTTTAGAGAAAAATGTGCAAAGCATATTAAAGTGGATAAAAGATCACAAAAGTACACAGGAGAGGGCCAAGTATGACGACACACACTTGTAATTCCAGTATATAGGAAGCTAAGGCATGAGAACTGAGTTCAAGGCCAATATGGGACATACAGCAAGACCCTGTCTCAAATCATCTAATTCCTTCCAATCTGTCCTAATTTCTGCTATGGCACTTCAGCCAAGACATCTCTATATGGGATTCTTTATAATACATTATTTATGAACACCATGCTATGGGACTTTTCTGAGGTGCAAGTCTCCTTATACTGCTCAGGGTGGTCTGAAACGTCTCAGTTCAAGTGGTCCTTCCACCTCACCTCTTTAGGAGCAGGGCTACAGGTATTTATCACTGAGACTAGCTTATGCCCTTTACTTAGTCGGATCCCTCCAACTTCAATATCTTACTGTACTTATTTTAATCCCAAACTACTCTTAAGGGAAGAGAGGAAGACAGACACACAAGTGGGCAGATAGACATGTATTTCCTACTATAAGGACTTCTCTTGTATAGCCATATTTTAATTAATCAACTCAGGAAATTAACACAGATCTAACCTATAGCCCTATTCAGATTTTGGCAACTGTCCCAATAATGTCTATTGTAGAAAAAGAAAACCCAAAATTATATGCTATGTTCCACTGCCATGTCTCCTGACTCTTTTTCAACATGAGTGTCTTAGTTACTGTTCTACTGCAGTGAAGAGACACCATGACCAAGGCCACTTATAGAATAGAGCATTTAGCTGGGGACTTGCTTACAGTTTCAGAGAGTAACTCCATGAATATCATGGTGGGGAGCATGGCAGCAGGCAGACAGGCATGGCGCTAGAGCAGTGGCTGAGAGCTCACATCTCACCTGCAAGTTGCAGGCACAGAGGCAGGGAGAGAGAGAAAGAGGGAGGCAAGCAGGGAGAGAGAGAAAGAGGAGGGAGAGGAGCTAGAGAGGGAGAGAAGTGGGGGAGGGAGGCAGGCCTGGTGTGGGTTTTTGAAACCTCAAAGTCCACCCCCCAGTGACATACCTCCTGACAACCATCATACCTGGCTGAAGGCTTTTATTTCATTTTATTAACAACGTTTAAAAATAGGTTTCAATTTGCAGTCTGGCAAGGAATTCTGTTTTAGGGTACCTTCCTAGTCCTGAATACTGACATGGTATAAAATATATTTTAATTAGAAAGACAAAAAAAAAAAAAAAGAGGCAGTATTGCAATGCTGTTTTACTTTCTTTTCTACTTTTTATTTTTGTTTTGTTTTTTCAAGACAGGGCCTGACTATGTAGTGCTGTCTGTCCTGGAACTCTACTATAGACCAGGCTGGCCTTGAACTCACAGAGATCTGCCTGCCTCTGCCTCCTAAATGCTATGACTAATACTATGCCTGGTGCAAGGCTGTTTTAATGGCTTTTCAACTTAAAGTATGGCTACAAAAGTCCTGCCCTCTCACGACCCTGAATACATCTGTCTGTTCTCTTGTTTACTTATTGAGTTCATATTTACCGAGTGTCTACTCTGAACACGTGTTCTAGGAATGGGACTCTGTCCCATTCTCCAGTGACAGCACAAAGCAAGTATTTCAGAATCGGGTAGGGAATATGAAACACATAGGCGGGGAGGACTTCTGAATATCTGGGAGGAGGTTTGGAGGAGCACTTCAAACCAGCAGGGAAGAGCCCAGTTCTTCAAGAAAGACAAATAAGCAGGTAAGGCTGTAGCTGGGAGCCCAGGAGGAAGAGGGCGGGGCCTCTGAGGCATGGGTAGTTTCATCTTACATCACAGCAGGCCTTTGTATCCAGGAGTGCCACATCTGTGGATTTAGTCAACTGTATAGCAAAAGTATTTAGGGGGGAAAAGCTGTGTTTGCATTGAACATGTACAGGCTTTTGGGGAGTCATTATTCCCTAAACAACATAGCACAACACCATTTATGTAGGACTTCCATTGTATTGGACAGTGAAAGTAATCGACAGATGATTTAAAGTATACAGGAAGGGGCTAGGTATATATAGGTATGTGGTGACACATACCTATAACCCTAGTATTTAGGAAGTCAATGCATGAGCTAAGTTTGAGTTATGGCCAATCTGAGATCTACAGCAAGGCTCTGCCTCAAAAATCAAAAAGCATACATGAGCATATGCGTACACGTTACACAGGTACATGCCACTTTATACAAAGAACTGCAGTGACCACGGGGGATTCCCAGTGGTGGCTTTCCAGTAACAGGGGTGGCAAGGAAGGTCAGCAGGAAAGAAGACAGGCGTTACTGAGATCAGCCAGTACTGACTCGTCTAGTTCACCAGGAATTCTAGCTTCCCAGGACCCACTGTTACCTCGAGACGTCCGCCTCTGAGGAAGAGGCAAGAAAAGAGAGGGGACCCCTAAGAATCTGTCTTCGGAGAAACACATCCCATCGCTTTGTTCCAGCTAAAGCCTGTTCACTATTTAGAGCAACTGGTTTCTAGAAGCCGGAGGCAAAAAAGTAAACATGATACGGTCATCTTTTTCTTATATAAAAATTACATGAGTTAAAGACAAAATATGTAAGAATTTTATCAGTAATTATTAGATGCCTCTGCCAAACGTTTTAAAAATTAACAAGAACTTATGATGTGTGTGTGTTTTAAGGAAAACAGCCCTAAAAAAACAACTGATCTGATATAGGAATACTACATAATCTCTCGATAATGCCATGCCCTCAAATACTGAAGTGCACCTCAGGGTTCTGGAGAAAAGAGGTTTAAAGAAGACAAACCCATCACGTGTGTATAAACACTGCCCCTGCGTCCTTCCCTTGGGGGACGAAGATGACAACATGGCCATCAGAAGACGGAAGCACTGCTGGTGAACACAGAACCATGGGTGAGATGTTTACTAGGGAGGCTCTCCATGTATAAAGCACCCAATAAAAGCTAAAGAATCAGAACAAATCTTACAAATAAAAGCAGTTGAGTGACTGATCAACGGCCGAGAGGATCCAAAATCATAGTGTAACGAAGGATGGAATACATGAGAAGGCTGCTGCACTTCAACCATTACACTTCTGAATCCGTTTCGTAAACCCCGTCTCTCTCCACCTCATACAGTCCAGGCTCGCCTTGAGTTCACAAAATAACTGAGGATGGCCCTGAACCCCTGATGATCCTACTTCACCTCTAAGTGATGAGATAATAAGTATCCACACCCCTGGCCTGTTCTCAGTTCTTCTTTGAATATACAAAAGTAGAGAGCTGTCATAAGATTACTCCTTCACTGTGACTGGAATCTGGGCCCGCATTTGCTAGTTAGCAATACTAACGATATAAACTAAATGGACAGTGTTACTTGCTTTGTTTTCTTTTCTTTTCTTTTCTTTTTTCTTTTTTTTCTTTTTTTGGTTTTTCAAGACAGGGTTTCTCTGTGTAGCTTTGCGCCTTTCCTGGAACTCGCTTTGGAGACCATGCTGGCCTCGAACTCACAGAGATCCGCCTGCCTCTGCCTCCCGAGTGCTGGGATTAAAGGCGTGCGCCACCACTGCCCGGCCTTGCTTTGTTTTCAAGACTGCAGATATTCAGTTCATAGCTGAAAATTCCTGCTTTCTGATCCTTCTCTGTCTCTGACAAACTATCTTTGAAAAATACTTATTTTCATTTTTAATTGCTTGTGAGTGCAGACACCTGCTAGGGCCAAAGGTTAGATCCCTTGGAAATAGAATTACAAGCAGGTGTTTGAGCCACCTGATATGGATGGTAGGAACTGAACTCAGGCCCCCTGCAAGAGCAGTAGTGCACTTTTTGTTGTTGTAGTTAACAAAGTATTTTTACTGGTTATTTGGGAATTTCACATAATATACTCCAATCATGCTCACTTCCCAGTCCTCCCAGGTCTGCCCCATCTCCTGCTCTTGTGACCTCCCCACCCCACCCTACCCCTCCAAAAAAAGGAAGGAAGAAAGGAAACCAAACCAAATCAAACCACATGTCCATGTTGTGTTGCCCATACACTCACTGGAGCATGGCCAGTCTCCCAGTGGTCCAGTACATCACTGAGCCGTCTCTACAGCCCCTTTGGAAAAGTCTTAAGGAGGGAGAGGATGCACAACACTAGTCATAATTTGGTATAAACATAGGTTTTGCTCAATGTTCACTGTGTATTTAGTAAGTATGGAACTTCAACTTACAGCATCTTAATCATTTTACTCTACCACTATAAATGGTGCACAATTCTACGTTTCTAATAATACTCTCAAGGAATGTAGAAGGCGAACTATGCTTGGGGTGGCTTGTGTAAATCACTCAAGTCCTCCTGCAGGGGGCAAAGAAGGCCAGTGTTGCACTGGAAAAGGGCTGAGAGTGAGCAGCTGCACTTCAACAGTTCCTCTGTACAGTCCTGCAGGCTAGACCATTCTCCTGAGGCTTGAGTCGGAGCCATGGCTTTGCCAGCGGATACAGCTTTCTTTTTTTAAAGAGAACTTTCCACAGTGTTTGCTTCAGACAGTGGATGCTTCTTCCAAGGCTCCTTCCCAATGCCTCCTCTGGGGAGCTTCTAACCAACCCCAGCTGCAGGGGTTGAGCGCGAAGGCCTCCCTTCCTGCAGGAGTGGTGGGACTTCATCATACCATGGAAGGGGCTGGGAGGCCAGGAATGACTCGGAAGCAGTTCCATGCTGCACTGTTTTCCTTTTATAAAAGGGTCAGGTGTCCCCACTGAAAATCCAGATCTAGCTGCACACAAGGGCCAAAGCCTGTTGGGGGAGGGAGTAGGGTTGAGTCTTGGCATGCTGGTGACCACACAACACATCAGAGGACAGGCCTGGAGGCGGGACAGTCAGCCCTGCTACACTTACACTCAGATCTGGTTTCTGTAGGGTCTGAGTTTTACACTACCTTGAGAGTCTTCTTTAAATAAAGAATACAAAATTAAAGCCAGGCATGTTGATATATACCTGTAATCAGAGGGCCTGGAAGGCAGGGGCAGAGGATCATTACAAGTTTGAGGATAGTCAGGTCTACAGAGCAGAACCTGTGTCAAAAATAAACATTCAAATAATGCAAAATTGCCAGGTCCCAGGAGCTACAGGGATGGGAGTGGTTGGGCAAGACCTGAGACCACAGTTAGCTCATGGTGGGCCCTGCTGGTTGAGAAATATGCAGATCAGGGATTCCCATAAGCCTTGTGCTTCGGTAAGGCCATTCAGAGTAGAATGAGGACCTTGGAAAGAAAGTCCCACAGCCTCAAGTGTAAGGTGAATACTCATTAGACATTTGCTATCCAGCCATTGAAAGTGGTCTGCTGGTTGCCACTGACCCATCCACCACCTCCCTGCTGCCAACCGCGTAGCCATATTTCACCTTCCACACAAAGGAGGATTGTTGCTCAAAAGGCGTTGCCATGACCAGCACAGGCATGGGTTTCTTGCTCATCTGGTTATTCATTCACCAAAAGTGCACGGGCATGTATTTATTACAAAACACAAACTACAAAATCAGCTCAGCTCAAAATAATGCTGCCCTCGCTCTACACACTCCCTGTGCCTGACACAGCATGGCACTCGGTCAGTCGGGAAGACACAGGATAACAAGGCTGGAGCTCCATCTCCTTCTGACTGCCCCGGAGACTGGCCGCTGAAATGAGTGCCTGCCACGTGAACAGGCACCTTCTGGCTTAGCCCATCACTGCTCTGGTCCACCTCTCACACCTGCCTGACCAACCATCAGTCCCTGCGTGTATGTATCATCCCACGGTCGCAGGCCCTGCTTCCTCCCCGTTTCCTCCCAAGGGAAGTCTCAGCTTCCTTTAGTTGGCACCTGCTCTTTTATTGAAAGAAAGAAAAGTAAACATCTGAACTTAGAGCAGTTAGTTAAATATAGCTGTAAATATGTGTTTTCCTAATCCTTGTAAATTATAGAAATAATTTTCCTAATCTGGTAGCAGAATCACTTTCTCAAATTTTAACAGGGAAATGAGTTCTTAAAAAGAGCTGTTTAACTGGGTCAAAGCAACTGCTTTCTATATGTCCTAGTTTGGCGACTACAAGCTTCTCAACTACCAAATCTTTCTCAAACAAAACAGTAACTTCTTACATATGAAAGTTATCTTCATGATGCTGTTTGTCATTTATCACAGGGAACAAAGCATTCTTCAAATACTTGTCTATACAATGGAGCTGATACGGTGATAGGAAAACAATGGCCATCACAACTGGAGTGCTCCTGTGTGCCATGCCTGTACCAAGCACTGAACAGTTTTACTTAACCCTTTCCATGACACCGGACACTCTATCCCCATGTGACCTGAGCTAGGAAAGTAAGCCTTACCATCTCAGCACTTAGTGCTCACACTATAATGGACTTCACATAACGGATGTTTTTTAAAATAACATTTATTTATTCGAGTGATTGTGCACAGCACATCATGGTGGCTGTGTGGAGGTGAAAGGACAATGTCCAGGAACCAGTTCTCACCTTCCATATGGGTTCTGGTGATAGAAGTTAGGTTACCAGTTTTGGCCGTGAGTGCCTTAATCCACTGATCCATCAATCCAGCCCAAGACAGGTTTGTTTGTTTGTTTCTAAACCACATACATATTTTAGGTTACTCTCAAATTCCTGTTTGATTTAAAGAAACAATCGGGTGAAGTAGGCTACTTTAAAAGACGACTTTAAAAGTTTTCAAAAGTGTCTTACTAGCCACATGCCAATAATCTAGAGACTGTTTGCTGACCACTGACCACTGGCTACAGAGATGGAGACCGCACTCAGCTCATCACGTGCAGCGCTTCCTTTAGTGGGGACATCGGATTTCATGTACTTATTATCCCACTAACAGATGAAGCGGCTGAGACTCGGCCAGGACAGGTCACTGCTCAAGTGTCTCAGTAACTGAAGAAAACACAAACCCACAGTCTCTTTAGTCCAGCATCCACTTCCCTGCTTCAAAAGGTGCCTTGTGAGGTGGTTTGAATGAGAACTCAAACCACCCCCAATGACTCATATATCTGAATATTTGGTCTCCATTTGGTGGCAGTTTGGGAAGTGCTGCCTCCTTGGAGGAGGTGTGTCACTGGGGGCGGGCTTCGAGGTTTTGAAAGGCAGCATTAAGTTAGCAATCACTATTTCCCACTGGGGGGTGGAGATGTGAGCTGCTGCCATCTCCTGCTACCTTTGCTCTGCCATCCACGGACTATTATCACTTTAGAACTAGAAACCTGAAATCAACTCTTCTTTCAATAAGTTGCATTGGTCATGGTGTTTTAACATGGCATTAGAAAAGTAACAACAACAACAAAAACATGCACAAACAGCCAGTTTTAGCTAAGAGTGTGGGAATTATTCATGTCTGTACCCAAGTCTTCAAATGGTCATGTGGAAACCACCACAGGTTTTCAGGCTAAGAGAAGAAGGCAAGCAGTTCAGGAGGACTTCAGTTCGTCCTTCTGGGTCCTGACTCCCAGAATCAACTGGACATGCGGCTCATGTGGGTCTTTGGGAGGGAGGTGGAGAACTATATCCTGTGTCCCCTTTGTCAACAGCCAGTAAATACAACACGATTCACACTTAGAATGTTGTCATGCTCAGCCCTATGGATGGAATCTGTTTCCAATGCATTTAATATATTGTTAGACCATTGCGCCCAAAGTGACTGCAAATTTAACTGACCCCAAAACCGTAGTAACAACATGTGTCGCTTACTGGACTGGACTGCTCCTTCACTGCAGGAGCAGGTACAACACTGGGATCCCAATACAGAGGAAACTAAGGCAGTAGAGTCAAGATTAAAGGTTCTGTTCCCAGGGCTTCAGCTAGAGAAGGGAGAGGCAGCTGCTGACTTGTAAGAACGCTATTTGGGGTGACGAAGGAGACCAGTGGGAAGAGGAAAGAGAGTAAGGAACAGTGATGGGGGGGGCGGTGAATAGGTACACAGCATAACAAACATATGAAAGATACAATGAATCTATTTTGTAAGCTGATGAAAAAGGTAAAGAGAACTATTTCTGGGGGGGGGCTCTTTTTTTTTTTCAGTGAAGAGGTGGAACATTCCACAAGGCTTGATTTTGTGAAACTGATAAGCTCTGCACAGAGCCCTCATCAAAACACCCTCATGATGAGCAGCAAATCAGCTCTCTGATCAAGAGAAACTATGCCAGGGTGCTGAGCATAAGAAATGGTGACTGAGCCATTTCCTCGGAAGCACCAGCTTTCTGCAGGGTTATGTCAAGGGTACTTTGGTATGAGGGCAGTGAAACCTACCCAGGGATAGCAGTTAAAAGCTTCCGTGTGGTCACTGAGAACAGGGTGTCTGAGACTCACTTTAGAATCCTCCTGCACAAATAAGGTACCTCATGGTACACACACACACACACACACACACACACACACACACACACACACACACACACACACACACACACTCCCTCCTGACTCTTTTACCTGGAAAGGTAGAATGGGGTGAAAAAACCCTTTTTAGGTTTCTGGAGAGGGGTTTCCTGTCCTGGATCAGGAGCTGGGTTAATATAACAAGACACTATAGTGGAAGTTTCCACTGAGCCATCAAGCTATGACACATAAGAAATTCCAAAGGAAGGGGTAGATAGACCATAACATGGAAATTTCTAAGAAGTCAACCTAGCCAGTTCTAGGGGCCATAACAAGGGTATAAACAGGACAGGGCAGTGGAACTAGACAACATTATTAGAGGAAGATTCCTTGAAAATGTTCTGATTTCTACCACTACAAAGTAGACAAAGGTGGGGACAAAGTTGGCCTTTCAAGTTCAGAGAGGCAGGTTTTAAATCAGCTTCTGCCAGAATCCCAGGACGACAGTACAGCAGCTTCTATCCAAGGGTACCAAACGTGAGAGGGGTTGTTCAAAATGTCAGAGTAAATGTCTCTGTCCCTTCCTTCATACAAGTAAGGGAGCACAAACAACTTGAGCACTTGAAGGCAGCCTGGGTGTCCCTTACAAAAGATGAATGAGGGGGACTGGAAACCAGAAGCTGTGAAGGTCAATGCTGCAGGATCGTGGAAGGTACAGAGAGGTTCACTGGGGGGGGACCTGGACAAAGACACACAGGATATCAATATAAAGAGATCACCTTTCTCCATCAGCCTGCTGTAGTATAACTTTTTTCCCCTCCAGGTATAACATGAGCAGCCCATGTATGCCATCTCGGAGTAGACAATTTTGGGAAGGTACCAAGAACCCCCTACACAAAACACTGGCAGCTAGGTCTATGGCACTGGTATACAGCTACTGATGGTGCTCCAGCAGAAAGGGCAGGTTACAAGGTCCTCTTTCCTGTTCCCTACATTCCCAGCTACAAAGGATCTTGAGAGATGCTGGAGTCATAGAGGAAGAGGAAGGTTGTCTGAAAGAGGGCCTCCACGCAGTGGTTATTCACCATGAGGTGGGAATTTCTGGTGATGCAGCTGATTGGGCTCACCTGCTGCCAAGATTCTGTTCTGCTCTGCTCCAAGCCACCCACCCACACTGGGTAAAAGCATATTCTCAGACAGACCCTGCCCCCGAGACTGTGGTGTGTGTGTGTGTGTGTGTGTGTGTGTGTGTGTGTGTGTGTGTGTGTGTGTGTGTTTTAAAAACTGTGTTTTATTGAGCAGCTTTCACCCTGTTTTGAGGATGGAAGATGTCTCTGGACCTGAGTGGACACAAGAGCAGCACCGTGTAGCCAGCAGCACCCAGTGATAAAACAACCTATTCCTGGGAGTAGAGGGGGTGCCACCCCATAAATTCATCAGAGTAAATGGAGACTATAGGCATCCATGGGAATACTGAAATCCTATCAGGAAAAAACAGGCTCAAATACTTATCAGGCACACCAGACCAAAGAAAGAACTCCCCAACCTGGACACCATGGATGGATACCTAGCAGTGTTCATAACAATAGGCCCCAGTGACCTGTCATCTGACACCTGATGTGTGCATCGAGCGACCAACAGGCAGAGGACTCCAAACTGTCCATTCAGCATCACTTGGTCCCCACTTTGGTCACAACTTTCTCCCACTGCCACCTGCTTGTCCTCCTCCTCCTGTGAGGCTGTCTGGCCTTGGTCCTTTGAGACCTTAACTCAATCTGACACTCGAACTGCTAAATCAGCTTCTCTGAATCTTGGTTTCAATATCTTATCAACAGAGACTTGTCTATCCCTGTCAGTTTCCCAGCTTTGGCTTCTGAAGCCCCTTAAATTCCCTGCCTCTTTAATCCTCTGTCGCCACTCTATAACCTACACATATGCGTGTGCAGAGAGATATTTAGTATGTGATATGTAGTGTGTGATCTGAGAATTAGTATTAGTAGTAATAACACTGTAACCACCACACCCTGTGAATTTATTCAAGAAATTTGGACACTGGAAAGACACAACTGTGTGGTCTGTTTCTGACACGGGACATTCAGGATAATCATGAAAGTAGCACCTCCCCCAGTGAGCTGCAAAAAAGCCCAATAAACTCACTGGTTTGCCAAGTTGGATTCTGGTAGAATTATATTTTGTTTGTTTTTGTTTTGGTTGTTATTGCCTTATTTGGGGTGAACAGACATTTGTTCACATCTTCCCAGGAAGAGTTAATACAACACAGCCCTTAGGTTCAGGTCAGCTGTGAGACTGTGTGCTCTCTCCTGTGGCACCCAGAGAGATCCTAATCTAAGCAGCTGGAAGAGCAGGTGGCCTTCCCTAGAGAGGACTGCAATTTTCTAAATGAATGAGAGTGTATATGTGTGTGTGCGTGTGTGTTAGGGGTGGGGTATGAACCTCACTTAGTCTCTTTAATAATTCCATAAGACAGGTATCTATCCAATCTGACAGGAAACAGGCTCAGAGGCAAGCAGCTTGTCCAGGATCACACAGGAAAGCAAGCAGAGTAATCAGATCATGTTCGGAACTAAGTCTGAGAGCTAAGCCTAAATTGTTTTATTCTCTCAGCTGAGCAGTTTCTATGGAAGGCACATGTTTGGAGCAGAGTGGGGAAGCAATGAGCCACATGATTTTAGTCGTGTCTTCCAAGTTGGGGTTCTGATCCTATCACCGGTGGGCGGGAAGGTGGAGACAGGGTTTGGAGCAAAGGAGAGAAGAAAGAGTCCGTGTTCTATGCTTCCTGAGTGGCAGTTGGAAGTTGCTGCTCCCAGCAGGATGTACTGTGACAGACTTAAGATTCTCAGAGTTAGTCATGTGCATAAATATGCAGTTCAGATACTGCACATAAAGTATGTAGCAGAACCTGGCATTAGGTCAATGGCAGCTATGACTGTGAAAACTTTATAAAGCTGGAAAATCTCAATATATAATTGAAGACAAAATGCTCAGCCACTGACATCATTGTCTGTTCAACAAGCAGCCATGTTTACAATGGACACTAAACTTTGATAGGTGAGACAAGAACAGAGAATAATGCCAAAGACTAAACTAGTCAAATCTAAAGCAGCCACAGTTAATTCAAACAATGGTTTATCAGCTGGGTCCAATGAGAGAGGAATGGAACCCAGGAGCCCTCACGCACAAATCATTACAGAAGGTCTGCAGATCGACTGAAGCTCAACCATGGCTTCCAGGTACCAACTACCCGACAGCTCCTCGGAATGCAACATGAAATCCTCAATTCAGGAGCTTCCCACCAAGCCCACGGTAAGGCCACTCCCTCTTGTCCTTGCCATGTGCTCACTGCTGGTAGCCTGGACCATGACACCCACCCATCTTGAAACCAGGAGCAGCATCACGAAGGCTGTATCTAATTTCCAACCTTTCAAGTTTAATTGATTCCAAACTAGTAAATTTCTAAATCAGACCACTTTAGTACTTAGAGATTTTTGCCTGCTAGGCATCTTCTTTCCCCACCCATACTGTTGGGAAAACTCTTTTTTTTTTTTTTTTTAATGTTTTTTCCTTCATAAGGAACCCACCACATTTGGTATTGGTGGACTTGCCTTCAGTCATGGGACATATGAATAGTGTGGTCAAAAACATGCCGCTTGCTGTCTATTGCCCATTTTTAATCATGCTGATTCCAACAGGCCATCCATCCAGGCCAGTCAAAATACCTCCTTGATACTACTATTAGAACTACGGCAGAAGAATTACTCGTGTTAAGATCTGCTGCAAAGAATGGTGGCTGGTGCTGATGGTTCCATCTGTCACCATGGTGCAGAGATGGAGTGTGGGACAGGGATGAGAATGAAGCTGATGGGAGTGAAGGTGGCAGGAAACTGGAGCGAGAGGGAGTATGTGGCTGGATGAAGGCCCTGGAGTCCCTCAATACAACTGTGCCTAAAGCTCATGCAAGGAGAAGCATGCCAGTCACGTAAGTCAATAACTTAGTTTAAGTTGGAGTGCTGACTATGAGCAGAATAATTGTAACCAATAAACCTTATTTAAGGGAAAATAAAGGCCCAAAGGAGATTTCCTTCTATGAGTAGACCAGTCCCAGTGGAATTATGACCTAATTACGGTCAGTTCTCTGAATGAAATTCTTACAGGAAGTCTAGCTGTCAATGGGATAACTTTATCACCACACCTTTGCCAAAGACAGGTCCACCTAATGAGGTATTTTGAAGAATATAAAAGAAAATACACAAAAAGCTCACCAATGGCAAAGAAAAATATCCTATAAGGACGGTACGTATGAGAACAGGGTGTGGGGGTGGCGGCACCTGTAATTCTGCACTCGGGGGCCTGAAGCAGGAGGATTTTTGAGTTTCAGTTCAGCCAGGGCTTAATAGTGAGAGCCTGTCCCGGGAAAAAGATGGGCCTGCAAATGGATGGGAATGTTCCAGGAAATCTGTGTGTAAGCACACCGCACACTGCCTGGCACACAGTCACCACCCAATGAACAGCAGACTCTAATTAGGACCACTGGCGCTGTAAATCATTCACTTCCATCATTTCCACTCAATTTCCCACTGTCTGTTCCTCTACCACGACTATAGAGGTAACTTTCCTCCTCAAACTATTAAGTAGTTAGAGATCCAAAAGCAACTGATGTCCTTCAGTTCTACTTTATGGTCTACATAACATTTTTACACACAATTTTTTTTTTCTTTCCCCATTTCCAGTAAGCTTTGAGTTAAGTATCATCCCCACTTTCCAGACAGGGAAACTGTAGCTCGGAAAGGTGGCTTTGGAAGGAAACTGCTAGAGCTGTGCTTAAGCCCAAGGTTTACCTAAGTTTCTTGTTCTTGCATTAACAAGTGGTTGCCAGCTGTGAGGCCCCTTGCTTCCCTGTGGTCTTCCCTGAGCCTGATGAATGAAAGCAACAGGAGCCTAGTGTGCCTCTGGTGGGCTGGGACGCCGCCGGGTGGTGTGAGTGAGTGCCGGGCTGGCTGCTTTCTGGTTAACTAAGTATCTGTTGTACTTTCTGCTTGTGCTGCTGGACCAAAAGGAAGACACACGGAAGTTTCTACTTTCCAAGAGCTAACAAAACACCAAGAAGGGTAGAGTAGGCAAGGTGATAAAAGAGGGCGCCACTTGGCTCGGAAGGAGGCAGGTGAGATTACGGTGACAAAAATAAGAAAGGATTCAACTGACCCTTAAAACAACAAAACAAAACAAAATACCAGGGCTCTTCAGGTGGAAGAGGGGGAAACATAATGAAATACGATGCCGTATGTGATGGTGGAACAGATTAGCCTGACAAAAACAGAAGGCATAGGGGCTGGGGAAATGGCTCAGTAGATAAAATGCTTGCTGGGCAAACCTGATGACCTACATTCAACCTTCAGCACCCATGTAAAACGCCACTGCGGTGGCATATGCTTATAATCCCAATGCTGGAGATGCAGAGATAGTCAGACCCCTGGGCTAGCTGGCCAGCTAGGCTAGACTAATCGGCCGTCTACAGGTCCCAGTGAGGAGGGAAAAAAAAAAAAAAAACAGCAAAACACAGGGTCAGTGGCTCCTGAGGAATGACACTCATGGCTGACCTCTGGCCTGGACACCAATACCACACACAATGACTAAAGAGAATAGTAAGGAGTGAGCAAGAGACGGGGCTTAGGTAGAAGGAATACAGAAGCCAGAGAGAGATGCCTGGGCTGGTGTGATGGGGAGTGGAAGAGACAGGGGTGGTCTGTGAGCACAGCAGGGACATCCTGAAGGACAGCTAATGTGGCGTCTGTCCGTGTCCAGGCTTTAAACACATCAGCCAACAGCCACCTGACTGCCAGAAACAAAGCCTCATTCACCTGGACTTCACTCATGAACAGTCTCAGTTCGAACCCGAAGAATCATATAACAACCCCCCCCAACACACACATACAGAATTTGAAGATACACAAACAACTGCTATTTGAGGAGTAAATTTGGGGTGGCTTATTATAGAGCAAAAGCTCACACCACAAAAACAGACTGCAGCTGCAAGCTGCAAGACCAGGAAGTGATACCATTTCAATCCTCAGATGCCTGTCCCTTAAAAAAAAAAAAAGATTTCGACCAGTGGAGTACTGTCAGTCGGATAGTCAGTCACACTAAGGTTAGAGGAGAATGAATACTAAGCAGTGAGAATGGCCTGGGGCAGGAGAGGTGACTCCGTGGTTAAGAGCACTGGCTGCTCTTGCAGAGGATCTGAGGACCCAGCTCAGTCACCAACACTCAGACGGTGGCCCACAACCATCTGCCGCTACAGTTCCGGAAGACACAATGCCCTCTTCTGGCCTCTGCAGGCAGCTGCACTCATGTGCACATACCTCCACACAGACACACATGCCTACACATAATGACAAATTGTACAACGGTATTAAAGAGGACACCGCCCAGTGTGGTGTAGTTGTGCACCCATTTTCACTACAACATACTTCAAGGCAAATTCCTTAGGCAAGGACCATTTTGTTGTTTGGGAGACCATACGAAACAAGAACAACATCAACATGGGCCTGGGAATGGTTTCAGTATACAGAAATTTTTATTTTAATAGCATCTGGCATGCAGTCATAGATCTGTTCCTTGCCTCAATTCTTAGCAAAAAAAAAAAAAAAAAAAAAACTTTTTTTAAGGCATGGAAAATTCATAAATCATTCAGGGAAAAATGTGCAAATAAATATTCAGTCATGTTTAGGGATGCATTTGACTTAAAGTGTGTCTAGCATTTCAAAAGTAACTTTACACAGTCACTTTGTTTTAATAATGAATGAATGAGACCTTACCAGCAAGGCTTTTCGTGGGCCAATGTCTCCAGGTTTTAAATGGTGGGGTGAATCTGAAAGAGAATTAAACAGACATTCCAGAAGTGAGTCACATGTGGAAACGATATGCTTTCATCCCAAGTGACTGTGTAATGCTGAATATTTATTCTTTTGGTTAAAGATTAACAAATCTTGTTCCTGGCTCCTACTAGAGTAGGGAGTGATTTTTTTGCCTACATACTTCAACTTCCTGAATAGAAGGCATTCTCTCATCTGCCTCAGAGAGTGGCTGGAAGGCTGGGGCCAGCATAACTATAAATGGTAGTGTTTTCAACCAAACTCTAAGTGAGCAAGAGCCTCCTCGGTTGTCGGTCCTGCTTTGGTCCCACAACCCCCTGATGCCAGGATTAAGCCTAACTTGAAGGACACTAGGAGGGATGTGCCAGGCTTTCCAATGCAGTCACCTGAGCATGTAAATAATAACATTTTGCTTTACTGGTAATGGCAGGCCCCAAGAGAAATATAATACAAGGTACACCAAAAGTAAAAAGAAATGGATGAAAGTCTTCACAAGAGATTTGAATGATTAACAACACTATTGCAACATGAAAATTAAATTTTAATATAAAGATACTTTACATTTCTTCATTTAAATAAACTTTATTATATATATTTGAGGTTATAGGTGACATTATGAAATAATTATATAAATAGAAAAAATGGTCCCCACAGCAGCAGTGACTAACCCCTTATCTCATAGTTATTTTGTAACAAAAACAGCTCAAATCCTTCCTACAAATTATCACCTGAATCTGTGTCTGCAGCTTCTACTTCCTCACCTTACATCTGCTTCTTTGTGTCCTCTGACCTGCAGCTGTTCAGTTCTTCCCAGGCTGTAGTTTCAAAATTAAATCATGAAGATCCAGTACCTCTCAACTCAGAATAGCCACCAGCCAGTGGCTGTACATAGGACGGAACAGATTGAAAAGGGTATTCTCGGCTTTCAGTGAAATCCAAGCTACAAAGCAAATCAACTGAACTGGAGTATGTGTGTGTGTATACATACATGCACATGAGTATGAGGCACACCCAGGCATACATGTGCTGAGATTAGAGGTTAATGTGAGATGTCTTCCTCTACTGCTCTTCATCCTATTTTATTTATTAATTATTTTCTGCATACGAATGTTTTGACTGCATTTATGTATGTGCACCACAGTGTTCTCTTCAGGAGCAGCAAATGCTATTAAACCACTGGCCATCTCTCCAGCTCCTTCACCACACGTTTCTGAGAGAAGGTCTCTCACGGAACCTTAAGCTTACCTTTCCGGCTAGACTCTGGCCAGCGAGCCCCTGGGATCTGCCTGTCTTTGCTCCACAAAACTAGGGTAACAGATGGTAATGCTGCTGCACCAAGTTTTTATGTGGTGCTGGCAACATGAATTCAGGTCCTCGGGCTTGGGCAGCCAAGACTTTTATCCACTGAGACATTTCCCAGCTGCCCAAACGGAGATAGCAGTCACCATTTCCTTTGAAATAATCCATCACCATCTCATTATGATAGAAATCGGCTGCAGCAAATATTCCACAGCACCATTCAGGGGCCTGCAGGACCTGCTCCTGTTCCTTTTACCTCGGCTAATCCTCAAGGTAACTTTATGTGGTAAGTATGTAATGGGGCAACAGAAGTCCAGTGAGATGGCAGGACTTACCCAAGGCTTTAAGAGTCCATGCTTGTAGCAATGCTACTCTACTCTCAATTAAGCCTGAACATCTCAAAATAAGATTTCCTTTCGTTTTTAATAATAACCACCAACTATCCAAATCAGCTCTCATGATAACATGGTTAGGCAATCGCAGTGATGGCAGATGGGAGAGTTACTTTATGCTTGAAAATTAAAAACAATTTGACATGGGAATATGAAAACCACAAGCAGGCCTGGAGTCAAGCAGAGTGCAATGAATCTGGCATCTGTGTGGATGAGAGGGGAAGTGGGGAGGCAGGGAGGGATGGAGGGAGGGAGGGGGGGTGAAGGGAGGGAGGGAGAGGAGGATCATATGAGATCTACAGAACACCTTGTCTCTGCCATCTGTCTCAAGGCCCATCACTTCCATCCTTCTCCAAGAAGTCACAACTATATCTATGCATCTGTTTTAGCAGCAGTAAGGAGTTAAGACAGAAAGAATAAAACAGAAAGTTCTGAATGGAAAAAAAAAACCCACATTCTTTTATTAATGCATGGGCAGACGTCACATGCAATGAAGAAACTTAGACCCACAGGATGAACAGGCCAGCTCATCCATGACACTGCAGAAGCTGCAGGCTAAGGCTGCACCAGAGTCACACACTGGGCCTCAAACCTACAAGAAGACTCACGGAACCTCCCACTTGTCTCATTCCTACCATTCCCCATGGGCATGCTATACTTCAGTCACCCAGACCTCCCTGTCAGGCAACCAGCGATAACCTGGTGGTTGCTGCTGCAGCGTTCGTTCAATTCAGCTGACAAAAGCACAGGAAACAGCAGCTACGGAAGAGCTGGTCTTTACGGAGTCAGGTACCAATGTACCACAAGCTTCTTTATACTGTTAGTAATTCTGAGTCACCCTTTATTGCCCCATTTAGCAGGTAGGTAAACAAGCATAACTAAGTTGGTAGCCTAAGGTCACAAGGCAGGTTGGTAACAGCACCAGATGGGGAAGCCAAACAATCTGCTTCCTATAACAGCTACACTGTACCCCATCCATGTGGTTCCAGCTGCCTTCTCACCACCCTTACGTCTACTGTCACAGGAAGCTCTCAGGTTTTAGTTGGTGATGTGCTGGTCTCCCTGCAGACTTTTACAGAATCCTGGAAAGTCGAGAACCACCTTTATATCACATTTTTATGTCTCCAAGACTTCCTAAACTATTGTAGTTAGGTGCTCAATAAAGACACATGGAAAAGCAGCAGTGTCAAGATGGAACACAGGAACTCATAAAAACATAAAGAATGACTGGATATATGCTTTAACAAAGCAAGCTCAACCTTAGTCCTTGAAATGCAGCCATTACCAAGGCAGCAATACCTCCTAGGTCTATTCAGTGCACGAGGGAACACAAGCAACGAGAGCTTCACTGACTTAACCATATCTCAAGGGATTATTCATTGGTTTGATTCTGCTTTGCATATGGACTATGTGTGCATGTGTGTGTCTGCTTGTGCATGCAGGCCAAAGAGCAGCGTGGGTGTTGTTCCTCGGGCACTGTCTACCTGTTTTTGAGACATTCTCTCTCTGACCTAGAACTTTGCATGAAGGCCAGGCTGGCCAGCCACAAGGGCCTTGCCTGTTACTCTCTGCAACACTTGGATTACTGTGTGCTACTCCAGGCAGCTTTTGTGCATGGGTGCTTGTGGTTGACCTCAGCTTTTGCAAATACTTACCAGACCGAGCTACCTCCCTGGCCCTGCATATGGGTCTTCTGTGGAAAGCATGCCTAGCTAGCATACAATGGTTTTGTCTGGAGAAAAGAGACCCACAATGAAAAGTCTCCTTACTTGCCAGGAAATGGCCCAGAGTTCTACAGCATCTTTCTAAACTCCTTCTGGATGACCACACAAAGCAACTGTGTATAAGGACATGATCCTCTTCAGGATCAGAGACAGGCAAAGACCCCTGGGGAGAAGGAGCTTTTTCTAGTTTATCCCAAAGACTGCACCAGTCCAACACCCACAGACAAATGCAGTTAGCTGTAATGCCCATCCGAAGTAGAGACATCATGTACTATCTTCTCATGAATGTATCAGCAGCATCTGTCACTTATGACCAAATTATGCATCTGTATTTCAATTTTTTGTTATCTCCACTCTTACTGGGGGGTTTACAAAGCAGCTACTGTGCTGGGCCTAGCTGCAGGCACTAGGGATGCAGCTGTGAACAAGGTGAGTGGTGTTTTGGACATAAGGCCTGTAAAGGCTAATAATGTGCAAAGTAAGAAGTCGATTTCAAGCAAGAGTGGCTCTAACAGTCTTGACAGGAGCAGAGAGTGTCACGACTAGTGAGGAGGTCATCTGCTTCTCTTCTGTAGCTACATGGAGGTACCTAGACGCAACAGCGGGCTGAAGGCCACCAAGTCTGAGCCCATTTGGCTATTCAGGTGAGAAACGATGGTGACCTGGCCTCGAATGGTGACAGTAGGGACAGAAGGGATGGACTCTGGAGGTAAAATGACCAAAACTAGCCAATGGTGTCGATGGGGGGCCCCTATCCTAGGAACAGCATGTCTCCAGGGTGGTGAACCGGCCCACTTCAACCAAAGGTGTTGTTACCACTTTGCCTCCACCTCAAGCTGGGCTCCGTGCAGACAGACCTGGCTTGAGCTGTCCATTGAGAGTAAGACACCATCCTTAATATGCAGACTAAAAGTCTACTTTTTAAAAAAAGATTTATTTATCTTCTGCATGAGTGTTCTGCCTGCCTGTATGTATGTGCATCACGTGCATGTCTGGTGCCTGCAGAGGTCAGAAAGGGGTTCCTGGAATTGAAGTTTTAAGTGGTTGTGAGCTACCGTGTGGGTGCCAGGAACTAAAGCCAGGTCCTCTGACTCATGGGTGTAGGGCCATCCCCTGAAGTGTGCTGACCTACCAGGGGTTGACACACCATTAAGGAAAACTGTCTCTTTCTCCTCCCGAAGCTATCAATTGCCAGCATCTCCTCAGTTAGGGGTGGGGCTTGTGGGCCCTTCTCATTAACACACCACCAACAAAATCATGAACAGTTCCTAAGATCTGTTGTTCCCTAAGCATTTCTGGAGATTTATGTGTACACACACACACACACACACACACACACACACACACACACACGTGCGTGTCTGTGTTTATGTGTGTGCACCACATGCACACAGGAGCCCACGGAGGTCACTAAAACATGTCTAATCCTTGGAATTGGGTTATAGGCAGTGATGGGCTGCCACAAGGGTGCTGGAAACAGAACCCCTATCCTCTGTAAGCACTGTAAGCACTGTTAACCACTGAGTCATCTTAATGTTTACAAATAAAATGGCATTGTTAATGTTTTTTCTAACAATAAAGATGGAGATTTCCCACGTATTATTTGTTACAATGAAAACACTCATGTTCTTTGTTCATTCATGTACTAGTTTACTGTTTTTCTTATAACGATGAATGCCTTCTTCATAGTCCATGACCAACAATTAATATAGAAACATACATATACTGCTACAAATATATTCCTAAAACTTTGGCAAACTTGTTGTTCTTGTTTGTTTGTTGTTTTTTGAGACAGGGTTTCACTATGTAGCTGCTGTGGACCTAGAACTTCACCATGTGGACTGGACTGGTCTTGCCACTCACAGAAATCCACCTGCCTCTGCACCCCCAAGTGCTGGGGTTAAAGGCATCACCCCCACACTAGCAGCATTTGTAATTTTGAGGTAGCCTTTCTCAGTAATGACATTTAGTAAGTGTACAACAGCAGTATTTGTTTAAACCACATAAACTGTGATGTTGCTTCTCGGTGAAATGCTTTTGAATGCTTTTCAAAATCCATTTCCATCCACTTTGAACCTTATAATTAGTCTATGAAGCTTCTGTGTATAACAGTTCCCACCAAGTACCACAGAGAACTGAGATGCAGACTCCAGGTGACATGGTAGGATCTCGGAGTCCTTCAGTTATAAACCAGATTCTGGGTCTCTCAGGAAAGAAACTTTGTGAGACAAAATGTATAGGTTTTTTTTTTCCTCTTTGGGGGGCCTGCCACCCAGCTCCCAAATAAATACACAGAGACTTATTCTTACTTATGAATGCCTGGACTTAGCCTGGCTTGTTTCTTGCCAGCTTTTCTAACTTAAATTATCCTGTTTCTCTTTAACTATGTTTTGCCGCTGGGCTTTCAACCTTTCTTTATTCTATATATCTTTCTTTCCTTCTTACTCCGTGGTTGGCTCCTGGCATCCTCCCCTCCCTCTCCTTTTCTCACTCCTCACTCTTTTCTTTCAAGTCTAGATTTCTCCTCCTAGTTATTCTCTCTGCCTGCCAGCCCCACCTGTCCTTTGTCCTGCCTTGCTATTACTGATCATTCAGCTCTTTATTTGACCAATCAGTTATTTTAGACAGGCAAAGTAACACAGCTTCACAGAGTTAAACAAATGCAACATAAAAGAATGCAACACATTTTTGCATCATTAACCAATATTCCACAGCATAAACAAATGTAACACATCTTAAACTAACATTCCGCAACAAAAATGAGGGGAATCGTGTGCAACATTACACCTTCTCGGGCTCTGAACCATGTCCCCCTCCCCCACTGATATTCATGTAACTCTGGAATGTTTTGTTGGCTTTTTCATAAAGCCTCACAACACCAATCTGTAGCTTTTTTTTTTTTTTTTTACTGGAAACCATTACACAAAACACCAAGGAACTATCCGCTGTACTGGAGGCTCTCAGGAAATGTTAGCAAATCCAGCAAGTCTACCAGAGTGATAATCATCCTTACCCAGTCTTTTATAGAGTTAATAGTTTAAATCACTTAGCTATAACCTAGGTTTTGGTCTATTTTATTTGTTTTGAGACAGGGTCTCACTACGTAGCCCTGGCTAATGTAGAACTGGCGGTGAACTTACTGTCTCCATCTCCCAAGTGCTTGGATCACAGGCGTGCACCACCACAACTACTTTAAAAAAAAAAAAAACCTGGCATAAACATACAGTTTCTCACAAGGGTTTTCTCATTCTTTGTTCAGTGAAACCTCTCCACTCCCTGAAGATCTGTAACCTCTCCTTTATCAACTGTAATTTACAATACACTGTACTTAAACTGAAGAGAAAGGATTTAAGGGTCCACTATTTTTGTGGTTCTATTTCCACACTGTCCAGCACCTTGCTCTGTGCAGAAGAATACTAATTCAGTGTTTTACAAGGAGATAAAAGAATATTATACTGTTAAGTGGTAATGGTTAACAGAGCAGAGTTTGCTAGAAACTTTATAAAGTACAGGTTGCATTAACTGTATGTTCTTTGCTACATCGCGAACAAGCTCCTATCATGAGACAGTTTTGAAGCATCCTCAGGCCCACAGTCTACCCTAGCTAAACAATGCTGAACTATATTAAACAGTGTCCCAAGATATTTACAACCTGGCACCAATCTGTGCCTTTCTGTAAACATATCTGGTGTACTTTTATAATTCACATCTAACCCATTCTTTAAAAGTCCAGTGTGTATGCACATCTCCATATCTCACAAGTACTAAAGTCTTGGTTAGTATTTGGAAAGAACTCATAGGAATATGGAACATCTATTTCCTAACACAGTAAAATTCACAGGAAGCAATTAATATTAACTGACAAGAAAACAAGAATCTGCAGCAGTGCATGAAAGGAAAACATTTAATATTCACAACTGAGTAGAATACAGCCTGTGTGTCATCTCATCTTCAGAACTGTGGGGATGATGTCACATCTCATGAGATACTTGTCATAACAGAATTTGGTCTATGTACATGCAGATAGACATTGCACCCACCCTATGTATCAGGCTCTCAGGTTCTACACTTGCCTCCACTGATTGATATTCATGCCACTTTGGCAGGCTTGGTTGGCATCTGTGTATTCATAAGATCTCCAGTGCTTTATAGGACAAACTAAGACCCAACTGAACTGGATGGCAGTCCCTGATAGCGAGGATGAGCCGTTCTGAGAGAACATCTAGTGTCCGCTCCCAAGGAGAAGGGGAAGGATAACAGCAGATACACTGTACAGGCTGGAGGTTTGTAGCTTGTTGGTTCTTCCACCGTCTTGCTTCTTCTAAGCCTATCTGTTATCAGTATGTGCCTGGCAGAAAGATGCCGGGAATATAAGACCGAACAAGACAACCAACCTTCTCCTTGAGAAGCTCCAGTCAATCACGGAGATACCCAATCGGGCAACTGTCAGATGACAGCAGCGAAGGCCGTGAGCACAGGAGAGTGCCTGTACCAGCCCAGAGTGCTCACGGGAAACTTCTCGGAGAAAATGGTGTGACGAGTGACCAGAGCTAGTGAGAAGAGGGAAGGAGTTCTTAGGTACTCAGGGGCTGCAAAGGGCTTACTGTGAGTTCGGGATGGGAGAGATTGCCTTACTACCTAAGAAACACCAGTCTCACAGAACCTAAAGTGAGCAAACTACAGTGCAAACCACGCAGTAATAGCCCACAAGCTCTAGCATCCTCACTTTGAAACCTTATTGAAGACGATGGTTACCAAGGAAACCACTAACAGCCAGGCACTTAACTACTTGGACTCTGCGTCAGATGTAGGATATACTTGGGCTGTTAACTAAAGCAGCAGAACTATTCAAGACTTTTCCTTTCTATACAACAGGGTAGTGAGTAAAATGTAAAACAGGTTAAATGGCTTTCCAGCAGGAGCTGCAGAAAGCTTTCAAGCCATTAAGTGCCAATGGTCTGCTATTAAATGCTAGTTCAAGTGCATCTACTCAGGAAGCTTAGCAAATGCCATCCAGCTCCACTTCTCTGGTAGTCAGAAGAACGCATGGGGACGTGAGCCTTAATACTTTTCTCTGACAAAAAGCAATGCTATCTAACACCATTAGTTCTTAATGAACAGTGTTAAAAGTCTAACACACTTAAATCAAATTATTTAAGAAAGACCTAAAACTACTTAAGAAAGAAGGATTAGCCTTAGGAAATGAAAAAAAAAGTGGAATTTAGCAGCAATTATTACTGGTTATATATGTTAAAATTTTGTTTCCTTTTACAACTTCTAGTTTTATTGGAGTTCTCTAGGCAGTGAGATTTTATATTGAAAATAATCATTCTGTTCACATGGCTTAGTTCTTCGCTTTGGATTTTTTTCTGAAAAGTGTCTTGCTATGTAGTCCAGGCTAACCTCAAGTTTATTGCAATCATCCTGCCTGACCCTTTCAGGGTGCTAGATCATAGGCATGAGCTGCCATACAGGGCCATTTCTGGCTCCTTTCTTATCACCTCATCTCTAGTACTATAAGTAAATCTCTACATTCAAAGCATAAGCAAATCCTATTAATCCTGCCTTCAAAATACCTTCCAACTACTCAGCCTTCTACTCCCACCTTTCTCAGGCAGCCAGTATCTCTTATGAAGACGTTAAAATAATCCTCTCCAGATTCTGGTCCTCATTCCTGCTATTTACCTCCTCAATCTGCTCTCCAGCCAGTAAGCAAAGGGCTGTTCACTCAGAAGTCTTGGTGGCCTTAGCATGCTTGCTGAAGACCATCCCTTGGCCATCAGGCGCCCCTGGCCTTGCCCACCATATAGCTACATGGACCCTGCTTCTCTTCAAATATCGCTAGCAGGCACCAGTCTAGAGGCCTTCAGATTTACTTGTCCTTCTGCTGGGACTTTAGGCGGACACCGACACCTGCCTATCTGGTTTCCTCAGGTTCTCCAGCCTTCTTCAGAAGGGCCCTTCTCATTCCTCCCTAAAACTGCTTTGCTATGTATGTCCAGGTACCTCCTGATGCTCTCCTTTCTAGCCATTGATTTACATGCATCTCTCTCACAGGAATGAAAACTCTGTGAATAAAGGGAACTGTTTGCTCAATGCTGTACCCCAGGGCCTGAAATGAAAGCCTAACAAAAATAAGCATCCAATAAAACATTTTATTTATGTGTATGCGTAGTGTGCGTGTGAGCACATGCATGTGATCTGAGAGGCTGAAACCAGGCGCCTTCTTCTGTCACTCTACTGCCTAGCCCTCAAGTTTACTGATTCAGTGAGACTGGCTGGCCAGCTCTGGGATCCGCCTGCCTGTACCACTGGTGCTGCTCTGTCTGGCTTTTAATGGGTGCTAGAGTGCGGAAACGCGGGTCCTCGCATTTGTGCAGCAAGCGCTTTACCCACGGAAGCATCTTCACCTCCCACATATACACTTTTAACTGGCCAGAAATATTGTCTACTGAATGGTATTTCAGTTAGTACCATAAAATTGTTTCTCGTTTCCCAAAAGTAACTATAAATAAGTAAATAGATTTAAATAACACACCATGCCAACTTGACTTGCCAAGCAATGACATGAGTTCAATGGAAAAGATCTCGGCTGTCCTCTAAATTTTTGGTAGGCAATTGATGTTCTTTGGTCTTCGGTCTCTTAAGGCCTTAAGGCTTTGCTACTTTCAACCTTACACTCCTGTTTGTCCTATCTGCGGTCAGCAGCAGAGTTTCTTCCAGCTATTTCTGAACACGGCCGGCTCTGATCTCAGTGCCAAGTGGATTGTACCACTACCCTTGCTGCATAATTCTAGAGTCTGAGGCCAAGAGCCCCTGGAACGCTGTAGAACATTAAGAAAACCCCTGAGAGAGGGGAGTCCTAGAAACAGGCACAAACCCTTCCTAAGTGTCTCCGATCCTTTTGGGTCCAGGAGGCTTGGCTGACATGGATGTCTTTCAGAGGAGTGGTGCTTCTCTTGATGAAGGAGTCCCCCTGACAGGACACACAAAGTGGGCAGTGTCAGCTCTAGTGGACAGCCATTCTACCCTGGCATCTGCCCAGGGTGGGAGATAGGGGACCCCACCGAGCCCAATCTCTCCCAACAATTTCACCTCTTCTTTGGTTGCCTTCCTAACAAGCCTCGGTCAGTCTCCGCAAGTTTGATCAACTGCCAATCGTCTACTTGCCTTGTCTTCTTTTTTTCAAACTGGTTTTCTTTTTTTTACATTTTATTTCTTATTGTTGTGGGTGGGGCCTACGCCACAGTGTGCCTATGGAACTCAGGGAGTCAGGCTTGCTCAGCAAGTACTGTGCTTGGTGAACCATCTCACAGGCTGCTCTTTGCTCTCCTTTGTCTGTTGTAAGACAGGGCCTTTACGGTTCAGGCTTGCCTAGTACTTGAAGTACTCCTGAGGTGGTGTCCTGAGTGCTGGGAATACAGGTGGATAACACCCACCTGGTTCATCGCTCTCTTCCTTCTTCCTTTTTTTTTTTTTAAATGGTTTATTTATTTTTATTTTATGTCCATTGGTATTTTGCCTGCATGTATGTCTGTGTGACGGTGTCAGATCCTGGAGTTAGACAGTTGTGAGCTACCACGTGGGTACTGGGAATTGAACCTGGGTCCTCTGGAAAAGCAGCCAGTGTTCTTAACCACTGAGCCCTCCCTCCAGCCCCTTACTTCTCAAGCATAATCTTTCTGGAGCTTTTAAAGATGAGACTTTGGAATTCTTTCACTAAAATTATGGTTTTCTTTTAAAAATGTTGGAAGCACTTATTCATAGTGGTAGAGGAGGTATGTATACTCATGCTATGACACGCATGTGGAGGTCAGGGGACACCTTGAGGGAGTGAGTTCTACCCTTCTACCACATGGGTCCTGGGAATCAAACTCAGGTGAGATGTGGCAGCAAGTGCCTTTATCCACTTAGCGATTTTTTCTGCCCCGAAACAAGATATTCTTAATTTTGAATCACTTGAGAATTCACAGTAAAGTTCAAGGATCTGGTCAAAATTACATATAACATAAATAAAAAACACTGATTTTTCTGTCCAGTGACCTCCTCAATAAATACAATGTAGCAAACCACGCAGGCATCTTGAACTTTTATTTAGACATGAAGTTTCTTTAATGCTTAAATGGTCCTGTTTGGGATATGGTACCCTCACTCACTGTTGGTCCTGACTGTGATGCTGAAACCCCCTCTCACTGTTGGTCCTGGCTGTGATGCTGTAACCCCTCTCACTGTTGGTCCTGTCTGGGATGTGGTACCCCTCTCACTGTTGGTCCTGTCTGGGATGTGGTACCCTCTCTCACCATTGGTCCTGTCTATGATGTGGCAACCCCCCTCACTGTTGCTCCTGTTTGTGATGTGATAACCTTCTCTCATTGTTGGTCCTGTCTGTGATGCTGTATCCCCTCTCATCGTTGGTCCTGTCTACGATGTTCTCTTACCATTGGTTCTGTCTGTGATAAGGATGCTCTCTAACCATTTAGGAATTTAAGCTTTTGGGTAGTTTATCCAAAGAAAATATTAAATATGCATTATAAGAGAAGTATGTTGTTATTCAAGTTAGTATCTCCTGAAAGGCCTCTTTCTTTCTTTCCTTTAAAACCACAAATCTGGATTCCTGGAATGTGAGCACAGTTTAACTCTGGACTGAATGCCGGGGTCTCTGCTACTTGGCTTCCTGTCTCCCCTACTCTCTGAACACCCAGCACGGGCAGAGCCAACACAAACCAAGGGCTGGTGACTTTCTGAGCGACCCTCACATTCCTGCACTCTTCTGCAGAGCTTCACTGCAAACACTCTCCCGGTCTCGTACGCCTGCCTACCCAAATACTGCTTTATAGTTTCTTCTTCCTGAGCTTGGCTGCGTAATCAATCTGGTAACAGTCCTTCGGCCAGTTTGGAGAGAGCGTTTCTGGCATGAGTCAGGGGTAAAACATTTCAGATGTGTAACACTAACCTCCAAATATTTCCCTATTTGAATTCCTTAATTCCTCCATTCTTTTGCCATCAGAAAGGAAGGAGGTGAGCACTCCAGGCTCAGGGAATACCAGGGAGAGGAGGTGGAAGGAATATGAAGAGCTGGATGGTGGGAGGTGTGCTGTACAATGCTGTCTTCTGGGCAAGCCATCGCTGTTATAATCCTGGACCCACAGCAGCTGTGGGTTACCTGCTCACGGCCTGCACAAGACAGGGTCCATCAACATTCATGAAGCTCCACTGTGCCCTGGGGAGCTAATGGTGGTTCATGGTTGCTGGGAAAGGGGAAGTCATTTTTAAATACACCCCCTTCCCCCACCCCCGGCCATGATTACTTAAGCAACCTTAAGTAAACTCGTGAGTCGTGAACACATCCTAAGATATGAAAGTAAGGGATGAGCAGCAGGAAAGGAGAGGACATGGGAAGGGGCTAAGAAAGGGCAATGGGGGTGAATATGGTCAAAATACATGTATGTATAGGACACTGTGAAAGAATAAGTAAAAAGAAAAGAATTACAGTAAGGTCGGGACCAGAGAGCTGGCTGCTGACTGCTCTTAGAGGACCAGTGTTTGGTCCTCAGCACTTAAGATAAATGATTCAGAATCACCTGTAACTCCAGCTCAGGGAGGGCCCCCGCTCTCTTCTGACCTCAGCGGGTACCCACAAACAGATGGGTACATGAAAAAATATTTTTGCAAACTTTTTTAAAAGGCAGGGGTGGGATGAAAAACCTCACATACACAACAGAGACAGCTTCACAACGCGTTCCTTTTGCATGCAAAACTAACAGAACCCTAAAGCCACAATTCAGGACTTACACCTCCTGAATCCCTTAGCATAGGTATCAGAATCTCACCAATAAATCCCGTCTAATGAATGCCCATCTTTTGCTTTTCTTTTTTCCTCCACTGAGTTATGTGCAGGGCCACGTCTGGTCACTCAGCAGACAGTTCCCAATGTATCCTTGCTGACAGAACCTGGGTTCCTGTGTAGAGATGCTGGGAGTGCTGGAGAGGTGGCCAAGCTGAGGTCAATTCAATGAGACCTGAGGGGAAACATCGGGAGGATGTCGGGAAGGAGTCTATTTCCTCAGCAAAAAATGGGAGCACAGGGCTGGTTCTCTGGAACTGTTGGAAGGCTGTGACAGCCATTTGGTGACTATGGGAAGTTTACAATTAAAAAGCAATACGACCAAGAGGGTGACTCAGTGGGCTGAGACAAGCACAGACCTCTCATGACAGACAGAACAGTTCCCTCCCCCATGATACTTCCCCCAACTTTTAGGGTTATGACTGATCAGTTTGCTTTTCTGATATGTTTAGTCTTAATAGTCATGAAATGACAAGGCTTACAGATTCTTAATTAACATTTGCTTGGCACACTTGCAGCTGACAGCTTACTCTAGACATATTTATGTCATCTAATACAGGAGCCCTTGGGCTTTCTCCATCTGCACAGCTGCTCTATCCATCAATGGAACCATTCGTTCACCAATCAGTGCTGCCTTCTTCCAGCAACAGCTAAGTGCATTAGGCACAAGTGATACAAACCACATTGGGGACATAAAACAATTATACCCATTTCAGAGACAAAGACACTGAGGTCTTGGTGTCCAAACATTTTTTTTTTCTCCACTGGAAATCTGTATGCAACCTTGCTGGGACTCAAATCTATAGCATCTGAATGCCTAACTCTCACGCTTTTCATTATGCTTCAAGTGTTGGCCACTGCTTCACTTGCCTAATTTACATTTCACAAGAAATGAGAGAATAAAGGGTAGATTATGGAATCTACTCTGAAAAAAAAAAGAGACGATATAGACATGATCTAGATAAAAAGGTAGATTATTGAATTTACTTTTAAAAGACAACTACTAGTTTTAAATACTTTACATTGGATTGGATTTTTATATATTGTATACAAATTATATAGAGTTTAATCCTAGTACCAACCATAAAGGCCTGGAGGTCTGTACAGTCAAGACAGACAGTGACAGAACTGTGTAGGAAGAGGAAGTGACATAGCTGGGCTAAGAGCCAATGAGAGAGCAGAAAAGCAAGGCATATAAGCCTGGGTAGACAGGAAGTCGCACTCCTTGGAAGCTGCTGGAATTGGTGAGGCAAGGTTAGCTTGTGGCTTTCCTTATTCCCCTGATCTCTCTAAGGCTTTAACCCAAATTTCTGGCTCTATTTTTTATTTAATAAGACCATTTAGAAATTCGTCTACCAAGAAACTGTGTTGTTTTTTGATATTCTGCAATTCTGACTGACCACAAACTACTCCAGTTACTAGCTGTGTCTCATCACTTCTGGACACGTGGTGCATCTGGAACACCTGGAATGTGAGTGTTCCGAATCATTTACCTGGCAGTCAGAGCAACCCATGCCTACAGAAGAGCAGTGCTACCACGAGCCAGCGAGGCTGGGGATAACAGCTTCATCCTGCATTCCTGTGAGGCTCTTTTCGGCCTTGCTAACCATTTCACGGTGTACCCCCTGAGGCACGGCGGTTCTTTTAGCTCTTCACAGAGGAGATGCCTGAGTGTATGAGGAGAAAATTAAGTCAGAGAGTAAGATGCTGCCCTAAGGAACCCTGTAGGCCAGCTCTTGATACTCTGAACGCAATGAACTGATAACATTTCTAATGCCTTGGCAGGGTCCTGTTCCAGAAGGTGTTTTACAAAGTGGCCGACTAAGCTCTCTGTGCTCAATGTGTACTGCAAGTATGTCCTAATGTGAAACCCCAGAAACCACCCACTGTCCAGTACTCAGGTGAAAAACTAAACCAACAGCTGCTTACCAGGGCACGATTTATTTTACTGCCACTACAAGAAGGATTTGGAGCACGAGGACATGGAAAAGGTAATGTACACAATGGTAGACGTGAAAATAGACTAAGAGACTGACACACAGGCTCCCATCTACGTGAAAATGTGAATCTGGACTGGCAAGAACACTTCAGTGTACAGTGCAAGTTTAGAACGTAATAAAATAATGGAAACTGGCTCTTCTTTCTACTGCTTATCTTTAGAGTCATTATATTATTAATGCTGCAAATTCTTACAAACGGTATGCTCACGATTTCAATGTTTGCCCGATTTTGAAAAGACATGTTCTTTGTATGCATGATGAATGCTCTCTTCTTTCTTTTTCTTTTTCTTTTTGTTCAGGGTGCCTTCTTGACAAAGGACATCCATTTACTTACAGACTAAACATGTAAATTGTTTCTAGTATCTGAAGGCCTCACAAAAATGAATGCTGTATGGAAGCCCATACATTACTGCACTACAGATGTGGACATCTAGGCTCCGTTCCAGACACATGCCTGGCTGAGCCGGCACACCCAGGATGCTTTCTGCCAGCGGTGTGTATTTCTTCACCTTTCTCTTGGTTAATTCTGACTTACTGAAGAAGTTCTTAAACTCAGTCAATTCTGGCTTATTCAGTAAGTTCTAGACACGGTGCTGGTCGCACCACAATTTAGTTCACGGACCTCTCATTCCACACCGGGAAGGAAGCATTGTAATTATCAGCCTTTTTATGGAGGCAGAGTCAGTCCCTTCAAGCTAACAAGTTTGCCGAGGCTGACAGAGACAGGCTACTCAGGAGTCCCCACTCTCAGCTCACTGTTCTCTAAGTTCTGGCTTGTTCTCACTTGGAAGACTTCACGAGTTAAAAAGTACCAGATAAGAGTCAGGCGCTGGTGGCGCACGCCTTTAATCCCAGCACTCGGGAGGCAGAGCCAGGCAGAGCTCTGTGAGATTGAGGCCAGCCTGGGCTACCGAGTGAGATCCAGGACAGGCACCAAAGCTACACAGAGAAACCCTGTCTTGAAAAACCCCCGCTCCAAAAACAAATACCAGATAAAGTGTAAGTATCATGTCCCCCGAAGTAAATTCTCAGATTAGTTTTCTAATCGTACCTAACCTGTCCTGTCATGAAACCCACGACTGGGGAAGAAAACTCTCTCCTTGAGGTCTCTGTGGGTGCCGGGGCAGTCAGTGCAGACGGCCATCTGATGCAGGCTGAGCATAACGAAGGCAGCACAAACCAGAGGCTCAGGTAAGTATGAGAACAAGACATTGACTCAGACACAGACAGCACACAAGTAAAACTGCACACCACGAACCAAGGAAGCCCACGAGGGCGTCGCTGGCCTGTGCAGAAAGTCCCCTTCCTAAGTTCGGAATTCTGGAAAAACCCCCCAAACTGATTTCATTCAAATAGTTCCCAGTTAAGCTTTCCACACTATCAGAAGAGGTTCTAACCTTGAAAGTGGGTTGGGAAATGGAAAAAAGAAACATTGGTCCAGCTCCAGGGCTGTCTGTGGGGGGCATATACCATATGCACACACACACATCATTAACTATGAAGCTTTTCCTTCAGAGTCATGGCCCTTCCCAGGTGACAGGCAGGCCCGGACCCCCAAGTTTACTGCAAACGAGGCTGAGGTGGTGAGCCCTATCACTGTCACCAGTGGATCACGATACCATCCCAGAAACTGTCCCAGTTCTAACTCAAATAATCTCTCCTCACCTCTTTCTGTCACCCAAACCAGTTCACTCTTCCCCAAGCTCCACTTTCACTCCCCTGGTCAAAGACCCTGAGGGGTTTCTTTCCTCACCCTGATTCTGGGGTCTCTTCTGTGTGTGCTTTCTGGCATACATCCCAAAAGGAGGCAGCCTGAGCTAACAACCCAGTCCCTACTCTGCTCTGATGATCCCCTCTCCCTTCCATCCTGGCCTCTTGGCCTTGGTCTAGTCCCGCCAGGTCTTGCTAACTCCGTGTCCTCTGAGGACCTTTCCCTCTCCTGGACTAACTTCTAGTCACCTTTATATACATTAAACTCTTACAGAAAGGAAAAGCTTTCTTCTATTACAAGTTTTTTTCAAGACTTTATTTATTTTTAGTTTATATGTTTTGCATATGTATATATGTACATACGTATGTATGTATGTGCACCATGGTTGTGCAGTGCCCACAGAAGCCAGAAGAGGGCACCAGGGCCTCGAACTGGAGTTACAGTTGTGAGCTATCATGTGGGTGCAGAGAATCAAATCCAGATTCTCTGAAGAGCAGCCAGTGCTCTTAACCGTCAAGTCAGCTCTCCGGCTCCCGACTGTAATCATAAAAAAATCCATGACAGCAAGGGCCATGAAGACTGAAAAGATAAGTGGTATCAAGAACACACTAGGGTCTGGACTCTGCTCTCCAGTCAGCACCAGGAGCCAGATACCACACTGAAGAGCACCTAAGGTTTCTAGGTCTGCTTCTACCACTCCTGCTACAGTTTTGAGTTTTTTCTCCCCTCTATTCACTCCGAGCTTGCCTCGTGGCCTCTGCAGTGGTCTTCCCAGCCACTGGCTGACTCTCCCCTAGGTGTCCCCTGACCTCTGGCCTCAGTGTCTTTCATCTTCACATGCAAATCTATTCCAACTTCATATAAAGAATTTGGGTACATGGTGCTTAACCTCGGGTGAGCTGACTTGGATTTAAGGATTCCTGTCATCAGCCTCCATCAGCTGTGACTTTCAGTAAAGGTAGGGTAAGGACTAGTTAGGACAACAGCCACTGTTCTTCCTGAGCACAAAAGGAGCCCTTCTTTTCTGTGGTACAGTGGGATTCTGAAAACAGGAAAGGAAACCAATCTTGGTTTTCTCAACAGTTAACCCAGATGTCTGCAACCAAGTGTGTATGGCTGTTCCTGCACACACCAGCAAACAAGCTGGATACCAGCTGGATGTCCTTCCATTTGACTTAGCTCTCATCTAGTCTATCTGGAGAAAGCACTGTGTCCCATTCTTAAAGCACATCCCCTAAGGCTTCAGACTCCAGGCAAGAGCCCCAGGTCCTTTTATCCATGCTTCTGACTGACTGGCTAGAAACAGGTTTTTCAGAACTCCCATCTTCTGTTCAGTTAATTTGCTACAGCAGTTCGCAGAACTGAGAGAACATTTCTGGTTTATTTAAAAGGATATTAAAAAGGACATAGATGAAGACCAGATAAAGGGATGGGTAGCTACAACAGGGCATGTGGGAAGAGACAAACAACTATCATGTCCTGTCCAGGGGCATCAACTTCCAGGAACTACCAGGAAGCTCTCCAAACCCACTCTTCAGTTTTTATGGAGGATTCGTTCCACAGGCATGGCTGGCCAATTAAAATCACCAGCCAACATAACCTTCTCCTTCCAAGGAGGTTCTGCCATAGCCCTCTGTTCTTGCCATAGGGTTGTTTTGGTGTTCTGTTTAGCCAACCCTCATCCTGAAGCTACCTAAGGGCTGCCTATCTTAAGTTATCTCATTAACATATTAAACACTGTAATTCAAGGCTGACCACTTGCTATTGGATAAGGAATTGGGGGATTCATCCCTGGAAAGGACTATGTCTCTCACTTTCAGTATTTTTTAATTGCCTGTAGTTCTTTGTCTATGGGAGGGGCACCATGAGAATAACTATATTTGTAATGCATTAAACATTTTTAAACTTCTCAGTTTCGGTGTCTTACGGTATATACCAACAGTTATTTTATATGTCTACAGATTAAGCCAAATAAAAGCCCCATGGGATTCTCAATCTTTAGGAGTGTCAGAAGGTTTGAGAGACCAAAAGAAAAAAAGAATTATGCACTGTATTACTACCCATGTTAAAGAGTCGCAGTCACTGAAATGGCTCAGTAAAGGCTGACTGCTCTAATGCTGTTTAGCCATGAACATTACTGTGACCTGGGACAGTGGTACCACCTATCTGGGTCCAAAGTCACATAGGCAGGAAGACATTTATAGGATCCTACCCAGTGCTGTACTGTCCATAGTCAAGCCTGGGATACATCAGAAATGTGAATAAGAGAATTCACTGGAGAAACCAATTAAAAAAAAAAAAAACGTGGCTAGTTAAGTATGCAATAAAATAATCATTGTTTCCCCGGGACACCAGGCTTGATGGTCAGAAGAGCTTTATTTCTTTATTGTGTCACATGGTAGATTAAAAAGATGGGTTTTGAAATGAGGCTTACTTAAATAATCTTTATTGCTTCAAGGACATCCTTAAGTAACATTTTTTTCACTCTGAACATAAGATTATAAAGAATATGACTATTGCCCAATTAATAATTAAGCAATAGAAGTTTATCCATCACTTCTTTTGCAGCATATTCCAAATGTCAACATAGTGAAAATGCCAAATAACATTTTATTATTATAGAAACACATCTGAATCACTGGAAAGAATCTGAGACTCCTCAGGGTCTGTGGTCCACACTTGGCAAACACCTGCTTTTAAGTGTTTAGCAAGAACGGCTGAACTCCCTCATAAATGACACAATTCTATTCAGCAAGGAGGGTCCAGAAAGCTGTAATGAATAAAAGAGCTTTTCAGTTCCGCCATTCAGATGACACAAGATGGAGCCAGTGAGGTGGCTCTGTCACCCAACAGTGCAAGCTTGACAGCCTGAGTTTGATCTCCAGAACCCACGTAAAGGTAGGTGGCGAGAAGTGACTCCATAGAGAACTTCTGGCCAGCTTTCATACTAGGGCTGTGATACATGTGTGTGTTGACATGTGTCTACACACACAGAAGAGAAAAAATAAAGATGGCACTGAATCTTTTAAGGGACAGAAGGCTGGAAGAAGCTGAAACAAGAAGTTAACAAGACACAGGGAGCTTGGCAAGGCAGAAGAAAACAGCCCTGGGGGATGAGCACCTTGCACCGGGCAAACTGCACTCCACATGGCTCACCCGACACAGTCCAGCAAGAAGTCAAAGGTGAGCAGACGGCCAGTCTGGGACATCTGAACATTCAAGTCCCTCACGCAGGACCAGCAGGAGAAAACATGCAGTCAACACCCACTAAAAGAACAGATGAACAGCTCAGAGAAATGAACTACCTCTTACGGTAACACGGACAAGAAGTAATTCTAGGGCTGAACTCAGGCCTTCAAAGGCACAAACCCCATGTTGTTTTCCATAAATCAATGTCTTCAAAGCGGCAGGAAACACAGCTGGGATGGGGTGGGGTGAGTGTTAGTACAGGGAAAGAGGAAAACCACAGCCGGGGGAGGTGGGTGTTCACACAGGTACTCTGTAAAGTGACAGGGCCACATGTGTGCTGGGGGAAGATTAGAACAAGCCAGCTCCGAGACTACACACGAGGGAGGACGAGAGGAGGCCATCTGGACCCCAGGTGAGCGATTCAGCTGGTCAGGAGGAAGGGTCTTGGACAAACCTCACAGACTGTCCCCATTCCAAGGCCGAACTGCATGGGTTTGACAAGCTGTACATCCTAACTGGTCCTTACTTTCCTGCACTGCAGAGTATCACTTTACAGTGATACTGATATTAATTTCTCATAGATATTGTGAGCACTTAAAGAAATAATGCATGTAGGGAAAGGAATACAGTTCTTGACTTAACAAACATCGCTTTAAAAAGGAAAGAAAGGAAAAAGGAAGGAGGTGGAGAACAGGAAAACAAGGCGGGGGTGGGGTGGGGAGAAGAACAGGGCAGAGAGGGAGGAGGAGTATCTACCGAGTACAGGTGTGAAGCAAGCCAGTGCCACAGAGATCAGATCTGCCAGCCCTGCTGTGCTTTCCTAACAGAATAAGAAAGAAGCTCCATGTCATTCCAAGGTTCCAAGTCTGGGTGACCAGAAAAATGGAGCTGATAGGAAGGTGCCCACAGGTCCAAGGTACCAAGGAAGCTAGCGCTGAGGTTGCAGGGGGGGAGGGGAGGGCTCTGAAAAGCACGCCCAGGTCCACAGTGGAAAGGGATGGCCAAGTCTCAGAAAGGTACAGCATACAAGGACAGACACACCTGTGGGACGTGGGGCACTGATAATGAGGCCAGATGGAGAATGGGAGGCGGGATGCTCAAGACATACCTGTAAAACCACTTCGTTCCCACACTCTCGCCAGCCAAGCATGTTTGGCCCCACCCACCCTGTTCTCTAGGCGGCCATTCCATTCTCTCTACCAAACAGCTGATGCTTTTGGCACTGGACGTGGGCACACTCTGCCCTTGCAGCTCTTCTATAGAATCAATGCTTATTCAGAAGTGGCATGTTAAGATCACATTATGAGCAAAAGTGGCAAAATGGGCTGAGAAGATGGCTAGTCGGTGGGTACCATGCTTGCCACACAGGCAGGAGGACCTGAATTCAGATCCCCAGAGCCCATGTAATGAGCAGGTGTCGGGGTATAGCCTATAATCCTAGTGCTGGGAGGCAGAGAAAGGAGGCTCTTGGGAGCTTGCTGGACAGCTAGTCTTGCCAAATAGAAGAGTGAGATTTTTGTCTCAAAAAATAAGATGGAGTGTGTGCTGGCTAGTTTTATGTCAACTTGTCACAAGCTAGAGCCTCAATGGAGAAAAGGCCTCCATAAGATTCTTAGTTTTCGATGGGGACCACCCCTGGGGAGGTGGTCCTGGGTTCTACAAGACAACAGGTTGAGCAAACATGAGGAGCAAGTCAATAAGCAGCACCCTCCATGGCCTCTGCATTAGCACCTGCCTCCAGGTTCCTGCCATGTTTTGAGTTCCTCTCTTGACTTCCTCTGATGATGAAAAGTGCTGTGGAAGTGTGAGTCAAATAAACTCTTTCCTCCCCAAGTTGCTTTGGTCATGGTGTTTTATCACAGTAATAATAACCCTAACTAGGACAGAGAGTAACTGATGAAGATATTTAATATCAACTTTTGGCCTCCACATGCACGCACACAAGAATACATACACATGCATCAACATTCTTATATACACGAAAATTATTCATTGAAGTGAGCAGTGCCACATTTACCTTTGAAGGCCTGGGTCCCTCACAGCTGCAGGTAGGCTAGCTCTGCCCCAGGCAGCCTCCACATCCAGCCACATACTCTCCCCTGGCCCAGTGAAAGCCAGAGCTTAAGTCCAGAGCTTAGGACCTCTCCCACAGCTCCCATTATGTGTGTCCACCTCTTCTTAGATGTAACCTGTCCTACAGCTCTCTACACAGCGGATGCCAACCAGCCTATGCTCAATGGTTGAGGGGGCCATGGAGGCAGATGGAAGAGCCCCGTGGGGCATGCAGGGCAGGAAGTTTGCTCTGGCAGGAGAAGCTAGAATGAAGAGATAGTATAAGATGAGCTTCAGAAGAACCAAGTGGATCATATGAACCAGACTGAGAGACGTGGGACTACATTACCATGGAGTGAACTGGTTCTTGGTGGGACAAGCCACAGAGTCCTAGGCATCACCATGGTGTACAGCCTGCCAAAGCACAACCCGACTCAATTACAATGACTTATTCTTTCAGTATTAAATTCACCTTTAGGGGAGGCATTTCCATTTAACTGGGTTATTGGACTCAAATTTCTTCACAATTTTCTCCTCGTGTGGTAATGGAAGAACGGGTTGAAGGAACGGATACTGAGGACGGCGACAGCACAGGAGGTGGAGAATGTCCGAAAGGTCCTGGAACTCACAGCCGAAGAAGCTTCAGGCATTCAGGCTCCTCCCTACCCTGTGCACAGGCCTCCTGAGCGGCACTCACAGCAAGTCAGCCTGAGAAAAGCACTTGATCCTCATTATTTACTCTAGCCTCACAATTTTATGACGTCATAAACAAGTTTCCAGAAAAAAAAAAAAAGGCACACCTATGGTAACGACTTTACAAAGGCCAAATGACTGAACTTTGTGACTATGGAAATGGTAAAATGTTGCAGAGCAGACACAACCCAGCTATTTTTAATCCCTCAGAAGGCCATTCATATCCCATCCCTGTGTCCAAGCTAACAGACTTGTGCCTATGAAAATGTTTAAAATGTATTCTTAGCAGACCACTGGGCTCTCCCTAGGGATGTCAACCCTGAAACCTACAACGGGTTTGACCACATTGCTGTACCCCCTGCCCACCCACACAGTTCTTCTTCCTGATATGATACAATGCCCCGAGAGAGCAGCTTAAAGGAGATTGGGATTATTTCGTCCCACAGTTCAAGGTTGTAGCTGACTGTGACAGGAACACTGAGGTGGCTGGAGCACTGGAAGCAGCTGGTCATGTGACACCCACAGTCATAAAACAGTGAGCCCACCCGATATTCCTATAAGCATGCAGCACAGCCCGGGAAACCCATCCGGGAGTAAGAACCTGGGGAACCATCCCATACACAACACAGAAAGCAGCCTCAAAACATGTACCGCCTCACTAACATCAAGCAACTTGTGACTTTTAGGAGAAAATAGGAAACAGAAATATAAGGGAGAAGGAAATATACTGGGGAGGGGGATCCTATCATTTGGTATTCCAGCTGGTTTCACATTTTATAAGCACATAGTTTAACTTTGCAAGCATTGGAAATGTAACTAAAGACAACTTGGCTCTAGGGTTCCTTCCCTCAATGCGGAACGTGTAGTATTCCTAAATTGGTATTTTTTTGCACATCAACCAAGAAGTCTTAGGCGACAGAACTAAAGGTGAGGTACCAGCTGTCTGCTTTAACAGGAATTTAAACACATTTACAAGCAGAAATGATAAAGCTTCTAACTCACAAGAGATGAATAACAAGGATTTTGGAAACTGCAACAGAATTGAAGAAAGATACTGAAGACCAGGCAATTGATAAGAAAAGTTTAGAGACTGTCAGGACCAACCATAAATTCTAAAGATCCAAACTTTAGGTTAGGTTCCCATCTGTCCTGCTCTTCCTCCAGCAGAAAAGCTTCGGCTCCTCCCTCCTCTGTCTCCCTCCTCCATCCCTTCTTCTCAGATAACCCAGGGAAAAGAAAATTCAACATCAAATGAAGACGTTATGGCCTTAGTTAAGACAAAACCTAAGAGGGGAGCTTAACAGGGGGTTAACATTCTGGTTATAAGTTTCCTGAGTCACATCAGGACTCTGGAATTTGCTAAAGAATTTCAGGTCACCCTATTATAACTTAGAAGGCAGGATTTTCTGACTTTATTAATGAATCATAAACTTCCTTTTGTAAAGGTGGCCCTCTCTGCTGATTATCTCTGAAATACAAGAAGTGCCAATGGGATACCTTGTCTGGTAAAGGTGCCTGCCACCAAGCCTGAAGACTTGAGGGGTTGGATGCCCAGGGCATGTGGTGGAAGGCGTGAACTGACTCCAGAAAGCTGTCTTCTGACCTTCACACAAACTGGGAAACATGTAAACCTCACATGTGTATAAATTAATAAAAAAGTAATAAACAGAAGATTAACTTAACTCTATATAACAAGTTTCACTGGTTGATCTTTTTACTAAGATTTCTACTAAGAATATATTCTGACTGAATATAACTATGCTGTGTGTTTGTTGCCATTGTTTTTGCAGTTTAAAAAATTCAGTTACTTATTTATGTTAACATGTGTTTATGTGCACCACATGTATACATGTGTTCACAGTGGCCAGGGGGTGGAGTGTGGTTGATATATTGTGCACCCCAATAAACTTATCTGGGGGTCAGAGAACAGAATAGCCATAATATTAAACATAGAGGTTAGGCAGTGGTAGCACATGCCTTTAATCCTAGAATTCCGAAAGCAGCGATTCATTTGGATCTCCATGAGTTCAAAGCCACACTGGAAACATCCAGGCATGGTGACTCACGCCTTTAATCTCAGGAAGTGATGGCGGGAAGAAGAAAGGTATATAAGGTGTGAGGACCAGGAACTACCCTGGTTAAGCTTTTAGGCTTTTAGCAGCAGTTCAGCTGAGATTCATTGTGGATGAGGACACAGAAGCTTCCAGTCTGAGGAAAACAGGATCAGCTGAGGAATTGGCAAGGTGAGGTAGCTGTGGCTTGTTATGCTTCTCTGATCTACCAGCAGTCACCCCAATAACTGGCACTGGGTATGTTTTTATTAATAAGACTTTTTAAGATTTGTGTCACAGTGGAGGACATCAGATCCCCTGGTTGGTTGTAAGCCGCCATGTGGATGCTATGAACTGAACCTGGGTCCTCTGCAAGAACAATAAATGCTCTTAACCACTGAGTTATCTCTGCAGCTCCAGTGGTAACTGTATTATATGTCATCTGTGTCTAAAACAGCATGCAGCAAAACTAAATCTACCACTAAAATTTCTAATGACTAATCTTTAACGGCTTCATTTTGAACTTAATGTGTGCTAAAATTATTATTACTGACGTGCTTAAATTAAGCCATGTACATGTATACATATGAATATAAACATTTTAGGAGGATTCGTGGCCTCGCAACTATGGCTTTCACGTGTAGAGGCTATGGCTGCGTGACCTGCTCTCTCTGCCTACCATGCGATTTCCCCCCCCTACACCTCCCACTGCTTCTTTCTGAAAATCTGCTATTCCAGATCCTCAGCCAGGCCTAGCCAAACCAGGAATTAACTGCTAAGTTTGGGACTGAGGTAAAAAGCCAATGGTATTCAAAGACTTGATTTCAGTCAGGACTAACAAACTGAAGATAATGAAATGCTAATTTTGAGCTTCCTAGTGAAACGGTTTGGATCTGGCATTTTTAAATGTTAATTATGGAAACAGGCTAAAAAGAAAAGACGTGGCGTGTTCAGAATAGAGAGATAACTAAATTTTGCATTTAAAGGATGACTATTAAAATATGCTTTCATTACTTCTCAAAAAATTCTAAACTTTTAAAATCAATTAAGAAAATAAGAAATATTAAGGGACTGGCCTAGGCAGAAACATTTCTGCATGGCTTCTGTGCTTTGCCCATATGAAATATACACATGTTTGGTCAGTGTTGAGGTCACTGGTTTTGTTAATGAGAAGACACAGTTGCCATTCAACACTAATTCAATGATTACAATAGAAAGTTGATTTTGTTACAAATAATGTTATGAAATTAGATATCAAAGTTATCAAGATAAAACCAGCATTATTATAAAAGCCATAAGAAGGCTTATATTTGTGTCAGAAAATATTCTTGTGATACAAATATATAATCTATAATAAGCTTCTGACAGGTAAAACATGGTAAAATGTTTGTTTGGCCGGTTTTCAGCAGAAAAGGTACTTGGGAGAACACAGCATTTATAAACACTCTGTGAAATGCCCCACTGGGGCAACTGGGGTAGGAACAGCAGCAGTTCAAGGCAACCCGAGGCTACACAGAGCGCTCTGAGTCACACTGGGCTAGACCGTGAGACCCCATCTCAAAAGACAAAAACAAAGCAACTCCCTTAAAAACCTCCAAAACCAGAAGAACACCTAGAAAACCTCACAACTAATAGAATGTTTAATGGCATTAAACATGAAGCTTTAGCCAGGCGGTGGTGGCGCACGCCTTGAATCCCAGCACTCGGGAGGCAGAGCCAGGCGGATCTCTGTGAGTTCGAGGCCAGCCTGGGCTACCAAGTGAGTTCCAGGAAAGGCGCAAAGCTACACAGAGAAACCCTGTCTCGAAAAACATGAAGCTTTAAACTCAAGGCTTGTCTAAAGTTAGAAACAGGCAGAATGCCCTCTCACGACAGTTTTCCTTTTCCTTTCTTCTGAAAGATCGCACTCAATTTTGACTGTGTGTGTGGGTGCGCGTGCGCATACAGGGCCCAGGGAGTCGAGAAGAGGGTGTTAGATTGCCTGGACCCAGAATTACAGGTAGTTGTGAGCCACCCAATGTAGGTGCTGGGAAACAAGCTCAGGTCCTATGTGAGAGCTCTTAGCCAGTGAGCCGTCTCTCTAGCTCATTCCTTCTCTTAATTTTCATTTGAATTTTACTTCATTTTTTCCCTTTTCTTTCTTTTTTTTTCCTTTGGTTTTTCAAGACAGGGTTTCTCTGTGTAGTTTTGGTGCCTGTCCTGGATCTTGCTCTGTAGACCAGGCTGGCCTCGAACTCACAGAGATCCACCTGCCTCTGTCTACCGAGTGCTGGAATTAAAGGTGTGCACCACTGCCGCCTGGCTTTAATTTTTCTTTCTTGTTCTTCCTCTTTCATTTAAATCTATTGCTTCCTTCTCATAGTCCCCCCCTTTCTAGTTTCATGTCCCACATATCTATGTATGTGTATATAGGTTTATACATAAATTTACGTCTAGAGTCTGCATATGAGAAAACATGTAAAAATCTGACTTTCTGAGTCTGGCTTATTTCACTCCTTTAGAGAAAAATAGAATTCATTACACACACACACACACACACACACACACAAACACACACACATTTAAAAGATAAACTGAGAAAGAATAAAGCTGTTTTGTTCACAGATGACATGATCATCTACAAATCTGAAAAAAAATAAAAAATCCTCTCGAAGCTAATAGGTGATCACAGTAAGGTTGCCAGACACAAGGCCAACCGACCTACACAAGCCAGCTGCTTTTCTATATAGGAGCAAAGATCATGTTCAATTTCAAATGAAAAACACACGACCATTTGCATTGGTACCTCTCCAAATGAAATGCTGAGCTATTAACAATCTATCTATAAGCACTATATAAAGAAAGCTACAAAACTCTGATGAGATCTATCAAAAAACTGAACAGTCCACGTTCACAGAAAAACTTTGTGTTCTTATGGTCACAGTTTTCCACAACTTGACCTTTAGATTCAATACAACCACAAAAATCTACTGAATCATTTTATAGATTAATAAACTGATTCTCAAGTTTCCATGGAGAAGCAGAAGACTGGGAATAGTCAAATCACTATTAAAGACCAAATTTGGAGGTCTGAGTCTGACTGTAAGACTTAGTCTAAAGCTGCGGTCATCAAGACAGGTTGACAGGCAAAAGCACAGACGTACGGAACAGACTCACATAAACAGCCTGCTCATCTTTGACAAAGAAGTGAAGGAAGGCAATGGCATGCAGAGTCTTTTCAACACAATCATTCAAAAACAAACCCAGACACAGACCTCACAACTCTCACAAGAGTTGAACAGCAAGGACAGACCTAACCATAAAATTAAAAACTATAAACTAGAACAGCAGTTCTCAACCTGTGGGTCTCGACCCCTTGGGGGGGGGTCACATATTAGATATTTACGTTATAATTCATAACAGTAGCAAAATTACAGTTATGGAGCAGCAATGAAACAATTTTATGGCTGGGGGTCACCACATCATGAGGAACTGTATTAAAAAGGGTCTCAGCATTAGGAAGGTGGAGAAGCACTGACCTGGAGGATAACCTAGGAACATTCGGGAGCACTTCGGTGACATACTGGTTAACGCCAATTGAGAACTTGACAGAATCTAAAGTCACCTCGGAGAAGGGCCTCTGGGCATCTCTGTGGGGAGTTATCTTGGCTATCCCGCTTGCGAGAGCTGAGGTGGGAAGACCTGCCCACTGTCGATGGCACCATGTGTAGATGGACTGTATGTGTTCTCTACATGCATTCACGGCTCTCGGTCCAAATTCTGGGTGTGGTGTGATCAGTGGCTTCGAGTTCCTGCCACCCTGACCTCTGCACCATGATGGACTACCACAGCAACAGAAAAATAAACAGGGACAGCAACGGCTTCTCAGAAATAACCAAAAGACGATCCAGTGAAAGAGAACTAACTGATGAGGCTCCCTTCGTTAACATGGAAAAAAAAAAAAAGGAACGAAAATACATTCGCTCTCCTAAAGACTATGCCATGAGAATGGAAAGAGAAACCACAGGTTGAATGCAAAAGAAACTTCCGATAAAGACCTATTATCAAAAAGAAAAAAAAAAACTCTTAAAATTCGACACTTACCTAGGGGTCCAATGCACTGGATTTGGTCCTCAAGTACTTAAAACCTTTCAGCAATAAGAAAACAACCAAGCTGATGTACGGCACACCTACTAGAATGTCCCCAGTCTACAACCACAACACTGCCAAAGGCTGATGACGCAGGGCAATAGGAGCTGATGAGGGACATGCAAAGTGGCTTAGACCCTTGTGAAAACACTTCCTAACTTCTCACAAAATGAAATGCAGCCTTACCACACAATCCAGTAACTGTGCTCTCTGGTGTCTACTCAGATGAACTGAGAACTTATATGTAGACGAAAATGTGTGTATGTTTGTCTGTACAGCTTGCCCATAATTGCTAAACCCTGAAAGCAACCAGAATGTCCTTTAGTAGGTGATAAATATCCAGTGCATATTACTAAATGAAATAAACCATTTTGAAAGGTTACATATTATAGCAATCTCAACGAGTGGGCGTTCTGGACAAGGCAAACTGCTAAGACAGTATAAACACTAGTGGTTTTGAGGGTGTGAGCTGAGGGAGGATGAACACACAGAACCAAGTACTTCCAGGGCACGCAACTAGTGTGTAGAATATTACAATGGTGAATACAGGCTATAGATTCTTCAAAGCCCATAGGAAATGCAGCACAAAGAGCGAACCCTAACCTGTCTTTTTTACGAATACTACAACTTTTGGTGGTGGCATTTAAAGAATTAAAAAAGCTCAGTATACCCATAAACCATAATGTAATAAAATAATGTCCCAGGAGTTTCCAGGAGCACCCCTAACTATGCCGCTTCACACTGAGCAACAGTCCCGGGTTCCCTCAAAAACCTGGAAGCTGGTTAAATGCCATTATCGTCCCGCTTAGAGCAAACATGTCACACGTGCTAATGTAGCTGCTTCCCTGGTCCCAGCGGCCCTGCCTGCCCCGCTATGCAGAGGAAGTGGTCTTCACTTTCCTGAAGGGAGGGAGGTGAAGCCTAGTGATTGAGGCTGTGTCCTACTAGCCAACACTTACCATCTTGGAACAGAAGTCAGACCGCCATTGAGGATCTATGGAAATGGACACTCAAGAGAGGGTTTTGCTTACGGAAGAACACACAGCACCAAATATTGAAATTGGGACCTAACAAGGCTAAGGACAAGGAAGCCAAAGAGAGAAATGGGAAGAGGGAGCCTTAATTGAGAAAATGCCCCTACCAGACTGGCCTGTGGGCAAGCCTGTGGGGCATTTTCTTAATTAATGACTAATATGGGAGGGCCCAGCCCATGAAAAGCAGTCTGAACAAGCCGTGGGGGACAAATCGGTAAGCAGCACTCCTCCATGGCCTCGGCATCAGTTCCTGCCTCCAGGTTCCTGCCTCGAGTTGCTGCCCGACTTTCCTGGATCATGGACTATAAAAGCTATAAGCTGAAATAAACCCTTTCCTCCCCATGCTGCTTTTGGTTATGGTGTTTTATCACAGCATTAGACACCCTAACCAAGTCCCCAGGAGAAGGGCACCTGCTTTGGTTTCTGGGATGAAACAGCTCACGGGCGTGACGGGTTAGGGAATGCCTCGTTCAGCGATGTTAGCCCGAACACTCGCCCGCACTGGCCAAAGAGGCCTGTATGTCATCAGCACTCTGCCTTCCAGCTCATGTTTCACAAGAGCAGAGAGCTGTGTTTCTAGTCCCACAACGAGGATCATCTGGAAACACCAAGTTCATCCAACCACGACATCTTAGAGAAACGAAAACCTACCCCTAACTAGTACCCAAACTGAAATGCTTCCAGACACCATTTTTAAAAAGGAAAGGAAGAAGTTTGTGAAGGAAGTTCCTCCTCCCATGACTTTCAAGCTCAAGCATCACCAAACATCTGGGAGGGACATAACAGGTATTAACTTCAGCTGACAGATGAGGAAACAGAGGGACAGAGAGGCCATTACGATGTCAGGTAGAAAGCCAAGTCTAGTCAGAAAGCACTCAAAGTGGGGGCCTCAGAGAGAGCTCTAGTCCAGCCTCACTGGGCACGAGTTGCCTTCTGAAAGCGGGAGAAGGTTGGGCCTTCCACTTGACCACGGTGAGGCAGGTGAGGACAGGACTCACTCCTCTGCGATGTCCAACGCGGACGTACAACTATGCACATCTAAATTCTAAATTGATCGAGTGAACGGGAGCAACACAGTCAATGTCTTAGCAACACTGGGCATATTTCCACTGCTCAAGAAACACGTGTGACAGGTGGCTCCCACCACGCTAGGCAGAATGGATGGTTCAGGACCGGAGGGTGCCCTTCCATGCAGATGCTGCAGCTTGTACCCTGTGGTACAGGGCTGTCACTGCTGGCACCTGCAGCAGGACTAGGAGTCCAGCAACTGCTTCCAAGCAGGTCTGTGGACACAGGCAAAACCGAGCCTCCATTCACTCTCTTTAAAAAAGTCCTTCTGCAGCAACATCTTAGGATTCTGCTCACAACCTGAGATGGCAGACTGTTGAAACTACCTATCCTTCTACCCGTATTGGCCCTTTATCAAATCGGACCAAGGGTCATTAGGTGTTTACTACTTCCTGGGGCATCAGTCACTAAATCCACATTAAATAACATGCTTTAATTATTCCAAGGGTTAACATCTGAAACGGTCATAAAAAGACTACTCACCAGAAAAGCCAGCTGGAAATAGAGAAGAGTCTCACCCCAATGTCCTTCCCATATGAACCTATGAGGGAAAGGTTGCAATTTAGGGCCAGAACAAACAAACAAACAAACAAAAAACTAAAAACAAAACACACACACACACACACACACACACACACACACACACACACACACACACACACACACACACCATCTTGTTTCTCCAGAAGAGTGAGTCTGTTTCCTTCTGCCACAGAATGGAAATGACATGGCTATCAGGTATAAATATGAATTAATGCCTAAGCATTGGAGGCCCCTTTTCCACAGAAACTGTAACCATCTTTTTTTTTTTCCCTCGAGCACAGAGCTGTGACCTCTTTCCTCCTGGCCTTTTATCTCCACCCATGGAAAACATCTTAAGCAGACAGAGGCTGTATCTACCACCTCTTGGAAGATTAATGTAGGAGTGTGGTGTTCTGAATGAAAATGGCTCCCATAGGCTCATATGTTTGAACGCTTGGTTGCCAGTTAGTGGAACAGTTTGGAAAGGGTTAGATGGTGTGGCCTTTGTTGGAGGAGATGTGTCAGCCTTTGAGGTTTAAACACCCCACATCCTAGGTGTTAACTTCAGCTGACCTGAGCAGAAACAGATTGTTTTGATGACAAGTATAAAGCCATGTAATTTCAGGAGCCAGGAGAGATAATGGGGGGAAGGGAAGATGCTAAAGTTGTAGCTCCTCTTTCTACCTGCTGCCTATGGATCAGGATGTAAAGACCTCGGCTACTGCTCCAGCGCCATGCTGTCTGCTTCCCACCATGATGATCACGGACTAACCCCCTGAAAATGTGAGCAAGCCCCCAATTAAAAGTTTTCTTCTGTAAGTTGCCCTGGTCATGATATTTCTTTGCAGCAATAGAATAGTAATTAAGCCAAGAGTATGTTTTAAGAGGTAAGTAGTGGCTTGTGCCTATAATCCCAGGATTTGAGCAGCTGAAGCAGGAGAGTTGCTGTGAGTTTGAGGTTAGCCTGGCTTCCATAGTGAGTTCCAGGACAGTATGGGTTAAAGTGGTTTGGTGATCTTCTCACTATACTATACTGAGGAAATCCAAAATCAGAGTTCAGTGCCAATGAAAACACAAACCTCAAATCACTGGGCTAAAGGGAATTATTTATCCTGGGAGAATTCAAGGAAGGCTGGACTGTGGCAATTTTAGCATCTTCCTTTCCCCCCATTGTCTCTACTGGCTCCTGCAATTACATTAATTAAGCTTTAGTTAATTAAAATGGCAATAGGAAGTGCCAAGTACAGTCATAAGCACATTGGTAATTGACTCACACCTCACGGTAAGTCGTTTCTATTTTGCAGTAAAAGACACCTAAGTATGGACAGGTTAAGTAACTTCTTCAAGGTCACACAGGTAGAAAGTGGAAGGACTGAGATTTAAGTCCTGTCAGGCTTCTATGTTGCCAGTATGCAAGCCCCTGTTTAATACTGACAATGGACAGTTAAAGGATCATCAGAAGACATTTCAGGGACGAGCAACCAAGGAGAAAAAAAGAACTGGGCTTTCTTAGCAAACAGTTTCCAGACATGTCCCTAACACTCTTCCAGATTGCCAGCTTTGACTCTTTTCTGTCCAGAAGTTCCAGGGAATGCCAATCTTTTAATTTTGCCTCTTTCCCCAACATTTACTCTTAAACTCCCTTGGCACTGTTTTCTGGTAAAATAACCAAAAACAAAAACAAAACAAAAAAAAACCCCAAAGACATTATCCACCAGCAAAACTGCAATTACAGCTGGGTTCCTAGCAAGGGCACCTTACAGTAAACAGAGACTGAGTGGGTCCTGGTAACTCCAGTCCTTCAAGTTGCTATAAACCGGTTACCATGTGACTGCACGACACTGGGCTCTCAGGGACGCACGGCCTGCCAGGAACGGTTCTACTTTCTCTTCCTTGGACTCTGTGCTGTAGATGTTGACTCTGCTGAGCCCCGGGCTTTAGAATGCTTGAAAATACTTTTTGTGTTTTATAAATAATCTTGTGCCCAGTAAAAGACAGTCTTCCTAAGGTACAAAAGCTAAAACACACATCGACAACACAAAAAGTCTGAGGTGGTGTGCTCCCATGAACGCTGTGTCATCCTTTGGGCAAGTCACGATACCACTCTTAGGGGTACTTTCCTCTTTGGTAAAATCTGCTGCACTTTCTTTAGAAGGTGGCAATAGCTGGTCAAAAGTAGGCACATGGATGGGTATGGTGACTCATTCCTGGAGTCCTTGAATTGGAGAGGCCAAGGCAAGAAAATCAATAGTTAAAGTCCAGCCTGGACTACAAAGTCAGTTCCAGGCCAGCCTGGGCTACAGACACAAAGTTGTAAAAAACCAGGATGGAAGAAAGGGAGAGAGGGAGGAAGGGAGGGAGGGAAAAATAAAATAAATGACACACCTTCTCATAATCAACTGTTATAAAAAAATTTCAAAACCAAGTTGTATCCTTGAGATTTCATTTTTAATTTTTAACAGGTTTGTGATCATAAAATTTCCAAAGGAATACCTGCTTCCAGGTTCTTCCGAAACTTTCTTGTTCTCCAGAGAACAACACATATGGATCAGAAACACAAGACAAGAAAAAAAAAAAAAAACTTTGTTTCAAAAAAATAAGAAGACAAAATAAGCCTGCCTGGTCCTGAACCTGCGACTGCAGACTTCATGTGAACACAAATGCTCCAAGCCCCCTTCCTCACAGCCACCGGTAAATATGTTGGGCATAAAATTCTTGTTGCGCATGAAAGCCATTTCTAGTAAAAACTAGAGGTCCACATGGCCCTCAACGAACAGTTTGCTCCCAGGCTCCACGTCACAACAAGGTGGTCGATAGTAACAATGTCCCAGAATTCCAAGATCCTGAGGTTTCCGTAAAGCACTTCCTAGGTCGACCTGGCCTTGGAGCCTCAGCCAACAGCACTCTGTACCCTGTACCTGTGGGCCTCACCTGAGCTGAGCTGTGGTGTTATTGTGTAGAAAAGGGAACAGAGAGAGACATTCTTCCTGAGGGCACTCTGTTTTGTATTTATACAGCAGGATGCAGCAACAATTTAAATATGGAAGTTTCTGGTTTGACCCCACCCCTTTTAAAGGGTGGATTACACAAGTCCCAGTAAGTTTCAAGGAAGAGGCTTGCAAGGAACATGGACCTGAGCTGAAAGGCTCCTCTTTGGCCTCATACACAGATGAAGAAAACAAAACGTCATCTGACGACTCATGAGCAGCCAGAGGCTGAGTCTTTCCTGTCTCTGATCCCTGATGCAGAGACTCCACACGGCCTCCCTACAAGGTTCTCACACTGTTCCTTGCTTGAGCTTCCCAGGGACACTGCCTTTGGATCACACCCAGAAGGGTTGACTCCACAGGTCTGGGTGTGGTTGGGTGTTGTGATTTTTCAGTCCCTCTCAGCGGATGCTAGCACACAGACAAGTCTGTGACCCATACCCTGGGAACATCTGCTTCAGAAAAGCTGTTGGACCCTACTCCCTCTGAACATTGTTTTCTTTCTAACAAAACAACACTTTGAAAAGAACAGCAAGTCAAAGAACTCTTAGCTTTACTGCAGTGAAGGGCAGCTTTCTCTGTGTGCAGCCTTCCCTCCGCCTGCCCACACAATAAAGATTACAACACAGAGTGAGTAAGCCCGGAACATGCTTCCCAGCAGAAGGTAAAAAGGAACGCTCTGAACGGGTAGGAAGTAGTCTGTGACAGACTCCACTGCCCTTTGGACTTCTTACCGTGGCGTTCCCATCCCCAGAGCTCCATCTGGCTCCTCCTCCTCGACACTAGTTAGTTACAGATCACTCACTCTCAGGGACCACGCCTCCTCTCCCTTCCTCCCCTCTCTGGCGGCTGCAGCTGGCCACCCTTCCCAGCCTCTCCCTAGGTTTCCAGGTGGACCTTCACACCCATAAATACCTTCAGGGCAGCAGGCAGGGCGCTGGGTGGGGAGAGGGTGTTTCCTAAGGCTCTCCCTTAGGCCAAGCTCTTGCCCATTCAGCCATTCCAGGCAAGGTAAAGCCAGGTGACAAAGCGGGACTGAGCCTGCCCCCATCCTCTGCAAAGCTCCTACTTCTGGGGGTTGACTTGATAAGACAACACAAAGCCAGGAAAACAAGAGGAATGTTTTTTTTTTTTGTTTTGTTTTGTTTTTCCAACTTATAAACTGTATGGCTGTGGCAGGCTTCTTGCTAACTGTTCCTTTTCTTAAATTAACCCATTTCTATTAATCTATAAGTTGCCTCGTGGCTCTCAGCTTACCGGTATCTTAACATCTTCTCATGGCGGTGGCTGGCAGCTCTCTCTGCCTCAGCCTGAGGAATGGGGTTCTAATCCTCTCTCTGCCATTTACCTGCTAGCTTTATGACTTTGGGCAAATAGCAGAAGCTATCTAGAAGTGCCTCAGTTTCCCTATCTGTAAGGTTAATGTTTTGACCCAATTCTTCCCAAAACTTTTATCAAATTCTCAGTTATATTAATTTAATTAAATACAAATTCTCTAGACACAGAGACTTCTTTATACTATAATATCATAATTTATACTTTATATTCTATAGATTTATATTCTAGAAACACAGCCTATCACTAGCAATGTAAAGATGAATAAAAAAAACACCATTGAATTCAAGAGAAAAAGAAAGACAGAAATATAGGCAAAACTACCTAGCCCAAGGTAATCATTAGCATACTGGTTGATTAGCTTGCTACAGTAAACACAGACAAGAAAAAAAATATTAATGTGACCAGAGATGACGTAAAACAGAGCAAAGTCATGCTCAGTAATTTACAAATTCTGATGGCAGGCACTTTTACACGCACGCACGCACGCACGCACGTACGATCCTCAGGACAATCTTGAGAGGAGCAGATGCTGCTAGCCTCAGGTCACAAATGAAAGGTCTCAGGGTTAGGGAGGCTAGAGTGTTACAGCAAGGCTTCCGCCATGGCTTGACACTAAGACATGCACGTCCATCTTCTGTCACGCTGCCTTGGCCTTACCTGTGACACCATTCCTGACTCCTCCAACCCCTTCCCCAGCCAGGCCCAGGCTCCCCTGCACTGTCCTTACACTCTGTTCCGGATCTTGTCTCCCCCATTAGCTTCATGGACCTCAGGACAGAGGAGATCAAATAATCACTGGTGTTTCATACACATCTTCTTAATGTATCAACAATCCACAAAATGAGGCTGGTCAAAGAGGCAGAAACCCTTTGGTTAATTTAAGGAAAACTTCTCAACAGTAAGGCATTAACCTCCTTGTGTCCTCAACTTTATGATAAGTGCTTAGTATGCCTGTGCAAGAAGAAACTCTAGCAGAAAGAGGGGGCATAGGAACAGATCCACTTATTTATTTCCAATAAATAAGGACATTTGTGTAAATGCAACTGTTAAATGTGATAAAAATGAATTCCTGCCGGGCGGTGGTGGCGCACGCCTTTAATCCCAGCACTCGGGAGGCAGAGCCAGGCGGATCACTGTGATTTCGAGGCCAGCCTGGGCTACCAAGTGAGCTCCAGGAAAGGCGCAAAGCTACACAGAGAAACCCTGTCTCGAAAAACCAAAAAAAAAAAAAAAAACTGGATTTAACAGCTCGACACTGATGGTGAGGCTGCTACACAGATTACTAAGGGTATCTTCTCAATTTCTGTACTTATCTTTGTTGTCTGCTGGAAGGGCTGGGTGAGGCTGTTGTGAAGGCAGCAGGCTGGACCAGCTGAGCCTGCCACACAGATGGCATCTTGCTAATAATGTTCATGGAGAATCTGTATACCAGGTACTGCTGAATCTCACTATTCACTCCTTTCAAAGCTACAGTCTACCTGTGGGGTAGCTGCTACTGTCACCTCCATTTTACAGGAAGGGAAACTGAGACAAAATGCTTCAAATGCTTCTGAGACTGCAGGACTGGTGAGAAGCACAGCTGGCCCTGAACCTGGACAGGAAGGGTCTGTAAGGACTGGACTGGGGTGATTTCAGGGAAACCCAAAACTGTCATTCAGGAAGTGACCATTCAGATCTTCATTTCAGAGAAATCACCTGAAGACAGAAGAATGCAAAAGTCAGGCATGAGGCAGAGGCTGGTTAGTAAGTAGGTGGGGACAGGGTTGTGTGGGATGGAGGGAGGTATCGGGGAGAGAGAGCTCCAGATAACTCAGGAGTTCAGAGCCTGACATCCTGCAAGGAGCGGCAGGTCCTGAAATGATCTAGAAAGAGGTAAAAAGAAAAGCAGACTCAAAGGGGAAGATGAGATCAGCTTTCAACAATGTTTACCTGAATGTAATTCTCTTGGCAAAATCTGTGCCCCAATCCCTGAGTATTTTGAGTTCAGGGATCCCCTCTTTTCATCTGGTTCTGCCAAACTACTCTCCTCCTCATATGCTTTGCTTTGGTACACTTAAAATGGTTTTAAAAGCAAGTTAAAATAGTTTTTAAAAAAAACTTTCACCCTTTGGCCATACATAGGTCATGACCAGGGTAGGGTAGAGGCTCCCAGCTCACTATAGCTTATCTGTGAACAGCTATTTCTCTATGAAGTCTTGTTGGCATTTTCATTAAACCTAGTATCTTAGTTACTGTTCTCTTACTGTGACAAGACCCCATGACCAAGGAAACTTATAGAAGACGGCATTTAAATGGGGGCTTGCTTATAGTTTTGGAGAGTTAATCCATGATCATCATGGTGAGAAGCAGACAGCATAGTGTTGGAGCAGCAGTTGAGAGCTTTACATCCTGATGCCTAGGCAGCAGACAGAAAGACACTGGGCCTGGCAAAGGCTTTTGAAACCTCAGAGCCCATCCCCAGGATGCACTGTCTCCAACAAGGCCACACCTCCTAATCCATCCCAAACAGTTCCACCAACTGGGGCCCAAGAATTCAAACATATGAGACTATGGGAGCCCATTCTCATTCAAGCTACCACATGGCAAGTGCATGTGTGCACTAGCATGCGTGCGTGTGTGTGTGTGTGTGTGTGTGTGTGTGTGTGTGTGTGTGTGTGTGTGTGGTGTGTGTGTGTGTGGCTTATAACTGCACCATAGCCTTTCACATGCTACGCAGGCACTTTCAATGAACTTTATCCTAGTCTTGGCATCTGGCTCTTTGGACTTCTCCCTTACTCCTGCAATAAGGAAGGAATGAAGAAGGAAGGAAGGAAGGAAGGAAGGAAGGAAGGAAGGAAGGAAGGAAGGAAGGAAGGAAGGAAGGAAGGAAGGAAGGATTGATTCTTCTTTTTGTGCTCAGCTGCAACCAGTTTACTGTTAAGCTTGGGATGCCTTTTGCTCACCCAGGCCTTGGCAGAAGTATCACCTTGCAAAGAGGTCTTTCCTGAGGTTTCACTAAGGCAGCTCTCCTATTCTCCTGACAGCTACCTCTCACCCCTCACTCCCAGTTCTATGGCCTTTACAGTACTTATCCTGACCTGAATCAATACTGTTAGTGTGGTTTTACTAAGGAACTGTTCATAGAACCATATCTCTACAGAGCAGACAACTGCTCTGTTGACTTAAAAAGATCATTTGGGTATTTAAAAGGATGAAGACTCAGAGCCTTTGTCAAATTCATAGACATTTAGTAGCAAAGGACCAAGGGAGTCATCAGAGGAAAATGTCGTTGCCTCCCCGAATCTCCTCCATTAGCGAGCAGACCACCGGATCCAGTGGGTGGACACCTCTCCTGTGGCATTTGTCATATGCTATTGTCAGGGACAGTGAGCCAAGTAACATGGACCCATAAAAAATATACCAACTTCAGAATCATATATATGTGGATTCAGACCAGGAATGTCACTGATTATTGTACCTTTCCAAACCTACTTCCTCCCCGTAAATGGAGCTGGTGCACCCTAGCTCAGGTTCCCAAAGGGAGTAAGAAAGTGTCCTAGCACATGCCTACCACTGGCACTTAGGCAGTAATCATCACCTTTGTTACTGTCAAGTTTACTGTCAGCAAAATGTATTCTTTCAACTAGGGTTTGACAAATGCATTGAGATTAAAGGCGGTCGGCATGTGGGACCACGGTGATCACAGCATCTGTATGGAAAGAGTTAACACTCAAGCATGCTTTCTAACAATGCCCAGTACTTTAGACAAACCAGTTGCTCTACGCCTAAGACAGAGACAGTCATTTGCCACTTCTGATACTAGGATGACTCTTGAGGGAACTTTCTTCCCAAAATGTTCAAATCCTAATCCCTGGAACCTGTGAATGCTGCTACAGGGCAAAAGAGACTTTGCCCCAGGCCTTAAGCAAAGAAAGCATGCTAAGGGTGGACCAAATCTACTCAATATAACCAAATAACCCCCAGAAAAAGAGAATTTTCCCTAGCTAGGGAAAAGAGAGCAGGTAGGCCGGCAGGGAAAGTCCCAGCACAAGAAAGCTCTGTTAATGCTGGGTTTGAGGTGTCAAGCCCAATGGCATATACCAGAAAAGTCTCTAAGAAGTGAGGACGGCCCCCAACTGAGACAGAGCAAGAAACAAACTTAAAGGAACTGAAGTCTAGCAATAGCCCAAAAGAACCTGAGGTAGATTCTTCCCAGAGCCTCTAGTAAAGAGCCAAGCTGGCTAACAATGAGACACAACAGTCACATACGCCTTCTGACCTATAGAACTGTGAGATAAAACATCTGCGTTGTCTAAAGCCCAGTTTACGATAACCTGTTATAGCGGTCATCTAAAACTAACCCTCTTATGCTGATGTTTGATATAATTTAACTGACAGCCTTTCTTTTCCCTAGTGGACCAGAGGCATATTTCACAACTGACAGCATCTTAGATGAGTTGAAATACAGGGTTAACTGTTTTATAAATGGACAGTAGATTAGCCATCAGGTAATTCAGACTGCAGGCTTGAGTTCTAAAGCTTTGAGTATACTTCCACAAAGCTCCCAATGGTTAGAGTACACCATAAAGGCCAAAAGATGCTGCCCAGGCCAACATCTAACATGGGATCCTGGACACAGTTGAACAAAGACCCAAAGGTACTTACCCTCAGAAACATTCATTAGTCTACTAAGGATTAGACTCACAAAGGTCCCGGGTATCCTTCTAGGTACTGGGATAAATAGGTCATATACTTTTCCTTATGGAGTGGACACTACAGCAGAGAACATCAATGTCATGTGACGTAATGTCACATTACAATGAGTGCGAGAAGAAAAGTTAAGCATCTAGAGCACTCCATTGCTTTTCACAAAAGAACCACATATTAAATACATATGTGTGTGTGTGTGTGTGTGTGTGTGTGTGTGTGTGTGTGAGAGAGAGAGAGAGAGAGAGAGAGAGACACAGAGAGAGACAGAGACAGAGACAGAGACAGAGACAGAGAGAGCACTCATTTCGCAGGTCACTCCTCACTATTGATAGTGTGGGAGCTCTGAGAAATAGTTTGTTGTTAGAGGGTTTTTTGTTTGTTTTTGAGAACAGTCTTGCTGACAGCCCACAGTGGCTTCAATCTCTTGCAGCCTCGGCTAACCATGAACTTACAATCATCCTGCCTCTGCTTCCTGAAAGGTAAGATTTCAGACATGCGTCACCATGCCCAGCTGTTTTTTTTTTTTTTTTTTTTTTTTTTTTTTTTTTTGTGTGTGTGTGTGTGTGTGTGTGTGTGTGTGTTTTAATGTAGTGGTAAACCAGTTTTATATAGGACTGCCTTTTATGAATTTCTATTAAAAAAAAAAAGGACCATAGCTTTCTCTTCACTGAATCCGATTCCCTCTCTTTTGATAGAATTCGGTCTTTAAAAAAGTGAAAATTAGGGGGCTGGAGAGATGGCTCAGTGGCTAAAAGTGCTGACTACTCTTCCAGAGGACCTAAGTTCAGTTCCCAGCACCCACATGGCTGCTAACAACTGTCTGTAACTCCAAGATCTGACACCCTCACATAGATATGCAGGCAAACACCAATATATGTAAAATAAAAAACTTAAAAAAACATTAAAAATGAAAATTAGTTTTATATTAACAACGCCCAAAAAGGTTAATGTGACTAAAGAGCATCTCAGCGGCCTGGAGAGATGGTTTGGGGGTGAAGATGAGTCCTGTTTCTCCAGACGACCAGAGTTCAGTTCCCAGCACCCACACCAGAAGGCTCGCCATCACTTGTCATTCCAGCTTTAGAAGATCTGAAGTGTGCACATGACGTGTACTCACACAGATACTATCACACGAATAGATAGACGGATGGATGGATGGATGGACAGACAGACAGATAGAATCTTTTTTAAAAAGGGCACTGCAAAAGCAGAATGCAACATCTTCCTAGACTGCTGATCTTAAGCCATTTTTACTTTTGGAAGGACCGAATAACTCCCTGGTTGTAAAAATCAAACAGAACAGCCTAATACACAGAGCAAAGAAACAAACAAATTTGACCTGTATAACCTTTCTAGAGATACAAATATGTGGAAAATTCTAGACTTCTGAAAAGATTTTGCAGGAAATATCATTGGAATCTATGTGTTTTAACCTCTTTTTCAGTCTCCCTACACACACACTTGTGTGTGTATATATATATGTTTGAGGGTTTGAGAGTGTGTGAGTGTGTGTGTGTGTGTGTGTAGAAGGAGGAAAAATTCTAGGCTGGAAGACGTTTTTTTTTTTTTGTTTTTTTTTTTCATGGCTTTGGAGAAGCCACAGGTTAATAACACCATTAGCTGAAGACTGTAATTCAGACATTAGCAAATGCAGCAAAACCCTACTTTGTACTTGCCTTGATTCTGTACTAATGGTCTGGTAGCCCACTCCACCCAGGACGCATTCTTAAGTCTGTATTTAAGAAATTCTGACAGACTACACACAGGAAGAAAGGCTACAAAGAGTCACAGGAGAACCCGCCATCCTGGACAAAAGACCCACAATTAACTCAAACCTCCACTTCACTTCTAATTATGAAAAAAAAAAATCACTACTCTAAACTGTCATTTCTCGCCAACCAGATTAGCAAAATAAAAAAGAACTGACACTCCCTTGGTGGTCTTTGAGGAGCATGTTGACTCAACACTCACCCAAGGTGATCACTGAGCCCTGTCCTTAGCAAACAAAATAACAACTTAACCTGTCTTCACAGCACTGTAAGATCAAGGGATTAGATACAACCCACAGCTCCAGGGGCGGACAATGGTCTGCAAAGTGGCCACACAATGAGAGACGGATGCTACTGAAAGAGAAGCTATTTCTATGCACTTACTGACACACTGCTAATTTAAAACAGCATGGCAGACAACAGTATAGAAACCATCTACATGAAAGAATGGGAAGAAACACAATATACACATTCGTAATAGTTTATATTTACAAGTTGATACCTGTGGTATGGAAAAGGCCTGTATGAGAAAGGCATGGAAGCATGTTTCAATATTTGTCCCTTCTAATATGATTGTTAAACTTGGGGAAGTTCAGATAAATTATTATTATTATTATTATTAATGAAGAAGTTGTCCCTAGGAGTATGAAAAATAGAGTATGATCAGCTTAGAAAAATAAAACCAAAAACAAGTTCCAGGAGTTCAGCCTAGAAGGGGACTAGGGGAGCTGGGTGTGGGCAACAAGTCCTCAGGCCAAAGTCTGTAAGTCAGAGAAGCTCAGTCCAAAGTTCAGGAGGTGAGCACAGTGAGTGTGTCCTCCTGGGTGTGGGTGGCCTGGAGTCCCTGTTAATGTATTATAGCCTGAAGGAAGTCAGGGAAGTGGAGGGAAAGGGGGGGGGCAGAGGCCAAAAGCCAGCATTACCTCCCAGGGAGCATGCCAGAGTGTTTGTTTGCAATCTGGACCAGGTAGTGGCTGAGGCATTCTGCTCACAGACTAAGTACTTCAACAGGAGGCAAGGCACGAGCAGATGCACGGCACCAGAGTTTCCTCAAGAGCTGAAACTTGTGGGATTTTAAAAACTGAAATCATATGGAGATGTAGCAGATGAGCCTGCTGTTTAAGGAAGTCCGTAGGAAATTTTTATGAGGAACTGTCATCTGCTATTTCCGCTTTGGTGAAACAAGTTCGATTGAAGATGACCGACTCCATTTAACCAAATTGAAAGTGGAAAGTATTCAGCATTTTAGACATGCTGGCATCTTTTCACAAGGTGGTCTGTCCATAAATCAGCAGTGAACCAAAGGGCCAAGTACCGACCAGCCCCTTCACCTTCACACAGGCAAGGCCTGATAGCTAGACCCACCCATCAGGGCTCTGCCCCCAAAACACGCAGGAAGAGGAAGCTAATTCTGACAGCAACCATGAAGAAGCTGCTGAAGAGAGAAAATGGTAAGAGCCAGCGGGCGGGAAGGGAGACGCAGATAAACTCAAAGGTAAGTTCTGGTGGACCCGGCACTCGACTCCCCACTTCTCTCCCAAATTAGAAGGCTTTTCCAAACGATGCAGTCCCAGAGTCCCACAGTCACCATCTCATCCCAAAGAGCAGGGCCGCATCTGTTTAGTACCTAACCGGAATCCCTCTCCACACCCCCAGCAGTTCCTATGACTCCCTTCCCTCTGTCAGACAGACATTGAGGTGCTTTAGGGGGCAGAGATGATTGCAGAGCAATGTAGGCACTGTTCCAGTTCAGCAAGTGTTCGGTGATGCCCAGAATACTGCCGTGCCATCCACACTACACAATGTCAAGGGCACCCAGGTCCCTGAAAGCATGATGAATCCAAGAGAAAGAAGTCATTCAAGGATCTATGTACCTCTGAAGGTGTGATTCCCAGTAAATACAACTAAATTTTCTTTTTTGATAAAAAAAAAATTAAAAAAAAAAAAGACAATGGCTTACATACCTTGCTGGTACACATTCAGGGAACATGGCTTTATTTCTTCATTCCCCTGGCATTCATCAAGCTCCTACGATGTGCCACACTCAACAGCTCAGAGCACTTAGAAGGCTATTGTAACTTAACAGGCTCTGAGAGACAGAGCTATTGTCAGACACTACATTTCTCTGGTTAGGAAAGCAAAGACCATCACCACTACTCAAAACCCCCAAGAGAACTAGAAAGAAACACCTCTCCATCCTAGAAGAACAGTCCTACTGCAGGACATGGTTATGTTCTGTTGGGGGTTTTGTTTTGTTTTGATGGTGTGAGGAGGCTTGTTTTTGAGATAGGGTCTCACTGTGCTGCCCTGCCTAGCCTGGAAATCACTATGTAGACATGGCTGGTTTCAATTTTCTAGCTATCCTCTTGCCTCTGCTCCTTAAGTGCTGGGATTATAGGTATATACTGCCATGCCCAGGTTGGCCTATTTTTTTTTTTTCCCAACTTGCCAGAGATTCTAGTGGACAAAATTTGAAGTTACCATGAGTTTGAGATCTGAGTCAGTGGCACTCCAGTGGGAACTACTGGCTTCGTGCCCAGTAGTCAGGGGTACCTTGGCCAGCAGCACCTACAGCTAAAAAGAAATCTGCAGATTATCAATCAATGAAGTGGCCCACACTTCAGTGACCACTGGTGACCACACCCACTCAAATCCACCCTGGGCTCCTACTTCTCTTCTCAGCCAAATGTCAACTACATGACCTTGTCTACAAGAGGAATGACAGACAACAGACTATTCTGCAAGGAAGGATACATAATATATGAATTTCTGACTCCCCGGCCCCACAGGCGCAATCTTAAAGTCAACAAATGTGAAAAGCACGAGTTCTTAACAACTGATTCATTCAGACAGACCCAGAAATGAAATTCTTTTAGCTACAATCTTCGGGAACAGCTCAAAGTATCAAGTCTGAAAGCTCTGCAACACTCTGGCTCATTGTTCAGTAACCTTCTGCATTGTAGACCTATAAAAAAAGAAGACAAAATCCCTCCTTGTGGAGGACAGCAACCAGACACTCGAAGCAAAGCATTTTTACGACACCCAATAAAACCTGCCATGACAAACCAAACATTTAAGTGACACTAGAAACGATTTTCAAGAGAGACTTGGCACAAACGGAAGGATCCAGCTGGAAGTCATCTTTAGTTCAATCACTTCTACCCTCTGCCCAGCTCCAAGCTGCTTGCCTACTGCTCCCCTGGCCCTGAGAGAAAATGTAGGATGCTGTGCACCTGCTGGCAGGAGCTGCTCTGGGACGGGACTTTGTAGGCCAGTTTTCTCTTCTGCCCAGCCAAGGCTTCCTCTGGGAATTGTGGGAAGACAGGTCTCTGAAAGACTGTCCTGTGAATGTATCTCAGGCCTGTTGAGTCTCAGATGTTGTTATATGGGGCACTAACAATGGCTGAAGAGGCAGTGAGCCCCCATGGAGAGGCACCCATAATTCTCTTCTGGTTGCTTGTCTCTCGTGTAAGAAGTCCTCTCTATCTCTCTCGACTTGATTTACAGCTTTCCAAAATACATTACACACACACACACACACACACACACACACACACACACACACACACACACACACACATTAAGCCCTCTGCTCTCTCCTCCTTTGATCCTATGGGCCTGTCCTATGACTCTTGGCAGAGTGCTGAATCAGCTATGGCATTACGGCAACTCTGGGGGAAAATTTGCTCTACTCCTTGAGGTTTGGATGCTTAAGGAACACCAGCCTCATGTCGCCCTTGGTGAGAACTGAGCAAGATCTGGACTCAGAAAAGGCCTAGAAAAGGCCCAGGGTGTACGGCAGTTTAATGACGAGAAGCACTCAACTGTGCTGCACCCACATTTTATTTATCCAATGTTCCTGTTAGCCTCAGTGCACCCATTTTTTCCTCATCCCCGTCATCCAGGGCAGACTGCTCTATAAATGCAGCTTGTCAAGGCAAAGGACCTGGATCTGGGAAGTAGCAACTTCTGTGAATTCAGACTTGGCTTATATACAGCTCTTTCTTATCTCTCTTATGGCAGCAGAGATCTATCACCCCAGTACTTGGGAGGTGGCCATACGAGGCCCCTGACTGTAGTAGTGTACAGCACCACCTAGCATTGTACAAGGCCCTAGATTCAATCATCGTTAACTAACTCTCTCTCTCTCTCTCTCTCTCTCTCTCTCTCTCTCTCTCTCACACACACACACACACACACACACACACACACACACACACACACAAAGATAAACCTAAAAACTTCTGAAAGGCTTCCCATTTACTGCAAAGGCTTTGGCACTTAATTTGATGGCATTCATATGTCACAAACATTGGTGTGTTTTTTTCCAAGGCAACGAAATTCTGATATATGTAGTTATAGACCAGAATTTATTTTGAGTAACAAATCTTACAAATGATTTGTTACATGTACATGCTTACTGGGAGAAAATGGAGGCATTCACTTGTTTGTATTTCCTTCAAGCCTTTATAAAAATACATAGCTAGCTGTAATTGCTGTAATTGTGAATAATGCACTGTATTTGTACCTGTCTTCCAACTGTGTAACCCAAAATAGACTTCATGCATGCGCTAGCGGTTAGAAAGGAAAATGAAATTAAGATCTAGAATCAATTTGCTGAGTAAGTTGATATCACAACCCATTTCGTATTTAAAAGACAAAATACTACTGCCTAATCACTGCATAGTCTCTTACTTTGTAAGCACAATTTGGCAGGATGTTTTGAATAATAATAGCCTTTTTGGATTTGAGAGAAATATGAAAATTTTGTGTGGCCATTTTCCTGTTATAATAGTAATGCATGCTCATTATTTGTACAAAGACGTATTAATGCCAATACTTATTGAATATAGACTCCATGTCAGGCAATGTTCCACATGGTCTATGAAGACAAATTCATGATTCCCCACAACCTCAACAGAAGCACAGAGAAATCAACCAAGTCGACTGTCCAATCTACATGCCTAGGAACACAAGCCAGCAATCCATCATTATGCTCTAAGCTTCTAGGAGTAAAAGCAAGCAGTAATTTATTCAATCAAGTCTTTCACTACAACAGGGCACAATGTCGTGGGCCCAAAACAATTCATAATGAACACTGTACCCTTCATACTGGAAATCATTATAAACTAGTATTTCTGTGTCACTATCACTGACATGAGCTACAATCCATATCGATTTGATTCCAGGCATCTGATATGTATTAAGAATTTTGCAAATTTTAGCAAATGATGCAGTGACTCCATGAGTTAATTCCCTGAATTAACTAACCATCCACTCTCACAAAAATAAACATAATTAGTTCCCACTTCTTATGGCTTACCTGCTGGCCTCGGACAGCCATGCACACAAGAGCAAACAACAACATACTCTTGGGTCGAATCCTTTCAAACTTTAAAAGTCACACTTGATTAACAACAAATGCTGCTTCTGTTATTGATTCAATTTCCTATCCAAGTTAATAAATGTAACTATTTGACATAAAAACTTTCTTTAAATTTAAGGCTAACTTATGTTCCTAATTGCCTAGCCCTAAAAATATTATGTATTTAACAACACCAAAAGCATATTAAAATTATTAGTCCATCAATCATTATTATTCATACTGCTGTGGCAGAAACAGGACATACAAGCTTATACATATTTATATACACACACACACAAAAAAAAAAAATCTGGTCAACTTTCTAGCTTTTTGAGAAAGGTCTTACTCTAGTCTAGGCTAGCTTGGAACTTACTTATGTTGTCCAGACTAGTTGACAACTCACAGCAATTCTCCTGCCTCATCATTGCCATCTGCTGAGATTACAGATGTGATTACCATGCCAGCATCCATCATTCTTTGGAACTTAAAATTGTGGTATCTGGCATTTCCAGAAGGTTCTAGCTAGCACAATTTACCCATTTGTCCTGCTGACTGAGTAAAGGAGGTTAAAAAAGGAAAGAAAGCGATCACTCTAAGCACTTACCATAGTTATTCTCAGTCTACAGTTTTCCAACACCTAGCTGATACAGTTTCACTAAAACTCTGGAAATAGAGAGCACTATTATCCCCGTTTTACAAATCAGATTGGAAAAGGCTAAATACTACTCTCATCCTGGCCTGACAAGAAAGCCTACACAGTAAACCCCTGTGAAACCCCTTCTCTTCCCAGTCAGGGCTGAAAAAAAAAAATTACTTCTAGAACTTACCTTCCTAGGTAAGGCTTATACTAAAACGAAACAAACAAAAACAACAAAAAGCCCACCTCATGAAAACCCAGCATCGTCGGTGATGTTATTCTAAGTCTCATTTTCTTCCTACTAGGGAGAGGTTTGGAATAAAAATGATGGGGGCTCTAGCTAACTTTTCCGGAGCTCTCCTTTACTCTCAAGTCCTCTGCTCTCACAACCAGATCACCACACAGGTTCTGTCACAAGAGACAGCAAGCAACCCAACTGTCAGAGGCTTTGTCTTTCAAGTACGCGCAGCATGTTCTGCACAGGTGAGTGTAGCCTTTCCACACCACACTGGCAGTCTCTTGCAAAGCATTGGTCCTCATTTGTACACAGTTCTCTACAAACCTAAGTGCTGTGCGCTGCACTGGGGTTCGACGCCTAGTCAATTGCCTGTGCTAAATACAAAGGCATCGTAGTTACTGTTCAGCATTCACTGGACTTAATCCATAGCTTTATGGTGCTGGCTGACTGCTAAGGAAGACAAAGGGGTCTGACTATCTTATCTAGTTAGCAATCTGCAATTGATTGCTTTTTAAAACGGGCCTAGGAGGCAGGGGGTGGTCAGTGGGAGGGGGTTGAAAGAGAGTAAGGGGGTACACATGTATGAAACAGACAAAAATAAAAAGTTAAAATATGTAAGAACCACGTGTTTATCTATTGGAAAATGGCCTGGCCGACATATACATTTTTGTTCTAAAAAGCGGGAGAACCTCATAACTTGAAAGTGACTGCTAGATTTGACCCCACTGTTCTAGAGTGGCCTGCTTTCCCGGCTTCCCTGGGGAAGGGTTGGAATCCAGTGGTAATTTACATCCATGGTCTGAAGTGCCAAGCCATGGTGCAGCAGGGTGACCAGCATTCTAAAAACAAAGCCAAGCTATTGCTTTAAAAATTGAGAACACACAGACACAGAGCCTGGCTCTGACAACATCCAAAAAGATTCATTATAGACAATCTATTCAGGAGACGCTACGACCGCCCCAGGAAATATAAACAATGTCCAAAGACAGCCGAGGGGAGAGGAAATAACTGGCCGGAATGAGGCGAATCATGTGAAGTCGGTCCAACCAGGCCTAAGACATCCCCAGTGTTTCCACTGGGAGCCGCGGTTAAACGTGCCCTGGCACATGGGCACAGACCTCCCCTCCAGCTCAGGCATGGGGCTGCTTCCTTGCCTACCCACTTGTTTGTGCACTGCCACGCCCGCACAGGACCACGAAACCACAGGCCTTGGCAGATCCTTCCAGCTGATCCCCAGTTGCTCCAAGTTTAACAAGAATCACGGCTCCCTTTGCGAAAGTTATGAATGATTTAAGTCAAGTTTACAAGACACCCACGGCCAGGATAAATGAGTGTCAGTAGACACTAGCAATGGCGTCTTAAAATGAGGTTTAATTGGCAGGCCCTTACTAAAATGAAAACGAGTTTCTCTAACCCACGGGCTAAGCGTCCGGCGCTACATTTAAAAAAAGAAATAAATCACGCAAGGCTCAAGTTTAAACTCCGACCTTCCTGTCTGAGTCACCGCTGCAGGGTCCCTCGTGGAGTGTCACCCGAGTTCTCTCCACGATCCTCTCCTTCCCCGCCGCCACCCGCCCTGTGCGGACTCCAGCACCCTGGCTGCCAGTCCACGCGCGTCCGGAGACCGTCGCGGGGAGAGGAGGGGCGTGTGTGGCAGCCCCGACCCGCTCCTCCCGCACCACCGCGAGCTGGGCGGTGACTCCCGGGCCTCCCGCGGGCGGGTCGAGGCCGGGCTGGGTGGCAGCAGAGACCCAAGCCTCGGGGGTCGCTCGTGTCCGCGGGCTCTCGCGTCTGTGGGCCGCGGCGGGCCTCGCTCCCACTCCCCTCCCGCGGCCCAGGGCGCCCGCAGCCCGCGCTTCCTTCCTCCGCTCCCTCGCTCCAGCCCACGGCCGGTTCGCGGGGCCCGCCGGCGGCCCCTAAGTGGAGGCGTCCCGCCCCGTCCTGCTTGGGTCCCCGCGGCCCGGTCCCCGCGATCGCTTGGCACTCACCCGCCACCGCCGCCGCCGCCGCCGCCGCCGTCGCCGCCGCAGCCAGGGAGTCGGTCTCTCTGCGCTCCGGGACCGCCCGACCTCTCCTCCCCACTCCGCTCCGGCTCCTCCCCGCGCGCGTGGGCGGGGCGCGCGGCCCGGGGGGCGGGGCGGCCGCCGCCACCCCCTCTTCTCGGTTCCACCGGCCCGGGACGCCCTGGCCGCCGCGCTCTGCTGCGTGTGTGTGTGTGTGTGTGTGTGTGTGTGTGTGTACACGCGGGACGTGTGTGTGTGTCGGGTGTGTGTGTGTGTCGGGTGTGTGTGTGTGTCGGGTGTGTGTGTGTGTGTGTGTTGGGTGTGTGTGTGTGTGTGTGTGTGTGTGTGTGTGTGGACACGCGTGCCCGCGGCAAGGTTGGTGCACCTCGCTGCGGTGCGGTAGGACCCCACGCGCCGCAATCACCACGCACTGCCCAAGTTCTCCGCAGTGCCCGGCCTGAGAAGATGAGCTCTGCCAAACCCTTACACAAAAGTGAGGCTCTGATCCAGAAAGGTCTGAGGAAACGGGCCACCATCATATTTAAAGGGCTCTGGGGCCACGGGATGTTGTTTCTCGGGAACGGAGGTAAAGCCAGATTGTGAAATGTTAAGAACATCATCTACCGTGCCTTCCCCCTAGATTCCCGTGAAATTTGTGCTTCCGAATGCCCCATACTTGGCAAAGTTGTGCGTAATAAATTAATTGGATCAGATTGGTCTTTTCTTTTCTTTTCTTTTTCTTTCTTTTTTTTTTTTTTGGTATGAATTTAGAGTTTGGTAGATTGAAGGGCCAGTTTTGCTTCCACAATAGCTGCTGACAGTCATTCAACAAAACGAAGCACCTGTTGCGTGCCAAGTATTATGCTAAACGTGATAGGAGATACCAACCCAAGGGAGGCTTGCTTTCAAAAAGCCAGAGTTCCGCAGAAATGGTAATAATCAGCAGTCTGCTAGCGTACTCCAAGGTATCTACTTTCTCGGTTAGCAGGATAGAGATAGAAGGCCAAAGTAGGTCACTAAGAACCAATGTGGGCAGAGTCCTTCTTTAAAGTATTGGGTGAGAGCAGGGAGCTCTAATTGGACTCAGTGTATTGCAGGAAGGAGCGAGGGAGGGAGGGAGGGAGGGAGGGAGGGAGGGAGGGAGGGAGGGAGGGAGGGAGGGAAGAAAGGAGGAAACATGTTGTGATGGGAGAGTGGGAGAGGAAGTTGGGTGTGATCAAGATACGTGTATGAACTGTCAAAGAATAAATAAAACATTCTTTAAAATGAGAAATCAAACAAGAAACACATGAATATTTGTGATAATCAAAGAATAAATAATAACAAGAAGTGGGTGAGTCACTGGAGTTTCACTGCGGAAGAGAGGTGAGTTGTTGGGATGCTGGGGTCTAGGCACTGAATCCCGTTGAGAGCATTAAATCCATTCCTGTTTACACTTACTCAAGTATGCCTTGCTTGGCAGCCTCCAGAGAATGTTCTTGTTGGGGTGCAAACCACACAGCCTGCCCTTTATCTCCTACTTTGTACCGGGTTAGGATACAGTCGGCTGATTCAGATAGGGACAGTTCAAAGACACACCCTGAACAGAGTGGCCTGACACTACCAGGGACTGTTACGGTCATACCAGTGATTTGCATCTCGTGATCATCCTCTAGCTCAGGTAAGTGTTTTCCTGTACTTTTAATTTTCCTCTCATTAGTCTGTGACAAAAACAACCAAAGTGGCTTGTTGAAAAATGCCTGGTTCAGTGCTCTTCAAATTGTAAGCACAGAACAGTCTTTAAACAGCTATCCGCGCCGGGCGGTGGTGGCGCACGCCTTTAATCCCAGCACTCGGGAGGCAGAGCCAGGCGGATCTCTGTGAGTTCGAGGCCAGCCTGGGCTACCAAGTGAGCTCCAGGAAAGGCGCAAAGCTACACAGAGAAACCTTGTCTCGAAAATCCAAAAAAAAAAAAAAAAAAAAAAAAAAAAAAAAAAAAAAAAAAAAAAAACAGCTATCCGCATAAGGAGAGAACAAAAACCCAAGATCATGTACAAACTTTTGCAGAAATTGTCTATTGAAATCAAGTCATTTGAAGTGTGGCCTTTTATTTTTTCCCATCTCCCCCATTTTGTACCTCTCTCTCTCTCTCTCTCTCTCTCTCTCTCTCTGTTTTGTACTAAAATATCAGTCTGCAACAAATTAAGAATAAAATGCAGTTAATCATTAATATCTGTGGTATCTGCACCCTCAGATTCAACTACAGATTGAAAAATATTTGAAAACAAAATTAAGTCTGTTCTGAACAAGTATGTTTTCCTTCTTTATTTCATTTACACTACAGTCTAACAAAATTACCATTTACATTGTGTAGAACAAGATAATAAATAATCTAGGGATAATTAAAACATTATCATATGTAAGGTGTAGGTAAGTTATATGCAAATACTATGTCATTTGATCTGAGAGTTTTCCATCCTTAGATTTTAGTATATCAGTAGAGGATGGTCCGGAAACCAATCCCCTGTGGGCGCTGAGGGACAAGTGTACCACAGAGAGTCGGGAAGTTCTGATCATTTAGCCAAAAGGCAAGAACAGTGAGAGCTAACATTTAACTAGTACTTCCTGTGTGGCAGATGTTGCTTTAAGAGCCTTACATATATTAAATCTTTTTCATTCTCCTGGCAACCCTAGTAGGTAGGCACAGCAAAGTTAACCCACTCAGTCTGAAAGGGGCAGAGTTAGGTTTTAAATGCAGGGTATTTGCACAGTTTGTGCATTTACCCATGGTTCCGGACCTGTTTCCTGAACTTCGATAACTCACATTCCGTCTCCATGTATCCGCACCTCATTATATATATATATAATTTTATACATATGATATATAGGCATGTAGTATTATATATAGATAATATATATAATACATAATGTATATATAATATATAGGCTCACTTGTTTCATATAAATGAATATATGCCTTTGCAGTTAGTAATTTCACTCATGAAATTATAGCTGGATCATCAAGCATTCATTTTTGCCTGTTCCTATTAAAGTATATGCACAGCTCCAGCAATTTCCATTAACATTTGGTTGTCTCTCTTGTGATCCTTCTCCAGTTTTAAGAACACTGATTCCAAGTGTACTTCTTGCTGGCTAGCATCTACATGTCATGGTCAAACTACCACCTTCAGCTTCAGGATGTCCTTTGCCTGGGCACAGGACAGCTGGAAGTGCCTGGTAGCTAACATTCTTTCTACACTTTTTTTTTTTTATTTTTGAGACAGAGTTTCTCTGTGTAGCTTTGGAGCCTGTCCTGTAACTCACTCTGTAGACCAGGCTACCCTTGAACTCATAGAGATCCGCCTGCCTCTGTCTCCCGAGTGCTGGGATTAAAGGTGTGCGCCACCACCACACGGCTTACTGTCTGCATCTTGTCTTTAACCAGTGATGGAGTGTGGAGGTAAAAACACTGCATTTTGACCCTAACTGGGATAACGGCAAAGCGGCATCTATGCTGTCAGAGGCACTCCCGGCAGGGGTGGGATCAGAGTCTTCCCTTTCCTCCAGCATTTTTCTTAGGTCGTCTTCCCTTGCCCTTCTTGGTCTTCCCTGTTCTATTTCCTACTCTCCTGTCAAATTTTCTTGGGAATAGATCCCAACCAGGACCTGCAATATGATTTATGTGACTCAATACAGAATGAAAAAAAATGCTCAAAATTATTTAGAATTTCAAAATGTTATGGCCGAGCATTAAGTCAATCATAGGTTTCTGTGCAGTGCACAGGTGTGTGACTTTCCTTTGCGCAGGGGTGAAGCTGGCCTAGATTCTGATACATCATTTTCACTTGAGTCTTTCTTCATCTCAGGCTCTGATTCTAGAGAATCTCATGCAAAAATAACAGCTATTAAAGTAACAACAAGCTCAGCTAGCTACTACCAGACCTGTCTGTATAAGCCACCAGTCTCCCACACCTCACTGGAAGAAGAATTATGCTCTCATAGGTAGAGCCTTGGCCACAGAAAGAGCTATAGTCATCAGGAATGATCTGGGTTAATGAGGTGAGAAAATGAGCTTCAGTCAGGATTCTGACGGACATAGTGCCCTGTGAATTTGTGCCGTGTCGTAGAAGCAGTATCCTGGAAATGCCTTTCCTAAAGAAGTTCTAACGGCAGTTGGTTGAAAGAGGCACCTGTATGGAAGTAAGGCTGGTTGGAAAGACAAGCCCCTCTCAATGCAGAGACAGTAGAAGCCTCAGCTGAGCCTACAGCCTAGTCGGGGCCTGAGGCTGGTGGGTGTATGGAGTTGGCCTGAATTGAGTCCATGGTGTTGACCTTTGTGCTTTGCTTTTCTGTTTGTTTGTTTGTTTGTTTGTTTGTTTTAAATGGGGTCAGGGAATGATTCTTGTGTCTCTATATTTTATATTACTAGAAAGAAGCAGTACTTTAACAAAGTACATTGTTAGAGTAGTGCCCATTGACAGAGATGCTCAGTAACTGGGAGCAGCTGTGGCAGCCTACAGCAGGGACCTGGGAGAGGCTTCACAGGAGGGCATCTCCCAGATTCTACTTGGGTTGGTGATTAGGAATAATAGGAGTATGGAGCTAAACCCAGGAGGGAGTGACCTTAGATTTTACTTTGTTTAATTTGTTTGGGGGAACACATGCTCTGGTGAGTGTGCAGAGGTCGGAAGACAGGTTTGAGGAGCCACTTATTCCACCTTTACATGGGTTCTAGCTATCAAACTCGAGTAACATTTCTATACCCTCTGAGCTAGCTTACCAGGCCCCCTAAGTTCAGATTTTTATGTTGTACCGGGGCAATTGCTGGTTATACTTTATCTGGTATCATGGGCTTATTGAATTTCCTATTTTGTTCTTTCCCAGGATTCCTTTAAACTGTTCTCTTCCCTCCATTTGTTGACTGTATTTTCCACCCTCTCCCTCAATGGCTCCGAAATAAAGCAAATAAATCAGTTGCCTGTAAAAGAATAAGTTTCTGTGAAAGAACAGTAGAGGAGCAGGATGAAGTCAGTCTTACAGGGGGAGGTTTGGGGTTTGAGTATGTGGTGTATAAAGGAGTTGTAAGAGAGCAATCTATAGATAGATTCAATGCAATCCCCATGAAAATCCCAACACAATTCTTTACAGATCTTGGAAGAACAATATTCATCCTCATATGGAAAAACAAAAAACCCAGGATAACTAAAACAATCCTGTATAATAAAAGAATTTCTGGAGGTATCAGTATCCCTGATTTCAAGCTCTACTACAGGGCTATAGTAATAAAAACCTCACGGCATTGGCATAAAAACAGATAGGTGGATCAATGGGATTGAATCAAAGACCCAGATGATAACCCACACACCTATCAACACCTGATTTTCAACAAAGAAGCCAAAAATATTCAATGGAAAAAATAAAGCATTTTCAACAAATGATGCTGGCATATCTGGATGTCAACATGTAGAAGATTGCAAATAGATCCATATCTGTCACCATGCACAAAACTCAAGTCCAAGTGGATCAAAGACCTCAACATAAATCCAGATACACTGAATCTGATGGAAGAGAAAGTGGGAAATAGCCTTGAATGTATTGGCACAGAAGACCACTTCCTGAACAGGACACCAATAGTGCAGACACTAAGATCAACAATTAATAAATGGAACCTGATGAAACTGAAAAGCTTCTGTAAGTCAACTGACACAATCAATAGGTCAAAACGGCAGCCAACAGAATAAGAAAGTATCTTCACTGATCCTACATCCAACAGAGGGCTGATTGCCAGAGTACATAAAGAACTCAAGAAACTAGACATCAAAAACCCAAATAATCCAATTTAAAAATGGGGTACAGATCTAAACAAAGAATTCTCAACAAAAGAATCTCAAATGACCAAGAAACACTTAAAGAAATGTTCAATATTCTTAGCCATCAGGGGAATGCAAATCAAAACGACTCTGAAATGCCATCTTACACCTGTCAGCATGGCTAAGATAAAAAACACAAGTGGCAGCTCATGCTGGAGAGGATGTGGAGCAAGGGGAACACTCCTCCATTGCTGGTGGGAGTGCAAACTTGTACAGCCACTTTGGAAATCAGTATGGCAGTTTCTCAGAAAACTGGGAATCAATCTACCACAAGACCCAGCAATATCACTCTTGAGTATATACCTTGTGTATGATCAGTCATACCACAAGGACACTTGCTCATCTATGTTCATCGCAGCTTTATTTGTAATAGTCAGAACCTGAAACAACCTAAATGTCCCCTCAACCAAAGAATGGATAAAGAAAATGTGGCACATTTACACAATGGAGTATTACCCAGCTGTTAAAAACAATGACATCATGAAATTTGCAGGCAAATGATGGAACTGGAAAACAGTCATCCTGAGTGAGGTAACCCAGACTCAGAAAGACAAACATGGTATGTACTCACTCATAAGTGGATATTAGCTGTAAAATAAAGGATAACTATGCTATAATCCACAGACTTAGGTAACAAGAAGGGCTCAAGGGGGGATACCCAGATATCCCTGGGAGGGGGAAATAGAAGAGATTTCATGCATGGACTTTGGGCAGGTGGGGATGGGAACATGAGTGATCAGGTTGTGGGGAAATGGAAGGGGACAGTACTGAAAAAGACTATTGGAAAGGGGAGGAGCACTTCAGGGTCAGGTAGAAACCTGGTACAAGGGAATCTCCCAGGAATCTACAAGGAGGACCCCATCCAAGACTCCTAGCAAAAGCAGATTTGTAGCCTGAATTGGCCATCTCTTGTGACCAGGCAAGACTTCAATTTGAGGAACTGGGACACCAACCTAGCCACATAACCTCCGACCTACGTCTGTCCTGCTTATGGGATGTGCTTAGGTAAGGGTGGCCTAGAGATTGAGGGAGTGGCCAGCCAATGACTGGTCTAGTCTAAAACCCATGCCAGGCGAGTAAGCCTACCCCTGACACAGTCTGGAGCACCAGGACCCACAGGCAGGATGACCCGGAGACCTAGGATAGAACCAAACATGACTGGAGGAAAAAATGTCAATGTAATGATGCCTAATGATATTCTGCTATACTCAGAGTGGTGTCTAGCCCAATTGTCATCAGAGAGACTTCATCTAGCAACTGATGGAAACAGATGCAGACCCGCAGCTAAACATTAGGTAGAGCTCAGGAAATCCTGCAGAAAATGAGGAGAAAGGATTGTAGAAGCTAGAGGGCCCAAAGACACCACAAGAAAACCCATAGAATCAACTAACCTGGGCTCACAGGGGCTCATAGAGACTGAACTGATAACCAGAGAGCCTGCATGAGACTGACCTAGGCACTCTGTGTATATGAGATAGTTGTGTAGCTTTGTCTTCTTGTGGGACTCCTAACAGTGGGAGCAGGAACTATCTCCAACTCTTCTGCTGGCTTTTGGGACCCTACTCATCATACTGGGTCTCCTTGTCCAGCTTTAATACATGGGGAAGTACTGAAACTTGATATGCGATGTTTTGTTGATGTCCATGGAAGGCCTTTTGTGAACAGAAATGGAGAAGGAGTGGATTGAGGGGGAAGGGACATAGGGAGATTTGGGGGTCCTAAGAAGAGAGGAAGGAGGGGAAACAGCAGTCAGGTTATAAGATAAATAATCATGAAACATTAAAAGGGTGGGGCGGGGGAGTTAAGAGAATGGCTTCTAAAGTCCCAAGTTTATGAAAACCAAATTTTTTTTTTCCATCACAGGCAATTTATTTTGTTCTATTCATTCACAGTTAATACAGAAAATACTTGAAAACATTTCCATATAATATTTGACACAGAAATCATCAAATAGAAGTATACAATGTTGACAGGAGGCAGTACATTTATAATTTATAACCCCAAATGTATTTATAAATTAGAAATGGAAAGATCTACAAATGAAATTATGAAGGTTCACCAAAGTCATTTAATCTGTCAGTTTTTCATTCATTTTTATGTCTTAATAATATTCTATTGTATGAATAAGCCACATTTTATTTCTCTCCAGTATTTGATAGCTATTTGAGTTGTTTTAACTTTTTTACTATTAGCAACACACTGCTGTAAACCTTCATGTACATGTTTCATAGGTGCATATTTTCAGTAGTTTGAGGTTATATTCCTAAGGGTAGAATTGTTGAGTAACAGAGTAACAATGTTTTGCATTTTGACCAACCACCAGACTGTTTTGCCAAAGTGGCACACCATTTTACAATCTCACCAAATCCTTGTTTTTAAGGCTCTGATTTTTGTACAAAAGCATTCAATCATTCTGTCAGACCAAACCAGGAAAAGTAAGCTATAGTTCAGAGCTGTTCTATTCCATTTACTATGCAAAGCCAATCTTGGCGTTTGCAACTCTCAGCCCTTTTGAGTATTCTTGCAGTGTTCACCTTTTCCTCCACCACTTTTTTTTTCTTCTTTTTTTCTGGTTTATTTCTATCTAATACAAATGTATAAAAAATCCTCCATCAACACTGCTGATAGCAGCAGAACCTTGAGAAATATACCTTTGGTTTGCCTCAGAAAAGGAACACATATTGTACTGTAAAGTTTATAAAATTGGCGCAAAACATTGTAATAATGTTACAATACCAGTTTTAAGAGTTCAGTGACTAATGGGGAGCCGATGGGATACATGCAGAACTGTGAAAGCGATGTCACTTAGCCAGCTGTACACGTAGACTGTAAATCTACATTCAGATCATTTCTGAACTAAGACTATCATCTCAGTTTATCTGTTGAGGTCAACCAGGAAACCCTAGAATATACCTTGATTTTTGCAAAAAAACAAAATAGGGGGAGGGGTTTCTTCAGCATTTCAGTCCACGAGTAACAGTATCCCAACAGGCAAAGTGTTCTCTCACTATCAACATAGAATGAACTGCTGCTGGGGGTCAACTTGGGCTCCAATTTGCATTAGCACTTACATGCATAGTAGTCCAAGTTGTTAACCTCATGACTCTAAAAAGTAACTCCAAACAAGTAAAATGACCCTTCTTGGAAGACTAAAGAAAGACATCCAGCCACAGTTGTAAAAAGTCTCATCAAAACAATATACCCTTTTATGAATTACGCTTCAATTAAAAAAAAAAAGTAGCCCCAAATAAGAAGCAGCTCTGAAAAAGAAAATATAACTTAAGATATTTGAAAAAAACAAGGTGAATACAGGCCCAAAAGTAATTAAGATATATCCTCTTAAGGCTATCTAGAATTAGGCTCTAAGGAATTCTACCATTTCAAGTTTACCACTAGTTACCAGATACCTATTTACAAACAAGATGTTCACCTTTTTTGTTCCTTTATCAAGAGAAAAATCCACCTTCAGACTATGAGGGTGGTGATGGGGAGGGACTAGAAAACAAGATTCAAACAATCCCATGCAAATATCACATTTTTCAAATGGAAGAACTCCAAACTGCACTAGAAGTTCCAATCACTAAGACACTTTCCATTGAAATGATTTAAGTACAACTACATGGCACCAAGGTTTAGGCCTAATATAGGCCTGACAACCAAGTCCTTGTTTTCTGGAAGAAAGGCCTCAAAAGTCCCTCTCAATTCCATATAACAATACTTCAAAGATCAATTAGGTTTTCCTTTCCTTAATATTTTTGTTTTTGACTTCTAATCCTAAAGACTAGATTAAAACTTAGCTCATTTCCCAGAAGGCATTGCTTCCCTTTGCTCTATGAAAGAGTCCACCAAGACCTCTTCCTCAAAACCATCTAGCCCCCAGCCTCCAGCCTTTGCTTGTGATGCATCTTTCTCAACGTCCTGAAAAGGTAATGTAGGTAAAATATGCTCATAAACATTAAAACTAGTTGTTAGAAAGACGTAACTAGCTTTATAATTTAAGTTTTAAAGCATAAATACTTGCAGCTTAATCTGCACTGACAATGATTGTCGAAGCCTAGAATTCAACATTTACAAATTCTCATTCACACACACAAAACACACTATTATCACACAACTTGGGTCTTGAGAGAATCTTCTGCTTTTTAAATCTTTGGCCTCCCAGTCAATCCCAAATTCAACCAACTTTTCCAAGTTCTGGTAGCTACCTGGACAACTGAAGCATTGCCACAAGACTTCTTCTCTTTTGAAACATCCTTTTTCTCTAGATATTAGGATAGCTACACCAGCTTGTTTCTTCTGTGGTGAATGTTGGTGTGGGATTATCTATTGCTTGATTTTTCATGGATGTGTTTAGCTTCTTTGGGTTGAATTTTCCCTTCTAGTGCTTTCTGTAGGGCTGGGTTTGTAGACAGGTATTGATTAAATCTGGTTTTATCCTGGAATATTTTGTTTACTCCGCCTATGGTGATTAAGAGTTTTGCTGGGTATAATAGTCTGGGTTGGCATCCGTGGTCTCTTAGTGTCTGCATGAGATTTGTCCATGATCTTCTAGCTTTCATAGTCTCTATTGAGTAGTCTGGTGTTATTCTGATGGGTTTACCTTTATATGTTACTTGGTCTTTTTCCTTTGCGGCTCTTAATATTTTTTCTTTGTTCTGTGTGTTTAGTGTTTTGATTATTATGTGGCGAGGGGACTTTTTTTTTGGATCCAGCCTATTCGGTGTTCTGTAAGCTTCTTGTATCTTCATATGTATTTCTTTCTTTAGGTTAGGAAAGTTTTCTTCTACAATTTTGTTGAATATATTTTCTGTGCCTTTGAGTTGGTATTCTTCTCCTTCTTCTATCCCTATTATTCTTAGGTTTGGTCTTTTCATGGTGTCCCAAATTTCCTGGACGTTTTGTGTTATGACTTTTTTGTCTTTAGTATTTTCTTTGACTGACGAATCTATTTTCTCTATCATGTCTTCAGTGTCAGACATTCTCTGTTCCATCTCTTGCAATCGGTTGGTTATGCTCGTTTCTGTAGTTCCTGTTCGTTTTGTCAGGATTTCTATTTCCAGCATTCCCTCAGCATGTGTTTTCTTTATTGTCTCAAATTCATTTTTCAGATCTTGGAATGTTTCTTTCATCTCTTTAATTGCTTTTTCTTGGCTTGATTTGATTTCTTCCCATTTTTTGTTTGTTTTTTCTTCCATTTCTTTAAGGGAGTTTTTAATTTCCTCTCTAATGGAGTTTTTCATTTCCTCTTTAAGGGAAGTTTTTATTTCCTCTTTAAGAGAGTTTTTCATTTCCTCTTTAAGGAAAGTTTTTATTTCCTCTTTAAGGTAGTTTTTCATTTCCTCTTTAAGGAAAGTTTTTATTTCCTCATTGAGGGAATGTTTTATTTCTTCTTTAAGGGCCTCTATCATCTTCTTAAAGTCATTTTTAGGGTTGATCTCTTCTGTTTCTTCTGTCATGGTATGTTTGGGTCTTGCAGGTGTAGAATCACTAGGTTCTGATGTTCCCATATAGGTCTTTATGTTGTTGCCTGTATTTTTGCACCGGCGTCTACTCATCTTTTCCTCTGTGCGGTGCAGGTGGTGTCTGTGTCTGAGAGTGCCTCTCTTGTTCTAATTTTTAGTCTTGGTTTAGTAAGGGTTCTTGGTTAAATTGGTGCTATTGGGCTGTTTCTTCAGGGACAGCTGATTTCAGTCGGTGAATTATATACTTATGATTCTCATGATCTGGTTTGGTGACTGGGTAGCGCCTTCTTCTGTGTTCCCAGGTCACGTTTTGTTCATTTGTCAACTCCTCAGCTGATCTTGTTTCTTCAGACTTCAAACTGTAGGCATCTGAATCCTCTCCCAGATGGGTTTCAGCTGAGCAGGGTAGTCTCACCAACACCTCCAAGTTGTTGGGTTTCACAGGATCAGCAGTTGGGCCCTGGGTTGTCCCCAGACGGAGTGTCCAGACTCGCCCTGGTTCTGACCCACGGAGATAGCCTCTTCCCCAGGTGTTGGGGCTAGGGGCGTCCCCGTTCCAAGCTGTGTCTGCCCCTCTCCGTCCTCGGGCCTGTCCACCCCTGTGGCCCACCGCCACAGGCCCACCTGCGTCCACTTGTCTCCACCGCTGGGCCTGTATGTCCCTGTCAACTACCGCTGGGTCTGTCTACCTCTGCGGGCGGCCAATGAGCCTGTATGTCTCTGCCGGCTGCCGCTGCGGGCCTACCCACCTCTGCTTGTCACTGCTGCCGGGCCCATTCACCTCTGCGAACTGCCACGGGGCCTGTATGTCTCTGCCGGTTGCCGCTGGGCCTGTATGTCCCTGTCGGCCGCTGCCACCGGGCCCTTCCACCTCCGCAAGTCGCCGACCTGCATCCACCTGTCTGCCGCGTGGCCTGTTCACTTCTGTGGGCCGCCGTCAGGCCTGAATGTCTCTGTCGGCCGCCGCTGCCGGTCCTGTCCACCTCCGTCTGCTTATCTCTGCCGCAGGGCCTGTCCACCTCTGTGGGCCGCCGCTGGGCCTGAATGTCTCTGCCAGCTGCTGCTGGGCCTAAATGTCCCTGTCAGCCACTGCCGCTGGACCCGTCTACCTCTGCGGGCCGCTGCCACAGGCCTACCTGCGTCTGCTTGTCTCCGCCATCTTGAATCAATCCTCTAATCTGTGTTTTAAAGTAAAGAAAGAAATGATTTTCCTAATGGGAGAATTTTAGATTTTGGTAAGCAAAGGAAGATCTTTTGGCTGAGAGTTGATTGAAGAATTTACCAAGCCCTCTGACCACATTCACTTACAAGGACAAGACTAAACTGAGTCAGCAAGGCAGCCAGCCAACATCACTCCTGCAAACCTCTTTGGGGGCTACAGATTTGGGATCTAGAGAAATCTAGATTCAGAAGTCTTTATCTCAGTTACCAGTTCAGCATCTCTTGTGGTGAGTCCTTAACCGAAGCTGCTGTTCTCCCCTTTGTAGATCAGATTCTCTCGGAAGCATTCTGGGAGAACACAAGAGCAGGGTCACTGCAAGAGAGAGGTCCCGAGGGAAGGCCCAGATACCTACAGTCCTCTCCCAGGTGGCAGAGCTGCCAGATTACGCATGACCTTGCTGTGAGGGTCAACGGACACCTTTAAGCTTCTAAAGCTCTTCCTCCATGCTTAAGTCAGGTCATGTCAGTCTTTCTTGTAAGCTTATTGTCAGCTTCTGAGATGTACACAAAATGTCCTTGTAAAGTTGTTCACATAATATGGACACCTTTTTTGACTTCTTTCTTTGTGGCTGGCTGTGTAGCTGAGTGGCTGCCCCCTGGAGTCTTCTTCTCCTCTTTCTCACTTCGAAAACCAAATTTTACATAAGAAGTGCCTTTTCCCCTTGTATAACATTTCTTCCCTTCCAAAAACAAGCAAAATAAGTGATATTATAGCCCAAGATAGCTACTCTTTAAAATGGATTGCAGTTTATATGTGAATGTACTGTGAATTTTTTGTTTTCTATTCAATGACGCTCCTCTGTAAGCTTTTTGTCAATGTTCAATAACATCATTGTAACTAAAGCATCAGTAGGAAAGGATTCTGAAGAGTGGGGGAAATGAGGCTGAGCAGTGAGCCCTTTTGAGATCAGGTTCCATAGACCGGAACAGTTGTCTAGGGATCGGCTTCCCTCCCTGTGGTTTTTCACTTGTCCTGTTGCACACGGCTACCCTCTGTCTGAACCTGCCCTAGATGTTATGAAGAACTACCTTCTTCTGAGTAGCTTAGTATTCCACAAACTGGTTTTTCTGCTCAGTCAGAGGCTACCATATTGCCAAGTAGAAGTTAGCTAAGGGAGAAGCAGCTAGAGTCCTGGGAATCCCTAAGTGCCTGTTGTAACTCAGATGGCCAAAAGAAGGAACTATGATCCAATGACAGCTATAGGTCAGAAGGCAATTTAATATAGTTCCATCCTCAAGTGAGTCTAGGTCATCAATTACTAACTCGGTATAAGTTTTCTGTATCACTATCAAGCTAGACCCTTGATCTAGAGAGTGGAAGTCCCAAGTACTATTGCCTAGAGGGTAAATATATTGGCTCAAAGTTTCATGAATTTCCCATCATTGGAAGAGTCAATAGATGGTCAATCAAAAAAAAAAAGAAAATGGAGAGCAAATGATATGGGGAAACATCCCAAATGTCCATTGTAGGAGACAGAGTGCCTCAATTTCCAGGATCTTACAAAGAAATGGTACATGGAAAAGATGCCATGAATGTATTTTTTTGAACACTAAAGGTATATTTCAGATACATAAGCATATAGATTGCTTTATGAATATATTTGTAATGAGTTTTTGACAAAATATTAAAAATTACTTTCTTAGTGGAATTTTAGATAGCAGGCAAATCTCTCTCTTCTTCCATGCCTCCATCATACAATTTTCTCACAACCCATCAAACCTCCAGATACACAGAGACATTGGGCCTGGCTTGAGCGTTTGAGATGCCAAACACCCGCCCCCCCCCCCCCCCCAGTAACACACTTCCTCCAATAAGGCCAGACCTCTTAATCCTTGTCAAGGAGCACCACTCCCTGATGACCAAGGACTCCAATATATGAGTTATGGGGGCCATTCCTATCCAAACCATTGCACTTTAAAGTTTGTTTTATTTAAGTTTTTTGTCCTTTAGGTCACGTATTCTTCTTCTTTTTAGTATTAATTTTTAATGCTTTCTTTGATATTCATAAAATATTTTAGATTAAACTATCCATTACATCTGTATATTACATTTTGTTAAAAAATTGTCCAAAGCATTGGAAGGAAATAAGGCTTGTTGTCAGCTAACATTTGTTAAGACCTTACTCTGTGTAATGCACTGTTTGTTCTAAGAACTTTATACATGTTATTTCATGAATTGAAACCTCAACCATCTTAAAATTTTATAGATGAAATATTTGACACAAGTCTTACAGCAAATGAATAAAGTTATAAAATGTAATTGCTTCCCCTGTATTATTGGGGGAATTGTTTTTCTGCTGGCACAGAGGCTGCAGCTGATCTACTGCTGTTTCAGCCATAACTGTGGCTCTGCAGTTATTGGTCTGCTTCTCAGGCAATGGCCTAATGGGACTTCTACATTCCATCAGATCCACCTCCTGCTGCTGCCACCAAATGTAGTTTTTAATGAAATCTCTATCATTCTATTTATTAATAAAGACTTGGGAGTCAGAGGCTGGGGTGAAAACTTGCTAGTTCAGAGAGGTTGAGGAGCAACTAGCTGACCTTCCTTCTTCGATGGCATCTGAAAAACAGAGCATCTCTTCTGTTGCTCCAAACCAAAAAGATCTGCCACACTCAAAGTCTCTCTCTACTGTGTATCTCTATCAGTTTTCCTGACTCCCATTGACTCTCTATGACACCAGACATTAATGGGGTATTATGCCTACACATACATGTAGGCAAAACACTAATACATGTAGAAAGAGAAGGGAGGGAGGAAGGAAAGAAGGGAGGGAGAGAGGAGGGAGAGAGAAATGAAGAAAGAAAGAAAAAAGAAGAAAGAAAAGAAGGAAAAGAAAGAAAGGAAGAACGAGTGAAAGAAGGAAAGAAAGAAAAAGAAATATCAAATAGACAGGTCACAGAAAAGCAGGGACTTGTCGGCCATAGTCCTTAGATCCTATCTGGTGACATTCTTAGCCTTTTAGTTGATGTGAACTGGGGGTCTGCTTATACATCCCAAAGGATTTACCTTTTGATCACAAAGATGTGACCTTACCAAAAGTCACATACAGAGGTGAGCAATTAATGAACACCCAAGGCTAATTTGTCTCAAGACTTCCATTTTTCCACCCTCCCCACATCACTAACATTGTGAATTGTCACTCCTCCTGGCAAAAGGCTCAAGGAAAGGTGTGGTTCTTCCCAGGAGATTCTGTTCATAGTTCTCCCTATTAGCCAGGCATCACATTGTGTGCAGGTAGGGGTCAAATACTCATTTCTCCTCATGGGTAGGAAGGGCTCATTCCCAGTATGTGATGTAGATGAAGCTGAGCAGAAGGTCAGAAAGCAGCCTTTAGGAGGAGAGATGGTAAAGCCATTAAGAAAAAAAAAATCCTGCAACAGATTGTCAAAATCTACTGCCCTTGGGATCCAAATCAGATTGCTAGTATATTTTATTTATTTTGTGTGCATGTGTGTGGGTGCACTTGTGTCGGAGCCCTTAAGAGTGGGTCAGAGGACAACTTTTGAAAGTCAGTTCCCTCCTTCCACTTGTGAGTCCTAGGGATTGAACTGATCTTATCATGCTTGGTGGCAAATGCCTTTACCTCTGAATCATCTCTACTCCTATTTTTTCCTTTTTTTGTCCTCTGTATTTGACATAACATGTAACATATAATAAGGATAATATACCTAAAATTAAAACAATCAAGAACACTGGCCTAGAGAAGGTAACAGATAATGGAAATAAACATTTTAAACAACCAAAATTTATACATTTCTAAACATTAGATTGTATGTTTAGCAATGTTTATATGTTTCATAGTTATTTATGAAACTGTGAACAGTTTTACTTATATCTGGAGTATGTAAACAATTATCTGCCTATCTATCAATCATCTATCTATCTATCTATCTATCTATCTATCTATCTATCTATCTATCTATCTATTATCTATCATCTATCTGAGACAGGGTCTTACTACAAAGCCTTGGCTGCCCTGGAACTTGCTCCATAGAGTAGACTAGCTTTGAACTCACAGAGATCTGCCTTAATGGAAGGACTCAATATTCTCCTGTGCAATTCTACTAAAACCAAGATTAGCATTATTCTATCACTTGGAACAGCAGTGAGTGAAATACTGAGTACCTTAAAATTAAAAATATCCAATTATAAATGACTTAAGAAAGCTAACCATGTGAGAAACATTCAGTTGCCTGGGTACTCAGCTGTCAATGTTGTTGAAGATGAGTGTCATCTAGAATGTCTGAGGTCCAGGTGCATGTCTTCCCAGAAGACACTAGCACACAGGATGTGAGACTTACAAATGTGAGAGTTCATGGCATGAAGGGTTGTCCTCCAGAAATAGGTTAGAAGCGTCTAGATGGAGTTTTTCCCTCCAGGCAGGATGGAGTCTGGGAGGAGATGGTTACTTTGTTTGTTCTGAGTTTTCTCAGTTGATAAAACCATGGTTTTCTTAATCTTCAAAGGAAGGTTCTGTGATCCATTTTTAATTTTTAGTTATCATATTTTAAAGTCCCTTATGTGTTCCCCTTTAGTAAAGATGGTTCCAATAATTTTAAATGTTTTATAGGCTGTCAAGTACTTACTTTATAAGGAGATAATGAATATTTTCCAAAAGGGGAAGATCTTAGAAGAAAGGCAAAGCTTTAGTTAATTTTGATAATTTATTAACAATATTTATATCTCTAATAGTACAAGCTTATGAATAGATTTAAATATTTGTCCATTAAATTGAGTTCCATGACTACTGTGTGATTTAACAGATTTTTTTTTTTTTCCTAGAGCTGAGGACCGAACCCAGGGCCTTGCAACTTGCTAGGCAAGTGCTCTACCACTGAGCTAAATCCCCAACCCCCAGAAAAATTTTAAATAGGATTAGTTTTGTTTTTTCTTTAAGATCTACTCTTTTTTTGGAGACAGGTTCTCTCATTAATTAGCTCTGACTAGAACAGAACTTAATATATAGAGCAGGCTGGCCACAAACTCAGAGCCTCACCTGCCCCTGCCTCTCCATTGGCGGTATTAAAGATATGCAACAACACATCCGGCTAAGATTTACTTATTTTTGTTCTATGTGTAGGAGTGTTTGTCTGTCTGTATGTATGTGTACTATATGCATTGTGGTGTCTTAAGAAGGTTGGGAGAGGGTGTATGATCCTCTGGAACTCAAGTTCAGACAGTTGTGAGCCACCATGCCAGTGCTGGGAACTGAACCTGGGTCTTTTACAAGAACTGCAAGTGCTTTAACAGTTATCTCTCTGGTCCTCTGGTATTATTCTGTTTCTTTCTTTTTGTTGAAAATTCATACAATATATTCTGATTATGGTTTTCCTGCCCTCAAGTCTTGCCAGATCCTCCCCATCTCCTCACCTATCCAGCTCCATGCCTCTTTTCTCTCTCTCTTTAGAAAAAAAAAAAAAAACAGGAAAACAAAAAAGTAAACCAACCAGAATTGAAAAACAAACAAAAATGAGAAGGCACACAAGAAACACACACAGTCAGACAGACACAAACAAAACCTATAAAAAATACAAAATTGGAAACTATAATATACAGGCAAATGACAAGATTTAAAAATACCCAAACAAAGTAATGTGAGACCAAAAAAAAAAAAAATCTCCAAAAGCAGCTCTAGGTTCATTTTGTACTGGCCATCCACTACTGGGCATGGGGACTCTCCTTAAGTGTGGTTCCCACAGAGACGCTATAAGAAAAAAAACTGGTTTTTCTTTTGCAGGGGATACACATTAATTATAGACAGTTGTGAGCCAGCATGTGGGTGCTGGGACTTAAACCCACATCCTTGGAAGAGCATTCAGTGTTCTTAACGGCTGAGCCAGCCCTTCAGCCCCACGGTACTTCTTCTTAACTTTCTCTTATCAAAAATGTATCTCATACACTAGATTTCCTTTTCTGTATTTGTGGGTTTCTTTTTTAAACCTTATTGTCATTCCTGCACAATTTAGAAAATGCTTTTCTTTTCAAGAAGATGATTATATTTTAAATGAAAGCCAAGGAGGCTGTATCTAAAACTCAGATGATCTACACAGTATTTTAACTATCTAATAGGTACAAATCCAGATAAAACACCGTAATAGTCTTGTGTTTTCTTAACAAATTTTAAGTATGTGTTAAAGGTTTAAGTCATTGTAACAGGTACTCTGAAATTGCTTTTTTTTTTTTTTTTTTTTAAAGCACTTACTTCTCATTAGGGTTCATGAGACATCCAGAGCAGGATAGATTTTGGTATTTCTACTGTGTTTCTTATAATGGCAGACCTAGATTGTGGTGATTTACTATTAGGAGGAAGGGCTGCGTGATGGGGCAAGAGCAATTTTCTCCTAAAAACCAGTTCATCCCTCCAGCTGTAGAGACTTTCGGGATGATCTTGTAGAACCAGAAATGAGTCAAGGATCTAGGAGATAGCATCTCCAGCAGCACTGTGTCATCAGGCACGGCTTGGGATTGTTTAAATTTAATTTTAAATGTTCATGTTAATGTCCCCAAAAGACAGACCTGGGGCCAATGGACACCTTCATTTGTTTTTAAAATATGGTCACATTGTTTACATATCCTCTCTGTCCCTTGCCATTTTTTTGTTCTTCTCATTGACCCACTAGATGTGTTGGCCAAGCTTACTGAGCCAGTTTAGGCAGCTGAAGCTGGGCTTTCTTTTTCCCTTTAAAACTCTAGTTTCTCTCTAAGCCAGAGGGAAGGTGGGGCAATTTAACAACACCAGTTTACTTGAGCACTTACTTAAAACCAATTTGATACCAAGTGTGGTAGTTTGAATAAGAATGGCACCCATAGGCTCATATATTTGAATGCTTAGTTAACAGGGAGTGGTATTGCTTGGGAGGGATTAGGAGGTATGGCCTTACTGGAGGAGATATGGCCTTGTTGGAGGAAGTGCGTCACTGGGGGTGGGCTTTGAGGTTTCAGAAGCTCAAGCCAAGCTCAGAGTCTCTCTTTTGGTCAGTAGATCAGGGTATAGCTCTCAGCTATTTCTCCAGCACAATTTCTGCCTGTGTACTGTTGTGCTTCCCACCGTGATAATGAACTAAATCTCTGAAACCGTAAGCAAGCCCCCAATTAAATGTTTTCTTTTATAAGAGTTGTCATGGTCGTGGTGTCTTTTCACAATAATAGAACATTGACCAAGAAACCAAACAAACATTGTAAATAAACACAAGGACATATAGACAATACAGAATGCTAAGTATTTAAAAAAACTAGGAATTGATAGCACTCATTGGTATTTATTTATTTTATTAAAATTTTCCATACAATATATCTTGATCATGTTTTTTTCCTTCCAACTCTTCCCAGATCATCTCTACCTTCCTACTCACCCAACATTCTGTTATTCCCTTTCTTTCTCTCTCTCTCAAAAAAAAAAACCAAAGACAAAAATCAAGAAAAATATTTTAAAAAGCAATAAACAAACCCTTAAAAGAATCAAAACAGATAGGCAAAAGAACAGTAAAACAAACAAACAAAAAATTCCAAGACAAAGCAAAAAAAAAAAAAAAGTTCACAAAGATACAAAGAGCTCATTTTTCATTGGCAAGTAATCACGGGCATGGGGTCTTCCAGGGAGTATAGTTGATATGCCCAGTAATATTCCTTTGGAAAAAACTGATTTTTTTCCTGTTGCCATCAGGAATCAATTGCAAATGGCTTCTTGGTTAGGAGTGGGACTTTGTGTCCACTTCCCCTTGTAGGCACTAGGATTTGGTCTGGTTTGAACCTATGCAGGTCTTGCGTGTGTTGGCACAGTCTCTGTGAATTAGTGTGTGTATCAGTTCTTTTGCTTTTGGAGGACACTCTTTCCTTGGAATCAATCACCATTTCTGGGTCTTAATCTTTCTGCCTCCTCTTTTACAAACATCCTCAAGCCTTGATGGGAGGGGTTTGATGAAGACATCCATTTAGAACTGAGAGCTCTCACTGTCTGCAAATTGTCCAGTTGTGCATCTTCTGTGTTAATTCCCATTTATTGCAAGAAGAAGCTTTTCTGATGATGGCCGACAGAGGCACTGGTCTATGGGTACAACAGTGTATTATTAAGAGTCATTAGATTGCTAAATTCCTCTAGCAAAATAAAAGTATTAGTTTTTTCCCTAGGCCCATGATATATCTATTCTCAGGTTCTTGGCCACTTTAGCAGTGTCAAGTATGAATTCCACATAATGGTGTGGCCTTAAATCCAACCAAAAAGTGGTTGCTTACTCCAATAATATTTGTATCACTATTGCACCAGCATATCTTGCCGTCAGGTTACTTTGTAGGCCATAGGATTTGTAACTGGGTGATACTGATGGTTATCTTTCCTTCTGGTAATGTGCAAGGTATCTTCCAGTACCATGAACACTACTATCCATTAGGGGTGAAGCATCTTGTTAGGCACCAGCTCAACTTCCTCATGTTTGATGACATAGGTAAGTGTTTTACTCAGCAATAGTCTCTGCCATCAGGTTGTGAAGAGTAATCAATAACCTTGGCAATAGTCGGTGATGTTTGGGGTAGGGATCCATGGGACACCTTTGGTCAATGATTCAACAAGATGTCACTCATTCCTGGCATAGGAGGTTTTTACTTGGTGGCATAAGTTGTGTAGTTGGGGCATTCTCTCCTCTATTATGTGGTGACTCCATTTAAACTCCTTTCATATCTTAATATATTTTAGGAAGCTTCTATAGTGGTATGCTTCCATTTTTAAGACCTTTAGTGTTAGTTGACCCTCCCCGGATTCACTCATTTACCCTGCTGTCCCATCCTCCTCTCCATTTAGTCCTCCTATTCTACTTTCCTCTTTGTCTCTCCATAACAATATATTCTATTTTGCCTTCTGTGTGAGAACCTCTCTTCCCATCTAAGTACCCTTATGAGGTACTTAACCTTGGAGGTTATTTGGAATGCAGCATGCTTATTGAATGAAGGCTTAAAAGCTAGCATCAACATATAAGAGAAAACACAGTATTTGGGGCAGGGGGTTGTCTGCATTACCTCACTCAATTTTTTTCTAGCTCCATACATTTACCCAAGATTTTCATTGTTCTCAATAGCTGAATTATGTCCCATTGTGTAAATACACCCCACATTTTCATTATCCATTCATCAATTGATGTTCATTTCCAGTTCTTGGCTGTTATGAATGGAGCAGCAATGAATATGATTAAGCAAGTGTCTCTGTAGTAGAATAAAGTGTCCTTTGGGTATATGTCCAAGAGTGGTATAGCTGGATCTTGAGGTAGATCTAGTCCTAGATCCCTAAGGAACTGCCACACTGATTTCCATAGTGGCTGTACCAGTTCACACTTCTATTAGCATGGAATAAGTGGTCCCCTTCCCCCACATCCTTCAGCTTGAAACATCCTTTTAGAGAACTGTTGACAAAACGTTGTAGTGAAGAACACCTTTTGGTGAGTAACATGCTTCAGTGGCCATTTGGTTATACAAATTGTTATACAATAGTTGAACAGAATGGGTGAAAGAGGCATGCGACTCAGCAAAACTATGAAGGATTAGTAATAAAATTTAAGTCTTTTTGGGTAATAGTTGTTCTGAAATTGACCTAGGCTGTGGGATGAGAGAGTTGGTGGTGGTGTACAAGATGCTGTGTTAGGTTGAGCATGGTAGCACACACCTTTAATCCCAGCGCTTGGTAGACAGAGGCAGGCAGATCTCTATGAGGTCAAAGCTAGCCAGGGATACATAGTAAAACCCTATCTCAGATCAAGCAAGCAAGCAAGCAAACAAACAAACAAACAAACAAAAAGACACATTGTTAGGGAGAGACAAAGACTGAGGCAAGAAGCAATAGAAGAGGACTGTGTGAACTGAGAAGATGTGGGCCTTAGTACATGGACTCAAAAACAGTAACAGCTAAGGAACCTTTACATGACTGAAGGAACACTTATGGGCACCAGGTGTGGTAGCTTGCAACATTGTGCTTTGCATGGTATTGACTTGGAGTATCATCATGACCTTAAGATAGTCCTAAGTTTCCAATGATGTTGATTCATCATTGTAATTCATCAGAATTCTAATGACTTAAGGAAGGAAAGATTGTGTCCATAGTTAAGGCAAACCAGCAGAGATGCAAACAGTAGTCAGTAGAAACAGTTATGATATAGGGAGGAGACACCAGGATAGAGTACATGTCATAAATGAGAGATGGCTAAATCCATCAACAGATGCACATTTTTTGTAGTTCAGAAAATACCCCGCATGCTTTTTTAGAGGGGTGGTTAGATTGCTTCTAATTACACAAGGTTAGGGACTAGTGATTGTTTTACTTAAGTTTTAGATTTTATTTACTGGTTTCTTTTTTAAAAACATGGGCTCACTACGTAGCCCTGACTGTTCTGGGACTTGCTATGTAGCCCAAGCTAGCCTTGAACTCACAAATATTTGCCTGCCTTTGCCTCCCCGGTCTGGAATTAAAGGAGTGTGCCAGCACACTTGGCTACTATTTTTCAGATATTAAAGAAGCTGATGTGCACTTTGGCCAGGGAAGCAGGTGGGCTAATTGCAGATCTTCATCTCTCTCTCAGCTCCTTCTAAACTAACCCCCCAGTCTTATCCCCAGCTCTGTAGCAGACCACCTGCTGCAGCTCCCTTCCCCCACCCCTGTCCCCATCACCAGTGGATCACATGGATTCACTCCTCTAAACTTCTTTCTCTGCATTCATTGCTTTATCCCAGCATCCAACTCTAACTGACATTCCCTGGTAGTCCACAGGCCACTCTGGCCAGGGAAGCAGGTAGGCCAGCCAAGAGCTTCACCTTTCCCTCCATTCTTTGAAGTCTAATCCCACAGTCTCATCCCCAGCTCTGCAGCACACTACATGCTGTGGCCTCTCCTCACTCTCTGGCCCAATTTCCAGGCAATTAAGCAGATCCTGGTGGAACAGCCCATTTTCCTCCTTCTTGTGAGCCCTTTCAGTGCTCTACTTCTTGCCCATCCCCATGGCCAAGTACCAGCTCCCAATATCTAGGAACATATTGTACCCCGAAGCCCCAGTTCACCCCATAGGCCACACCTATGAGGTTCCCAAAAGCATTCCCTACCAGGTAACACACAGCCACCACATGCTCCTAAGGAACACAGAGGGCAACAGAACCCAAGGAACAAAACATCCACCCAACAAAGCAAGAGCAAACATCAGCATGTAGAATTTCAATGTTCTCAAACCCAAATATCTAGATGCCATTGTAAAAATCAATCAACAACAGCTAGGACAATATGTCTCCACTAGAACCCAGCACCCTTACCACAGCAGGTTCTGAGTTTTGTAACATAGCTGAAGTACAAAAAAAAAAAAGATTTTAAAATAGCCTTTATGAATATGATAGAGGTCCTTAAAGAGGAAATTAATAAAAAGAAGAAATTACACTTAAGAAGAGGCGATGACAAGGAGGAATCAAACTCAGGGCTGAAATTAATAAAATAGAAACAAAGAATCAAAGGAGCAAAGAGTTGGTTCTTTGAGAAAATCAATAAGATCAACAAACCCTTATCCAAATTAACTAAAAGGCAGACAGAATATCCAAATCAACAAAATTAGAAATGAAAGGAGGGGGCATATAATAACAGACACTGAGGAAATCCAGAGAATCATAAGGCCATATGCTTAAAAAACCTCTGCTTCACCAAACTGGGAAATCTAAAAAAATGGATACCTTTCTCATTACATGCCACTTACCATTTCATCTTGTAGAACTATGAAAGTTAACCAGCGGGGAGGAAGTCTCCAGCTCACTTCCAGCTTGATGTATTTGTTCTGTATCCAGAGCGTGTGGCTGGTGTCAATAGCAATAGGGCCTTACCAACAGGCTCCCCGGGGCAACCAAGTACAATGGCAAAACCATGTTGTTTGGAAGCCTCTGGAGTCTCCCTGACTAACAACTTGTAGAGAGCTATCTTATACCTAGAACTAGAAAATTTTATTAATAACATTATGTGATGCTTCCTGGGAGATATAAACAAACATCTACTCTCCCCAGATCAGGAACTGATGACAGTCCAAAGTATGGATACCACCAAAGTTCAATTTGGTGAACCATGAAGTTTAATGCGGGTTACTTTTAGGAATATGGATCCTAGGTTAAATACAGGGCAAGAATGATTCAAAGACAGCTGCATCATCAGACTGTACCCCAGCGTGGGTGACCGCTCACAAGCTGGAAACCTGGAACATACTGCACAACCTTCCAGGAGCTCAACACGTTGGGAAGTGTCCTTTCCAGGTAGCTTGGTTAGTGTGAGTCTCTTCCAGCTTGTCTGAGAATGTCTTTCAGCAGTCCTAAAGTATATATGTGTGTGTGTGTGTGTGTGTGTGTGTGTGTGTGTGTGTGTGTGTGTGTGTGTGTGTGTGTTGCACTCAGGGAGGGAGAGACCTAGTGAATCTGGTCAGTTTCGGGGACTTCTGGGAGTCATTGAGTTGTTTCTTGAGCGTAGCTAGATTCTCTGCAGGATGGAGAGTTTCACCTCCCTTAGAAATCCTTTTGTTTCGCCTCCCCTTTAACATCCTGTGTCTTAGTGTATAGGAGTGTGTCAGGAAACTGCTACACAACACATAAGCTATGTCTTCTGGGAGGAGCATTGCATCCACGCAAACTACCTCCATTCAAATCCTTTTAAAAAATGCATTGTTTAACAAGTTCATAAAATAGTAGGTCTTCATACATTCTTATTGTTGGCTACCTTCTGCTCATTCCTCCCTTCCCATACCTCCCCACTCTCCTCCTCACTTAAGCGTTGCCACTCTGTCTCTTCCCTTACTTCAATGTCCACAAGTGTTGTACTGTTCCTTCTCTCAAGTCTCTCTCTTCTAACGCCTCCTCTGAGAGCCCCCTTTCTGGCCTTTATGGGCACCCCAAGTTAAACACACTGCTGCAGGAATTCATCGCTGGGACGTGCAGATGGGAGGATGAAGGGCTCTAGCAGGTCGGAGAGCGGCAGACACGGCTCTGGCAGCCCTTGCCCTCCCCCATTCCCTCTACCTCGCTAAACCATCAGATAAAGGTCCTAAAGCCAGCCACTAAGGCAAGGTCTGTTCCCTAAAGGGCCACTTTCTCCTCCCGAGGCTGATCACCAAGGCCCAGCTATCAAAGTATTGAAGTCCAGCAATCAAAAGCCTGATTTCCTTAACAAGATGATAAATGAAAAGGGGGGGGGGGCATAATAACAGACACCGAGGAAATCCAGAGAACCACAAGGACACACTTAAAAAAACCTGTACTTCACCAAAACTGGAAAATCTAAAAGAAATGGATACTTTTCTGGATACATGCCACTTACCATTTCACCTTATAGAACTATGAAAGTTAACCAGCGAGGAGAAAGCCTCCAGTTCACTTCCAGCTTGATGTATTTGTTCTGTATCCAGAGCGTGTGGAAACAGAATAAAAGCTCCAATTTGGCTACTGTCATGAACATGCCCAATCCAAACAAACCAACCCATCTTGGCACGAGGCTGGGGGGTGTTCGTCTCCTCTCTACCCAGAGGCAGTTCTTTGTTCCTTGGGAGAAATACCCCTTCCCTCTTTTCTCCCCTCTCCCTTCTTCCCTTTCCCTACTCCCTCATCCTCTGTCTCCTGTCATTGTCTGGTTCCCTACCTTTTGTCCCTCTGGGGCAGATACATCTTTGTGCTGAGAACTTGGTCTTGGTGTGTCTTGTGCTGATTCCTATTCTTTCAGAGAGGAATTTTACGCAGTGTTTGTCTTGCTGGACCTGAGTTGCCTCACTCAGTATAGTTTTTTTTTTTTCCAGTTCCATTCATTTTCCTTTGAATTTCACTTTTCCTTAAAGCTGAATAAAACTGCCTTGTGTGTGTTCCACATTTTCATTATCCATCCATCAGTTGATGACATCTAGGCTGGTTCCATTTCCTAGCTGTTATGAATAAAGTAGCAATAAACACGGATGTGCAAACATCTCTATAGCAGGATATAGAATCCTTTGGGTGTCTGCCCAGGAATGGTATAGCTGGATCATATGACAGTTCTATTGTTTTACCTTCCAGTTTCTTATCCAGGCCTGGACATTTAGCTGATGAAAGTGACTTTAATAAGATCATGAATACGAAGGAAAGCTGTGATTTGTATAGGGGATGACCAACAATGGATAGGCACCATGTGATTTGAAGTCTCACTTAATTGCACAGTAGAGCCCTACAATTAAGGCTGAAATACCAGAGGCTAAAAGAGAACAGCTTGATTTCAAAATTCATAACCCTTTCCTCTTTGACTCCCCGCAACCCATGGGCATTTTTTTAAAGTGTGACCAGACGTCCACCAGATGGCAACATTCCTTTACAAAAGCCCAGGTGTGGTCCTTTTACTTCTCAGCTAGTTGAGAGGATGGATTCCCGAGGGTGGGGTGGGGGTGGGTGGGGAGGCACACAACCAATGTCTCGTTAGAATCACTGAGAATGCACCCCATATTGTTGAATTCATCTAGTGATACACACTGGTGAATGGGGCCTTATGAACAAGGTCCTTTGTGACTTCTGCCAAGAGGGCTCATGTGTGACTGTGTGCACCATCTGATTCAGCGTGCTTGATATGGCAGGAGGATCCTTAATCCTAAATGCTCATTGTTAGCACCAGAAAAATACTAGCGGTCTCAGACAAACTCTTTGAACCTCCTCTTCTACCTGTTGAATGTTGCATAAATCTCATGGGGTCAGTATGAGTATGTAATTAGATAGCCTATGCCTGTTAATGTTTTTACCAAAGCCTGAAACAATGTAAACATTTAACACAATGACCCTTATCCTTACTCTTATTCCTCCAAGACTCAACTCTGCCAGCCTTGGCCACAGGCAACATTCCAGCATAATTCATAAGTTATGAAGCACACGAGCCACACAAGTGGCCAACACCTTTTCATCTCCTTGGAAGGTCTAATCCAAAGTAGATGTTCTTCCTTGAAAACCCTTTCTCCAGACTTCATTTATGCAAGATGGAGTCCTTTTGTCCAGTCAGATAATTCATGAAGACAGAGGGAAGAAAGTCTTGAGGAGACATAAGCTCTTTTCTGACACACTGCATCAAATTTAGCTGAGGTCTGGTTGTCCCCCTCATCGATGGAACTCGTTATATGTTAGAATAATATAATTCCTGGCCTCCAAAGTAGGGTACTTCCAGACACTCGTTTTGTTTGGAACTTAACACAGAAAATACACCTGTGTGAATATTACTCTTGTATGTGTGGGGGGAAACCAAATTTACAGTAGGGCCTGAGATTCAGCTGCAGGCTGAGGTTCTCTCCACCACATACATCTCCTCCCTTCTCCATTTTTTCAGGCTGACAGATTATTCTTTGTAAAATTCTAAAATACTTGGACTAAAGAGAAAGATAAGCATATTTATTAGGCTATTGGAAAGAATGAACCATACTAAAATCGTAGCCAAACAAATGAGAAATAGGAAAACAGCAAAGAGAACAAATCAACAAAATGACAGGAATTAATATATCTCAATAATTACTGTAAATATTAATCATATAAATTCCCCCAAGAACAAGTCATATTGTTTGGGTTAAAAACCAGGCTCTATCTATTTTTCTACCTCCTTAACATCAAAAAAATGCAAGCAAAAAGATGAAATAATAAAAAAAAAAGTTATTCCTAACAAATGGAACTAGGAAATAGTAAGCAGGTATAAGTGGTCTAATGTCTGACATAATAAACTTCAAGATTAGTCAAAAGAGGAAAAAGGGTCACTTCGAACACATTGATTAAGGGAACAATCTATCAGAGGACATTACAATTTTAGTCCTATTCAAACTTAACATGCTGCATTCAATTTTATAAACAAATACTGTTAGCTATAGACACATAGATCAACACTAATACAATAATATTGAGTGACTTACATACCCCAATCTCACCATAGAAATATTAGTTTAATAAAAAATTAAGCAAAACATCTGAGTTCAATGGTATCAGAGACTAAGTGGATCTAATAAATTTACAGAATATTCTATCCAAACATTATAGAATACATATTCTTCTCAAAACTTGTGGAACTTTCTCTAAAATAGACCATATAAAAAGACACATAGTAAGTATCAGCAAATATAGGGTAACTGAAATAATTTCTTGCATTCTGTCTGACCACAATGGAATAAAACTACAAATTAACAGCAAGAGAAATTATAAAACATACACAAAATCATGGGTATTGAAAAATATGCTATTGAATGACAAATGGAACCTTAAAGAAATCATGAAGGAAACATGAGAACAAGAGACAAGAAAACATGGAATGATGTATTTAAGACCTGGAAGGGAATAACTGTAAGCCAAGATTGCTGCACTTTGAAAAGTTGACAATGAAAAATGGATGGAGAGGACTGTGTATGGTGGAGCACACCTCAAATCCCAGCACTTGGGAGGCAGAGGCAAGCAGATCTCTGTGAGTTTGAAGTCAGCCTGGTCTATGTAGTAAGACCTAACTAAAAAAAAAAAAAAAAGCCATTATAATGAATCACTGTTGTATTAAAAAAAACCCACCATTTGTGACATCATAATGTTCTACAGTGATATTCCAATTCCCCATTGTGAGACTATAAATCCTGTTACGACACTGTAATACTCTCTTTGACTTCACATGCTCAGTTTTGTCATCACAATTCTTTGCAACAGTGTGACATTGCAATGCCATTATGAAATCACAATTCTCCATTTTGACATTAAAGTGCCCCATTGTGATACAAAAAAAATCTATATTGTGGTAAAGTGCTTCTCCCTTATGACACTGTAATGTTTTATGTGCAATCGATGCCACAGTGTGGCATTACAGTTCTCCATTGTGACAACATAATGCTCAATTGTAGTATCACAATGCTGATAGGGGGAATGTCTTTCAGTATGCTGTGAATATGTGTTGCTCTGACTGGTTGATAAATAAAGCTGTTTGGCCTATGGCAAGGCAGCTTAGAGGCAGGTGGGAAATTCAAAGGGAGAGACAGGAAGAAGGCAGGGGAGACACCAGCCCGCCGTCCAGGAGGCAACATGTAATGGGACACAGATAAAGCCACGGAACATGTGGCAAAATATAGATTAATAGTTATGGGCTAATTTAAAATATAAAAGCTAGCTAGCAAAAGGCTTGAGCCATGGCCATGCAGTTACAATTAATATAAACTTTTGTATGTTTACTTGGGGGACGTGAGTAGGAGAGATTTGTCCCTACTGCTGGCCAGCTGGGACACCGGAAATCTTCCAGCTACACAATGCTCAATTTTGTCATCAAATTTTTTTATTGTGACAATTCCAGATTATGATATCAAAATGTTCCATTGTGACATCATAATCTCTCATTATGACATACAATTTTTTCCATTTGATATCACAATGCCTTACTAATATACCACAATTCTTTATTGTGTTATTACAATTCCCCATTGTGGTCTCACAATGCCTAGTTATGACATCACAATTTTACACTGTGACATTGTAGTACCCCATTGTGATATCACAATTCCACACTGAGACATCACAGTTTTTGATTGTGATGTTATAATGCTATGCTGAGACATCACATCTCTCCATTGTTCCATCACAAGCTGAATTGTGTTCAATTGTGACTTCGAAATACCCTGGTGTGACAGCACAGTGCCCAGCTGTCATGTGAAAATTAATGTTTTGGCATTACAGTGTTCTACTGTAAATCATACTGACCCATTGTGACATCACAATGCTCCACTTTGACATCTCAATTCCTCAATGTGATATCACAGTGTCTCCTTAGGACACCGCAATACTTCTTCGTGACAATATAATCTCCTTAGAAATGATGTTTGTAAGATGTTTTATAGGTCAAAGATTTTCTTCTTCCCTGCTGGGAAAAACAAAAACAGAACAAAAGACAAACCCTCAGCCTGCACTTGGTGTGATGTTATTGCAGCCTTTTTGTCTGTAAAATCCCTACCCCGCCTTGCTTTGGGTATGAGAGTTCCTTGTGGGAAGATCCTGCCCTTGGTCCAAGGCTTAAATAAAGAACTCTCTCTATGTTTAATTAGCTTAATGAGTGTGGTGACAAGTAACTTTCTTGTGTCATCTGTGACATATTTGGAGGCCCCAGCAAGATTGTCCACACCACTCTGGACTCAGCCTCACTCCAGACCTTCCTGGCCAGTGTGGAGGTATCAAGGAAGTTGCCCACTGAAGATGTTCCAGGATCCCCCTTCTCTTGTTAACTCTGGAGAGATATGGAATGACTTTGTTGTTCCTGGACACCAAAACAGACAGAGTCCTTCTGATCCTGTAGGAGGTAAGCCTGCACACTGAGTTCAGTTCTGAGTCTGGTTTGGGAAAAGTGCTCCTGATGAAGGAGCTTTCCCGCCTTTTGACTTTACATTAAACTGCCAGTTACAAAAGACTTGGTATTAAAATTGTATCTTATGATGAGTGTGCGAGAGACTTGGTTTCAATTCTCCATGCCATGAGTATTTGGGAGACTTGGTTTTTGAGGGGATGGCTGATCAGACTGTAATGTGAATGACTGGATGCCTTCTGGACAGGTTCTGCCCTAAGAAGGGCCGTTGTGATTGGTGTTGTCTCTTTTTGTTGCTGTATGGAGAAATCGGCTGCCCTCATCACCTTTGTTGCCTGAGAGGAGTTTGTGCCTTTCAGGGGTTGTATTAACAGTTCCAGTAAACTCTGCCATCTGTGTTTGTCTGCTTTCCATTCTGTCTGTTGTCTGCAGACTCCTCCATCATCCTCTCCCTTCTTTTTCCCCCTCCTAGGGTGAGAATTCTCCTATCAACACAAGCTCACATGGTTCCCCCTCTCTGGCTCACTCATGTGCTTGTCCCAGCACCACGGGGTTTGCTGATCACAGGTAAGGTTGCCTCTTATTTATTGTTGATGCCTTTGTACTTTTAATCCTATACTTCACTACATCACATAAATCTTTTAAACATGGGGATCACTCATTCTGAGCTCTCCCTATTTCAATATATGCTGAAAATCTTTCCTTAGGGACTTGGGGATAATTACAGTGTTACTCTCCCAAAAGGAAAACTGTAGACCTTTTGTGAGATTGACTGGCCCTCTTAGGAGGTAGGATGCCTGTCACCCAAGCAGTCTGGCTTAAGGTTGTAGGAACTCCAGGACACCCTGATCAGTACCTTTAAATTTATTAATGGCTAACACTTGTCCAAAACCTTTCTGCCTCACTTAAACTCTGTCCTCTCAGGAATTATCCTACTGTCTTGTTTTCCAGAAAACCTCCTGCTACTCCAACACCAGCTTGATCCCCTTACAATGCCAAAGATTCCCTTGATTCCTTTCCCTCACCTTATAATCTACGTCCTGTAGCAGAAGTTTCTCTGGTCCTACCTGGCCCTGTGGTCCTGTAGCCATTTATAAAATAACCATTCAGAGGCTTATATTAATTACCAACTGTATGGCCCATGGCAGGCTTTTCGCTAGCTAGCACTTTCATCTTAAATTAACCCATTTCTATTTATCTATGCATTGCCACATGTTCTGTGGCTTTATTTGTGTCCCATTATATGTTGCTCCTTGGACCTCAGTTCAGCATCTCCCCCCCCCCCCATTCTCCTTTCTCCTCTCATTATCTGCCCTAGATTTTCCTGCCTGGCTCCATCCTGCCCTGCCATAGGACAATGCAGCTTTATTTAATAGCCAGTGGGAACATCATATATTCACAGTGTACAGAAAGACACCCCATGGTAATGTCCATCCTTCCCAGCATCATGTTTCTCTACCCAGCCTCAGACTTCTTTATCTGCCAGACCCCACACTATCCATCCATTCCCTTTCCTCTCTAACCCCTCTGTCACCCTCACAGCCTCTCCTGATTCAGGCATGCACTCGTTTCCTTTTGTCCACTTCCCTTCACCACGATGGCTTCTTGCTTAAAGTCTCATCATGTCTCAGACCTGAATGAGACCCCAACATTTGTCCTTCCATTGCCAGAATGTTCTCCTCCTACATTAGAGAATATTCCTTTCTGGTGTACCTTCTGATCTCTATAACTGAAAAACCCCAGGCTCTCCCTTTCTGGTATACCCAAGTCCTAACCACCCTCCTCAAGTCTATCCTCCACACCTACTGCCCCACTTTGGATGACTGCCAACTTTGTTCTAACCTTGTTTACTTCAGAGGAATGAGAGTGTATTATAGTGAAGGCAAAGAAGATTTTCTAGGCCTTAACAGCCAAAATGGATGCAGATAAACTAATTGATTTTGAGGGAGTCTCCCCATCCAAACACCCTAATTGGGATCCCTATACATCTGCCAATTCCCAAGCACTTTTCACTGATACATTATGAGTGGGATATGGATACAACCTGAAAACCTACTAACTTATATAAAATACCAAAGACTCTGAAAGACTCAGCAGAATCCCTGAATCATTCCTCAGGCATATGTGGGAAGCTTTCTGGACCTATATCCCCTTGTACCCTCTGGCCCAAAAAATGCTAGGGCATTAAATTTGGCCTTTGTTTCTGAGTCAGTTCCTTATATCCTCAAAAGGATGAAAAGCTTGAGGGCTTTGCTGGTATTAATACTTCCCAAATCCTAGAGGTGTCCCAGAAAGTCTTCAATAATCAAGATACCAAGAGACAAAAATAGGCTGTCCTGGCTGCTGATTGAGCCACATGCTGGCAGGTCAAAATTACAATGGCCACATTCCAGGCAGCTCATTCTGGGGCTTCAACTGACTGTCTCCAAGAAGGAGAACCCTAAAAACAAAAACAAACAAACAAACAGATAGACAAAAACAGAGAGGATAGAGAGGCCCATACTAGAGAAAGACCAATGTGCTCACTGTAAAGAAAAAGAAAAGGGTCCTGGTGGACAGAATGCTCCCAAGCTTAAGAAAGCACTGACCCTCTCTGTTACAAGGGAAATGGACAACAAAACAGACTGAAGAGGCCAGGCCTATAATCTGTCAGGCCTCCAGAAGTCTTTGGTCACAGCATCGTTTAGAGTCCACTCTGTTAAGTTCTTGGTAGACACCCCAACGGGGCTTGTTCCAAACAAACAAGCAAATGTCAGTTCAGGAGGCTCCCAGCACACTTAAGGATTATTCAGACCTCACACCTGAAAAGATAGTCAGCTTAGCTACAAGCAGGTGACTTCTTCATAGTGATCCCAGACTGTCCTTTCCCCATTCCGGGCAGAGATCTTCAAAAACTAGGTACCACTGTAGTGGTTTGTATAGGAATGACCCCCATTGTAGGGAATCATGGAGTTGGCCTGGTCTAGCTGCCTTGAGAGGCACACATCATAGGTTTTTCAGGTGAGAGTCTGTGGCTCCTGAGACTCTGTATGCCTTTCAGTTCCTGAGAAATTGAGGCACTCCCTTGGGCAGTGAAGCATTCAGACCACCTGGTTATCTCCATGTTCCCTAGAAATCAGTGAAGCATATAGAGGCTTGGTTGAACAATTAGTCTTAGACATTAATCTTATGTACCTTGTAGAGCTTGCAAGCATCATTGTATCCTAGTAACTACAATTGTATTTTTCATGGCAACTGCCATTGTATTCTCTTTCTGATAAGGGGATAAAAGGCCTGACTGCTTGCAATAAGCTTGTCTCAGCCTTGGTCTTGTGTGTGTGTGTGTGTGTGTGTGTGTGTGTGTGTGTGTGTGTGTGTTTCTTTTTTGAGACAAGGTTTCTTTGGTAAGAGCCCTGGCTGTCCTGGAACTCAATCTGTAGATCAGGCTGGCCTTGAACTCATAGAGATCTGCCTGCTTCTGTCTTCCAGGTGCTGGGATTAAAGGTGTCAGCCTCAAGTCTTTTTTTTTTTTCTCTCCAGAGCTGAGGACCGAACCCAGGGCCTTGTGCTTGCTAGGCAAGTGCTCTACCACTGAGCTAAATCCCCAATCCACCTCAAGTCTTTTTGAGACCCCTGTGCCACAGCCTGGTTGACACTCCCTCTGACCATAATCAGGCAACCCTGGATTGATGAATAAGTGCTTGTGCTTGCTTAAGTAAGCTCATCTGTTTGAAGGCTTGGTTATTAGGGAGTGGCACTACTTAATAGGGATTAGGAGGTGAGGTGTGGCCATGTTGGAGTAGGTGTGGTCTTGTTAGAGGAAGTGTGTCAGTGCAAATAGGCTTTGGAGTTTCAAATGCTCAAGCCAGGTCTGATGTCTCTGTGTTCCTGCTGCATGCTGATCCAGATGTAGAACTCTCAGCTACCTCTCCAGCACCATATCTGACTGTGTGTCCCTATGCTTCCCACCGTGATGACAATAGACTAAACCCCCACTTAAATGCTTTCCTTTGTAAGAGTTGCCATGGTCATGGTGTCTCTTCACAGCAATAGAACATTGACTAGTAAAACCACCATCAGCTTTACACCCCCAGAAGAGTGAAATTTCCTTTGCATCCACTTACCAACTCAGTCTAACCACTCTCTATCTGAAGAATGCCTCCTAGCCCTTCCAGAATCCACAGAGGAAGCAACTGCTGATTCTTGGACCTGCTCTGAGACCTGTAGTCATCGTTTCCTAAGGTATGGGCAGAGGCAAACCTTCCAGGCTTGATGGCATACCATCCACAAGTCATGGTAAGTCTCTTGGCTACAGCTACACCAACATCCCATGAGCCAAAAGGCTAGAATAGGGATTGCCACAATTCATACATGTCAAGAGACTGTTGGAAGCAAGCATCTTCACCCCATGCCAGTCTGTCTGTAATGTACCTTTCCTGCCAGTCCACTAGCCAGGAACTTCAGATTATCCGTTAGTCCAGGATCTCCAGGAGGCTAACAAATAAACAGAGACCATTCCTACTATTGTTCCAAACCTTTACACTCTGCTTAGCCTCTTCCACCACAGCATCAGGTTTGTTCAGTTTTGGACTTGAAGGAGATTTTCTTTCCTACTCGACCTCACTGGGTTTGGTATGCCTGCCTATATTTGTCTTTGAGTGGACTGATTCAATGTTTGGTGAGACAAGCCAATTAACCTGGACATGATACCTAAGGATTAAAAATTTCCCTGCCACTCTTCTGGAAAGCCCTGGAGAAGGACTTGACAGATCTCAGGGTATCCCACCTTGATTCAACTCTGCTCCAGCATATAGATGATCTTTTATTGGCAGTAACCAACTCAGTCACCTGTTTAAAAGACACCAAAGACTTGTTCTACTTGCTTCAGATGTTGGGGTATCAGGTCTCTACAAAAAAAAGGCCCAACTCTGTCAGATAGAAGTTTCCTACCTATGGTACAGGCTCACACAGGGGAGGAGGACTCTCAGTGCCACCCAGAAGGAAGCCATCATCTGGGTCTCCATGTCCCAGACCAGAAACAGGTATATGAATTTGTGGAGGAGGTGATCCTGCAGGCTCTGGATTTCAGAATTTGCCAAAATAGCTCAGCCTTTCTAGTAAGCAACAGTGGGAAATAGCCCTTAAGTTGGACAGAGATACAGTAATGGGTTTTCTAAGACTTGAAGTGGGCCCTAACCAGAGCCCCTGCCTTGGCTTCAGCTCATGTCACTAAGGTATCTCATCTTTTTGTCCATGACACTTGAGGAATTTCAAGGAGTATTTTATCTTAGACACTGAGAACCTGGTGGAGACCTGTGACATATCTATTCAAGTGCTTGTATAGATCTGGTGGCCTTGGGAGGCCTTCCTGCCATGGGGCCATAGCCAGAATCTCCACGATGATAGAAAGAGGCTTACAAGCTCAACTTAGATCAAGATTTGACCCTGCTGAACACCTGTGCTATTGAGACTCTCCTGCAGGAGGCAAATGGCCGATGAATGTCAAATGCCTGCACCACTCTGTATCAGAGCCTCCTGCTGGGCCAGGTCTGGCTCACTTCTCTGATGCCTGATGACAGCCCCGGAGCCCCTCTCCATGATGGTGAAAATCTGCAGGACATCTCCCAGACTAGCTGCCAGGATCTCAGAGATGCTTCCTTGCCCAAATCAGATATCAACCTGTTCGTCGATGGAAATAGCCTGGCCACTGATGGGGTGATGATCTAATGGGATGTCAAAAGGCAGAACGGATTGCGCTTGCCCCAGCTTGGTGGGGGGTGGGGAGAACAAACAAGTGAACCTCTATACAGACAGCGGGCATGTTTTTGTCACCCTGCATGCTCAGGTCATGATTTACAAGGAAAGAGGACTTTTGACTGCTGAGGGAAATACCATTAAAAATAAAGAAAAGCTGCTAGCTCTGCTCAAAGCCATCTGGCTTTCCAAATAGGTGGTTATCGTACACTGCAAGAGCCAATCAAATGACTAACCCCTTGAGGCCAAAGGAAACTGGATGGTAGGCTGTGGAGCTGCTTTACTATCTTATCTCTAACATTTCCTGACCCCAAACTTCCTCCATAACCAAAGTGCATCCTGGCAGGAAAAGAAATGGCTCACTCCCAAGGTGTGTGATGGAGCATGAACAGGACAGTGGATCTCGCTGAAGTCTAGGATGATTCTCCTGGAGAACCTTGGACGTCTTCTGGTGAATCAGTCAGGAGTTGTTAAGGAGACTTTTCAAAAAGCCAGAGATGATTTAGATGCAAGACAGAAGAAGCATGAGTCAAATAACTCCTACAACAGTGCTATGCATTGTTGACTGGAACTGCTTACTGACCTCACCCTCCTCCTCACAAGGCTTGTAGTGAGACCTTGTGAAATCAACAGTGTCTTAAAATTTGTAAAACAAAAGAACTCAACATTTACCCCTTAACAAGAAGCAAAGATCTGAAAGTTACAAAAGAAGTGGGAAATGAAATGGCCTAGGAGAGGCCAGGTTACCCTCACCCCATTCCTCCTCTCCCCTTTGGAGCCACAACTTGCTTGTGAACAAATGGTTTCTCCCTTCTGAGAAACGGTACTTATAAGATATTTTATAGATCAAAGGATTCCTCCTTCCTTGCTGATAAAGGATTACTTGAAACAAACAAACAAACAAACAAATAAAACCAAACCCTTGAGCTTATACTTGATATGACTTGAATTTAGTCTTTTTGTCTTTAAATACCCTACCTTGTCCTACTTATTGTGGCAGGGGTGGGGTGGGGTGGGATGAGAGTTCCCTGTGGCAGGAACTGCTTGAATGAAGGACTATCTTTATACCTAACTGGACTAATGAGTGTGGTGGTCTGGAACCTTCTTGCATGATTTATAACATTATAATGCTAAATATAGCATCATCATGCCCCATGTTACTCCACAAGTCTTCATTGTGACACAGTTCTCACAATTTTCCACTGTGAAATCATAGTTCTCTACTGTGACGTCACAATAATTCACTTTGACATAACAGTAAGATCATAATGAAGCATTGTGTCATCCTGATGCTTCATTGTGAAATAAGTGTCTTTTTGTGACATTATAATGCCCCATTGAGATATCATGAGTCTCCATTCTACCACCACAAAGCTGAATTGTGACAACATAGTGCTCAATTGTGCCTTCAAAATGCACTATTCTGACCAGTGTACATTTTTGCATCAAGATGCTCTTGTGTGATGTCACAATTTACCATTGTGACATCATAATACCCTACTAGAACACCATAATTCTTCATTATGGTATGATTCTCATAATTTCCATTTTCACATTATAGTGCTCCATTGTGACTTTACAATCCTCCATTGTGACACAATTAAGACACCACAATTCTTCATTATGACAATGTAGTAGTGGCATTGTGGTGATCACTGTTTGATCACTTTTTAATCACAATTTTAACAACACAATGCCCATTGTGACAACATAATGTCTTATAGTGACATAACAATGTCCCATCATCATATCATAATTTTTCATTGTAACTTTACATTTCCCAATTTGACAACACAATGCCACATTGTGATATCACAATGCCCTGTTATGACACTGTGGTGATATTTTGTGTATGCTCTAACAAATACAGCTTGCCTGAAGACCAGAGAGCAAAGCCAGCTACTAGTTAGCCATAGAGGCCAGGCAGTGGTGGCATACACCTTTACTCCCAGCACTAGGGAGGTGGAGACAGGAAGTGATATGACTAGGTGGAGAAAAGGAATATAAAGCGGGAGGAGACAAGAGCTCAGTCTTTTCAGCTGAGAAGTTGGTGAGGTGAGAGGTGATTGTTTCTTTGTTTCTCTGATTGTTCAGCATTTACCCTGCTATCTAGCTCTGGGTTTTTATTAAGACCAATTAGGATTTGTGCTACATGACACAATTATCTAAATATTGTGACACCCTATTGTTTCATTTGGCATCACAATGCTCAGTTTTGTGTTTTCAGCTCTCCACTGTAACAACATAAAGTTCATTGTGATGTCACAATGTCTGTTTTGAGATCAGAATTTAACATTGTAACAACATAGTGTCTTGTGACATCATGGTGCCCATTATTAAATAATTCTCCATTTTAACATCAAAAATCCTATTAGGATGTGACAATAATATACTTTGACATCACAATTCTCCATTATGACAACATAATATTTTATTGTCACATTAAGAAGTCTTTCACTGGGCGGTGGTGGCGTACGCTTTTAATCCCAGCACTCGGGAGGCAGAGCCAGGTGGATCTCTGTGAGTTTGAGGCCAGCCTGGTCTACAGAGTGAGATCCAGGACAGACACCAAAACTACATAGAGAAACACTGTCTTGAAAAACAAAACATAAACAAACAAACAAACAAACAAACAAACAAGTCTCTCTGTGACAATTCAATTCCCTGTGAAACATTACAATTTTCTATTGTGACAACAGAAGATTCCACTATGATAATACAGTACCCTGTTACAGCATCTTATATCTCCATTTCTAAAATGGAGACCTTTTTGAGACAAGGTCTTGGTAGTTGGACTGGTTTTGGGCAGCCAGCTCCAAAATAACAGCATGGAGACATTACTAATTAGAAAGCTTGGCCCTACCCTAATTGTCATCAGAGAGCCTTTATCCAGTAAATGATGGAAGCAGATTCAGAGATCCATAGCCAAGCACTGAGTGGAGCTCTGGGAGTCCTGCTGAAGAAAGCGAGATGGGATTGTATGAGCCAGGGGGGTCAAGGTCATGATGGGGAACCCACAGAGACAGCTGACCTGAGCTTGTGAGAGCTCATGGACTCTAGACCAACACATAGGGAGCCTATATGGGACCAACCTAGGCCCTCTGCATGTGTCTGACAGATGTGTAGCTTGATCTGTTTGTAAGGTTTGTAAGGCTCCTAGCAGTGAGATCAGGACCTGTCCCTGGTGCTTAGCTGGTTTTTAGGAACTTGTTCTCCATGATAGATTACCTCTTGCCTCAACTTGATGTGCTATGCTTTGTTCAAGTCCGTGGGAGGCCTGCCCCTTTCTGAATGGAGATAGAGGAGGAGTGGATGGGGAGTGGGATAGATGGGAGGCGGAGGAGGGGATGGGAGAAGAGGGAGGGGAAACTGTGGTCGGAAAATAAATGAAAAAATGTTAATTAAATAAAAAAAGAATATAAGAAAAAAGAAAGCTTGGCCTTAGCTTAGGATTTTCCCACTAGCTCTTACAATTTAAATTGACCCATATTTTTATTAGTCTACATTCTACCACATGGCTTTTACCTCTCTCCCATTCTGTGTGTCCCACTCATTCCGAATCTCTTCTTCCTCTCTCTGCCAAGAAGTGCCACCTAGATCTCTTGCCTAGCTGTTGGCCATTCAGCTTTTTATTACACCAATCACAGCAACACATTTTCACACAGTGTACAAATATTCTGTATCAGGTCTCTTTACATAGCCTTGCTTGTCTTGGACTTGCTATGTAGACCAACATGGTCTTGGACTCATACAAATCTGCTTGCCTCCACCTCCTGAGTGCTGTAATTCAAGACTCATATGCCTAGTCATAAGTGACACCTTTGACATCACAATTATCCATTTTGACTACATCATGCTCCATTGTTACAACACAATATCTCCTTGTAACATCACAGGGAGCCATTATGACATCACAACTTTTCATTTTGACCATACAGTGCCCCATTATGCCACTATAATTCTCTATTGTGTCATAATAATGTTCCACTGTAACATCATAATGCTTCATTGAGACATCACAATGCTCCAGAGTGACATGACAATTCCATATTACGAAGTCATAGTTCACTATTGTTATAACATAAAAGTTTTTAGGCAGCCTGGATGTTAGTTTCTTCTCATAAGTAGACAACCAACTTTATTCTTCATTTGTATTAACAGCCTCCAGGAGGTGTGCAGTCCTGAAGCCAGGGACCATATTATCTGACACTCGCACCATCAGCTTAAAAGGAAAGAAGAAGGCACATATTCTCAAGTCCAGGAGGATGTTCCTATATGTCAACACGTGCAAATACCTGACAAGTAGACATTTTTGTTATATGCAAACAAGTTTCTCTTCTCTTAACCTGATTTGATTATTTTCAATACTATTCAAATATGTTCTGATCCTTGGTTTGCTGTAGAATAATCCTCTTTTACACTGTAAAGATTTGTCATTTGAATTGGTTTAATAAAATGCTGATTGACCAGTAGCCAGGCAGGAAGTATAGGCGGGGCAACCAAACTAAGAATGATGGGAAGGAGAAAGGTGGAGTCAGGAGTCACCAGCCAGATGCAGAGGGAGCAGGAGATGAACATGCCATGCTAACAAAGGTACTGCCACATGGTAGAGTGTAAATAAGGAATATGGGTTAACTTAAAATATAAGAAGTAGTTAGTAATAAGCCTGAGCTATTGACCTAGCAGCCTGAGCTATTTGCCTAGCATTTACAAGTAATATTAAGCCTCCAAGTCAATTATTTGGAAAGTGGCTGCCAGCTATTTGGAAACAGACAGGCAGGAGAGAAATGTCCGATTACAGTGGCCCTGTTTGGGGATGCTTTGGAGGTATGAACGTGCTGAAGAAATTATGTCACTGGAGGCTGGTGTTGAAAGCTTAAAGACTTGGTGCCATTTCGAGTTTCTTCTCTGTGCTTCCTGTTTATGAGTTGTGACATGTGAGTTCTCAGCTGCTGCTCAGCCAATACAATTGGTGCTTACAGTCATGCTTCCTGGCCATGATAGACTCTTATCCTCTGGAACTGTACACCAAATAAACTCTTCCTTTTATAAGTTGCCTTGGTGACGATGTCTTATCAGAGCAATAGCTAACAAAGACACACTGGATGAAGAACAGCACCATGTCTTGAGATTTTGGTCAGAAATAGATATGAGAAGTGAGAAAAATAACACTTGAAGGGAGGTAAGGGACTCATTGCTCTGCTGCTGGCTTCCAGTCTGGTGCCTGGACTTTAGGATAAACTCTCCAGTGGCTCTAAGACTGGTTCATCAAAGCTGAGAAAAGAGGTAGAACTTCTCCACACCCCAGAGATGAATCTAGCATTTCAATGGTTGCTCATTTTGATGCCATATAGATGTCCATTCCCTATATGAGGATAATTTTAAATATGGATTGATGCTATTAGTGATGAGTACAATAAAATCTGCATCTGAGTATGTACTCATGCTAGCTTTCCTTAGATTTTTGTAATCAAGAAGGCAGTGACTCCCTGGAACATCAGGAGTGTTCACTGGGGAGACTGGACGTACACCGGCATCTAAACATCAAACATAAACCTATAGTCTTGTCTGCAATGCATAGGTGTTAGTCTACTATACAATGGAGACTTTTACTCTATCTCCCCGCGACACTCTTTAGGGCCTCTGGATTCTGCCATGCTGCCCCCCAGATATTTACATCTTAGAGAAATCACTTGGCCTCTCTAGTTTACATTCATGGTTTTAAACAATTGTCCTTCATCTTTCAGAGACTTCCCATAAAAAAAGAAAATATGTTACTGTGCTTTGGTGGTGTTTCAGGAATTTCTGAGAAACTGAGTCATTGAGCCGTTTTTTTTTTTCAACCAGGGAGAGGGAAGTTTGTTACGTTGGCTGGCCACACCTCGATCACTCTGTAATTGCGTGGGCCTCCTGCTTTGGGTTCAACAGCTTTTTAAGACTGGGAAAGTGCTATCTGGGAAGTGAGCAAACAGGAAGTGCAAGCACAAAAGCAGCTGTGGTTGGGCAAGGTTAAAATTCCATAACTCCACCCACTCAGTGCCTGAGTGCCTGGAGATACTGCAAGGGGCTGGGCAGTTTGGCACTGGGGAATTTCTTTGTTTCAACACATGGCAGTTTGGGGATTTCCCACCACATTCCCTCCATTAGGAATATATGTAAAACCATTTTTGTATAACCTGGAAATTCTGTTGAAGACAAGTCATGTCATTTTGAACCAAGAATTTGTTTTGACAAAATGATACTAAACGTGTTTTGACTTAAAGAATATCTAAAATTATTGTTGTAAAAGGAGACAAGTATTTACAAACAGCATGAACATAACATGTATTAACTGTGAACAAAACAAAAAAAATGTGCAAAATAATTACTCCAAAGCCAAACATGTGGAGCCTGATAAGCCATGAGCCTACACACCCAAAGAGTTAAGCACTGAAATCGGACAGGGCCGCGGGACTGCAGGACATCTCAAGCCTTTGCGCTGACTTCAGCAGCAGCAGCAGCAGGGCTTGGAGACTGGCTACTGTGTGACTGGCTCTGGCCATTGCTGAGTGTCCAACATCATTGCTGAGTCATCTGTCAGTGCTCATCACTGGCTGACTCTGAAGGACCTTCTGGAATTTCCCACAGTACCACCCACCCGGCCTGCAATAGCTGAGGGACCTCACAGTGGATGTGGGTTGAATCTCTCCCAAAATGTCCTCCTGGGAGAGGATTCCCCAGCAGATGCTGGCACTGCTTTTTTCTCTTCCTGCCCTTCTTTTCCATTTGGTGAGATGGCTGTTTACATGGATTACTGTAATCCTTATAACAGCATGGTATTTTAAGGAATTTGAATAAATCAAGCATATTCAAGAAGAACATCTCATGTGGGCATCCTATTTGCCAACTCCCCACAGCTCACAAGCTGTGCTCTTCATGCCTTCTCTTCTTGGTCACAACCCCTTATGATCCTTCTGAAGAAATCCTCCAATACTGGTGGAGGACCTGGAGTCTAACTGCTTCTATCCTGTTTTGATGAAGGGAGTTAGAAGATTTATAAGACTTGAACCAAACAGTAGAGTCAGGAAAATCATATCCACAGGCCTCACTAGGGGGAGTTAGCCATAGACTCCAGGAGGCCCAGGTCTTACCCCAGTAAGATCCTTTGGTCTTGTCTCAGGCCTTGATTTGTTCTAACAATTGTCTATCATTTTCTCTTACTATCTATGATTGGTTTGCATAGAAACAACATTCTTTTCCTAGGAAGCCACATTTGCCACCCTTCCAGCTTTGATTAGGGCTAGTCTTCTACCATGGCTGTCAGGGATCTATTTGGTGCTGTAGGTTGACTATACTCTGCTGGACTAGGCTGAGGTCCTCCTTTACTTTGCTTGGAAAGCTATGCTGGACTTGTTGGATGATAAGCATGCGTGACCCTGTGGCAATAGCACCAGTGAGGGCCATCCCCAATAATATTAGGAATAAGATAGAATGTTTTTCCTTGTCCCAAATATTGGTCTACCTCTGGTTCAAGGAGAATATGTAGGTAGCAAGTCAGGAGTACCATCCTGTTCCCCGGCCCCCATCACTTGCATGCTCACCAGGCATATACTCAACTAGTACAAGTGAAGTACATGCCATTCAGGGCCTTGGTTCTAGTTGACAGCAGGTTATCTGTTCCAAGACAAAGTCCATTATTTGGCCACCAATATATATTTTAACCCTAGGCTCTTGTGAGCCAATCCCAATTGAGCCAGGTCACTCTCATTCTGAGTCTGTCTCCCAGGGGACAGCAGCCCCCAATGGGAACTTTTGTTTCACTGGGGTTACTGTAGGGCCTTATTTCTTTCCTCTTGGTATTTGTCTCTGCTGGCCCCAGTGTGTATTCTTCCTGGGGTACTCATTCTTCCAGTGTCCCTTTTTTCTTACATAGGCACATTGCTCCCCGTCTAATGGACTCTCAGACCCTCCCTTCTTTTGGGTTTCTGGGTGCCGGAATTTTCCCAGGCCCGCAATGCAAAAGCCAAACTTTCTGCTTTTCTCTCTAAGTAGTTTTCTTTGTCTTTGCAGCGTCATGGTTAACAACCACTTTGATGATGAGTCTGTGGGCTGACTCACCCCACAACCCTCTAGCTTTTGGAATTATTGGCAGACTGTGCTGTTAGACAAAGCAGTGTTGACCATTGACTCACCAGCCCCTGGCTTGAAAGGGGTGTACCTCGTGTAAGCATCACAGAGAGGTACATAGAATTGGGACTCTTCAGGGCACTAGGAGAGTTCTCCAGTTTTGGCCAGGTTTGTTACTCAGGAGCTCCATTCTGAACTGCCTTGAGGACAAGTTGGCTCATTCTGAGAAGGGCCTGAAGGACCCTGGGTATGTTGAGATCCCAGTTGAATGCTTCTCAGGATGGATGGTGCCAGCAAATCACTTCCGGTTATTAGCGTGGTTGTGCAGGGCTGCTTTGAGCGATCAGCCAGGCATCTGAGGGTAAACGGGCCGAGGTTAAAAAAGCAGTTAGGAGCTGTTAGCAGTCATCCCAAAAGGCTGGTGGCCATGCATAATGGTGGTCAGAAAGTTACCCTTGGCTGTTCCAAGGCACCTCTGATTACAGGAGGTGAGAACCCATTCACGTTAAATGATCTCAGCTGTACCACAGGCCCACTCAGACTCGGTAGCCTTAGATCCGTGGAGACATCATCTTCATCCTCACATTCACGCTCATTCATCCAGCATTTGAACAGTTAACCCCTAATTATTCACTTTGAATCCTGTTCTAGCTAGAAATCCAGAGCCCGAGTTACCTTGGCCAAGAAGGAAGGATGGCTTCCTGAGTGCCGGCCTTACCCAACTGAAGGGGTGTGGGGCGGGGCAGGAGTGTGTTGGTGCAGTTTCCCTGGAGCTTCTGGAATGTTGCTGAAATTTTTGGGAAACTGAGTCACAAAGCCATTTGGAAGTTGGGGAGAGGAAAGTTTATTAAAGCAGTGGGCTTCACCCAGATCTCTCTGTAATGGCATTGGTGTTTGGCAGCCTTTTAGGAGAGCAGACTCCCCCCACCCCCCAAAAAAAGAACAACTACAAAAGCAGGTACATGGCAGTAAATGACGTGGCTGGGCTGGGTTACCTATCCCCTATTCTGGTACTCTATCCCCTCACAGCCAGTTACCATGAGTAGAGAGGGGCAGTTCAGTAGAACTGTGTCAACATAAGGCAATTTGGGGATTTTCTACCAATGGTTAATAATCTTTAAATAATTTGACCATGTGCGTTGTCAGAGAGTTGCTCTGATTCAGCTTTCCTCTCACACAACGTTTATCAGGTTTATAAAGAGAAATTTCATTTCCCACTCTCAGCTCTGCAACCAGGCTTCTCATAGGCAACGGGGTGGTTTTCCTTTCTCTACAGCTTGACCTAGACAGTGATGAGAGGGAAGGTGAGGGGCACTGGAAACTGGCAAGTTCAAAACAGTGTTTGCAGGAGGGAAGAGCGCACTCAGAATTTTCAGGAGTTCTATACAAGATTTTTGTTTTGCTTTTCCACGCCTTTCAGCCCTTACTCTGCCAAGAATTCTTAAAGGTCCTGTACTGTGAACGTGGATTATATTTCTTCAGGAGTAGAGGGAAATCTCCTTTTCTTCCAAGTTGGCTTTATCAGCGGTCTAAGCTGGTGAACCCCCACTTTGCCTTTCCATGGTGGAAATGCGGTACTGTGTTCGGGATAAAAACTAGAGTTAGACTCAACTTTCAGGCTCCCAGAATGTCTACGGAATGAATGGACAATTTAAGCTGTGGGCAGGCATCAGGATAGCTAGGAGTTGATGCACACTTGAAAACAGGACTGAGAATGCCATGGAACTTGCCTTCAGAATGCCTACCAAGGAGGTAAATATGCCAAGATCTTAGGATTTCTCCAGAAAACCATGATGCATGAAGATGTTCCAAGCCTTAAAACTAATATAAAATTTTATATTAGTTTTTAACATACCGTTAAATAAATGTACTTTCAGATTTTCTCTTTTTTCTTCACACTTTTTTTTGGGTGAGTTTTAAAATGATGCATATACTATAAAATCCAAAATGGTCAGATGTTTTGGCATATTCTGTATTTGCCTGCATTCCTGGCACTAAGGAGGCTGGGAAAGGAGAATGGAGAATTCAAGGCTAGCCAGGGGTGCCTAGTGACATCTTGTTCCAAAAGAAAAAAATTATGAAAAGAGTGGTTATATATTGTCCTCAGATATGTCTTGAGTACTCCTTTTAGTCTAATACTGAAAATGCACATTTTGTCAAAAAAAATCATGGTTTGCTAGTTTCTGATAGTTTAAAAGCTTTCTTAATTGTATTAAAAATGACTTCACATGATTGTTGCCAGGACTAAAAAAAAAGAAAAAAGAAAAAAGAAAGAATAGAAGAGAGGAAAATGCAAGTCCAAGGCAATGCTATATAATTTCCCCCAGATATCACCACTCTTGTGATACTACAGGGTCAGGGAGGTTCTATTTCTTCCCTTGTTCCAGTGGCTTTGTTTCAGTCAACCACACTGAGCACAATGGATGATTCAAGATTTTTTTGTGTGTGTTTAAATTATTCTGATAACTATTTTAGAACAGGAAAAACCCACTCATCAGATCAGTAATCTTAAGAAAAATAATATAAAATATGACTGAAAAAAATAATAGGCACTTTAGTTAAGAAAGATTTTTAACAGTCCAAATGTGATGATCTCTGCTGTGGGATGTTCTGTATGCTGTGAATGTGTTGCTCTGATTGGTTGATAAATAAAAAGCTGATTGGCCAGTGGCCAGGCAGGAAGTATAGGTGGGATAAGCAGAGAGGAGAATTCTGGGAATAGGAAGGCTGAGTCAGAACACTGCCAGCTGCCACCGCGAGGAGAAGCAAAATGTAAAGATACCCATAAGCCATGAGCCATGTGACAAAGTATAGATTTATAGAAATGGGTTAATTTAAGATGTAAGATCTCACTAGCAAGAAGCCTGAGCCAACAGGTCATGCAGTTTGTAATTAACATCAGCCTCTCTGTATTTATTTGGATCTGAGCAGCTGCTGGACGAGGGAGCTGGGTGGGCATAAGAAAACTTTCAGCTACAGATCTCATTTTCTTTTTGTGCTGAGAAATGTTCTGGGCTTAGAGCAGATGTGCAGTGAATACTTCTATATGGATTCAGAAGTGCAGCTACAGTTTAGAATCTCCTTCCAAACAGCCTACATAGTGGTAAGGAAATGTAAAAGGTTTATTGGAATATGGGCAATAATTGGGGGGAAAGGATTTCTAATCATTGTTTTCCTTCAGGACAAAAATTAGAGTATTTCCTAGGGAGTCTCCAAGAATCTTTGAGTAAAAAGCAGAAGAAAACTTGACATTGTTCTCTTCAGCTGGGCCAGATATTGTTGTGTGAAGACACACTATTATGCTTGTGGGTTAGAATAAACACTTGGTAAATATTTCTTAAACGCATGAATGAATATTGCACAAGATCCTTGTTTTTATGGATTTTTAAAGTCTCACACCAAGCATTCATACCCCAAAGCTTCAGGTTACAAACCTGAGTTCCCTGAGTCTCTCAGTAGATCTCTCTACTGCTTAACCATGAGTGGATATGGAGCTCCCTTCCAGCCAGGACAGAACCACCCTGCTAATCTTTGTCAGCACTCTGGGAGACAAAATACCAGTAGTCACAGAGAGTTTTCCACAGGAGACCCTTGAAGAACATGTTTCTTTCCTACTTCTGTATTTTGAGAACTTTTCTACTTCTGTATTTCAAAAGCTGGAAAAGATCGGGGCAAGCAGAAAAGCTGCTCCATCCATGTGTCACCCATGGTCATGATTTCGGTGGCACTGCTCCTCTTTCAGCCTCTGGAAGGAAACCTACTCTTTGCGTAGTGATGAAGTGTACACTGCAGATGCATAATCTAACTAGCTCTTAATGTTTCCTGTGAATTAGAACTAATTTTCATGCCCTCTCCCTAAGTGCAATGGCTATTCTTGGTTGTCAATTTGACTAAATCTGAAGTTAACTAAAACCCCCAAATGGGGATACCTATGAGTAACATTTGCTTAATTTGCAGTGGGAAGACCCACTTCCAGTCTGATTCTTTGAAGTGGAAAGACATACCTTTAAACCAGATCTCTTGAGATAGGAAGATTCTGGGCCATGCTGTCTGCTGGAAGCCTGTATAAGGACATGGAAGGAAGTTTTTGCTCTTTGCTTGCTTGCTCTCATCTTCCTAGCAAGTCCATTCCTTCACTGGCATTAGAGCCTACTACATCTGGACTCTGGCCTGTAATGAAAACCAGCTAAAATAATAGTTTTCAACCTGTGGGTTGGGATTCCTTTAGGGGTCACATGACCCTTTCACAGAGGTTGCATATCAGATATCCTGCATACCAGATATTAATGATTCAGAACAGTAGCAAAATTACAGTTATGAAGTAGAAACAAAAATATACTTTTATGGTTGGGGGTCACAACAACATGAGGAACTGTATTAAAGGGTCACAGCATTAGAAAGGTTGAGGACCACTGAGCTGAGACATCCAGTCTCTCGGACTGAAGAACTACTGGATTCTTGGAACTTCTGTTCATAGGCAGACATTGTTGGGTTAGAAGGACCACAGCCTATAAATCATTCTAACAAATCCATCCCTTTTCTTTCTGGGTCTCTCTGTCTTTGTCTCTGTCTGTCTGTCTGTCTGTCTGTCTGTCTGTCTGTCTGTCTGTCTCTCTCTCTCTCTCTCTCTCTCTCTCTCTATATATATATATATATATATATATATATATCTCCACCAAACCACAGGACTCAGCCATGTCATATCCAAACTTTCAACTCAGTTCTGTTTACCACCACACTTCCTGCTGAACAGAAAGCATATTCTATGCACCAGCTCCATCCCCTCTGTCCACCTGACTTCACCTCACTGAAGAAAATTCCATCCTCTAGACCGAACTCATTCCCATATCTTCTTTTCTCCCCACCCTGCTTTATCCATAACTAATACAGAACTAACAAAGGAAGTCCACATGCCAATATACCAAATACCAACGATATGAAAGAACAAGCCAGTATCTTCTCTCTAAAACCCACCAGTCTTGTAGAAATGTTTACCCATAAGAATTACCTAGATGAACCCAGGACACAGAATTAAAAAAAAATCATAAACCTCCTCAAAGAATTCAAGGTGTTTAAAGAAGATACAAAGAAACAGCTCATTGAAGTCAAGGATAAAGAGCATACAGAGAATAAATGCCCAGATGATGCCCAAGAAAACACAAACAGAAGGCTGATGAGAATGATGAAGACAATCCAAGACTTGAGAACAGAATTCAACCAGGATATGGAATCACTGAAGAGGACTCAAGCTAAAAAGAAGAAGAAATTGAAAAACTCATGAGCCCAACTAGAAAACTCAAAGAAAAGCCTTAAAAGTAGAAGGAGTCAAAAAGAAGATAGAATATTAGGTCTTGAAGATTAAAATAGAGACCAAATAAGGTGGAAATATGAAAATTAAAAAATAGAAGGAACACACTTGAAATATGAGACACCAGGAAAATATTAATTCTTCGGATTGTAAGCACAGGTGAGGGAGAAGAATCACAAGTCAATCACATACACCAGATATTCGACAAGATTGTAGAAGAAAGCATCCCCAAATTAAGAAAAGACATACTCATACAGATTTAAGAACAATGAAGAACACCAAATAGATAAGACTAGAAAAGAAAATCTCCACAGCTTATCATAGTTAAAATACTAAATATACCTAATGAAGAAAGCATATTGAAAGCTGCAAGAGAAAAATGCAAGTCATGTATAAATCCATCAGAATAATAACTGATTTCTCAATGGAAAGTTTGAAAGCCAGAAGAGCCTAGAACAATGCATTCTAACTCCTAAAAGATTATGACAGCCAACCTAAAACATACTCATCATACCTATCTGCCATGCTTAAAGGAGAAAGAAAAACTTTCAACAACCTGAAGAATCTAAAAACTTATATTCAGCAAACCAAATCTAAGGAAAATACAGGAAGCATTATTTCAGGCTGAATAGAGGGAAAAGCCTAGCAGAGAGATGGTATAAAGAAATATGGAGCCATAATTGTTAAAATACAAAATACCACTGAAAACAGAAATAACAACACCAAAAATCAACAACATAATGACCACAATTATCATACATATCAATAACTTTAAATATTAATGGCCTAAGCCTCCCAATCAAAAGATTTAGATTGACTGAATGTATCAAGAAATAAAATCTATCTATCTGCTGCCAATAAGAAACACATCTTAGTTTTAAAGATAGGAGCCACCTTAGAGAAAAAGGATGGACAAAAGTACTTTAATCAAATGGAATCAGGAATCAATCAGGTGTCATTATCTTAACATCTGACAAAATATACTTCAAACTAAAACTAATCTGAAGAGATAAAGAAGAACACTTTAACCTAATGAAGGGAAGACTTAACCAAGAAGACATTACTATCATAAAAATATATTCACCAAATCCTGGGGCACCCAATTTCACAGACACACACAAATATACTGCTGGATTTAAAGGCACAGAGTAACATCAATCTATTAATAGAAGGTGATTTTAACACTCCAGTTTGTTTAATAGACATGCCATCTTGGACAAAAATAGAGAAAAACATCAGAATTAACAAACATCATACATCAAACGGACTTTAATAGATATCTACAGAATATTCTGCCCAAACCTCTTCAACTGGTTGATTTTTTTTTTTTAACTTGGCTGTGCAGAAGATCTTTATTTTCATGAAGTCCCACTTGTCAGTCATTTGCCTTTCTTGTTGGGCAAATGAAGTCCTATTCAGAAAATCCTTTCCTACACCTACATTATGTAGGGTACCACCTATGTTTTCTTTTGGCATTTTCAGAGTTTCAAGTTTAGGTCTTTGACTCATTTGGAGTTAGTTTTGAGTGCAAGGTGATAAAACAGATCTAATTCCATTCTTTTGCATGGACATCCAGCTTTCACAGAAACATTTGTTGAAGATACTTTCTTTTGTTCCAGTGTGTAGCTAGAGTTTTCCGCCTTGCCCATAGTCAGGACAAATCTTTGTCACCCGCCAGTCCCACAGCCGCTCAGACCCAACCAAGTAAACACAGAGACTTATATAGCTTACAAACTGTATGGCCGTGGCAGGCTTCTTGCTAACTGTGCTTATAGCTTAAATTAATCCATTTCCATAAATCTATACCTTGCCACGTGGCTGGTGGCTTACCGGCATCTTCACATGCTGCTGGTCATGGCGGCGGCTGCAGTGTCTCTCCGCCTCAGCCTTCCGCTTCCCAGAATTCTCCTCTCTCCTTGTCCCACCTACTTCCTGCCTGGCCACTGGCCAACCAGTGTTTTATTTATTGACCAATCAGAGCAATTTGACATACAGACCGTCCCACAGCACCAGTGTATGTTTTGGCAACTTTGTCAAATATTAAGCTGTTGGAGTCACATGTACTCATGTTTGTATCTTTAATTTTGTTCTATTAGTCTACATGTTTGTTTTTGTGCCAATACTGCCTCGGTTTTATTACTATGGTTATGTAATCTATCTTAAAAACTGGAATTATGATTGCTTCAGCACTGTCCTTTTTGCTCAGGATTATTTGGTTATCCAGGGTCTTTTGTGGTTCCATAAAAATTTTTAGGACAGTTTTTCCATTTCTGTAAAAAATAAGATGAAGATTTTCATTGGGGTCACATTGACTCTGTAAATAACTTTTGGCAGACAGGTCTTTTTTACAATGTTAATTCTACAAATCCATGAGCATGGAATGTCTTTCCATTTTCTAGTGTCTTTCTCTTTATTTTTCCTTAAGGTGTTTAAAGTTTTCATTGTATAGGACATTTGCTTCCATGGTTAGGCTTATTCCTACATATTTCCTTTTCTTTGAAGTTATTGTGAATGGGAGCATGACTATATGATCTCCTCTGTATGTTTTACTGTTGGTATATAGAAAAGCTATTGATTTTTGCAAGTTGATTCAGTGTGCTGCCATGTTGCTGAATTTGTTTATTGTTTCTAGAAAATTTCTGAGAATTTAGGGGATCTTCAATGTATAATCCATGTCATCTGCAAATGGGGATAGTTTGACTTCTCCTTTCCCTACGTGTATCCCTTTAATTTCCTTTTCTTGCCTTATTGCTTCAGCTAGTCCTTGGAGAACAGTGCTGAAAAGGAGTAGAGATAGTGGGCTGCTGTGGGATGGTCTGTATGTCAAATTGCTCTGATTGATCAATAAATAAAACACTGATTGGCCAGTGGCCAGGCAGGAAGTAGGTGGGACAAGGAGAGAGGAGAATTCTGGGAAGCGGAAGGCTGAGGCAGGGAGACACTGCCAACTGCTGCCATGACCAGCAGCATGTGAAGACACCGGTAAGCCACCAGCCACGTGGCAAGGCATAGATTTATGGAAATGGATTAATTTAAGCTATAAGCACAGTTAGCAAGAAGCCTGCCACGGCTATACAGTTTCTAAGCAATATAAGTCTCTGTGTTTACTTGGTTGGGTCTGAGCGGCTGTGGGACTGGGGGGTGACAAAGATTTGTCCTGACTGTGGGCAAGGCAGGAAAACTCTAGCTACAGTGGACATCCCTGTCTTGTACCTGACTTCAATAGAATTGCTTCAAGTTTTTATGTGTTTAGGATATTAGTTGTGGGTTTCTCTTTTAACTTTTATTATATTGAGAAATATTCCCTCTAACCAGGGCCTTGTGCTTGCTAGGCAAGCTCTCTACCACTGACCTAAATCCCCAACCCCCTGTAGTACTTTTATCATGAGTGCATATTGAGTTTTCTCAAAAGCATTCTCTGCATTTATTGAGATGATCATGTGATTTTTTTAAGTCCATTTATGTGGTTTATTATGTTTATATTCTTGTATATGTAGAATCATCTCTATATTTCAGGGGGATAAAGCTAGCTTGTTCATGGTGTATACTCTTTTTGATATCTGTATTTTGTTTGCAAGTGTTTTATTGAGTGCTTTTGAGTCCATGTTCATCAAGATTATTGGACTGTAATTTTCCTTTTTCTCTTGCGTCATTTCTTTATTTTAGTATTAGAGTAATATAAGCTTTGGAGAAGTAGTTTGGGATGCTTCTATTTCTTTTTCTTTCTTTCTTTTTTTTGAGAAGGACTGGCATTAGATCTTCTTTGAAATTCTGTTTGAATTCTTCTGTGAATTCATCTCTCTCTGGTTTGTTGTTGTTTTGTTTTGTTTTATCTAAAAATTTTATTACTCTTTCAGTCTTGTCATTTGTTATGAGTTTTTTTTAGGTTGTTGACTTTTTGTTCTAATTTTGGTGGTTTGGCTGAATCAAAAAAAAATCATAACATTTCTTTTAGATTTTCCTGCTTAATGGAGTGCCTGTTTCAAAAATATCTTCTTACAATATTCTGAATTTCTTGATGTCCCTTGTAATATTTACCTGTTCATTTCTGAGTCTGTTGAGTTGGGTCCCTGGTTCTTTCTTTTGGTTAGTTGGGCCAAAGATTTCTCAATTTTGTTTGACTTCTCAAAGAAATGGCTCTTATATTTATTAATTTTTTGTGTGATTTTTCTTCATTTCTGTTTTGTTGATTTCTGATTTCATTACTTCTTAATGTCAACTTGGTTTGTATTTGTTTTGTTATTTTATTTTTCCCAACTTTTTGAGTTACATCATTAAGTAACTTATTTGCACTGTTTCTGTTTTTTAAATGGAAACTTTGATCTATACATTTCTCTCACAGGACTGTTTTCAATGTATCCCAGAGGTTTTGTTTTGTTGTTTTCATTTTCATTTAACTCCAGAAAGTTCTTATTTCTTTCTTGATTTTTTTCTTTGACCCAGTCATCATCCTGTAATATGTCATTTAATCTCCATGAGTTTATATATTTAATAGAGATTTGCTTGTTGTTAGTTTTCAGTTTTATTGCATTATGGTCAGGTAGGATACAAGAAATATTTTCAATATTTTTGAATTTGTGATGATTTGTTTTGCATTTCAAGTTGTGGTCTATATCAGAAATACTATGTGCTGCTGAGTAGAATGTTCTTTGGTGTTTGAGTAGAATATTTTGTAGGTATCTGTTGAGGCAATTTGATGTAAAATATCAATTAATTCTCATGTTTCTCTGCTTGTTTTTTGTCCAGATGACACGTATTTTGCAGAAATTTGGGTATTGAAGTCACCTGCTGTTAATGGGTAACCTTGAGTTTGGTGCATATATGTTTAAGATAGTAATGTCTTCTTGGTTAACTGTTCCCTTGATCAGAATAAAGTGTCCCTCTTTATCTGACCTGATTAGTTTTAGTTCAAAATCTATTTTGTCAGATATTAGGATAGTAACACTTGATTGATTCTGGGTCCCATTTGAAGTACTTTTGCCCATCTTTTTACTCTAAGGTGGTTCCTATCTTTAAAACTAAGATGTGTTTCTTGTTGACAGCAAATAGATGGATTTTATTTTATTTTATTTTTATCTTGGTGTGATTGGACACCAGATAACCTGGGAATTGAACCCGGTTCCTCTGGAACATCAGTCAGTGCTCCTAACCACTGAGCCATCTCTCTCCTAATAGATGGATTTTATTTCTTGGTTTATTTGGTCAGTCCGTGTCTTTTGAGTAAAGAACTGAGGCCATTCATATTTTATTGTTGAAATGTGTGTGTTGGTTCTGGAGATCATGTTGTTGACTTCTGCTGTTTTTGTTCTCAGTGGTACTTTGTGTTTTAGTAATTATGGCTCATATTTCTTTCCATAGTCTCTCTGCTATCCTCATTTCTCTACTCAATCTGACACAATGCTTCTTGTATTTTTCTTAGATTTGGTTTATTGAACATAACTCCTCCTCCTCCTTTTTCTTCCTCTTCTTCTTTGTTTTTTTGAGACAGGATTTCTCTGGGTAGTTTTGGTGCCTGTCCTAGATCTTGCTCTGTAGACCAGGCTGGCCTTGAACTCACAGAGATCCACCTGGCTCTGCCTCCAGAGTGCTGGGATTAAAGGCGTGTGTCACCGCCACCTGGCCCTGGACATAACTTTTTTAAAGGTTGTTTATGTTGTAGAAAAATAATCTTTCTCCTTCAATCATATCAGTAGTTTTGCTGGATATATTATTTTAGGTTTGCTGCCATGGTCTTTTAGGACTTAAAATGTATTGCTGCAGGCTCTTCTGGCTTTGAAAGTTTCCATTGAAAAATCAATTGTTCTTTTTATGGATTTTCCTTTATTTGTGACTTGTAGTTTTTCTCTTGCAGCTTTCAATACACTTTCTTTGTTTTATATATTTAGACTTTTAACTGGAAGATTCCATGAAGATTTTCTTTTCTAGTTTTGTCTATTTGTGCTGTGTTCTTTTTGTATTTGTATGAGTGTGTCTTTCCTTAGTTTAGTGCAGTTTATCCTATGGTCTAATTGAATATCAGGTTTATGCCATTGTGGTGGTTTGAATAGGAATGGCCCGCAGAGACTCATGTGTTTTGTTGCTTGGCCCATAGGGAATGGCACTTTGTTGGAGTATGTGTGGCCTTGTTGAAGAAAGTGTGTCACTGTGGAGGTGGGATTTAAGTTCTTATGCTTCAAGATAGGCCTAGTGCAGTCTCCTGCTGCCTACATATCAAGATGTAGAACTCTCAGCTCCTTCTCCAGCATTATGTCTGCCTGCACACTGTCATGTCCCATTGTGATAATGATGGACTAAACCTCTGAAACTGTAAGCCAGCCCCCAATTAAATGTTTTCCTTTATAAGAGTTGCCATAGTCATGGGGTCGCTTCACAGCAATAGGAACTCTAACTAAGATAGCCATTGCCTTTGGATTCCTCTCCCTCACCTGTGCCTATAATTTCAAAGTTTGGGTTTTTCATGGTGTCCCACATTTCCTGTGTTTTTTTTCCATATTCTTTACTTATTTGGTCTAGATCTTCTGTTTTATCTTTGGGACTTGATATTCTGTCTTCTGAATGATTCATTCTGCTTGTAAAGCTTTCCTTTGAGTTTTTAGTTGGGCGAATGGGTTTTTCAATTTCTTCATTTCAGCTTGAGCCCTCTTCAATGACTCTGTATCCTGGATGAATTCTGTTCTCAATTGTTGTATTATCTCCATCACTTCCATCAGCCATAAGTTTGTGTTTCCATGGGCATCACTCAGGCATTTATTCCCTGTATGCTCTTTATACTTCATTTCACTGAGGTGTTTCTTGGTGTCTCTTTGAAATCATTGAGGAGGTTTATGATTTTTTAAAATTCTGTGTCCTGGGTTCATCTAAGTAATTGGCAAACATTTCTACAGAACTGGTGGGTTTTGAAGAGAAGATATTGGCTTAATCTTTCATATTATTTGTATTCCTGAGATGAGATTGGAGCATGTGGACTTCCTTTGTTAGTTTTGAGTTTGTTATGGAAGGAGCAGGTTGGGGGAGAAGAGACGATGTGGTAGTGAGTTACTAGGGATGGGAAATGGCTTGAGAAAAATGAGGTCAGATGGACAGAGGGGACTCAGCTGGTATACAGGATATGCATCCTATTCTAAGATGTGAGTAGGAGCTTAGATAGTCATCTTAGTTACTTTTCTATTGCTTTGAAGAGATATCATGACCAAGTTAACTCATAAAAGGGAGCATTTAACTAGGGGCTTGCCTACATTTTCAGAGGGTTTGTCCATTATCATCATGGTAGGGAGCATTGTTGGCCAACAGGCAGGCATGACACTGGAACAGTAGCTGAGAACTCACATCTGATTCACAAGTGGCAGGCATAGAGAAGGGGACACTGAGCTTGGTGTGTACTTTCCAGACCTCAAATTCTATCCCCAGTGACATATCTCCTCCAAAAAGACCATACCTATCACACCATACCTACCACACTTAGGCTATACCTTCTAATCCCTCTGAAATATTAACTGGTGACCAAGCATTCAAATGTGCCTATGGGGACATTCCCATTGAAACCACCACACTCCACTCCCTAGCCCCATAGGCTTGTAGCCATACTATAATGCAAAGTGCATTTAGACTAGCTTCAAAAGTCCCCATAATCTTTCATAGTCTCAATACTGTTTCAAAGTCCAAAGTCCATGTCTTTTCTGAGACTCAGAAAAACTTCCTTGTCTGGAGGTCTGTAGAAACCTCCAGGTCTCCATGGTTGGTACTGGGATTAAAGGCATATGTCACCATGCTTGGATCTGTTACCTAGTATGGCCTTGAACTCACGTGAGCACGCGCGCGCACACACACACACAAACACACACACACACACACACACACACACACACACACACACACACACACACACCCTGCCTGATAAGTGATCGGATTAAGGGCATATGCTGCCTGACTTCTTGTTTACTTAAAATGGCTGACCTCCCCCATCTCCAGTTAAGCTTTATTCAAGCATAAATAAAATATCACCACAGTAATATACTTTTCTCTCTTGGGCTGGTTCCACAGCCTGTCTGCAGCTTTCATTGGCAGGTATCCCATGGATCTGGCATCTCCACATCTTGGGGTCTCCACATGATCCAGGCTTCATGTCCATAGATTCACATAATAGCCTCTCTGGACCTCCATGTAGGAACTCCTCTATCACATGACTGGTCTCATTGGCTTTCCTTAAGAGTAGAGAAAGATTTCACAACTCCTTTCCTGTATTGTTATAGACTTTAAATCCAGAATCAGATGGCCAAAGCTGCCATTTTTTTTTCTTTTGGGGCTAGAACCTGCTCCCCCTACCATGACTTTGTAAACAGCTTTCTGTTATTTTTTAGGCCTAGGAAATCCCTCAGGCCTTTCCCTTTCACTGGTTGTAGGATTAGCTGGCTGAGGTCTTGCCACTCCCTTTATTCCATTCACCATCAGGCTTTTCATTAAATGTTTCATCAAGACTTGGCTCCAACATTACATTTCCTGGTTCTCCTCTTCTCCTCAAATTGTACGTTATATTTATCTTTGTCCTATTTGCTCCTTCTCAATGTAGATCTTTATAAAAGTCATTACTTATGACCATCCGACACAGTCAATACTAGGATGTCTTGAAATCTCCTTTTCCAAAGACATTAATCCAAAACTCTTCAGTTTAGCCTCAGGCAGATTCTTAGGACAAAGTCAGAAACCAGCTACATTCTTTGCCAAAATATCACAAGAATGATCTGTAGGCCATTTGCTAATAATATTTGTCTACCATGAAACTGCTTAAGCCGGGGCCTCCATTGTCCAAATTTCTCTCAGCACTGTTGTCTTCTAGGGTCCTAATAGGATGGTCCCTTAAGCTCTACTTAAAGCATTCAACTGCTTCTCTAGATCAAACTCTCAAAGTTTTCCATATTTTCCCAAGAATTGGTCTGAGCGGAAAGGCTGGATATGACATGGTAGAGAGCTGTGGTTTGGTGGGAAGAAGGTAAAGTAAGCTCTGGGCCAATCCTAGAGCTCCTTTGCAGCAGAGGCAAGGAAGGTGAGACTAGGCTGATGCACTGGTTATGGGACCCAGGCTGAATTTGATAGTTACAGGAAAGGTGTGGATAAGGAGGCTAGGTATTCACCAATATATATATATATATATATATACCCTGTTGAAAGATATGGAAACTCTGGGTATGGAGTGGGGTAATGGGGGTGGCACAAAGGATTCTCTGGGTAGATTCAGGTAGGTGGTTATTGAGGAAGACTAGAGATTGGCTGTGTTGTAGGTAGAAGTCTCATATTTTTCAATTTAGTGGAATATATATTTTAAAGGTATATCTTTATGGTTTTCTAAATTTCATCAGTGTCTGTTGTAATGACTCCCCTTTCAGCTCTAATTTTCTTAATTTGGGTCTTTATTTCAGTTTGGCTAAGGGCTTTTTAGTCTTGATTATCTATATTTGTCTCTCAATATGTCATTCAGTAGTAGCTGTATCTTCTATGCTGGTGCTTTTACCAATGTGAGAGCAACCAGATGAAGGTCACTAAATCCTGCTCACTCTTCCCCATGAACTACATCATCAGGGCACTGATTTTAACAGTGATAATCTTCAGAGATGTCTTTCCTGTAGGAGTTATGCTGACCACAAGTGCATATGTGGTGATTATCTTGTTCAGACATCAGAGGCAATGCAAGCATCTTCACAGCATCAGCCACCCGAGAGCATCCCCTGAGAAGAGGGCCACCCAGACCATCTTGCTGCTGGTGGTTTTCTTTGTGGTTAGGTGGACTTCATCCCATCCACTGCAGTCCTGTTATGGACATACAACCCAGTCATCCTGACTGTTCAGAAGTTTGTGATGAATGCCCATCCCACAATTACTCCTTTGGTACAAATCAGTTCTGATAATAGAATAATTAATATGCTGAAAGAATTTGTTTTCAGAACATTTTTCTTAGATAATATTGTCAAGATTTATGTATATTTCTACCAAATAAAAAATTAATTATATATAATAATTTATATGGTAAAAATAATCATATTATGCATATAGTATTTTGCCATCCACAATATACCAATTGACATATATTATTTCATATCTTGGTTCTTGTGAATAGTGCTGAAATGAACACTGGAATGCAATTATTTCTGTGGAATATCAACTTAATGTCCTGTATATAAATTCACGAAAGTTGAATCATAGTTTGAACTTTATAAATCTACGTTGAATCCTTGTGAGGAACCACAATAGTCTTTCACACAATGTCTGCACCAATCTACCCTTTTACCAAAAATGAACAAGTATTCATTTTTCTCCACGTCTATGGTGATATTTTATTTGTACTAAAATGTGATTTTATTTGTATGTTAATAAATAAAGTTGCCTGGGGGTCAGAGCTAATAGCAAGCCATAGTAGAGCCGGACGTTGGTGGCACACACCTTTAATCCCAGCTCTTGGGAGGCAGAGCTAGATGGATCTCTGTGTGTTCAAGGATACAGCCATCATGGAGACACATGCCTTTAATCTCAATACCAACCATGGAAGACCTGGAGGTCCATTGTGAAATAAGCCATATGCTAGTAATACCAATTAGAAAAATCTCTAGGAGAAAGGTTATTCCACTATGTAATTATTTAATATCACAGATTCAAGTATTTCTAAAATGGTTATTATGGTATACAGAAATATATGGTATCAGCTTTCCCAGATATTTCTATATTATATCCTAATGCTTGGTCATATAGTCTCTTTTAATAATATAGAACCCAGATTTTAAGTAATTTGAATATTAAAGTGTAATTAAATTTGAATATTAAAGCAATAATTTGTTCTGTTTCTCATTCATTTAATACAATAATAATGTTACTTCCCTTGTGAAAAACTCTAAGATACATCCCCAAACATGTAGATCTCATCATTTGTTTGATCCCAGAAGTGTCAATCCATACAATTATTATAGATTTATGATACTGTCTTTAATTAAAATAATTATATGGTATCTTTGTGGTCATTTGTGAATTCTGGAAAAGTAGACGATAAAAGACACTAATTAAATTATGCTGAATCATCCATATGGTATGCATCACAGAAATAATCCACCCTCCATCCAAACACAACCTCATCAATGTCTAATTTGTGTCAAAAACAGTGCTAGGCACTAGAAAAAGAAGAATGTACAAGAATCATGTTTTCAATATGATCTAAGTGCAGTTTCCAGCCAATCTGCTGGCTACAGCCTAGGAATCAGTAGACAATTGCCCATCTGGCCATTTCTCCTTCCAAGCAAAATACACAACCATGGCCACTGACTGAAGTTGTACTTACTATGAAGATTTCCCTTCACTTATATCTTCTAAGGTTGTTATTGAAGGGGCTGTAATGCTGCAGCTGTCCACTTCTGGGTGCTGTCTGCACAGTGTGCAGAACCATCACTAACCAGGCACTGATCTCTTTTTTAGTCTTCTCATCATAGGTCACACCCCGTAATGCCATCAGCGGGTGCTTGAGGACAGAAGATGGTGAAATAGGAGTAGAATCGTAGGCATTCTTCATTACTTGCTGCTCCCTCAGAACCTGCTGAGGCCTTATCACATATGTACCACTTCCATTTGATGATGGATGGCTATAGTGCACATCCAACTTTTGCAAAGCAGTCTGCACCACAACATGGACCTGTTGAAGAGTCGTATCTTATTCTAGCACTATACAAAACTAGCATCTTTCCACGTTGCTTTGCATATGGGCTGGAGTAAGGCATCCTAGTAAGGGATATGCTGTTTCCAGAATCTGTATAGGCCTACTAAGCATTTTGTTTCTCTCTTGGAACTGGGAGAGACCAGTACAGCAACTTACCTTCCACCTTAAAAGGAGTATTTCTACATGCCCCACATCACTGGACTCCTAGAAATTTCACTGAGGTAGAATGTCCTTGAATTTTGGTTGGAATTATTTCTTGTCTTCTAATGTGCATATGCTTTAATCAAGTTCAAAAAGGCTGATACTGTCTGCTTCCTTGGTCCAAGCAGCATAATGTTATCAACATTGCAGACCAACATGACACCTTGAGGAAGAGGCAGGAGATCAAGATCTCTTTGAACTTATTTGTAATAGAGAGATGGAGAATTAATATACCTTGAGGTAGAAATATAAAGATGAACTGCTGGCATTGCCAGATGAAAACAAATTGCTTTTGGTGGTCCTTATGAACAAGATTTTAGAAAAGCATTTGTGAGGTCTCCATTTGCCTACCAGGTATCAGGAGACACGTTTTTCTGCTCCAGTAAAGAAATGACATCTGGTATAGCCAGTGCAATGGAGTCTTCCTCACTCAGTTAAGTTCGTCAGAGTCAACAGTCATTCTCTATAAATGAATGCCCTGTCATGGGATTCCTCCTAAGTTTTCTACAGAGGCCAAATAATAGTCAAAGGGAGATGTGATGGGAACTATTATGTTGGTATCTTTCAAATTCTCTATGGTGGCATTGATTTTTGTAATTCCTCTGGGAATGAGAAGCTGGTTTTGGTTTGCTGTCTTCCTTGGTAAAAGCAATTCCAATGACTTCCATTTGATCTTTCCAACCACAGTAGTCCTCAAATAACAGGTGAGGGAACAAATGTGGGGATTCTGTTGTGAATTCCTGAAAAGAAGCTGTGTCTGGCTGTGAACAAAAGACTCCCTGAAGGAGTCTGTGTCTGCAGAGACTGATGGACCGACTGGAATCTCAGTACTGTGAAGAGACTGAAATTTTGTAGGATCAGAGACTAACTACTTTGCCTCGGGCTAGTTTATGGCCCCTGGAACACTATCTGAATTAACACCTCATGATAAATAAGTTAAAACCTCTTAGAAGCTATTGATTTAAACTAACAGCTCATGATTATAAATAAAAACCTATCAGAAACTATGAACTTAGCAGAACACCAGTTTCAACCAGTCCAAGAGCTAAGAATGTCTTCTGGAAACATCTAGGGCCTATAAAAAAGCTTTCCACATCTCCATGTACCCACATTTCTGGTGTGTCTACCAATGCATTTTAAACTTGTCCTGATTTATAATGTTCTTTGCTCTGTAAAACTATAAAAACTTTATGGAACTGCTTCCACATTGGAACACAGAGTTTTGGGGCAACCTGAATTTGTGTTTCTGGGCCATGGTCACTCACACACAAATAAATTAAGTCTTTTATTGATGTGAGAGATGTTTCTTTTGTGGACTTGCCAACTTTAAAGGTTATGTATCTTGATTATACATTCTGGGACTTTATAAATAACTACAGCTTGAATTTTGGATCCCATTGTGAACTGGATCTTCACAATGGATGGAGCCACACAGTTCCATCAATCTTGTGACATCCATCAACCCATACTTCAACTGGAAAGCCACAATGTTGTTGAGATCTCTCAGAATCATTGTCAATTCAGAACCAGTATCAGATAGGCAGAGAAAGTCGATAGTTTCTTTTCCCCCAATGTATGGCTACCCTAGGAAAAGCCTGGAGGTCCTTCTTAAGGATAATGGGGGAAAGGCTATCAGTAAAACTCTAGTTTTGAGCTGCCTAATGTGGGTTCTGGGAACTGGACTTGGGTCCTCTGGAAGAACAAACAGTAAGTGTTTTTAAGCACTGAGCCATCTCTCCAGCACCAAAACAAAATTTAAGCAGTGAATCCACTCAAACATTTTAATTACCCTGAGTCTTAAAAACCTTTCATTAACACTAAACCAAGGGCTATCAGGCACCCCCAGCTCCTTCTCACTAGGTCATCTTTTGTTAAGTACTTCAGCAAACTCTTGATGTCTTTAAAAAAAAAAGTGTGAGCCTCAATGTTAACCCTCGCAGCTCTGCTCAGCGATCTCATTTCAATAAACTCAGACTAATTCAGCGCTATGTTCCTTCTGCCATACACCACAAGCCTTAAAATCCAGTCCCACGCATCTCCCTCAGATTTGTGCTTGAATGAAATGGCAAACTCATTCAGTTCTTTGGAAATATGACATACCTCTTCATGCTCCACTCTTTGTATCTCACCTCTAGGGGCCTATTTAGCTTGGAGTCTAGTTATAGGTCCACAAAATGATGGATGGGCCCTGAGGAACATCCCCATTGTCTGTTCTGTCACCTCCATAGGAAAGGTCACTGCTTGCTCTACAGATGTGGCAGGATTTTTCAGAAAGAAAAACACAAGCATCTAGAATTGTTAATGCCTCACTTTTCATCATTGTTTGTCCATGGTTTTAAGTCTCCACCATACACATAACTTGAGAGAATTTAAACCGTACATTTTAATGGCTTTGTTTGCTGGTGGGACATTTCCTAAAAAGCTGCTCTTGAGAACTAACTAGAGCTAACTTGCTCAGCAGGAATTTTGCTGCCTTTTGTAACTGAATGTCCTTGGATTCATGTGTGGGACCAGAGACATGTTTTCTAATGACTCGAAAGTATGTGTGACATGAAAGAAAGGTGGCCTCTTTGTGGGGAGGGAAGAGGCCAGAAAGAATGAGTAGGATGGGTGGGGAAAGGTAGTGAGAAAAGGGCTACAGAAACCTAATGGACTCTAGGAGGTCTGAAAGAAAATGGACCCCAAAGGGAGCGGCACTATTAGGAGGCGTGGCCTTTTTGGAGTAGGTGTGGCCTTGTTGGAGTAGGTGTGGCCTTGTTGGAGTAGGTGTGGTCTTATTGGAGGAAGTGTGTCACTGTGGAGGTGGGCTTTGAGGTTTCGTATATGCTCAGTGTCTCAGGCCACTTCCTGTTGCCTGCAGGTTGTAGGACTCTGAGGTACTTCACCAGCACCATATCTGCCTGCACATCACATGTCCTACCATGACAATAATGGACCGCACCTCTAAACTGTGAGCAAGCCCCTCCCCTGCAATTAAATGTTTTCCTTATAAGAGTTGCTGTGATCATGGTGTCTCTTCACAGCAATAGAAACCCTAAGTTTGTCTTAACAGGCTCAGTGAGGTAGATTAGTATTAGTGTTAAGTCTGGGGCAGATTCCTTGGGCTGAGTCTGAACCTTGTTGTCCACACCTAAGTGAGTCTGACTAGGGAGCCAGATCTAGTTTCTCCTCAGTGGGGAGCTGAAGGTGGCTGGACAGAAAGGACCCTGTCTAGTTCCCTGATCCTCAGCATGCCACACCTTGGTCATAGTCATGGCCTTTGTCCTCAGAGTGCTATTCTTGGCTTTTTGTCTTGCTGTAGGAGAACTGCGTTGTGATGGGTAAGGTGTAACCCAACTTTCTCTGCATGGATATGTCTCCTGCTGTGAATCACTAGCCAGAAAGCTCTTCACTTTGGAGGGCTCTTTGAGCAAACTCAGACTGGTAACCAGCTATCTCTGGCCCAGATGTTCTCCATGGCCTTGAGAAAGAGGTCTGCAGATGAAGAGATAAGTGACAGGGTGTGTAAGGTGGTCTTGGCAGAGTAGAGAAGAAGGCTACAGGATTTATGTACTCAAATGGCATCCAAAGTAAGAGCATAGGGCCTGGCCTGGCACAGGTAGGCATGCCTTGAGATTTAAACAAAGGAATGGACGCAGGGAGGCAAGGATAGGAGAAGAAAGAGGGCCTGAGAGGGTGCGGATCTGAGGCCCCTGCATAGAAGCTGAGCAGTAGGTGTGGCAAGACCTCAGTGTCCTGGTAAAGGGAGCCCAGTGGACACTGAGTTCAGGGGTCTGATCCCAGGAAGGGCCTATAGTGACCAACGTGGCACAGGGAAGGCCATGCAGCCCCTGCTGAGCAGAAGTGCCTCTGCTCAGTGAACACAAAAGGTATCTCTTAGGTTCAGGACGTGTGTGTTTGTTGGGGGATCTTGGTGCTCTGAAGATGACAATGGCATCCATAGGCCACATTGACTGAAGTGTCATAGAGAAGAAGGTAGAGGAAGTTGGAGAAAGAACTAGGGGCTTGGGAGATGGGGGTGGGGGGGGGACTTCCCTTAAAATACCCTGAAGCCATTTTGATTCCCCCACTCTAGGGGATAAGCCTCAGCTTCAAGCTAGGGCTGCATCCTCTGCACCCTGGGCATGGGAAATGAATTACCCCCACAACTAGTCCTGGAGGAAATAACAGAGGGCATGGTGAGTCCTGGAGCTGGAGACCCTGAGGCCTGGAGAGCAAACAGAGACTGTTATTCAAGACCTATTACCTGAGCTGAAGCCCCAACAGGGGCAAACGGAGCCTGCAGGGTAGTACCAGCTGCACAAAGATGGCTACAGTGCCAGGTCCTGCTCTGAATTATTCTCCGAAGAGTGGGCTCTTAAACATGGGGCTCAGCATGCCCTGGAGCTAGGGTGGAGCCCAGCACAGTCTGTTTAATGGGGCAGCCACTGGCTTGGCGACCACCCACCTACAGGGCAAATTGAACTGAACTCAGTGGGCCCATAGTACTGCCTCTATGCCAGACATAGTCTTGGAGGAGTGCCTGACCTGGTGGGAGGTCTCAGCCCCTCGTGGTCGTTGTGGGGCACTCATAGATTTGGCCAGTAGAACCTCCTTACCCTCATCTTGGTGTCTACAGGGTAGCCTGTGCACACCTTCAACTGCCACAAGGAAAAGATCAAATTGAACACCCTGGGGGTATAGGAGAGGGCATAAAATAGATAGTCACGGGAGTATTTTGTCCCCAGGAGTCAGCAAACTGGGAAGAGAGTGCTCTGTGGAGTGGTGGAAAAGACTGACAAAATCCAGCAAGCCTCCATGGTACAAGTCCTAGAGAATGCAGGGCCAGAGGGAACATGCCTCAACCTCGTGAGAGCCATATATGGGAAACACACAGCTGACATTATTCTAAATGGAGAAAAGCCTGAAGCAATCTCAGTGATGCCAGAAACAAGACAGGAACCTCATTCTTTTTCAACATTTTGCTCAAAGTACTAGCTGGAATAATAAGGCAAAAGATGAAAATCAAAGGGATAAAAATAGATAAAAAAATTAGTCAGACTATCCCTATTTGCAGATGATATGATACTATACATTAGAAACTCTAAGAATTCTACCAGAAAACTTCTAGAAGTCATAAACAAATTCAGCAATAAACTTGCACAAGGTTATCAATAGCGTTTAATACACCAACAACAAACATATAGAAAAGGAGATTATAAACGCACACCCATTCATAATAGCCTCAAAGGAAAGAAAAATATCTAGGAATAAACCTAAACACGGATGTTAAAGATCTCTACAATAAAAATTTCAAACCTGTGAAGTAAGAGATGAGAAAGTCACAAGAAGATGGAAAGACATCCCATGCTCATGGATTGGTAGAACCAACATTGTGAAAATGGCAATTCTACCAAAAACCATTTACAGATTCAGTGCAACCCCAATGAAAATTCCTATATCCTTCTTTGTGGATATAGAAAAAACCATCCTAAAATTCATATGGAACCACAATAGACCACAGGTTGCCAAAACAATCCTGACCAAAAAAGGACAATGCTGAAGAGATTACAATTCCAGATCTTAAGATATATTACAGAGCCATTGTGGTGATATATTGTGTCCCCAATAAATTGTGTACCCTAGTAAAACTTATCTGAGGGTAGAGAACAGAACAGCCACTAAATTAGACATAGAGGCCAAAAAATGATGGCACACACCTTTAATCCTATCACTTGGGAGTTAGAGATCTCTGTGAGTTCAAGGCTACACTGGAAACAGCCAAGCATGGTGAAACACACTTTTAATCCCAGAACTTGAGATCTCATGTCTTGCTTGGGAAAGATACATGCCTTTAATCCCAGAAAGTGACAGCAGGAAGCAGAAAGGTATATAAGGCATGAGGACCAGGAACTAGAGGACTTTAAAGCTTTTAGGCTTTTAGCAGCAGTTCAGCTGATATCCATTTGGGTGAGGACTCAGAAGCTTTCAGTCTGAAGATTCGTGGAAACAGGATCCAATGAGGAGTTGTCGAGGTGAGGTTAGCTGTGGCTTGTTCTGCTTCTCTGATCTTTCAACATTAACCTCAATACCGGAATCTGGGTTTTTAATTAATAAGACTGTTTAGAAATTCATGTTACAAGCCATAGTTATAAAAACAATATGGTCCCAGCACAAAAACAGACATGTAGACCAATGGAACAACAATTAAAGACCCAAACATAAGTGTGTACTAAATTTAGCAACTTAATATTTGACAAAGATGCCAAAAACAAGCCAGTGGGGAGAAGCATCTTCAACACATGATGCTACGAAAATTCGATATCCACATGCAGCAATAATGAAATTATATCATATCTATCACTTTGGACAAAGGTAACTCCAAATCAATAGATCAAAGACCTAAATACGAAATACTGAAACTGCTAAAAGAAAACATAATAAGTACCCTATATGATATAGGTGTAGGAGAGTACTCTCTGAATAGAATTCTATTGCCTAAGAGTTAAGGCCAACAATTGGCAAGTGAGGCTTCATGAAACTAAAAAACTTCTGCACAGATAAATAAACAATCACTCAGGTGAAAAGGAAACCCACAAAGAAGGATGGGAGAAAATCTTTGCTACTTATACATGTGATAGAGGATTATTATCCAGAATATACAAAGAACTCAAAAAATCAAAGAGAAAAAAAAAAACCAGCCTAACAAACAAATGACCCATTCAAAAAAAAAAAAAAAAGAAAAGAAAAAGAAAAAAAAAAAGGCTTGAGACCTAAATAGAACTCTCCAAAATGAGAAAAAAAAGGCTAATAAATATCTCAACAAATGTTCATCACTCTTAGCAATTAGAAAAATGCTAATAAAAACTTTCAGATTTTATCTTAACCCAGGTACACTAGCAAAGATCAATGGAACAATCAACAACAAATTCTGCAGGGAAGTGGGGTGGGGGTGGGGGAAATATAATGACTCCTCATTCACTGTTGCTGGGATTGCAAGCTGTGTAGCCAGTATGGAAATCAGTGTGGAAAATTCTCAAAAAGCTATAAATAAATCTACCATAGGACTCAGCTATACCATTCCCTGGCATATACCTAAAGGACTCAACACTCCACTCCACAGATATTTGTTCAGCCATGGTCATTGCTGCTCTAATCACAATAGCTAGGGAATTGAAAAAACAACAAAACAAAACAGGAAACAAAACAAACAAAAAACCCAAAACTAATTGTCCTACAATCAATGAATCTGATATATGTATACTATGTAATAATATTTAGATGTTAAAAAAAACAAAATCAGAAACATTGTAGGTAAACGGATGAAACTAGAAAAAAATCATATTGAGTGAGGTAACCCAAACCCAGAAAAACAAGCTGAATGTTCTTATTGGAGGCTCTTAGCTCCAAATTGTTAGATATGAGTACATACATAGCCTGTAGTAACTCCAGAGACCAAGAAAGTAAACAGAAATACTTCCAGGATAGAGGGTTGGGGGAGCAGCAGAGAGAAATAATAGGGTACAAGTCTGGTCAGGGAAATGGGAAAAGGGAAGGCTCTTTAGGGAAGGGGAGGAAGGTGAGTATAGAAGGAGAGAGGTTGGTAAAATAACAATAAGGATGTCTGAAAAAGTGATAAGGAATTATACTATTAGCTATTTAAAAAAAAACCTCTACTATGTGTAACTCTGTGTATAAACATATAGTTTTAATGAACTTTTCTTATTTTGGTTGATGGTGCTCCCTCCAAGAGCCAAAGACCATTTAACAAAACCCCAATACCAGATATGAGAAGCCCTCTTTTGAGTTGTTGGCCAGGGTTGTCCAAGAGACTCCTAAAACATATAGCCTATTGCTGTTGCCCCCCAGAGGTAGAAGTGAGTCTTTATTTTTGAAGACACCATCTACTTCAGAACAGGGCTCAGATACCTGTGAGCTGGACATGACCTGAATGGTCTCTTCCTGAGGACTAGTTTTCATGGTACCAGAAGGGGTCATGCAAACTTCTAAAGGAGGGATGCAACCAATAGTCCTACCCAGCTATGGTGCCTATAGACATCAACAACCAGCATGGTACAATCACCCTAAGAATGCAGTAGTGGCACACACATCTTGGTGGTAACCAATGGCTTTCTAATTGGACTTAATACCTAATCAACAAGAGGGAGATTGTGTCTGGTACTGGAAACGTAGCTAACCACTCAGTGCTTGTGAAGTCATAGTTATTAGAAGAGAATATATAACCACTAATTTACCAAATAAGCACAATCTTTATCAATAATCTATAGACATTTGTCCTGATACCCACAGATAAATGCAGACTTAAGCCATCATCGAGGAAATTTCTCTTTGCAACAGATGGAGACCACTACAGAAAACTACAACCAATCAGAATGCAGAAATGTAGAGCCCTGTAAGTGCCAGCACTTACTTAACAGGTCAAGGTTACCTGATATAGCTGGTGAGAGATGAAAACCAGGCACAGATTGGAAGGGCCACAGCAAGACTGAGGCTGTGACAAGTTTATTCCAAGCAACCAGACTTTTTATACCCTTACCTGAAACAGAATATAATGGCGGTTGCCAGGATCAATACAATGGTAGTTGCCAGGATATTATGACATTTGCAAGCAATACAGGGTACACAAGATTAATGCCTAAGACCAATTGACAGCCAAGTTTCTATATGCTTCATTGACTTCTAGGGACACAAAAAAACACAGAGCAGATGGAATGCTTCACTACCTGAGGGAGTGCCTTGGTTTCCCAGGAACTGAAAGACACACAGTGCCTCATGAGCCATGGAATCTAAGCCATGAAAAATCTATGATGCATGGTTCTGAAAGCAGCTAGACCAGGTCAACTCCATGATTCTCTGCAGAGCCCCATCTTAATGGATACATTACAAAACACTCCTGCACCTAAGGTCCAGGGAACATTGTGGAAGAGGGAATTGAAGGGCCAGAGGACCTGGGAGTTTCCTGTGAGATTGTGTCTTTAAGTAACATTTGAAGCAACACCCATAAAGTCTTACCATCATGACTACCCAAATATGAGCTAAACAAGGATGACACCGAAGAACATGACAAACCTGACAGAGAGAAGCACAAGGCCTCAACCCTACAGGAAGAACTACAGGCAATAGAGAAAAGCTGAGGATGGGAGATGTGCCCCTCCCTCGGGGAAGAGTACATCAAGTGGTTGTCCATTGACAAATGGTCAGCCCTGAAAACATCCATACAGGTAGCATTATACAGACAGAACAGAATACCAGCTCCCTCTGTACAATTCAATAGAGACACCATTTATCACATTCTCAGGATGAGCATCCAAGGGACAACATATTCTAATGTCAAAAATGCATACCAAAGCATGTCCTTCAGGAATTATCTCATAGATTGAATCTTCAAGAAATAATCTCAATAAATAGGTATGAAAAGGGAGGAAACATAAAAGAAAAGAGCAATCTAAATTTCTTAAATGCCCAAGTATTGCTCTGGAAGAAATAATTCCTTGAATTTCTTATCAATATTATACAATTTTTATGCACATACAGGTACCATTATATATAAATATATAATATTGACATAAATATACATTTTTACTTGAACTATAGAGTTATTGACCAATTTCATTATGTTATGATGCTTATTTCACATGGAATTTAAACTGAGAATGCAAGAACAGTGACCATGCATAAACTAATATTATATATATTTGCTGTATTTAGTTTAAAGCTGGGCTGACAAAACATGGCTTGGACATGTATAACAATCAAGTATCTTGCAATAAAATTTAGACTTATTTATTTAAATATTTATGGAAAATAAAACAGAGTTGATTTTTAAATGAAAAGAGCTTACAAGTCACCTTCTCCTTCTCCTTCCTCCTCCTCCTCCTCTTCCTTCTTCTTCTTCTACTACTACTACTGCTACTAATCAAGTTGAGAACAGTCAGATTGACATCCACAATACATCCTGAACAGATTTGTACATCTTTCCAGTTCTCTTTGGCCTGTAACAAGAATGCCCCTTACTCAATAGCAGGTAGCTTCTGCCATAGGTCAGGACACCTTGCTTGATGGAAAAACCTTGTTTGTTGTTCCTATCATCATTTCAGACTGTAAAACCCTTCTGCTCATTAACTTTAGGAAGCACATTCATTTCCCAAAGCATTACTGTCTGCATGGAAGGAACAAACTCCTTCCTAGGATCAAGGGTAGATATCAGCAGTTGATGTGAGTGACCATAGGAGAGTAATCTGTATTTAAGAGAATTTAATATATGACTCAAGAATACTGTTTGGACCAATAAGAAGGTTGGAGAGGAGGAAATAATAAGAGTGGTGACCACATATTTCTCAAAAATAAATACAATGTGAGTGTTAATTAGAGAAGCAACAGCTAAAACCAGGAAATGTCTAAGCAAGAAGATATTTCAGGGTTGTCCATCAATTTTATTATATAAAAGGGGATAATATGAGAGCACTGGTTTGCATTATCTGTTATCATTTTATCATAGTAAAGAATTAAATTATGTACACTGGTAAAGCACCTTTGAAGGGTAAAGTGCCATTGTTCCATTTGTTCCAAAAAATTATAATAAAAAAAATGAGAGCTGGGCAGTGGTGGAGCACACCTTTAAGTTGAGTACTCAAGAAGCAGAGGCAGTTGGATCTCTGTGAGTTCAAAGCCAGCCTGGTCTACAAAGCAAGCTCTAGGACAGCCAGGACTGTCACACAGAGAAACCCTTTCTTAAAAACAAACAATCAAACAAACAAAAAAAAAAGTGAGAAAAACTTAAACTGTAAAATATTCATGCTATGATTTTTAAGAATACTCTTTCATTTTTTTTCTTTTCTTTTTTTTTTTTCTTTTCTTTTTTTTTTTTTTTGGTTTTTCGAGACAGGGTTTCTCTGTGTAGCTTTGCGCCTTTCCTGGAGACCAGGCTGGCCTCGAACTCACAAGAGATCCGCCTGGCTCTGCCTCCCGAGTGCTGGGATTAAAGGCGTGCGCCACCAACGCCCGGCTTTCTTTTCTTTTTTATAATGACTGGGAGAGTTTTCTTTCTATTTTTCCACTTTGTTTTTAATTGAAAAATTTTCACACAATATATTTTGATCATGTTTTCACGTCCTCCAATTTCTCTCAGATCCTCCCCACTTCCCTAACTTTATATTCTTTCCCAGTCTGTTTTAAAAACAAACACACAAAAAAACCCCAAGAAACATACCCTCCCAACAACAACAACAACAAACAATAAAAAGGAAACAAAATACACCAGGAAAAGATCAATCAGAAAAAGAAAATTCCCAAATAAAGCAAAATGAGTAAAAGTGTCTGCAAAAACATCAATAAGTTTGTTTTGTGCTAGCCAACTACTCCTGGGCATAGGGCCTTCCCTGAAGTATGGTTATTACATCCCATGATACTCTACTGTAGAAAACAAAGTTTTCCTTTGCCAGTGGGTATCAGTTGATGATAGCTTTGTTGTTACAGGTGGAGGCCTGTCTTAGTTTGGGTTAATATTGCTGTGATGAAACACTGTGACCAAAGAGCAAGTTGGAGAGGAAAGTGTTTATTTGGCTTATACTTCCACATTGTAGTCCATCATCGAAGGAAGCCAGAGCAGGATCTTAGACAAGGCAGGGACCTGAAGGCAGGAACTGATGCAGAGGCCATGGAGGTGTGCGTCTTTCTTATAGAACCCAGGACCACCAGGCCAGGGATAGCACCATTTATAATTGGGCCCTCCCCCATCAATCACTAATTAAGACAATACTCTAAAGACTTGTGTACAGCCTAGTATTATAGAGGCATTTTCTCAATGGGGGTTTCCTCCTCTGAGATGACTCTAGCTTGTAAAAAGTTATAAAATTAGCTAGCACAGAACCCATATCCACTTCTCCCTTTCAGTGTTGGGACCCCAACTAGCTTGAATCTGTGCGGGCCTTGTGTATGTTGTTACAGTCTTTGTGAATTCATTGTACATCAGTCCTGTTTACCATTTAAGATTGAGTGTTCCAAAGTGTCTAACTCTTTGCACATTGTTCAGTTGTGGGCCCCTGTGTTAGTTCCCATCTACTGTGAAAAGGAGCTTTTCTGATGATGGCTGACAGAGGAACTGACCTATTGGTATAGTGTGTATCATTAGGAATAATTATACTGTTATGATCTGATGGGGGGGGATGTCTTTCTGTTTGCTACAAATGTATTTCTCTGATTGGTTGATAAATAAAGCCATTTGGCCTATGGCAAGGCAGCTTAGAGGCAGTCAGGAAATTCAAAGAGAGATAGGAAGAAGACAGGGAGAGACACCAGCTAGCTGTCCAAGGAGCAATATGTAATGAGACGCAGGTAAAGCCACAGAACATGTGCTGATACATAGATCAATAGTTGTGGGTTAATTTAAGATGCAAGAGCTAGCTAGCTAGTGAGAAACCTGAGCCATTAGGCCATATAGTTAAAAAATAATATAAGCCTCTGTGTGTTTATTTGAGTATGAGTGGCTGCGGACCAGGTGGGACACAGGAAAACTTCCAACTACAATGATCCTTTAGGAGAATAATAGCAATTGATTTTCCCCTAGGTCCATGGCTTATCCAGTCTCAGATTCTTGGCTATTTTAGCAATGCCAGGGATGGACTTCATCTCACAAAATGGGCCTTAAAGCCAAGCAGAGATGGTTGGTTACTCCCATAACCTTTGTGCCACTGTTGCAGCAGTGTGTTTTTCAGGCAGTTCACTGTTTCAGGTCACAAGGTTGGTAACTGGGTGATCTTGATGATTACCTTTTCTCTCTGGAAGTGTGCAGAGTACCTTCCAGTACTATGAACACTATCCACTAGGGGTGAAGCTCCTGGTTAGGAACGTTAAACTCTCCATGTTTGATGGCATAGGTAAGTGTTTTCCTCAGCAATAGGTCCTTACCATCATGTCAGGGAGAGTAATCAAACGGGTCACCACTGTTCTGCCTGTATGTGACCTGAAGTGACTTGTAAAAATGGTTCACTACTCTCTTGACCCTGAAAATCATGCAAAATAAACAAAATTAAGAGTTTTCAAATCTTCAAGTCCACTTTCAGTGTACCCACAAAACTGCCCAGGCCATCAAGGGTATTCATATCTGAAAAGCCACCAAAGTATTTGAAAAGTGTCACTTTCAAGAAGCAATACGTGCCTGGACCAGACATGGAGCTAGACGGTCAGTGGCCCCCAAATGGTGCTGAATTATTGTCGCACAGGCTTAAAAATGCAGAGAGTAATGCCCAACTTAAGGAGAGATTGTTGTTCATTCAACCTGGTGATGATGCAGAAGAAATGGAAAGAGGATAGAGGATAGAGGACAGAGAGAGAGAGAGAGAGAGAGAGAGAGAGAGAGAGAGAGAGAGAGAGAGAGAGAGAGAGAGAGAGAGATATGAATGCTGATAATGAATTCTCTAGTTGAAAATAAGTATTAAAGTTGGTATGTGGTTTTTCAGGTTAGTAGATGTCTGTTATACAATCCCTGTGAACCCAGCAGTATCACCCATAATCTTCCAGGCACATGGACTTATTTCCTACCTTTGTGTTAGCCTAAGACTGTACTGGAAAACTAACCTGCACCCCACAAATCAAACCTCTGAGATGCTACATCATTCAAAGAAGCCTCAGACAGGTCATAAATGGTTACATTAGTGAGTTCTCGTGAGGCAATGAAACAAAGGGGCAAAGAGGGATAGAGGGAGCAGCTGTCCTAACACATGGAAGACATGGATGTGAAGGCAGGTGAAAAAGTCATTCCAATTTGGTTTTGTTTATGAAAATTCAGATTAATGAATATTATAGGGAAGGTATTCCCATCTTATCTAAAACAATGTTCAGATATTGGGAAGAGCTGCTAAAAGGCAGCAAATAATGTTGGCAACATCAAAAAGTTTCTTAACCCAAGGGAGTTCTTGGAGGTTCAGTTGAGGTCTGACCACTTTCCAGCAAGACTCTGTGGCCACCATGGGTAAAACAACTAAACTGAGCAGAATGTAAAATCTTACAACCAGGGCGGATCTTAGATTTACAGACATGTACCTCTTGTGGAGCACAGCACATAGCTCCCTGATGGTTAAACCCACTCGCTCAAGTTGGACATGGAAAATCACAAACAGGAGTAACTTCTCATGAAACCAGTGCCGAAGGTGAGAATGAGTGCACATGACTTACAGAAAAACAGGCCCCACCAAGGAGATAAAAAACCAGGACATTAAAAAGATGCTTTTTACAGTAAAGCCTTGAACTTTTTTTCTTTCTTTCTTGGTGCTGAAGACCCAAAATGGCAGACCAACTGCTGAATTTTAGGATTCTGCTGTAGCCAGGGGTCACTGACTACTATGATATCAAATTTCTGAGGTTCATGCCATAACTGAAAAACTTCCATTTTTTTAAAGCTTCCAAAATTAATTTTTATCTAGACAATTTTAGATCCAAGTGCAATTTCAAAATTGAATGCAGGAATTCCAGCAATCTTTCGTCTGGTTTGCCACAGATGGGGTACGTATTCCCAAACGGAGGCACAGTATTATAAACAGATGTGGTAGACTGTTTTCTGTTGCTTAATCTTTGAGGCTGAATGGACAGCTCAGGTAGTCCCGTGGAGGTGGCCCCTGGTTGGGGCCACAGAGGTTATGTCACACCACAGAAAACGGCAGGCATTACAGCAGGCACTCAAGTGAGAGAGCTCATGGTGAGGCAGGAAGCCAAACAGCATGCAGAAGGTCCACTCTTGCTCTCTGATAATAATGCTCCTGCAAGGGCTCATGACAGACTCACTAAAACAGGGGCTGCATTTCCAAAGACAGGACAGCTGTCCTAGAAGCCCAGTATTTTAAAGTCCATCTTCTCTCATTGTAACACTAAGGGCTAAGTTTCTAACACATAAACCCTTGAGTGCTAAGTCATATCCAATTACAGAACCAGGATGTCAATATTGACACTATTAGGACATAGGACAGTTCTTTATATGCTTCCTTTATAGTCACACCAATTGTCTCCTCCTGTTGGCTTCCCTGTAATTCCTAGCAACCACTTATCCAGTCTCCATTTCTGTTTTTTTTTTCTTTTCAGAATGATGTGCAATCAGGACCATATGGTATATACACCTTAAAAAATTTTTTCATTCTACATAATTAGAGATTCATTTATATTATTGCTGGTATCATAGATTATTTTTGTCTTTGTATCTCTTAATTGCATTGTATTGCAGTTTCTTTAATTGTTTGGCTCTTTGAATGGCTGTTGGATTGTCTCCAGGTTGGGCCATTATAAATAAAGTTGCTATATAAATTGATGAACAGACATTTTCTCCTGAAGGCCAAAATAATTTTTTTTTTTAAAAAAAACCAGTACCACCTTGCTCATGGTGACCAGTATATACATGATGATGGATCTCTTGGGTATTTACACTGAAATATTTTTATATATGTAAATGTTTCATTAGGACTGACAAAATCAGAGAATAGAGCTTAACTGGACATACATGCTAACATCTCTGGTGTCTTGACTCACAATGGATTTACAGTCCCTGAGAATCAGTGGTGTTATATCCTATAGTTATGAAGAGCAAAGGTTTTAGGCAGCATTAGCTTGTATTTCTCTATACTTTAGTGTTTAGTTTTTGTAACTATGGCTAAAGCACCTAAGACAGTTGTGAGGGTTAATATTGTCAACTAGACAGGATCTAGAATCATCCATGAGTCAAGCCTCTTGGTACTCCTCGAGGGATTATTTAGGCTAGGTTACTCCTGGGTATGCCTGGGAAGGGTTTCTTGATTTAAGTTGAGAAGGAAGACCTACTGTGTGCAGTGCAAATGAAAGGCTTTTGTTGTCTCCCTGTTTGCCATTGTTACTGGATTCTCAGCCTCACCAGTACTAAGACAGCCATCGTTGGACTACCAGATAGTATCCTGTACACGAGTGCAATAGTTTGTTAAATTGCATGATTTTAGTGATTGTACGTTAAAAAAAAGGTGGGGTGTAGCTAAATTGTTCAGTGTTTGCCTAGCATGTGCAAAGCCCTAGGTTCAATCCCTGTCACTGCATATGTGGGCATGATGGCTCATATCACTGATATGAGTGATATGAAGCTGGGGCTTCAGAAGGGAACAAAGACAGCAAATTTAAGGCGCAAAATTACTTAGCTGTTTCAGTTGGTGTTTGTATAGTTGAACTTTAGGTAATCAATCCACAAGAATCAAAAGAAATCCACAGTTTTTTGAGGAATTTCATGGGTGTTGAGGTCTTCAAAATATGCTGAAGAAAAACAATCAAGCAAAAATGCAAATAGTATAATCATTTTAAAGACTACAATGGTAGTGTAGGCATACATAGCATACTGTAGTTACAAAGTGGTTAAGAACACTTGCTGCTCTTACAGAGGATCTGGGCTTAGTTCCAACACTTACATGGTGGCCCACAACTCCCTAACTCATTTCCAGGGATCTTCTAGCCTCTACTAGCACAAAGCATGCACTCTGGACACAGATATATAGACAAAATATATATAGACGCAGATATATATGTAGACAAAACACCCATATTTTTTTTTTCTTTTAAATACAGGAGTACTACACTGTCACACTCAGAAAGGGCTGCATCTGGTGGATGAAGGTCATCCACCAATGTCACCGAAGTGTGACTTCTTCCAGAACTTCCTGTGCTGCCTGGAAGAGGTCAAGAAAAGGCCTAGAAGGAGCTGATGGTGGACACCTACTGCTTCCTGACCTTGAGCATGGCCCTACCGCCACCCTGGACCTGCTTAGTCAAAGTGTTCAAGGACTTCACCAAGAAGATGGATGACACATTGGTGCAGCTTAGTTATACAGTCCTGTTCTTTAAAAACATCAGGAGGAGCATTCCTTTTGCCAGGGCTTTAAGCTGGCCTCTCACTGGGCTTGAAGTAAGCCATGCTTTCCCTAGAGCCCGGGAGGATGCCATTAGCAAGCTCTTCCCAGAGTAGAGCAAGCAGTACCTGGAATCTGTAATGAACCTGTTATTGCTGAGTCAGAAGCACCTTAAGATCACAGGCATGAGTCATGTTCAGAGAGCTCTTACCAAGGTGGTGGAGAGTAGGTGACCAGTGGAAGAAGGGATGAAGATCCCCAGAACTGACAGAATTCAAAACAGCTGCTGTTGCCTTGGCTGTGATGTACCACCTCCATCAAATCAGAATAAGAGACTTGTGACTGGAAATCAAAGATGTAACATTTCTTACAACAACAAATAACATTTTCCCAAAAATGATTCCAAAGTTGAGAGAAGTTCTTCCTAAGTATAAACATGTTTAGGTGCAGAGATAAGATTGTGTCCTTGTTTTCAGTTCAAGAAAACCTCTTCCAGCAGGGTATAACTTGCTATCAAAAACTTCTTTGCCAGGCTGGAGAGATGGCTCAGTGGTTGAGAGCACATCTGCCCTTGTAGAGGACCAGAGTTCAATCACTAGCTAACAGCCAGATGTGAACTCCAGACCTGGTGTCTCCTGGGACACTTGCACTCAGCCATAGCCACATATGGGCATATAGCCACACATGGGCACACATGTATATATGCTTAAAAATAAATGTTTAAAAAGTAAACTTAATGTCAACTGTCAGTGGTACAAGAATGGTTTTGAGTTCAAACCTGCCTGAGTATGTAATGGAGGAGAGAAACAGTTAATGTTTAAATAATAAAGTATGGTTCAGTTTTCAGTTTTATGCAGGAGGCATAGAATTTCAATATATAACATTTAGTTCAAGGATCAGGGATACTAATAGAGGGTGAAGGTAGTGAAATCATGCTGCAAAGTCCTTGGTCCTTATAGACTTTTATCTTAAAACCCAATTATCAGAGATATGTGGTAGACATCTTGAGAGGCATTTAATAGCTTTTGAAACAATTTAATACATTAATTGTATATATGAGTGTGCACAGTGTTAAGACATTTCCATGCAGACTGCATTGGTCAAATAAGCCCTTCTCCTTCCTCTCTACCCCCCGCCCCCCAGCACCCGTACCAATACCTGCGAATTACTACTTTCAAGGCAACAACTTTTAGCCTCTTGTGAAAGAAAACATGTAGTCCTTGCCCCTTTTGTCCCCATTTTCTTTGACAAAGACATGTGGTTCTATCCGTTTTACTGCAAAGGACAGATTTCTCACTTTATGGGTAATAACACACTTATTTGTAGTTTTAATTTGCATTTCTCTGAAGCCTGAAGATTTTGACTTTTTTCATGTATTTGTTGGGAATTTAAATTTCTTAAAAATATCTATACAGTTCATTTGTCCATCTTAAAACAACCTATCAGACTTGTTGAAATTTGCAAGTTCCTTATCCATTATGGATATTAAACTTCTGTATTAGCTAAGGATCTGTAGAGGACCAGAAATAATAGGCTAAAAATACGTATACACATAAAACATACATATTAAAATTTATTAAATCAGCTTCTTTGAAATAATAACAGCTCAGTCACACCTGAGCGGCCGAGTGCCTGGCAGTTGTTGGGTCCTGATGCTGAGTGTTGAGCACTCAGAGCCATCTCTCAGTGGCTGTCTCACTGGAGAGGCTGAGAACTCAGTGCATGGGGCTGCATGCTTCAGGAGTCCCCATCCAGTGTCAGAAACCTGGGAACACTGGATTTGCTATCAGCAAAGGAATCCTTTTTTTTTTTTAAATCCGGATGGCTACCAAAGGTGCCAGCCAGCTTTGGGGTGGGTCATTCCCTACCTATTAAGGCATTTAAGACAATTCCACAGTGAAGCTCCCTACTCAGGTGATTCTCATTTTCTGCAAGTTGCCATTAAACCAACCATCACAACTTCTGCCCAAATAAACACTGACAAATATTTTCTTCTATTCTGCAGGGCATTTGTTTCATTGTGGTGGTTTTTCCCTTTGCTGTGCTTTCTAGTTTGATGTAATGCTGTTTGTCAGCCTTTGCTGTTATTTCTTGTGCCTTGGAGTCCTGTACAAAAATTAATGTCTGTACTGATACCGTAAAGTGCTTCTATATGTTTTCTGATAGCTGTTGTGTAGTTTTATGTTTGAACTTTGGGTCTCCAATTATCTGGAGTGGATTTTGTACAGGGATAACAATCTGTAAAGGGACAAGCTCACTGGGTAGCACTGCCCTCACATCCAGCCTCCAAGGATCCATTTAAGATCCAAAATGCTAGCCGTCTCTTCTCTGTACCTTTCCCAGTCTGAGATTGTAGCAGGCCCACACTCCCATTCCCTGACTTCAGAGAAGCTGGGGACCTCTGTACTTTTCGAATCTATTCACCACTGATAAACCTTGCTAGGCATTATCAGTCCCTTGGAGGAATTTTCAGAGACTCCTACCTCCCGCCCCACAGATCTAGTAATTCATCAAATCCAGGAAGACTGCATTCTTAAGAGGTGCTGCCAGGGGATTCTTACGCTTGGCTAAGACTATGACTGAGGTTTAGGTATTTAAAAAACTTTTCTTTTCTGTCTTTCTTTCTTTTTTTTAAACTTTGTGAGACACAGGGTCTTCTATGTAGCCCAGGCTGGCTTCACACTCAGAGATCCTCCTGCCTCTGCTTCTGGAATGCTAGGATTAAAAGTATTTGCCTTAGCTGGGCTGTGGTGGCACACACCTTTAATCCCAGCACTCAGGAGGCAAAGGCAGGCGAATCTGAGTTTGAGTCTCGCCTGGTCTATAGAGTGAGTTCCAGGACAGCCAGGGCTACACAGAAAAACAAAAACAAAAAACAAATAAAAAAGTGTAGAATGAGAGCACTGTAGACACCTGAAAGTCCTGTTCAACTCCGAACTTCTTTCACAGGACAGGTGAATAAATGTTTAAAAGTATTTGCTGTTAGAAAGAAAGAGTACGCTGACACCACCTTCTTCATGCAATAATTAATTATGTGTAATAGCTAATGCCAACTCTCTCTCCAATGTCATTGTTAAGAGGGGGTTCTGGGAGAAGTAGGAGCACCAGACCAGCAGAACACTGGCATCAAACACACATTCCAGGCAGAGTGTAACCAGAAGAGAGCAAAAACGGCTGTACCAACAGAGGCTTTCAATCAAAAGACAGAACACAACGGGTACTATGTATTTTAAAGGGTCAGTATAGAAAGGAGACAGAGCAAGCATAAACATTTACAGACCTAAAACACCATGTGCTGCAATGGTTAGAAAACAGAAGGGTTTTGAAGACAGTACACAACCAGCAAGGGGCTTTCAAACACTGCCAGCACTAATGTATGGAACAGAGGGAATGAAAAGTGGAATTTACCTATAAATTGACTACCGTGTGACATATATGACTGTCCCCAACAATAACAGCCATTGCAGAAAACAGTATGTTGGTTCCTCAAAAAATTGAAAAACAGAATTTTTATACAATCCTGCAGCGTATTTGGGTATATCCTCCAAATGACTGAAAACCTGGACTCGAAATATATGCATATCCACAGTTACAACTGCATTATTTACACTAGCTGAAACATGGTAGCATTCCAAACATCCACAGATGGATAAATCCATAAATAAAGTGTGGTGGACACACACGCAGTATATTACTTGTTAAAAAGGGAATTCTGAGATATATTATATGGGTAACTCTGAGGACATCAGAATAATAAAACATACATAAACGGACAAACAGTATGATTTCTTCTTTTTTATGAGATACTTATAAATGGTCAAAATGAGAGACAGAGTCAGTTGTCAAATTCAGAGAGGAGCTGCCAGAACTTATTGTTCCAGGAATAGTTTTACAAGATGAAGTATATGGGAATGCATGGCAGAGACAGAAACATAGCATTATCAATGGATTTAATATGACTATATATCAGAAAGCAGGAAACACCAATGCAGGGTAGTTGATGCCTACAATTCCAGCACTAGGAAGGCTGAGTTAGGAGAGGTTGCAGGTTCTAGAACAGCCTGTGCTACATGAATTCCAAGACCAACCTGGGCTACAGTGGGAGACCTTGTCTCAAAAAGTCTAAAATATAAGGAAAAAAGTTAAACTTTATTAGGTGTATTTTCCTTCAATAAAAGAATTGGAGAAAAAGAAGAGTCAGTAGAAATTCTTGTTTTCTTTAAAATTAAAATTACATGTGGATGGATGTTTGCCTATATACATGTGTACCACATGCGTGCAATGCCAGAGGTCAGAAGACTTTAGATCCTCTGGAAGTGGAGTTACAGAGGGTTGTGAGCCACCCTGTAGGTGCTGGGAGTTGAACCTGGATCCTCTGCAAGAGCAGCCCGTGCTCTTACTGAGCCATCTTTCCAGCCTCCCATTGTTATTTCTTTTAGGAATAGCTTTTCATGGATGACTGACAGGCTTTGATTCTTGGTCAGCTCTATCTGCAACAACAAAATATGGAGGTACAGACAGATACTGTTTCTTACATTGTGGAAGCCAGAAGCAGCCCCACATCTGGATTCTGGGGAGGGCCTCTGTCTAGTTTCTAACAGTCATCTTCTCAATGTTTCTTCATGGTAGGAGGAAGATAGATATTAACACAAGAACACAGGAGTCTGAGGGAACACAACACAGAAGTCTCTTTTCATTTGGTCCCCTGTGGGCTCCTAGATAGAACCTTAGGGAACAGGCCAGCTGTGCTGCCGAGAGAATGGAGTCCACACACAATCAGGACAGACCCCAGTAGGGGAGCTCATGGAGGTAACAAATGATACAAGTGAGCCTTAACAATTATAAAATGAGATGCTCAACTCAGAAGGGGTATCTGGCCTACAGCCCCCTTGACCTAGAACAGTGTTTAGGTTGGTTTTCTTCTTCCTTCCTTCCTTCCTTCCTTCCTTCCTTCCTTCCTTCCTTCCTTCCTTCCTTCCTTCCTTCCTTCCTTCCTTCCTTCCTTCCTTCCTTCCTTCCTTCCTTCCTTCCTTCCTTCCTTCCCTTCTTCTCTGGAACTCACTCTGTAGCCCAGGCTGGCCTCGAACTCACAGAGATCCGCCTGGTTCTGCCTCCCGAGTGCTTAGGTTGGTTTTCTTCTTCCTTCCTTCCTTCCTTCCTTCCTTCCTTCCTTCCTTCCTTCCTTCCTTCCTTCCTTCCTTCCTTCCTTCCTTCCTTCCTTCCTTCCCTTCTTCTCTGGAACTCACTCTGTAGCCCAGGCTGGCCTCGAACTCACAGAGATCCGCCTGGTTCTGCCTCCCGAGTGCTAGGATTAAAGGTGTGTGCCACCACCACCCAGCTTCGACTCCTGCTTCTTTAAGGACCCCACACCTTGGGCTTCCCCCAGGTGGGACTGAGCCCTGAAAACTGTGAAGGTGCTGGGAAGGTCTCCCCGTTCTCTCTATGGTAGACCGTGAATCTCCCCCTTTGACTATTTCTACTCCAGTGCTCCTTCCAGTCTCCACCCCAGTTACTGTCACCCTGGGAACTTTTACCTTCACAAAGTGGAGGTGCCCCTGACAAGTGTCTTGGCTGCCCTCTGCTGACAAAAGCTGGAAATCAGCGCTGCTGTCTGAGGCCTTGGCCAGGAGAATAGAGCTAGGAACACAAAATTTGAAGATGCTTCATAAAACTAAGTTAAACAAGGTGACATTTTTGGAAAATGTCAAAATAATAATAAGAACAAACCACAGCAAACAAAAAACGTCCTGATGTAGTTTAGTAGAGCCTCTAGCCCTATAGTAAATTGGTGATTAGAGTTCAGGTCTGATCCAGAGACCCACCAGGTTATAGCTGCACCTTGACTTCCTTGAGTACAAGCTAGTCGCAGTTTTTTTTGCCTGTTAGATGGAATACCTTTCTCCCAAGATGATTCTCAAAGTGAGAGGCACACATCTATTTGGAACCACAGGCTAAATCTTTCCAACTCACTTCCAACAAAGTCCCAAAATGTAATTTATATAAAATCTTTAAGAGATAAGAAATGTTTAAGGTATATGATCAACTTCTAAGAATGTGATCTTATATAATTTAGTTATAAACCATCTGTCACTTTTCTGGAAATTTTTAAGTGTTGGAAAGTTACACTGACTAGAACCAACACACCTATTGAGAGGAGCAGTGAAGGCAAAGGCAAAGCTTGGTGCTCAAGGTCGTAAGAAACATGAGGCAGACACTTAATTATTAATAGTCTAGGGGATCCTAGGAAGAGCTGGGCTGGTCTCCGCCACCAGATCAGTGAGTACTCACCAGGTTGCCTGGGTCCGAGGACTGCCACTCCTTGGGAAAACTAAGAGAATACCGAAAGTGAGGGAGTTCGCTGTCTGCCACCCCTGCAACCAAGAGCAATAGCGGAACAAACTTCACTACAGGCTACCTCTCCTCTGCTGTAGCAATTCTTATTTGGCTCCAACCTTGTACCACTTAAAAAATGACACTGGTGATGGGATGTTCCTTCAGTGAGTGTTCTGTGCTGCCATTTGGTTGGCGGCCTTGGTAGTCAACTTGAAGCTGTATCCCGAGGCAGTCTTGCCAGGCTTCCTGTCAGTGGTGCTGTGGGCCACCGCCACCTGCTGCTGGTTCATAGCCCACCACTCACCAAGCGACACGATCAGCTTCCCAAATCACTGCTGGTCCTGGACTTGCTGCTGTGCTGTGGGATATCTTCCTTTTCAAGCAAATACAGGGTCTCTGATACTACTTAATGATGATGCTTGCATTCTGTATCATCCTGACAGGCCCTTGTGCCCTGCTTTTTCTGAAATCTAACTATTCACAGCAAGACCAGCAGATGGCAGCAGTGGCTAGTTAGAATGCCTTTCTTGCACAAGCTAATTGTGGACTGCTAAGCAGTCTGTATAGCATGGCTCTCTGCCACTCTGGGAATGAATGGATAAATGACTACTCCACAAACATGAGAATGAAGAGACTGTAAAAAGCCTTCCCATGAGCTTTAAAGAAGGCAGGACTTCTCTGGGTAGCTCAAAGACATGCTGCATTCTTGGGTCATCCTGTCTGAGGGTGCTGCCCATCAGTGTCTACTTAGTGTTATAATCCAGAAAATAGGATGGAGTTTGTACAAAGGAAATTACCGTCCTAATTTCTAACTTATTAATGAAGAGAAGCAGAAATAAACACTTTATTGGTTGAGGGAAGGAACTCAGGCTTACCTTACGGAATTTAAGTTCAATGAAACTGGGCCCCTTTGTCATGGTTGCTAATTGAATGTTTTAAAAGGCCAGCTCATTATTTTCAGCCAAGAATTACTTTAGTATTGTTTATCTCTTAACATTGTCTGCCCTTCTTAGCTCAAAATACTTTGATAATAATTCCAGATAAAATCCATCCCCATCGGGATCTGTCTGTTGCATGGGCAGGCTTCTGGGAATCTGGTGCCTGTGGTGTGACATTTTGTGCAGCCTTGGTGCAGTGGGAAGGGGCTTGATCCTGCCTAGGCTCAGTGTGCTGGGCTCTGCTGACTCCCCATGGGAGACTTTTGATTTGGGGGATGTGGGGATGCGGGATGGCTTGGGAGAGAGGGCTGGGGGATGGGAGGGGGGAGGAGGGGGGATCTGTGGGTGGTATGTGGTGTAGAAAATTTGTTAATAAAGAAAAATGAAAAAAAAAATCCGTCCCCAGAGAGCAAGTCACGATCACTTACAATGTGTGATATAATGTAAATATTCACAAACACACATGTGCGTACTAAATCTGGAACCCGGGTTCAACATTCTAGAGTTGCTAAAATAAAGGTTTTAGTTTATCGGACACAATTTAAAGAGAGTATACTTGTTGAACTGTACAGCTATATTTTTGTTCTTAGAGTTACTTAAATTCCTTTTAATCTGAAGTGTCTTGTTTTGATCTTATTTTAACTGATTTCCAGGAGACAAAAGAACACAGTAAATGTATTGATTTGATTCTTTAAGAAAACCAGCCCTGAAAGCACACTGCTCATTACCATGGTGTCTGTACCCTTAACATAGTAACCGGGTTTGGCTGTGCCTCTTACCCATTCCCTCCTGATATTGCAGTACTCTGCTCTGCTAGAGAAACAGAATAGCATCCTGCACCTGTCTAGGCTTCAACTTCATCGATGCTCCATTTGAGTTATGTGGCTCTGGACCTGAGCCCTCGGCATGGCATGCTTCCTGTGATGGGGAGTTAACGACAGTATGTAACTGTCTTATATTCTGTTGTCCAGGGTAGTTAAATCTCTAAGTATGTTCACAAATGTCTTGTTGCCTGACAAACACTTTAAACTTATTTGCTATTGTTATTACATGTTAATCAAGGGGAAAGACAGTTTGTAGACAGGAAAAACCTTGAACTTACTAAACTACTATCCTTACTATTCTCATCCCAATTTGTTTCCAAATCAGCAATGTCACTCGAGTCCCTGTCTAAGCATTGAATTGCTAGCACAGACAATATTTGATAATAATGTCTTTTACCCATTTCAGTTTTTACTTGAAATGCCATTAAATTATGCTGATAACTTCTGAATAAATGTGTATGACAAAAAAATTAAACAAAACAAAAACAAAAAACCAGGGATACTATAGCCTGATACTTGAACTAATTTCAAAGGACATTTGCCTCTTCACATTAACTGCACTGTTGAGAGATGAAGGTAGCACATAATCAAAAAGAACAATCCACACGCTCAATCCACTGCAGTATCTGATTATATTAATACCACACCATTTGTCAAAGATACTCTAACACAAATTTAAAACACAAGAGTTAACTTAATTTTCTGTATCACTGCCATTTAAAGCTTGATTTTTATAAAACATTAAAACAAGAGTTCTTTATTACAGAAATTAAACAGTATCAATTGCTTTGCGAGTTCAAGGTATATACACTAAAATCAAACAATTAGCATGTATTTCAATATGGGGTCTATACAAAGAGAAAGGACAAATGGACCCAGTAAGGCAGTATTCATGACTCTCAGAACTAAACAAAGTTTCAGTTCCTTCTGCTGTATTTACATTCAGATGCTTCTCTATATCCTGGTCAAGATTCCCAAGCTAAACGGTTAAAGAATGTATTTAGCTTTCTAACAAAAGAATTTCTATCTACAGTGACCACTTTTAAGGGAATCCACTCCACAATGCTGACAAAATCTGTTGGTTCCCCTCACTAATGTGCAGCAATCTTGTTATGTTGACTCTGGCAAGTCCAGGAGGAACCCAAGAAATGGAACAACGAAGCACATTTATCAAAGTTGGATCCTGGCTTTCTTCACCTCTCTCAGTCATTGACAGGGACTTTGTAGGCCACCATACTGTTCACTTTGTGGATGGTGGTAGTAAATGAGCGGAGACGGACTTCTTCAGAATTGGTAATGAACTGGGGTCCTGATTCCTCCCATTTTTCAGGTACCACCAAATCTTTGTCAGTGTAAATCAGCAGATCAAATGAACCTAAGGTGGAAATGAGATTAAAGTACAGAACTTTTTAAAAGTAGAGTTGTCTTCTCTGCCTGTCTCACTGGGCCTCACTTGAATCCCCCCTTGCTAAAGATAGCTTCGCTTGCTCAAATTATGATTTTCCTTAAGAAAACCGAGTTTAGAACAAAGTAGTATACTTCATAATAGAAAGTAAAAGTAGTAAAAACAACTGTGAGAAAACTTTCACAAAGTACTGTAGAATGTTTTCATTTTCTTGAGTGTGTGTGTGTGGGATGTGCGCATGTGGAGGCCCCAAGCTAATGGTGGCTCTACCACTTTATTCACTGAGGCAGGCATTTTCAAGCAAACCCAGAGCTTCCCAGCATGTCTAGTTTTGCTAGCCAGGTTGTTTTGGTGATCCCAACTCTGCCTTTCTGGGCTGGAGTTATGGTGGGTCACCCTAACCACCTGGAGGGTCCTGCTGGTGGGGATCCTAATCCAGGTCTTCACACTTGCTCAGCAAGGACTTTAACCACTCAGCCCTTGTCCTCACATTTTCTGGAACACACATGTGGTATTTGTGCTGCACGCTGCTTCCCATATCCCATTATATCACAAGGCAGTGATAAATTAAGAGATTTAACAAGTGGAGATCCTCCCAACAGTAGTGTACATTTTCCCTAGCAAATTTAAGAGGGTGTATAATACTTACAAGAAACTTCCAACAGTGGCAGAAAAGTCACAGTAGCTGTGATCTGCCTGATCACTGAACGGATTTCATCCTGGATGGCTTTCTGTGACTTTTCTCTACAAACACTATAGAAGAACCAAACAAATGATTCATTCTAGATTTCATTAAGTTAATTAAAATACACTGGTGAGCATTTATCTGAACAAAATGCTTCAAACAACACAGAAACAATACATTAGGAGACTAAAGATTAATGGCTAGAGGTATTCTTGGGCTACTGTATCTCCATCTGTCCTTCCCATCATCCTTCAGGGCGGATCTTAGTATCAGGTTATTCAATGTATGATGGTTATTAAGTTTCTCAACCACTCCCAATAAGGATATTTCCAGTAACTCTTTAAGATGAAGGGAAATGGATTCTAACACATAAACTTGGTAGAATTTTGGTATTTTTAGTAACATCTAAATACCTAATTCTTATTGAGTCAAGTAAAATAAATTACACATACAATATTTTATAAGCTAAAAATTTCCTACAGATCAAAGAGCAAAATGCTCTTCATTACAGGAACTTACAGAAAAGAATGCCTAGCATAACAGGCACTCTGACGTAAAAGGATCACAATCTTCAAAGTTTACGAAGTCCATGGCGTTAGATGAAGCAGAGCTACATCTAAGTTAGGAATGGGTGTAGGTTCATCTCCTGAAGTTAACAGTACCTTTAAGCACTTGATTAAATGGTCCACATATTATATCACAGTTCTGGTATAACCAGAAACATGGTCAAACTTCACTGGGTTAGCCTAAAGACATCGTGTTAAAAGCATCTTAGCTACACAACTACTAACAGGCTGAGGAACTCAGAAGTCCCTCACAAGCCGGTATCTTTAAAAACACACAATTTGAACTCATGTAACAACAGAAGTAGGAGTAACTGAATTCACACTTACCCGTCCTCTTTTGCAGTCTTGTCACACTCAATATCAAACTGCCATCTTTCAAGGACCTCTCCACTTTCAATGTTTGAGATGACCACCACCAGTTTCTGCACTGAGCACTTGTAGAGCCAGTCTGCAACACACAGGGCATCTCTCACGCTCTAACTACAGCTCAAACTCTCCTAAAGACCAACTTCAGCATTACACACTCCTCACAGTGGTATTCTGGACTTCCTTGCATACATAAGGAAAAAGTTCTCCATTAATAATTTAGCCAATTTTAAATTTTCTACATTGCTAATAGGTACAACCAAGGGCATCATAGTGCCCTTTCCTGTATTTCCACTGTTATTCACAGTTAAGAGAAAGAATATGAGATAGTTTTTCATCTAACCATTGCTAAAACAGCTGTCATGTCATATCTGTGGTGGTTATTAGTAACAGATAGTATAAGAGCATAAAAAAAATCTGATCCATTCTGGTAGGTAAAGGATAGATTTAGTTTTTGCACTAACTGTGCAAAGGAGAGGGAAGTCTAGCCCTTAAATACTCAGAAGAGCATATGTAATTTGGAAGGATAATTGCAAAGAAAGGGAGACTATATTAATAAGTCAAGATGTTATATGATATAAAACCTTATGTGTTGAATTAATGAAACTATACTTTTAAGAATCAGAAAAATCAGCAATCCTTACAATGATTGCTTTTAAATTTTAAGATAGGAAAGAAATCTATAGAAAGTGTTGTTACAAAATGTAACTTACCATTGGAAATTCCATATGTCATAGGAGGTTAGCCGTTATTTACCAACTTTCAAGAACATAATCTTTAATAAGGTGAAAAACCAACAAATGGTAGACAGTCACAATGTACCGTTAAAATATGCACTAAGTCTCTTTTTTACAAAGGCTAAATTCAGCAAGGCGCTAACTTGCTTAAATGTGAATACTAACTTCTAAAACTGTAATTTGATTCACATGTTTTCAAATGGAGTTGGAGTTGATTCATATTACAATATTTGTGTGCAAAATGTGTATGTTTTTCAGTTTAAAGTCATGTTTTTAAAATCTTATTAAAGTTTCAAAAATCTGAAAAAAAAAAGAATCAGAAAAATCACAACTATGTTTTAGGTAGAGTAATCGATTAACCTTGTGTTCCTAAACTATCACCCTTGGTAGTAAAAGGGGTGATACAGACACTGGAGGGAGTAGAAGGGGGTCTACAGACACTTAGGATTCAAAGCTCGTTGGATAAACTGGTAGAGATGAAACAAAGCAGATTTCATGCTTAAAACTGTTAAGATTTACTCCATTAGCTTTGAATAAGAATTATTTTGAGGTAGTTTTCAGGTTTCTGACTTCATTGCTGGTTGGACTATTGACCTTGTCACTGATAAACCATTTGGGAGATCATCCTACATCTCGTTTTTATTATGCAGAAGCATGTTTGGGAGAATGACAAGAGACAGGCTGTTCTCAGTGTATATATATCTTGTTTGCACTTGACAATAGAAGTCTATCTCCACGTATTTACTAAGTACTTCATCTTTCCTATTCTAGCAGTCTAACCCACTAAAGAAGTTCTCAACCAAGCCAGGCTACCTGTGGCAATATACAGATGCATCTGATGGTCATAGCCAGGAATGTGTTAATTGACATCTGGTGAGCAGGAGCTAGGATGCTGCCACATCATCTTATGACACACAGGAAAGCTCCCCACTAAATACCCAGATCAAAATGTCACTAATGTAAGATTGAGAAAATTTGTAAAGAGTAAACCCTACCTTCTTTGCTTGTGAATTCATACTCAACCTGCACAAGTGTTGATGAATACTCTACTATGGATATGAATAGTAAGGAACGTTTTGGAGTATGGCCTTAAGCTCGGCATAGTGGTGAATGCCTTTAGTCCCACCACTTGTGAGTTCAAGGTTAGCCTGGTCTACATAACAAGTTTCAGGACATCCAGAGCTACAAAAAACCCTGTCTCAAAAGCAAAACAAAACAAAACAAAACAAAAGAGATGTCAAGCTAACTATGTTCACTTGGTCACCAAAAGAAGGCCATTTTAATGCTGAAGTTATCAGAAATGCAGTTAACACTGTAATGAAACTACAATAGAAACAAACTGAAACACTCTTAAGAAAAGCATTTCTGGGGGCTGGAACAATGTCTCAGTGGTTAAGAGCATGGGCTGCTCTTCCTGAGAACTGACATCCTCTTCAGGAACCAGACAGACATGCACCTGATACATACAGACATAACCCTGGCAAAGCACCCAGCCACATAAAATAAAAACTCAAAGAGAAAAAAGACATTGGCAATGCTTTCTGAATTGGTATTTTGTAAGACTACGTTGGGAGATACAAGGCTAAACACAGATCATAATTAGAGTGGCAATCCTAAGTGATGTGCAACCTGAGAAATAAGGAATTCCAGAAGGAATAAAAACAGGTAGAAATAAATATTGATCTAACAGACAGTATAACACTGAGCTACCAATGAATCAATAAAGTGTCCAGATATTGAATTACTGCCACAACTTTTAAGAAAGATAAAGGAGAATAGTTTTGAAGTAAAAATGTAAAACTTTCCTGTATATTGTTATTTAGTAATACCCTAATTACAACAATTACCACATATTAATCTATGCCTCAGAAGAGCGAAATCATTCTGTGTAAAATTACCAATTTGTTGTACTGTAAACTGCAAAATGCATTCCTTAAGCAGCTGATAAGGCACTTAAGGCTCCAAGACTCCTAACATCAAGACATTAAGCCTACTTACAAGCAGTGGGAGAAAGGGTGGGATTTCTCTTCATTATCTGCTTCCTCCCAATTCAGAAGCACTGTATGCAGAAGGCATATTGCTTTATGCTACCCTTATAAATGTAACCCTGTAAGATGCAAAACTCAAATGTGATTACCTTTTAGCTGCTCCACCACATTATTGAGATACTTGATGAGTTCGGGGTCAGTAGTTACAAGCAAGGTGAGTCCGTATTTCTGCACTCGAGTAAAGGTTTCCGATGGATATATGCCACGCTGGTACAAAATGCTGTTGATGCCAAACGCTGAAAATGGAAGAAATAAAGACATAAACGTCGACTCACGTTTGTAAGTCTTCCAGAAAGCAGAGCAGGCACAAGGCAACATGGAAAACCTTTAACTCAGCAATGCCAAATTTCACCGTTTCGCAATCTAAGTGTAAATACAGATTATGTGGTCGGAGGATGTCAACAGGGACCCCGGCTTTCAAAGAGCGAGTGGGATGGCTCCCTCGCGGTGAGCCCCTTCTGCTCCAGGAGGCGGAAGCCCGCGCGGGGCGGCGCAGCGTTCCCCGCCCGCCAGCGGGAGGAACGAGCGGGAGACCGTGCGGTGGTTCCGCCCTAGCGCGCGTCCTGGGGCCCGGGCCAGGCCGCTCTCTGGCAGCGGGGGACCCGCACTGAGCACTCACAAAAAAATTCGGCTACGATCTCCGCGCTCCCGCGCAGGGTGATGCCTTGCTCCCGGGCGAGCTGCTGTGCCATCACTAGGTCTAACGGAGAAGCCTGTCGACCTCACGGCACACGGCGCCCTTACGGCTCAGCTATTCCCCGCCACCCGGTTCAAAAGTAACTACGCAGCCCACGGGGCGCTACGTGCGCAGGCGCAACGTGCGCGAAGCCCCACCTACCCCGCCGGCTTCCGGCCCCAGCCTGGTCCTATCAACACTTAATCTCTCCCTAAGCCCGCCCCGTGCTTCCGGTTTCCGCCCTAGGCTCCACCCACACGACCGAACCCGCTTTGACCAGTCTCTTCGCCTCAAAATTCCGTTCGGAACCTCGGCTTCCGCTGTAAGCCCCGCCCCATGAGGACCAGCGAACCGCCCCTAAGCCCCGCCCATAGCGACTTGTATCTGTCCCTGGCTCCGCCCTCGCTGGCAGACACTTGCGCAGGCGCAGAGAGGGCCTCGCGCAGCGTTCCCGGACTTTCATGCCCCGGAGGGTCCTTGGTGGGTGGGGTCTCTGGTCCGATGATTAGAAGAGGACCTGGGAGGGTGGAGGGAAGGAAGCTCACCTGCTAAGCCCGTGGTCTGCATATTCCTGAAGTACAGTCTCAGCTTCGTGGATAGTTTCAAGTTGGGGAGAGCCTGTGTTTTGTGTGGGAACGGGACTTTTCTGGAGGAGTAAGATGAAGGGGACTGGGTCCTCAAGGCTCAGAGAGTAAAGGTGCTTGCCTCCAAGTCTGCAGCTCCTTGGGAGGAGTTTACCCTGCTGCAAGTTGTACACACACACACACACACACACACACACACACACACACACACACACACACACACACTATAGAAATCCTTTCTTTGCAATTAAATTAGCCTGCTTTTTTTTTTTTTTTTTTTTTTTTTTTTGGTTGTTTGAGACAGGTTTCTCTGTGTAGCTTTGCGCCTTTCCTGGGACTCACTTGGTAGCCCAGGCTGGCCTCAAACTCACAGAGATCCGCCTGCCTCTGCCTCCCGAGTGCTGGGATTAAAGGCATGCACCACCACTGCCCGGCAAATTAGCCTGCTTTTAAGTTCTTTGGTCATATGCTCCTCCTCTTTGAGTATGTAAAGCCTGTACCAGAGCATATAAGAATACACATGGGATTCAGGTTACAGTTTTTATATTGTACCGTGTACGGGGTCCAGGAGATGGCACATCTTCCAAGTGCCCCAAGTGTTTCTAATGCTAGTACGCAGATCACAATTGAAACCAATCGACTGTTATAGATATTATAATATGAAGGTTTAAGATGTTGAGTGCCTGAACTAAACAGTTGCCAGAGAGGTTGAATAAGAAAGGATGCAGCATAACTGGATATCAACGTGTAGAAGGCTGCAAATAGATCCATATCTGTCACCATGCACAAAACTTAAGTCCAAGTGGATCAAGGACCTCAACATAAATCCAGCTACTCTGAACCTGCTAGAAGAGAAGGTAGGAAGTAGTTTTAAACACACTGGCATAGGAGATCACTTCCTAAATATAACACCAGTAGCACAGACACTGAGAGAAACAATCAATCAATGGGACCTCTTGAAACTGAGAAGCTTTTGTAGAGCAAAGGATATGGTCAACAAGGCAAAGCGACAGCCAACAGAATGGGAAAAGATCTTCACCAACCCCACATCTGACAGAGGACTGATATCCAGAATATATAAGGAACTCAAGAAATTAGACATCAAAACGACCAACAGTCCAATTAAGAAATGGGCTATGGAACTAAACAGAGAACTCTCAACAGAGGAAACTCAAATGGCTGAAAGACATTTAAGGAATTGCTCAACATCTCTAATTATCAGGGAAATGCAAATCAAAACAACTCTGAGATACCACCTTATGCCTGTCAGAATGGCTAAGATCAAAAACACTGAAGACACTTTATGCTGGAGAGGATGTGCAACTAGGGGAACTCTCCTCCACTGCTGGTGGGAATGCAAGCTTGTACAACCACTTTGGAAATCAATATGGCGCTTTCTTAGAAAATTGGGAATCAATCTCCCCCAAGATCCAGCTATACCACTCTTGGGCATATACCCAAGAAATGCTCAATCATACCACAAGAGCACTTGCTCAGCTATGTTTATATCAGCATTGTTTGTAATAGCCAAAACCTGGAAACAACCTAGATGCCTTTCAACTGAAGAATGGATAAATAAATTGTGGCACATATACACAATGGAATACTACTCAGCAGAGAAAAACAATGAAATGAGGTTTGCAGGCAAATGGATGGATCTAGAAAAAAATCATCCTGAGTGAGGTAACCCAGACTCAGAAAGACAAATATGGTATGTACTCACTCATAGGAGGATAGTAGATGTGAAACAAGGATGACTGGACTGCTACTCACATCACCAGTGAGGCTACCTGGAAAACAGGACCCCAATAAAGACACTGGGATCACCCAATGACGAGAAATGGATGAGATATACATGAACAGCCTGGACATGAGTGGGAACAATGAAGGGCGAGGGTCGAGGGAAAGAGAGCAGGAGATCCCATCTGGATCAAGAACAGAGAGGGAGAACAAGGAATAGGAGACCATGGTAAATGAAGACCACATGAGAAAAGGAAGAAACAAAGAGCTAAAGAGGCCCACAGAAATCCACAAAGATACCCCCACAAAAGACTGCTGGTAATGGTCGAGAGACATCTGGGACTGACCTATTCTGGTGATGGGATGGCCAAACACCCTAATAGTTGTGCCAGAAACCCCATCCAAGGACTGAGGAATCAGGATGCAGACATCCACGGCTAGGCCCCGGGGTAGAGTGCCGGGAGTCTAATTAGTGAGAAAGAGGAGGGTTTATATGAGCGAGAATTGTTGAAACCAAGGTTGGATAAAGCACAGGGACAAATAGCCAAACGAATGGAAACACATGAACTATGAACCAAAGGCTGAGGGGCCCCCAACTGGATCAGGCCCTCTGAATAGGTGAGACAGTTGATTGGCTTGATCTGTTTGGGAGGCATCTAGGCAGTGGTACCAGGTCCTGGGCTTGTTGCATGAGTTAGCTGTTTGAAACCTGGGACTTGTGCAGGGACGCTTGGCTCAATCTAGGAGGAGGGGACTGGACCTGCCTGGTCGATCTCAGTCCTCGGGGGAGGCCTTGATGTGGAGGAGGTGGGAATGGGGGGTGGGCTGGGGGGAAGGGGAGGGGGGCAGGAAGGGGGAGAACAAGGGAATCTGTGGCTGTTATGTAGAACTGAATAGTATTGTAAAATAAAATAAAATAAAATAAAAAAAATCTGAAAAAAGAGAAAGGATGCAGCAGAGAAAGAAATTGTGGAGCAGGAGTTGATGACAGATGAGGAAGAAGAATGAAACGGTGCCATAGATAAAGCTGAGGTACCATGCTCTTTCTTCCCAAACTGTGGAAGGATTTTTCTAATTTATCACAGCAGTATTTAAGATTCTGGAATTTGAAGGTTGGTTTCTTTCTTATTTACTTTTGGGCACTTGGTTTAACCCCTTCCCACACACCTTATCAAAAGCAGTGCTATAAATGCTTCTTGGAAACGTCTCCATTTCTTGTGTTTACTTTTCCTCATAATTCAGTGGACTCTTGCTGTGTATTGTCTAGGGAAAGGATGTTTGAACAGGAAGGAATAAAAATTGAGTCTTTTTTTTTCTAAAGAGAATTGAAACAATAAACACTCAGTCTTTTTATGAATAAACCAAATAAATGTGGAGATTATGTCATAAGTAGTCCTATATTTTTATTAGGGTATTAAAACATGTATTTGATTTTTTTTCTAAATCTAGAAGCACATGAAATTTTAGGCTGAAAAGCTCCATTAATGACTTAGTTAAATAATCTTATAGATAGGGACTAAGGTCTAGACTGGTTGTAGAGTTAGTCCAAGATCCAGTATCTACTTAGTGGCAGATTTATTGGAGAGTTTAGACAGCTTAGCTTAGTCTCCTTTTAAAGCATACCTGTTTGGAAACATGGCGATAAGTGTCTTTATTGTTGTGAGGATTTTTTTTTTTTTTTGGAGGGAGGAGATTTGGGCTAAGAACATTTACTCATTATCTAATGCACATAATTTGTTGAGAGATTTGCAGTAGTAAGCCATAAAGTTTGGTGCAGATACACAAATATTTGCAATTGCCAGAAGAGGGCAGTGTTTACCTGTACAATAAAACTTGAATGCTTGTTAATAGTTTTTAGGCATTTGTGTGAGAATGGGAACTTCAGAATGAAATGTTGAATTGAAATATAAAACAGAACTTACACTATTTTTAGAATTTAATATATGTGCACCACACATATTGGGAATATATGTAAGTGGGTTCTTGAAATTAAGCAGTTTATTCTAAAACTCATAAAACTGGATATGCATATCATATTTTTGTGCAATTTTAATATGCCAATTTTTCTTAAAAATAGTATTTTTATACAGTAGGGGTTTTATGTGGATTTGAAGTATTTGAGGGTTTTTTATTCTTTTTTTTTTAATCACAAAACTTAGTGTTACTCAATTTCTTTTTTGTGTTGTTCTTCAAACAGGCTCTCATGTATCCCAGGCTGGCCTAAAACTTTTTATGTCGCCCAGGGTGACCAGAACTTATCTTCCTGCCTCCACCAGCTGACTGCTAGAATCACAGGTATGTATCACCATGCCCAGTTTATTAGTGGTAGGAATTGAAAGCAGGAGTTTGTACAAGCACTCTATCAGCTGAGCTATATCCTCATCCCTTGTTTGTAGCTGGAGGCTTTTCTTTGTCCCTCCCAGTCCCGCAGCTGCTTATAAAATAATTACTCAGAGGCTTATATTAATTATAAATGCTTGGCCCGTGGCTCAGGCTTATTATTAACTAGCACTTACAGCTTAAATGAACCCATTTCTATTAATCTATATATTGTCACATGGCCATGGCATTATCAGTCTGCTGCCATCTTGCTCCTTGGGTGGTGCTCCTCTCACTCTGCCCTACTTCTCCCTGTATCTCTGCTTGAATTTCCCACTTGGCTCCTATCCTGCCTTGCCATAGGCCAAAGCAGCTTTATTTATTAACCAATGGGAGCAATACAAATTCACGGCATACAGAAAGACCATCCCACAGCACTTATTTTTTTCTTACATAGTATACTTTTCACTTTATGTGAATAAGAAGAATTAATAAATCACTCATTTTCTGTTCTGATTACTAAGGCTCATTTATAATGTCTAATGAATATACATATATTTACATGGTTTTAATGATTAAATTGTAGAGTGTTAAATCTCTTAAAGTCCTATTCCCCTACCTCATACTTTAATGTGAGACTCAGGTGCTCAAACAAGAACACCTAAAAAATTTTAATGATGACATTTAATTAGCAATGCTTTAAAGATTTTATTTGTATTATTATTTATGCATATGTCTGAGTGTGCATTTATGCATGTGAGTGCAGTGCCTGTGTAGGCCAGAAGAGGGTGACATATCCCTTGAACTTGGTTGCTGGAGACCAGACTCAAGTCCTTTGGAAGAGCAGCAAACACTGGTCACTCCTGAGCCATTTCTCCAGACCCAGCATTGCTTTAAAAAAAAAAAATCAACAGATATATTTCCATAATGATAGAGTTTATAATTTTAATTATATGATTGCACACATGGTAAATTTTTAGTAAAAATTAAGTATGACATAGTATTGAAAACTAATATAAATTCTTATAACAAAAACAGATGACCTATTATCAGAAAGCATTACCATATTTTGTTATTTACTGTATTTGTTATTTATATGGCATTTGTTGCAATGTTATCATGTTGGTGATAGTTCCAATTTACTTTTTATATTTATTTGTGGGAGGAGGAGTTTTGTGCATGTGTGGATATCAGAGGACAATTTGCAGGAATCAGTTCTCTCTTTCTCCCATGTGGATTCTGGGTGTGGAACTCAGGCTGCCAGGCTTAACAGCAAGTGCGCCGACTCATTGAACCATCTTGCCAGCCTTACACAGTATTTTATGTGTATTTAATCCTTGGTGAGGGAAAAGTGAACACACACACACACACACACACACACACACAAACACACATATTTGGAATACATTATATAGAATACAGGTGCACATATTTAAAATGCAAATGCAATTAGAATTTAGATCAGCTCAAAATGGTTTAGATATGAAAACTAAGTGCACAGCAGTCTTGTGAGCAGCTAATAAACCATGACCCTTTTTAAATGAGCAAAATGTATTTAATGTGTTAAATCATTTTATAATTACTTATTGTGGTGGTTTGAATAGGAATAACACTCATAGGCTGAAATATTTGAGTGCTTGGTCATCAGAGAGTGGCACTACTTGAGAAGGATTAAGAGGTGTGGCCTTGTTGAAGTAGGTATGCCCTTGTTGGAGGAAGTATGTCATTAGGGGTGGCCTTTGTGTTTTCAAAAGGCCAAACCAGGCAGGCCCAGTGTCTCTTTCTTCCTGCTGCCTGTGGATCTAGATGCAGAACTCTCAGATACTCTTTATCACTATGTCTGCCTATAAGCACCATGCTCTCCACCATGATGACAATGGATTAAACTCTAAACTGTAAGCAAGCCCCAATTAAATGCTTTCCTTTATAAGAGTTCAATGGTCATGATGTCCCTTCTCAGCAAAAGAACACTGGGTTATTTAACTTAGATATTTTATGCTTATAATTTTGTCTGTTTATGAATATATCAAATATAGGATTGCTTTATTACCTAATATATAAATATAGATGAAATTTTGTTACATAGACTATCTAATAATAGAACTCTTGTTTAACCAAGAAGAAAAATATTTTTGAAAGAGTGCCACATATAAAGTTAGTAGACCATAAATTTGGGTCTTTCTCAAATATTTGTCAGTGCTAAATATTGTAGAAAGAAAATACTTAAACAGAAAAATCAGGTTACTTCAAGTTTAAAAAAAATTTTTTTCTGGGAGAGGTTTTTTATTTTATTTTTATTTTTTTAACTTTCCTTCTGTTTATAGTTCATTGAAATACTCCAATGGTTATCTGGGTAGCCTTCATTTTCAGCTTGGCTAGATATAGATACCTAGGAGACACACTTCAGGGTATGTCTGTGAAGTCATTGCCAGAAAGAATAAATAGAGTTCTTCCCTGAATGTGCCGGGGTCCTGGACTGAAGAAAAGTGGAGCGGGGAGAGGGAGGGGGAGGGGAGGAAGAAGCTAGCAGAATGCAGGCATTCCTTATCTCTGCCTCCTGGTCCACCTGCTGCCAGATGAGCCAATCCTGTTGTGAGCATTCTCCACCATCATGGCTGCACCCTCAACTATGGTCAGCAGGAAGACTTTCTTTACCTAGGTTGTTTGCCTTGTGTTTAGTCATAGCTGAGAAAAGTAACCTCTGTAGTAGTCTCCCCTCCCTGCCCCCAAGTTTCAGGTTAGTTCTCAATCATGTACATTAATAAGATTGCTTATGCTGGAATTTTCCACATATAAATTGAGTATGGCAGTGTGTACCCCTTTTTATACCAGCCACCAACAAAATAAATGCTCACTGAACCTAGGGTTTTGTTTAAATGGGAGATCAAGTAGATTAGAAAATATGTGACAGTAATTCCCCAATAATAAAAGTGTCAGTTTACAAATTGCCAGATGAATAGAAACACATGAACTATGAACCAATAGCTGAGGAGCCCCCAACTGGATCAGGCCCTCTGGATAAGTGAGACAGTTGATTGGCTTGATCTGTTTGGGAGGCCCCCAGGCAGTGGGACTGGGTCCTGTTCTCAGTGCATGTGCTGGCTGTTTAGAACCTGGGGCTTATGCAGGGACACTTGGCTCAGCCTGGGAGGAGGGGACTGGACCTGCCTGGACTGAATCTACCAGGTTGAACTCAATCCTCAGGGGAGTCTTTGCCATGGAGGAGATGGAAATGGGGGGTGGGTTGGAGGGATGGCAGGGGGTGCAGGAGCGGGGAGAACAAGGGAATCCGTGGCTGATATATAAAATTAAATTAAATTATAAAATAAAATAAAATAAATAAAATTGTCAGTTTAGATGCCATCCTTTTGCTTCCAAATAGATGGCGATTCTCTGTTTTCAGGTAATCTTTACGTTGAGCCAAAATACACCTCCCCTAACTTATGTCACACTATCATCAACATGAAGGGAAGCTGAAAAAAGTTATTTCCAAAAATATGCTTATAGACTTTCTCATATAGAAATAGCACACAGTATCTAGCATTTGTGTATTAATAACTACAACCTGACTTGTGTGGTGAATATTCTTCATTGTATTCTTCATTCTGAAATCTTGGTTTAGTTAATTTTTGGAGAATGATATAAAGTCTGGTACTTATTTTTCTCGTTGGTATTGTGACTTGGATGTGAAGTGTCTTGAAGGCTCAGGTGTTGAAGGCTTGCTCCCCAGCTGGTGGCTCTGTCAAATGGCAGGTGTGTCGTGGGGACTCTGACTTCGTCAATACATTAACTAGTTATTAGAGTCAGCGTTGGCGTGATATTAGGAAGTGGTGGAAGTGTTAGGAGGTGGGGCCTGGATGGAGGAAGTAGGTTGCTATGAGGTGCCTCTGAAGGATGTCCTTGTTTCCTACGCTTTCCCGTCTATTGCTGTGTCCTGTCCACCATGGCATGAGCTGTTCAAGCTGTTCTGCACGCCCACATGCTCCTGTCCATGGTGCTCAACCTTGCCTTAGGCCCAAAGCAATAAACTGAGACCTCTGACCCTGTGAACAAGGGTAAATGCTTCCTGTTTTAAGTGGGTATTTTCTCAGTTATTTGTCAGATCAGTGACAGTCTGACTAGCATAGTTTAATTTAATTTTATGTTTTGTCATTAAAGATTTAAAAAGGCAGAACTATACAAAGACCCATTGGGAAAAAAGTTCATGGTTGATTTCTTTATTACTATGTTAGCAATTATGTGAAGATTTCTTGAAAAAGTCTTATTAAATTTCTATTTTCCTGATGCCAATTATATGTTTTTACTAAGTAATTAAAAGGTGAGATACATTTAAGAGGCATTTACTACCTTTTCTCTGAGTTTAGAACTCATTTGTAAGGTATAAAAATTATTAATACGTTAGAAAAATCTTTTCCCAAGGTTTCAGTTGTGAAGATAGAAATGAAAGTAAAAATAGTTGTAATATAATGTTTGCCCATTCATTAAAAAAAGCCAACGTTTGTTGACAAAAGAGAGTCAGGATTAGTTTCTTTTAAATTCCTGTTAGCATGATACTGTCTGTTACTTGTATAGAAAAAACCCAGTCAATCTGGTATGATTAATATGTGATATGATAACTAAATTTTAACAACTATCCACTTCATATACTAGGCACATGATCTGAATAGATATTTCTCAAAAGAAGAAGTACAAATGGCCAAGAAATATGTAAAAAAAAATGCTCAAAAGTAGTAACAGGGGAATGGAAATTAAAGCTATTAGAATAGCTATTCCATAACAAACATTCATAGCTGAAATGCAATATATATATATACACACATCTCACTAGCATATATATGATGTGTGTGTGTGTGTGTGTGAGAGAGAGAGAGAGAGAGAAAGAGAGAGAGAGAGAGAGAGAGAGAGAGAGAGAGAGAGAGAGAGAATGAGTGTGTATGTGTGTGTATAGGGCCCTAGACTCAATCCTCAACATTGCAAAGAGAAGAAAATACAAAGAGAGAAATACTGTTTGGCATGTGGAAAAATGGACCTTTCAAAACTAGAACAGCCATTATAAATTCATGTGTGATGATTCCTCAAAATACTGAACAGAGAACTACCACACAATCCACTTGTGGCTATTTCTTGGGATATACCCAAAGGAATTGAAATAAACACTCAAGGACGAATCTGCACAACCATGTTTATTTGTGGTATTATTCTCAGTAGCTAAGATATGAAATCAGTCTAGTAGTCCATCAACAGATTAGTGGATAATGAGAATGTGGTACATGCATATTCACCACGAAGTATTATTTAGCCACAAAGAAGAATGAAGTCCTGTTATTTAATGTAAAATGCATGGAACTGAAAGACATTATATTAAGTAAAATAAGGCAGACATAGAGAGACGAGTATTGCATGTCCTCTCTCATAAGTGGAAACTAAATACAGTCAATTAGGAAGAATAGTGATTGCCAGGTATTGAAGGCCAGGAGCAGGAGAAAGGATGATTGGATTTGTTCAGTGTGTGCTATAAATGCGTGTATGAAAATGTCGCACCAAACCTCATTAGTCTGTACAATCATTAACTGTTAGTGTGAATGAATATTATAAATAATAGAATTTAAAGTGTTGTGTATAGTATTACAAAAATATTCTGACTGAGGGATAGGTGGTAGTTGAAATCCAATCTGTGTGATTTGTCAACCCTGATGGTTCCAGCAGAAAGGAATACAGGAGGAATATAAGGAGACAAGAAGTCTGGGGTAGTTAGGAAAAGTGTTCAGGAGTGCTTGTTTGAACTGTGGAGGACAAAGTGAATTCTTACAAGTCACAGTGGAGCTGTATAATGGAGACCAAGGGGTAGCTTATGGCACTGTGCTAGGTGAGTTAGTCTCCACACCAGTGTAAAGGTATCATGTTTGGTATTTCTAACAAATTAAACATTTGCCTGTCTCACCAATCTGCCTGTTACACACATCTTGCTTTTTTGTTACTTTGGTTTTTTTTTAATCCTTTTAGTGACTTTATAGGAAAAGAAATGATGTGGGGAGGCATTTGCAGGAAAGATATAGAAATGAGTAAAGCATGACATGGAGGAATAAAACAGTGAAGGAAATGTAGGAGAATGAGAAAGAAAGAGCATGTCCTAAGAAACAGTTGTTATAAGAATAAGTGAGTTTAGGTTAACTGGACAAATGTTGCTTTAGTAGTTTAGGCTACAGATCTAAAGAAGACTGCTTTGGAAAAGCCCTGGACTATCCGCTGAAATCACTGAATGCTGAAGTGAGAAGCATGGGTGACACAGTACAGCATAGAACTCTCACACAAATGGCCTCAAAGTGAAGGAGAAGGACAATGAAGCAGCAGAAGATTTGTACTAGAAATGGGGGGTGGAAGCTAATACAAGCCATGAACAGGTCAAAAAAATGTTTAATTTCTGTTTTTTCAAAAGATTTTCTATTATTATGTATGAGTGTATTGCCTGCATGGATGTATGTGTACTACACGGGTGAAGTGCCCGTGGAACCCAGCATGGGGTGTCAGATCTCCAGAATTGCGTTTGCCGGTGGTTGTGAAAAGAAATAGTAAATTTTAACATTATTTAAACATGAGTGACAAGCTGGCTTAGAAAATGCTAAGATATATAAGACACTAAAATTTTACTTTATTTTTTAAGTTCAAGAAGGGGTGAAAAATGAATAAAAGAGATGATTTTTGTAAATGGATCCATCTGAAGTTCAACTAGAATAAGCTCTTTAAAATTCTGTGTGGAAAATTATATCTAATTTCACAATCAACATATTTGATTTATTGTGTACCTAAAACATAATGCATCTTACAGCTTATGAATATCCACTTTTCCTAAGCAAGATTGATTATCTGAAAACAAAGCAGGTGATCGAAGGTATATCTGCACGGAGGATGTAGGCCATACTTTTAAGGAGTGCTATTTCATGGGTGTCCAGGTCTTTTATCATGGTTTGGATGAATGAGCTGAGTCTGATGTGTAGTTGAATCACATTAATGAAGGTCTGTTTGTCAAAGGCTATGATGAAAAATGAATTAGCCACAGCAATGAGGTGATTCCTATGTTTGGAGGAACAGTGATACTTAAGTGACAATAGAAAACACTAAAATGTAGATGTAACTGTCTTTTAAATAAGAAACTCAGAGCCGATTGCAGAGTTAAAAAGCTCAAGAGGTCAGAGCAATAGCTAAGAGCTAAAAACCTTACCCTTCACTGCCGCTGCTGTCCTCCTCAGCCAGAGAACTACTTCCTGTGTGTCTGTCTTCTTATCGACTTTCTGTTCTGCCTTCTCATTGGTTGTAAACCCAACCACATGACCTCCTCATCACTGCCCATCTATACAGACCTCCAGATCTTCTATGGTTGGTATTGAGATTAAAGGTATGTGTCTCCATGCTGGTGGTATCCTTGAACACACAGAGATCTGCCTGTCATGTGATCGGGATTAAGGGCATGTGCTACCACTGCCAGACTTCTGCTATGGCTTGCGATTAGCTCTGATCTCCAGGCAACTTTATTTATTAACATACAAATAAAATCACATTTCAGTACAAATAAAATATCACCATACTAAAGTGATTCCATTTGCAAGACAGCAGCTCTGGTGTGTGTGTGTGTGTGTGTGTGTGTGTGTGTGTGTGTGTGTGTGTGTGTGTTATAGGACCATCTTTACAAGGTGGTGCAAGACCTGAAAAGATAAGGACTATTTGATTTATTTGATGATAATTCTTAGACTGCCATCCCCCAACTCATGACATGGCGACTTATTATTATGAATGCTCAGCTTTAGCTTTTGCGTGTTTCTAGCTAGCTTTTTTTTTTTTTTTTTTTTTTTAAACTTAAATTGACCCATTTCATCTATGTGCTGTCCAAGGCTCATTTACCTCGTCTACAAACTGTCCATCCTGCTCTCCTGCTTCCTTTATGTTTGGCTGGCTCCCCTTTTCTCTCTGCCCACCAGTCCTGCCTATCCCTCCTCTGCCTAGCTATTGACCACTCATCTCTTTATTAAACCAATCAGGTGCCTTAGGCAGGCAAGGGAAAACAGCAACACATATTTACAAAGTTAAACAAATGCAGCATAAACAAATGTAATTCATCTTTACTAAAATTGTTTAATTTTAGTTAAATAATTATTCTGCAACACAAACCAATCCAACACATCTTTATATAGTTAAAACAAATATCCTATCCCAGGACAATAGTTAACATGTGTGAACCTGTTACTGAACAAAAAGCCTGGTATGTTCAGTGACATTGTAGTTAGGAGTACTTTTACCAACCTGACATCTGCAACAATGTATATTTTCGTTTAAAGAAAACTAGAATTAAGAAAAACTGTGCTTGTGTTAAGAAGTTTGCTCTTTTGAGGTCTTACTTTTCTCTATAAACCATCCCATCCATAGGGAAAAAAAAAACCCATATCTAATCTTTCAAATCAGGCCAGGCCCGGGATAATCAATCTCCTGGGCAGCAGACACCTGTCTCAGTCAATGAGAGAGGGGTTTCAAAGGCAGTTTTGTGTTATAAACAGAGTGCATTTGGTATGGGTGATTAGAACTCTTTTAAACCCCACCAAAACCTTCTGCAGATTAGTCTGTGCCCAAACTTTGTGAACTGAAGTCAGTGTTCTACATATTTATCTTGACATAAACTCGATAGTGACTTTATACAGCCTGTAATAATATTTGTATGTATACAAACATAACTGATTGCAGTTTGAATTTTTATATTATTTGAATTAAATTGATTTCAATAATCCTAAAACGAATGTCTATGTCTTAGTAGGAGTTCTTTTAATTAGATTAATAACTTAATTATTAGGTAAGCATTCTTTAAACTGAACCCTGACCTGCTGACATGATTCTGATACTCATATTGTTTAGGCACCTTTACAGCGTTTTCTTATGTGAATTTCCTTTGTATTGATTTCTGAATGCTTTTCTTCCAATCTGATGCCTTTCAGTTCATATCATATCACATGTGAGTGGATAGTATCTGAGACAATTTTGCAATCCAGATGTAATAATTTTAAATTAAAATTTATGTGTAATGTGTATTAAGCCTAAACTATTGGTTGACTTTACTAACAATATGTTGGAAATAATTAAGTTTCAATGAGTATAACAACAACAACAAAAACAACCAAAAAACCAACCAACCAACAAATAAACAAACAGTAAACTGTAAGGAAGGTCCCAATAAATTATTTTAGAAAATCATTTTTCAAAATGTGATCACTGATTACCTGAAGGAAGATGTGAAATAATTTAAGAGGTCTCATAGGCATTTTCTTATATTGTAGGAGAGCAGGGTTATACATCAGAAGCATCAAGTAGACATGTATAAGGTGGATGAGTACCACTACCCTGCCTGATTTTGAATTCCCTGATTCTACTTCACTGTGTAGTCAACAGTTCTACTTCTTTCTGTCCCTTCTTAAACTGTCTCAGTCAGCCCAGTCTGTGGACAGTGATAGCCCAGGCTATGGGAAGTGACACATCCCACAGTGAAGGTTGATAAGAAGGTGGAGGGAAAATGAAAAACAGATGGTCTTTAAGAAGGATTTTTATGTTAATTACATCTCTCCTTCTATACAACTCAAATATCAGGAAAAATGGTGGAGTAAATTTTGTTTTAAGAGATTTTTGGTAGATAAGAGCTCCAAAGAGATAAATGTCTACACATTTTAAAATATGGACATTCTTACTAATCCAAGTACCAATCAAAAGCCCAGTGACAATTTACTCTGCTTACTTTACTATCAAGTCTTAACTTTTTTTTTTTTTAAACTGGAAAAACAACTTAGTTCCAGATCTGTTGTTCAGCTATATTTTAGATTCATAATTTAATTACCTTACTAAACAAGAGTTCACAGTTGACTTGGCAAAATTGACACTCAGGTTTCTACAATAACTTTTTGACTTAGATCTGAGTGATTTTCAGAATAAAGAATTTTGCAAATGAAAATTCTTCCTAACGGTGGAGCTCTTACAGCCGAGCTTATTCATGGATTATTTCTTCCTTAAACACAATCATAATTCCACCATTAGTGGTGTTGTTTAACAATAATTTTGTTATAAAGTTTGGCATTAATTTTCTTCCTTTGTTCATGAATCCCTGTAAAAGTTTGCAAGGGCAGAAGATAGCTGACTTATTTCTGCCCTTTTATATACATATTTATAAATGTAATAATTTATACATGAAGCTGATAAGAGCCATTTGGTGGAATCACAGTGTGTCAACTGTAAATTGTAAGGAGCATGTTTCTCTTACAGCATCTTAGAGTGAGCCAGGGGAGTAAGTAGTAAACAACTGAGCAGATGCTATGGAGGCCCTTGGGACCCCTTAACCCTCTTGGACAGTGTTGGAGACCGCTAAAGTTCTTGTATATACAACTTACTGCTATAGATGTTTATCATCTAAGAAATTAAAACAGAAATTTTAAAAATCTTTTCTATTTCATTTAAAAATAACAATGAAAGTATTTGAATTTGTTTTTTAGCGGTGGGATTGAATGGAGGGCTTTGCATATGTTGAACTAAATCCAAGCCTGAAAATGCATGTTGAGGTTTTTTTTTTTTTAAAAAAAAAAGAAAGAAAGAATTCCACACCACATAGTGATAAGAGCAGTACTGTTTTACATTTTTTATTTTTATTTTTTTGTAAATGGCTTTTATGTGCAGCTTAATAAAATGCAGCTGGATTCTCCTATCTTCTTCTGCATTCAACTCATTCTAGTGTGGTATTTTGGTTCAATGAAGAAAAATTTGGCTCCACGTAAATATGCAGTTTAAAATGTGTACTTTATTAACGTTTCCAGATTATTGTGACTATTCTTCATTACTAGTACTCTGCATATCAACAAGAGAGCTCTTTAAAGACCAGTTTTGTGGGAAATCTGAAACCATACAAATAAGGTTTTAAAACTTTCGAATCTAAACTGTTTCTCAAAAATTGTTTCTAAAGGAATCCAACTTTTATTAAAAAAAAGTAATATTCCAACCATAATTAAACAAGTCCAAAGACATTCTAGAGTTTGATTTTCATCAGGTACCTTCTAAAGTAGACAACGTATACCCACATGTCTGGTCTTGATTTTATAGTTCTTAGGTAAATTTGCTTTCATGTTTATTACTTATGCACCTTTTTTTTTCAAGTCTTTTTTTCTTGTTCAAGTCTTTTTTCTTAGAGTCTTTGGTCTCCATTATTTTGGAGATAACTCAATATATATAGATTAAGCAGATCCATCATGGGCAGGGGAAGCAAAAGTTACATCAGTGATACTTGGTGTGGTCTTCTCCTCTAGACGTCTGTGCTCTCTGTGGGCAGGGAAGAAAGCCATCTAAACATGACCTCTGCTTGAGTTGAGGACTAGAGGGATTTTAAAAGAAAATGTTTGTTTCAGTTGTAAATGTTTGTGCCCCAAACTGATGTCAGAATACACATTTCCTGTCAGGACATACATGTTAGACATTATTAAGAATTACTTAGACTGTGCCCACACATTGCATTTGACGATGTCTCCATTTTCTTTGTAAACATTTGTACAAAATGTCTCAACTACTGCTTATCAAAACTTCAAAATACCCTTTCTTTCAAAGTAAGTATTCCTCTTCTTCGGATGATTAAAAAACGGAGATGCCGTTCTTGATTGACAGGTCAAACAGCCCTGCTAGATGATGTGACTATCTTACATATTCATGATTCTGGAGAAACTATCCTCTGCCTTTTGTTCCTGTCCAAGACAAAGTCCTTCCCTTCTTGTACTGTCTCATCCCCACTGTTTGTGTCTGCCCTCATATCGTTCACCATGGCTTATAACGGTATATTTCCACAAGCAGCTGATTAGTGTCTGCCTCCTTCACTGCCTGGTGTACTCGAATGGTTTGTCTTCCGTCTCATGGACTATTCTGTTCTTCTGTCATGGTTTTTCATTTGATTTCAGGGACTTAAGGCAAGTGCTTGAGAAAAAAAATCTGTCTTATTTTCCTCCCTGACTCCTTGCCTCTCTCCCTGTCTTCCTTTCTTCTCTCCTCCATATCTTCCCTTCCCTCCCTCTGAGCCTCCCATTTTTTATTTCTGAGTTATATCATTAGCCATACAATCTAATTTTTAAAAAAATTTTGAGACAGGGTCTCACTCTGTGGTTCAGATTGGCCTGGTACTCATTTTGTAGCCCAGGTTAGCCTTGAACTTGCCTCAGTCTCTCAAGTACTGGGACTATAGATATGAGTCACTATGCCCAGCTAATTTCTATGATTCTCTTTCTGTCTTTCTCTGTCTTTGTCTCTCAGAGATAGGGTCTCATTATTTAGCCTTGGCTGTTTTCATCATCTGTAGTCAATTCTAGTCCAGATTTTTTTTTTAAATTTAAGAAATAAACCACATTTAACCCTTAAATGTGAAATTCTCTTTATACTATAAGCTCTGTAAATAGTTGCTTGCCCATTAATAAATATACTTCCTTTACCTGGAAGAAATAATTTGTATTTATAAGATTAGGAGATAATGAATTTTTAGAGGGGGCAGACAGGGGTGGTGGTAGTGAGCTAGACACAGGAGGGGCTGAAGGAGCGAAGGGCGGAAACGATGTAACGACAATACATTATATGGAATTTTAAAAATAAATCTACAAAGTAATAACTTTAAAAAGACTTATGGCCTAATAAGTGTGTACCAGCCACTGAGCAAGCCTCACTTACCTTACCAAAAATAACCTCCCTCTAGGCATGTCCCTTACTCCATCATGGAGAACTGACTTTAGAACATCCTCCATCCAGCAGCCTGGAGTCACAGTGCCACGAACAGGGTAGCCCACATTGAAGAGCCAAGTAGATCAATCCCAAGTTGTTTGGGACTGAATTGAGAATGGCTATTCCTTGATGCTCTTCCACACAGAAGCCTCTGCCAGGAAGTCTTGTAACTGTTAATGAATGAGAAGTAACTTCAATCCCACTCCCCATCCCACAAAATCTCAAGTCCGAGACTTACTAGGAACACATCCAGTCTCATCCCTGAGGAGACCTTGGTCATAGATACTGATTTTGAGTATTATAGTTTCAAAGATTTTGACTTTTCTTTAGTGGTTTCAAGAGAGTCAGTCTAGCTCCCACTTTATCTTCACTGGAGAGCCCCCTGATTTTCAGTAGTTGCCATCCTCCTTAGATCCTTGTGTAAATCTGCTGATTGTACACGTTACCCTTTTCTGTAAGCTGGCTTGGATTTGCTATGTGCTCTTGAAAAACTTGCAGAGGTGTTCATGAGCAGTGGTGGCTTGTTCTTGTAATGTCTGCAGCTTTGTTTTAGGTAAAATACTGACTTCATAAGACGAACTTGGAAATGTATTCTCTTTTCTAGTTTCTGGAAGAAGTTATATAGAATCCACATTATTTCATTATTAAAGACTAGATATACTTTGCTAGTGAAAATGTATGAACCAAGCATTATCTTTGTGAGAAGTTTCTTTTCTTCTTCTCCTTCTTCCTTCTTCCTTCTTCTTCTTCTCCTCCTCCTCCTCCTTCTTCCTTTTCTTCTCTCTCTCTTTCTTTCTCTTTCTCTTTTTCTTTTCTTTTCTTCTTCTTCTTTTTTTTTTTTTTACTGAGAATTCACCATACTTACAGACATAGAATTATTTGGGTTTTTCTCCCCTGGAGAGAGGATGGATACTGTAAATAAACGTTCCTGGAAAGAGTCCACCTTCTATGGAAACTTCTGTAAGGCTGATTGATTGTTAGGAACTTTAATGACTGTGGAGACATTGAAATGTTGCAGGTCTAGTGTCTATTTATAATTTATCTTGTTCTTCTTTGGCCTTCCTAATGGCCACTTCTTGCCTACGTCTGTGTCTAACCTGACACCCTTGTGACTAACAGGTAAAAACTTTTGGAATGTATTACGTTAACCGACTACTGTTTCTACCAACTGAAAGGCTGCAGATGCCACCAGACAGCATCTGAGACCTATTCAGAGCTTTCCCTGCTTGGCTTTAACCATCTACCTAAGATTTCCACAATGAATCTGAAAAGTGCCTTGACTTATGACATTATTTGTTCTGTTACTATTAAACTTTACCAAACTGTTACCACATTGGAATATGGAATTAGGAATAACTCAGATATGTACTTGGCACATGGTCACAAACTATTTCTTATCCCTTCTGAGGTAAGTGCTATGTTCTCTCTCTCTCTCTCTCTCTCTCTCTCTCTCTCTCTCTCTCTCACATACACACACACACACACACTTTGCTTTAACAAGTTGGTCTAATGGATTAATAGTTTGCAAGAGTAGAAACTGCTAGTAGACTGTTGTGGTATTTCTGAAGATAGTGGCATTATAAATGACAGTGGGGATGGGTGGGTGAAGCAGACGGACTTGGGGTGTAGAGTTTAAACTTTAGATTGGGGTTAGAATATCTTCTACAAATCACTTACCCCATGACTTTGAACACCGAATGAAAGAAAGCAGACTGGCTTCTTTCTTATAACCCCTCCTGTTTTCCAGCTATGTAAAGGATTTCTGGAAGTCAGGTAGCAATCCTTGCTTACTTGTATTTGATACTTTTGTATTTGATGTTCTTTTTTTCAAAGCTGTAACCAAAATAACTAAGAGGACAACTTAAGAGAAAAGATTCAGTGCGTCCTGGTAGGAAAAGCACGGGAGAGCCGCGGACACCATGGGGGACAAGAAGCCTAGTGAGGAAAAAGGAAGGAGCCAGGTCTAGAAAAGGCCCTAAGAACATGTTCCCAAGGGGCCCACTTCCTTGTTTGCAGAACCTCACAAAACAGTGCCCCTGTATGGGGACAAACATTCAACACATAGGCCCACAGAGGGGATTTCATATTCAAACCTTAACATTCATACAGTGAGAGTGTTCTATGGAAGGGCTCAGCCTGAAAGAGGTATGGCCATAGGCAGGCTGAAGGCTCCACCCTCAGGGCGGATGAAATGCACAGTTGCACACATAGTGCTTGGCGTTGCTGATTTCAGTTAAATAGACTTTCAAATTTTAATTTACATAACATTAACACTTTTCCCTGAGAAGCCACAGTTTATAGAGCCTTTTCCTTCATTGTCCTCATGCAATTAAAAAACCCCCCAGGGCACTCATTCACACTTGTAGAAGTGATAGGCTGTGCTTTGTACCCTTTCATTTGCACTGCTTCTGATCTTCCCTCACTAATTAAAAAGGGAACTCAGGGTAACAGAAACAGTCCTCCTTGGCTGCAAGTTCTTGGCTTGCTTTGCCTGATTGTCTTGAAGGAAAAGAAGGATGTATGTTCCTCATGGCCTGGCTCTCAAGAGGCTGAAGAGTTCAACTGTTTGTACTGTCTCTTGTGGAACTTTCAGATTATCTTCTATTACTTGTTACCCTGCTCTACTTCAGCCTATAGGGTGTCCTTATATCATCAACCCCTTTGTGAGAAAGGCAGGATTTATATTAGGTCTTGGAATAGGAACATGATTTTATACCTAGTTAAGAGAAAAAAAGGTCAGTTAGAGCTCAGATGGGGGAGAATGTCAGGAATACTTTATTGGTAATGCAGTGACTGGCTTTATTGCATAGCCATGATGGGTGGCTAGTATTGGTTGACACCTTGACACACCTGTAAGAGGGGTGCTCAACTGAAGAATTGACTCCATCAGATTGGCTTGTAGACATGTCTGAAAGTCATTTTCTTGATTGCAGTTTATGTGGGAGGTGGTGCTACCCCTAGGCAGATGGTCCTGAATTGTATAAGAAAGTAAACTGTGCAAGTCATGGGGAGCAAGCTGGTAAGCACTGTTCCTCTGTGGTTTCTGTTACACTCTCCCACCCTGAGTTCCTGCCTTGACTTCCCTGCCTTAGATGTACTCTAACCTGTAAGCTAAAATAAGCCTTATCCACCTCGAGTTGCTTTGAGTTATGGTGTTTATCCCAGCAACAGAGAGGCAAACTAGGACAGAAATTGGTACCAGGATGTGTGTGATGGCCATGGTTGTGATGGTCATGGTGTAATGGCTATGGGTGTGATGGCCATGAGTGTGATGGCCATGGGTGTGATGGCCATGGGTGTGATGGCCATGGGTGTGATGGCCATGTTGATTTTGGGGAGTACTGTAGAAGAAATTAGGAGCTTTGGGCTGGAACAGTGCTCCATTGCTCAGAGCATGATGTGGTTTTCTGGAGGAGCTGGGAAGATAAGGAAGCTGAAAGAAATGCAGACAATGCAGGCCTGGCTTGTGAAGTTTTGGAGGGAAGTTTTTAAAACAAACTTTTAGTTCTTGAGATGATAATCACGTAATTTCATCTTCCCCTTCTTTCCTCCAAACCCTCCCATGTACCACTGCTGCTTTCTTTTAAATTCAAATATATATGCTCCATCATGGTAGGGGAGCATGGTTGTATGCAGGCAGGCATGGTGCTGGAGAAATAGCCTAGTGTCCTACATCTTGCAGGCAACAGGAAGTCAACTGACACACTGGGCCATATCCTGAGTATATGAAACCTCAAATCCCACCCCTGTGACACACTTCCTCCAACAAGGCCATACCCACTCCAACAAAACCACATCTCCTAATAGTGCCATTCCCTATGAGATTATAGGGGTCAATTACATTCAGACTACCACATGTATCCACTGGGACTGAGCTCTACAACTCTGCATTTTGATTAGTTACAGTTTTCTGTAATGGTCTCCATCTGTTGCAAAAAGAAGTTTCCTTGATATGAGATGAAAAATACACTTATCTGTGGGTATATTTAGAATGCAGTTAGGGATTATGCTGATTTAGTAAAATGGCCATTGTAGATTTTCAAACCTCCAAGATCCATGACTTCATTAGCCCTAGGTAGCTGGCTAGGTTTTGTGTACCAGGCAGGATTTCCCTCTTGTTGAGAGGGTCTTCAGTCCAAAGGGATGTTGGTTACTGTCATGGTGTGCATGTTACTATTGACCTTTAACATTATTGTGCCTTGATAGTTGATGTTGTGGTTTATAGACATTATAGCTGGGTAGGACTTGGTTGCTTCCCACATTTGGAAGCTTGCATGGCACCTTCTGGTACCATGAAAGCTAGTCCTCTGGGAGGAGGCTTACAGGTCAGTTCCAGCTCAGGAACTCTGGGCTCTGTGTCTGAAGGCCATGGTGTCTCCAGTAATAAGGATTTAAATCTCTGGGATGCAACCAAGGGCAATAGAAAGAGCCTATAATATTTGGGAAGTTTCTTGAACAATCCTGACCAAGAACTCAAAAGGGACTTCTCATGTATGGCATTAGAGTTTTTGTTGGATGTTTGATGGTTATTTGAGGAAGCATTGTCAGCCCAGATGGGAAAATTTAACTTAAACTATTTATGTATATTTATGTACTGACTTACATGTACTATAGGTATTTTTAGGTAGATAGTTAATAATGATTCCTTATGACTTTTTCAGACATCTTTACTGTTATTTTATCCTCCCTCCTTCCTCTGTATTTATCTCCCTTCCTCTTCCCTTATTAGAACTCTTCATTCCCCTCATTTCCTCCATCAGATCACTTGTACCTCACCATTCTCCTCCTTATCTACCCTCCCCACAGCAGCGATCCCTTTTTAACTTTCCTGGTTTCTGCAGTTACTCAAGGTTATATATTCATATCTGAAGATTGGGAGGTAGGAACCTCAGATGAGAGAGAACATGTCTTTCTGGGTCTGGGTTACCTCGCTCAGTATTATCCTTTCTAGTTTGGAGGGAAGTTTTGGAGTCCCTATCAGGCCCATTCATGTGATGTACTAACTTAAGATATCTGGGAAAGGGAAACTTTTGCCTTACTTGGACAATAGAAGCTAGTCAGCTGGTGCTGAAGAACCATCTGTGATTATTAAGATACCAGCATCATTGACATAAAATCTGGAAAGTATCTCCCCACCATCAGCACACAGAAGCTGTGGTCCAGAAGGGGCCAAGGCTGAATCTCAATCTGGCACCCAAACTTGCTAATGTATAAGAGTTTCCCATGTGGTAATTGTTTTGGTGACATGGAATGCAGAGGTAATAGAGAGAAGATAAGACTTGGTATTGTCAAAGGACAGGAGAAGGCATTGGTGAAGGTGGAGCCTCATTTGCATTGGAGGCCCTAGGATTGAAAGGGTCATGGAGAAAAGTGAGGCTTGGCACCATGTAGCAAGGTTGGAATCCCTGCAGAGAGACCATGAGGCCATTAGTGTAGGTACAGCTTCAGCTGAAGTTGAGATCCCATCATTTTAGAGATGCCAGGATGGTGGAGTGACCATAAAAGACAGCAACAGGTGTGGTATGGAGCTTGTTTGAGCCTGTAAGACAAGCTGCGTGTGTTGTAGATGGAATAGACAGAGAAGTGGACTGGACAAGCCCTGTGGAACACAGAAGATCATGAGTTTCTCCCAAAGCTTTTACACGGTTAGATTTCAGGTTTGCTTTAAGTCTGGCTATTCCCTCTCTTAGGATAATAAAATATATAACTTGTTCTTTATTTTATATGTGACTTTGGATCTAAAGAGACATTAAACTTGTAGTGTGTTTTATTATATTATGATATTAACATAAGGTCTTGGGGCAAACAGGAAAAGAAAGGTTATAGGTTATAGTTTAACAGTGGTAAGTTTATCTGTCAAGTTGATAAGGGGCTCTGAGCTTTAGCAGTTCTACAACCATTTCATTTTTTATACTTGCAAACCTCCCTCAGGAGGTTAAGAGAAGTAACTCTCCCATGGCAGAGCTGAAATGAGCCAGGAGATTCTGGAAGGATGGCTGTAGTTACTATTTTCACATTGCCATGAGGTAGAGTTGAATAATCTGGAGGGCTGTTTTAATGTTTCCCCTTTTATTAAACATAGACTTTTTTCATACAATGTAATCTGAATACAGTGTTCAATCCTTTCCCCCCATTTCTTCCCCATCTCCTCTCCCATCCAGATCTACTTGCTTTCTGTTTCTCTTTAGAAAAGAGCAGGCTTCTAAGAGAAAATAACAAAACATAACAAAATAACATATAACAAAACAAAACCCATCATACTGAAGCTGGACAAAATAACCCAACAGAAGGAACAGAGCCCTAAGTGCAGGCACAAAAATCAGAAACTCACTTGCTCACACTCAGGAGTTCCATAAAAGTACTAACCTGAAAGATACGGTATATGTGCAGGGGACCTGGTGCAGACCTGTGCAGACCTGTGCATGCTGCTTCAGTCTCTGTGAGTTCAGATGAACTTTGCTCAGTTATTTTAGAGGGCTTTGTTCTCCTCGTGCCCTTGGTCTCCTCTGTCTCTCCCACTCCTTCTGCCCCTCTTTTGTGGGGTTCCCTGAGTTATGAGGTGGGAATTTTGATGTAGACATCTTGTCTAGAGCCATGTGTTGCAAGGTTTCTTTCTTTGCATAATGTGGGGGTGTGGGTCTCTGTATTTGTGTCTATCTGCTGCGGGAGGAAGCCTCTCTGATGATGGATGAATAATGCACCAATTGATGAGTAGAGCAGAATATCATTAGGAGTCATTTTATAGTTATTTCCCACTGCACTAGGCTTTTATACTGCCCCTCAAACGCCCTTCTAGCTGTCTCTCCCCTCATTTTCTCTCAATCCCATACCCACTTTCTACCTGATCCTCCCATTCTCATTCTCCCTTCATTCCACCCATAAAATCTGTTCTAGTTCCTCCTCCCAGAGAGACCCATGTGTTCACCCTAGTTTCTTCCTGAATGTTTATCCTCTCTAGGTCTACAGATTGTACTTGATTATCATTTATTTAACAGCCAATACCCAGATATAAGTGAATACATACCATATTTATCTTTCTGGGTCTGAGTTACCTCAGGATGATTTTTTTCTAGTTCCATCATGCAAATTTCATGATGTCATTTTTTTTTAAACAGCTGAGCAATACCCTGTAGTGATACTGTGTTCCCCAAAATATTGTGTACCTTAATAAACTTATCTGGGGTCAGAGAACAGAAAAGCCACTAGATACTTAAGATAGGCAGTGATAGAGCACGCCTTTAATCCTAGCATTCCAGAGGCAGAAATCCATGTGTTCAAGGATACAGACAGGCATGGTGACTCACGCTTTTAATCCCAGAAAGCCAGCCTTTAATCCCAGGGAGTGGTGGTAGAAAGCAGAAAGGTACATAAGGTGTGAGGGCCAGAAACTAGGAACATTTTGGCTGGTTAAGCATTTGGCCTGGTTAAGCATTCAGGCTTTTGAGCAGCAATTCAGCTGAGACCCATTCTGGATGAGGACTCAGAGGCCTCCAGTCTGAGGAAGCAAGACCAGCTGGGGATCCGGCAAGGTGAGGTAGCTGTGGCTTGTTCTGGCTCTCTGATCTTCCAGTGTTCAGCCCAATAACTGGCCTCAGGTTTGATTTTATTAATAAGAACTTTTAAGATTCATGCTACAACACTCTGTTGTATAAATGTACTACATTTTCTTCATCTATTCTTCTGTTGAGGGACATGTATGTTGTTTCCAATTTCTGGCTATAATAGAGAAGCAGTAAACATGACAGAGTAAGTGTCCCTGTGGTAGGATGGAGTGTACTTTGGGTATATGCCCAAGAGTGGTATAGCTGGATCTTGAGGTAGATTGATTCCCTTCTTTCTGAGGAACTGCCACACTGATTTCCAAAGAGGCTATACAAGTTTGCAATCCCACCAGCAATGGAGGAGTGTTTCCCTTGCTCCACATCCTCACGAACATGAGCTATCATTTGCTCTGTTGATCTTAGGCGTTCTGACGGGTGTAAGATGGTGCCTCAAAGTAGTTTTGATTTGCATTTCCTTGATGGCTAAGGATGTTGAACTTTTCTTTTAGTATTTCCAGACATTCACATTTTCTCTTTTGAGAATTCTCTGTTTTGAACTATAACCCATTTTTACATTGTATTATTTGGTTTTTAAATATCTAGATTTTTAGTTCTTTATGTATTTTGGATATTAGCCCTCTACTGGATATGCAGCACAGAAAAATCTTTTCTCATTCTGTAGGCTGCTGCTTTGTCCAAGTGATGGTGCCCTTTGCCATACAGAGAATGGCCTCCATAGATTTGTGAATACTTAGTCACTAGTTAGTAAAACTGTTTGGGAAGGATTAGGAGGTGTGGCCTTGTTTGCGTAGATGTGTCACTGAGAGTGGGCTTTGAGGTTTCAGAAGCCCACACCAGGCTCTCAGCTGTTTCTTCACTGCCATGACTTCCTTCCTGTTGCCATGCCTCCCACCATCATAAGGGAATAACACTTTAAAACTGTAAGCAAGCCCCTAACTGTATGATTTCTTTAATAAGAGTGGCCTTGATAATGTTGTCTCTTTATAGCAGAACAGTAGCTAAAACAGGGTATATTGATTTGCGGTTAAAGACATCCCAGTCTATGAAAAGCTGATACCATTGTGTCCAGTGGGGAGGCTCCATTCAGAGGGGGTACAGAGAAGCAGATCTGTTCACCTCGTGATAGCTGATAAGCAAAGAGAGAGAAGGATTAGCAATAAGATGTACCAGGGCACATTGCCATGACCTATTTCTTCTAGTTTCCATTACATCCTAATAATGTCAATAAATTATTATTATGGAATAATCCATTGATTAGGCCAGAGTCCCTGTGGTCTTCTGAACACATGAACTGCCATGCAAAGCTTTAAACATGTCGAATTTTCAGTGTTTCTGTTTAAATCATAATACACCAGCATGGAGGGTCTTAAAAATTTAAAAAATAGATCTATCATATGATCTAGCCATACAACTTCTCTGGATCTATTCAAAGGAATTACAATCAGCACACTGAAGAGATGCTACTCGCTCATGCATATTGTGGCATGATTCACAATTATTAAGACATAGAGTCCACCTAGGTGCCAATCAAAAGAGGAATAGCTAGAGAATGTGATAAAGCATACAGTGGAATATAGTTCAGCCCTTTGAAGAATGAATGCGTAGTTTACAGGAAAGGGGAAAGAACTGGAAGATTAATTAAACACATCACACAGAAAGTCAAGTCCCTCATGTTCTCTGTCATGTGGAGATTCTTGGACTAAGAGTCAGCACAAGGCTGTGGAAAGGGAGAAGAGTGGAAAAGGGAGGTTGTATTTGATTGGCATATACAGTACATATTTGCTGAATAATTACATGGGACCCTTTAAACTGGACAGTTAATGCAAGCCCCACCATCAGATTTTAGAAAAAAGTTCTGCGTTACCCAAAGCATTGTTCTGTGGTTTGTTTAGCAGCACTTTCCCTCTGTTGCAGAGAGTAATGGCATCCTTACAATCACTGTGGTGAGTCTGATATAGATAGACTGTATGATTATAAAATTCCTGAACTGAGAAATACAAAGGTATTTTTTTTGTTGCTATATCTTTTAAAGAGTTGGTATGAATCAAGTTATATCAAAGGAGGCATTAAAGCATTTTTTTGAGGAATGACTGAAAAATAAAATGTAAAGGCATTTAAATTTTCATACCATAGATAACATTCTTTCTAGAATTGCTTTCCAAACATGTCCTATAAAAGCAAACTTCAAAGTACCACTTGAGGCCATACATAAATACTTTGTCTTATTTTTTATACACAAGCATCTTTGAGAAGGCCATAGTTTATTTTGGAAGAGGATTTAGCACTTTATAAGTTGATGTTTGAGATTGTGATATCGACTGATTTCCAATCTGTAATGGACACTTAAGTGGCTCTAGTGCTCAATACATCTGCATTGTTTGCTATTTCTCTACTTAATAGTTTTTAGAAAACCCCTCCGTTCCTCCTTTCTGAAGAGGAAATCAAAGTTAGCTCTAAGTCACTTCATTGTCTGTGTAAATCTATGACTTACACTGTTAAATGAATATGGTAACACTATTTCTCCAACATCCATAAATTTCAGGTAATTCAAGGGCAGATATTTAAAGGCCAAACCTACAATTTTCTTTTCACCATTTCTAATAGAAATATTCCCATTTTTAAATAAATTATTTATTTTTATTTTTATATGCATTGGTGTTTTTGTGTTAATGTATGTCTGTGTGAGGGTATTGTATCTGCTGGAACTGCAGTCACAGACAGTTGCTTGCTGCCATGTGGGTGCTCGGAATTGAACCTGGGTCCCCTGGAAGAGCAGGCAGTGTTCTCAACTTCTGAGCCATCTCTCCAGCCCCAGAAATATCACTGTTATACAGCCTCTGTTGATAGATACAGAAAATTAGATGTTAAGCTTTTATTTTCTGTGAGCATCTCAGGGGAGAACCTTTACATGTTGATGGATCCTTGGTTTGTGGTTGACAGCAGATGAGGAAGAAGCACATTTAAGATTAACTAGCCTTTCTTTTCTTGAAAAGCACTACCTCCTGGTCTTCTGAACATCAGCTGACCACAGTGCAGGGTTCCAGTTTGATTCCTACTCAAGGCCAGGGATGAGCAGATGATTATTTCTGCAGAGAGGAGTGGTTGCAGGTTACCATACCATGTGAGAGTTCTCACCTCACCACTCCACTTTATACTTTTCTCTTTTTAGTCAGAATACAACTATATCCAAGATTTGCAATTCAGCTTCAAAGTTTTGGCATAGTAGATGGCTGTTTCCATTTCTTCTTTCCAAGGAGGCTTGTGGGCTGTGCTTTTGGCTTATATCTTTTCTGTCAGGTTTCTCTTTAAAAGGTTATTCTTTTCTGTGCTGACTGTGTCTCTGTCTAAACCTTTGGCCTCTTCTGTTTTCAGAGCATTCAGCATACAGCTGATAGAGTACTCCTCTCCCAATATTGCTGTGACTGTCACTTTGCTGATTTCCTGTTTAAGAATCCTATATTAATCATTCTGTTGCCAAAAAAAAAAAAAAGGAAAAGAAAAGAAAAAAGAAAAACTTGACAGAAACAACTTAGGAATCAAATGTTTTCTTGGCTCACAGTTTCAGAGTATTGACTCCTATCACAGTGGGGAGGGCACTACAGGCGACTCAGTCCATAGTGGAGGGAACATGGAGCTGTAACCCCTCTGTCACCATGAACCAGGAAGTAAAGAAAGCCCAGAGACCATGGGTAGGGCTATAACTGTCAAAGCCCCGCACTGTTAACCTACTTCCTCAGTCAGGCCGGTCTTCTGAAAGCTGTCCTGCTTTCAGACAGGGTCACCCACTGGGAATAGACTCAGACAAAAACCTGGGGACACATTTCAGTGTCAAACCACAGCAGATCCTAGAGATTCCTTCTGACTTTTTAATTATCCTTTACCAAATAATGAAAGGAAATCACCGTCAGAGGCTAAGGTGTAGTTTTAATAACTTCACAGTGAGTTCTCATAAGTAACATGGATGAAAGAATATGAAATTATTTTTGCATAAAGCATCACATTAATTTCCCACAGATCTCTGTAGGTGTCTGTCTAAAAGCTTTTACAGAAATAGGATTGAGTTTACATCAGAAAACCTCTGTCTATTCGCTACAACCCCCGCAAAACCTATCCCAAAACACATTTAAAGCTCCATCATTATTGTGTATCCAGTCTATCCTCATTCTTGTCACCATTTAAATTGAGACACTACCATGTGTAAATGTGTTACATGGTGATTTAAAAAACAGTATGATTTTTGTCTTTATGGAACTCATAGGCTGGCTTTTCTCTATCTGGGGTTGAAATTTACATATTTTAATTGTATGCTCTATTTTCAGTCTTTCCTGCTGCTTCTTTCCAGTCTTTCCTGCTTCTTCTTTCCTTGTTCTCTAGCTATGGTGGAAAAGGATTCACTATGACTTTGGCTAATTTGGGGCATAGCATTATTTTACACAGATTTAAAACATACATATTGCTATGCATTTTAAGTTTTTCAGTATATTATATGTATTTTTCCTTTAATTAAATATATTCTGAAAACATAATGTCTGTTTAACGAGGTCCTATTTTGTGTTATTGGTTTGAGTCCAGATTTTTTGCATGCTCTGCAAATTTAAATAATGCTCCTGTGAACATCTTGCTGCATAGTTCTTTGCTGGATTTCTGATTACTTCCTTATGCTGTACTCCAACATCCAAATAATGTCCATTTCTTGTGCCCAGGGACTAAACAGCCTGGCTGTTTTAACAATTGAACTATGGTGAATATCTTTTCACTCAGTGGTCTCTAGAGCTTTTCTGATGACTGAGGAATTGGTGTGTTGTTCATTCATGCCTCAAGGTCTTTCATGATCCTTTCTAATACTGTTTCAGTGGTCTAGCATACACATTAGGACAAGAGAATGAACATAAGTTTGGTATTATAAATGGTGATGGTAAGAGGATAAACTGTATGTGCATGCATAGCTATTTGTGGGTATGGTTGTGTGCATGCATGGCTGTGTCTAGATGCATGACTGTATGCATGCATGGGTATGTATGAGCACAGCTGTATGTGTGCATGACTGAGTGGACACACCTGTGTTATAGGAAGCCACTTGACGGCTCTCTATGAGTTATGAGGGTGTTAATTCATACACTTTATCATCTGCTGCTAAATATTAGTTTTAAAAGTTCTAAATTCCAAACCAAAAAGCTTAGCTGACTACAGTAAAATAATTTCTTTCATTTCTTAGTACCTTTTCAGTCTGACTACTTCTTTCCCTCGTTTCTGTAATTTTTAATGTCATATTTGAATTAAGAACAAACTATATAGTGTATAACTGCTATTTTAGCTTTAATATTTCACTTGTGATCTTAGTCTATAGTTCAAATCAAGGAAGAGTTGAGTGTAGATACTCATTTCAAAGAGAGCCCTTCCTCAAGGCATCCAAGTCATATCCAAGTCATTTATACAAGCTATTCCCTACTTTGTAAATTAAAATAGAAAACTGGACTTTTTTTTTTTTTGCTTCTTTGCTTCTTTGACTTGTCTTGACAAAGTACTATGACCGTATCTATTTCACTATAAAATTTCTGGAGTTTGCTCTTTGAGCTGTTTGCTTTGATTGAGGAGTGGGGTATTGTTTATCCTCATAAAATCCTACGGGTCTCATAGAGGGGCAGATCATTGAGTGCTGTGTTCCTGACCACTGTGTCTGTGCTGCTTTGCTCCACTAGGCATGGGACTACAACTGAGTATTTGGTGTAATTCACACAGGGAAATGCAGGTCTTATGTGGCCACTGTATATTGCTGAGATATGTGAGCTCAGAAGTCTTTGGTACTGTAAATTTCCACAAGAAAATTTGAAAGAACCCCAGGTGACATTGAAAGTGAAGAATAAGTCTATTTGCAGGAGAGCATAGGTTTTATTTCATTTTATACTGTCATGAGGCTATGGAGTGGACATAAAAAGCGAAGCTGCAAAAACCTCAAGGCAGTGCTGACACCAAGGAAAATGATTGAGCAGACAGAATGCAGTCCCCCGTGGGCCTGCTAGGCTACCTTCATCTCCCCGTGAACCTGCGGAGGGGAAATGAAACACTGTACATCACACCAAACACACAGGTGTGTCTGTATATTTCCCCAAGAATCCAAGCTCTGTTTTCAGACTCCATCCACTGTGAAGACAGGAAACAGGAAGCTCGCTGCAGCAGACAGGGCCAGGCACTTGACTGAGCTGCCTCATGGCTGTTCTGAACCTCATCTCGTCTTAGACTTAAAGGCTAGAGCTGACAGCAGTGAAACATGGAGAAATAGGGCAGTATTTTACTCAACAGTGGTTTTTGTAAGTAAAATGTGTCTTGTTTTGACTCCACAAATGCTCAGGTTTTGATAACAGAGCATATGCTTGCAAATTCTTGAGCAATTGTACTGAATGGAAAACCATGTTACTGTGGAGAGGCAAGCTGAAGGAGGCAGTAGGTGGGCAGGTGGGAACATGCAACCCAGAAGAATACATTTCCGTTCTTCGTCTTCTGTACTTTTTTCCAGGGACCACAGCAGTAACCCAATAGGCGCTGGCAGCATTCAGAGCCTAGTCCTTCCCTGTGTGACTCACAGAAATGTCTGAGTAGGACCTTGGTAGACTCAAGGGAACATGGACCTGGTGTAGTGTGAATGATGGTCATTCTCCATTTCATCTAAATCATCTAATTATAGTAAAATCCTCCAAGACTGAGCACTAATATTTATAAAAGTTCCACAGCTAAAATTAACCCAAATGAATTTCTACTTCTAAATTTAATTTGCCAGAATTCCTAGATCTGAATTGAAGCCACTGTTAAAGGTTCACTTTTGGGGAACAGGTATGCCATTCCAGTCTCATAACTATCACACTGTCATAAACAAAGATGTATAGGTAGGGTATGTTTGATATGGCATACTAGAAATAGCACTGTAGAAAGAGAATGAATTGGATTGGATATGTCACTGTGAAATATGAATTGTTTTTCTCCCACAGTTGAGGTTCTTCTGGTCTGGATAAACTAGATTTTGGAAAATACTATAAATTGTAGACACATAAACACATTTGGTGTTGGTCAACTGTGCTGTCTCGTTAGTTTTATGTCAACTTGACACAAGCTAGAGTTATCTGAGAGGAGGGAACCTCAACTGAGAAAAATTCCCCCATAAGATAGAGTAGGCAACCCTGTAGGACATTTTCTTGTGATTGATGGGGGAGGGCCCAGCCTATTGTGGGTGGTGCCATCCCTGGGCTTGTGGCCCTGGGTGCTATAAGCTATCAGGCTGAGAAAACATGGGGAGCGAGCCAGGAAGCAGCACCCCTCCATGGCCTCTGCATCAGCTCCTGCCTTCAGGTTCCTGCCCTGTTGGAGTTCTTGTTTAAAGGCTTTCAATGGTGAATTGTTAAATGGAAGTGTGAGTGAAATAAACCCTTTCTTCCCCAAGTTGCTTTTGATCGTGGTGTTTCATCACAGCACTAGAAACCCTAACTAGGACAGCAGGCATTGCAGCACAGGATGAGGTGTGGGATGTGAGAAGTAGAATGGTTTCCTTTTCCGGGAGTACTAATGGGTTCACGGGGATCCAGACTTTGGTCTGAAGAAGTGAACAGACCAGATAGCCTCTGTGTTAGAGGAGTGCCCTTGATTTACAGAAGAAGGTTTAGCTCAGCATGTGTTCTGCAGGCAGGAAAACTGCTGCAAGTGACCACAGAGGCATGTCTGGAGCAAGAGACGAGAAGCTGCAGCTAAAATATAGTTGTTAGATAATGGAATCCTTCCCTAAGGAATCTCAAATATATAAAGACTGGGAAAATACGACACCTGGTCTTCTATGGTACTCACAATAGGATCTCACACTGAGAGAACTGAATTTTTTAAAGAACAAATTCATTACAAGTGGCTAAAAGAAATGGTAACCAATAGCAAATTGGAAGTTACTTAAACTCTACATTGGGCTTTCAAAGCAAAACCTCATTTAAAAAAGAGGTATGAATTAAAATGGGGAAAAAGTCATTAAAACAATACATTTGGGGAAATTACAAAATAGTTTTACCTATCACAAAAGTTTGAGAACTTTGTTTTCATTGTCATGAAATGTCACATACACTAGCATAGACTATTACAAGCTAACAAGTTATCCGGCTTTCATATTTTTGTTTATGTCTATGCAATAGAACCATGACATCTTAACACAAATTAGGCTACTTCAGACTTAATGTATGTTTAATAAAAATGCCTACTCACTGCTACCTTGCTTTTAAAATGGAAAAGTCTGTTTGAAATTTTACTTCAAATATTAAAGTTAAAATTTGGCCCATTGACTAGGAACCTGTAAGGTGATTCAACCATAACTGTAAAACAGAAACCTTTTCAATCACAGATTCATTTTTCACAGTATGTGAAATATCATTTATTTTTAGGTGGTCTCTGCTATCTAGGCAACTTCATGAAATAATCAGTTATAAAGTCAGACAGTTTTTTTTCCTTTTTTTTTTTATTTTCCATCACAGGCAATTTATTTTGTTCTATTCATTCACAGTTCAGACAGTTTTTTTTAAAATAAATATTATGTGAAAAAATCAAGAAAGAAATATAGACTGATACAATTAGGGATAATTTTCAAAAGAGAAAGAAAGAGACCCATGGAATAGACTATTAACCAGATTTAGAATCTTGTAGGATGCTGTCAGCCTGTGTAAATGTCTGGGCTACTTTTTTTCTGAATATGGAAGTAATGATTTAAACTGCCAAGATAAACACCTCTCATATTCTGTAAATGCCTAAGAAAATAAAAGCATGTGGAGATTTGCTGAAGGGCTCAGTAACCTTGGCTCCATAAAGGACCAGGTGCTATGGCTCTGCAGTCACTCCACACCCCTGCCCTTGGATGAAGACAGTGTTTTCAGTGTTAGGGGAGAAATAAGCTATTCAGGCCCTCAACATGAAGTCTGGCCATCAGTCTGTGTGGACATGCACTCACCTGTACACTGAATGGTTTCCATGGCCATCGAAGTGAAATCAATGGGGGTGAGATGAAAATTCTGATCTGATTTCACAGGCAACTCAACCATGTTCAGCCTGCCAATGTGAAAAAGCAATGTGTGGTTGCTGTAAGGAAAGCATATTATCATGGCAGGCATGTGATCACTGTCCCTAGATGTAAGTCCTAATGAAGCATAAAGAAAGTGGATTCCTTGTTGCTCCTTGCTCTGTGGCTCAGAGAAGTATGTGGTATACACGAAGGGGACAGATTTTGAGCATGGTTGAGACAATCTGAAGAAAGCTTCAGATTACTGAGCTCCCTCAGTTGCTTTTATGTTTAAACCTGTCTTACCTTGTTTAGCAAGGATAGCCTGATCGTTTTGAATCTGGGTTGTTTTTAATGAATAAGTTGGAACGGTGTAGTAGCAACCACTTTAGAGTTGTTATGTGAAACTATAGCTTAAGGTTTCTTTAAAGCCCACGGTCTTTGTCAGAGTTAATAACAGCTGAGCCACATGTGGCATAGGTATTCAAAGTTCCCTTCAGTGGGGTCACTTTACATCTGAGTTTTAACTTGTAACACCTTCACTGTCCCTACCTAGTACAATGACATTTCTGAGTAACAGCAGACAGCCACAGGAAGCAGCAATGATGGACATAGTAAATTAACATCTCTGGCAACCAAAATAGTGATGTCAGTGTCCCTATTAGCATTATGAACAAGAACATGCCACTGTCTATCCCCCTGTCTGCAGAAAGTGACTAAAGAAACTATTTTAGAATCAGGCCCTGGGGCTGTAGACAGAGAAGGAACAAGCAACGTATCCTATATTCCAAAGATCAGTGGACAGTTCAGAAAGATCTACAATGATAAATAAAGAAATTGACACACAGCAGTACCTTTTAGTGTCTTTGTGAAATGGTTAAAACCAAGACTATTAGCAGAACAAGAAGCTAGATGTCTTAGTCTTCAGGCCTGCCATACAAAATGCCACAGGCCATGAGGCTTAAACAACCATAATTTATTATCCACTGTCATGGAGTCTAGAAGTACAGATAAAGATCCAGCAGTGACTGTTTCTGGGGAGGACTCTCCTCTTGGCCTGCAACCACTATTTCTGGCTGTCCTCACATCAAGAAGGTGGACCTTTCTTCCTCTGTAATGGCTCAGTTACATCTGATGAGAATTCCACCTTAACCAATGAGATAGACACTGGTAAGGCAGATTTGAGGTGAACATTTTGTCCTTGGTCCAAACCTGGAAATGTCCTTAGTCTTATTCCAGGCTAGAAATGCCAGAAGCATTCGTGGCCTCTGAACCTTTCTCTAATTCCTAAATGACTTTAGGGTTATCTCTTCAGAATGGGGAAAGATAGAGTAGCCTTTGAGATCACTAAAGCTTTGTATATTCCACTTCCCTTATAACACAAGAAAGGGAAACAGCAGCCTTGGTACTCCTTAAGACCTGGGCATAAGAATAGTAATTCTGGTCTTGGGTGAAGACCTGAAATCCGATATGCTTCAGAGAGCACATTTCATTCTAGTTTCTGCTGCCTTAAGAAGAAATCTAGTTGGCCCTGTCAATTACCTGACCAAGGACTATCCCTCAAGAGGGTGGTCCACAGAAAGCCACACTAAAGAGATGGGAGGAATAATTGTGCTTTTAATGAGATGTTTAATGTACATTTATTTCCCCCAGAAGCCCTTAGTGTGGCTACTCACAGAGGATGTACATTTGCTCCCATAAGTCCCTAGTACAGCTACTCACAGAGGACGTACATTTGCTCCCATAATTCCCTAGTACAACTACTCACAGAGGATGTACATTTGCTCCCATAAAGTCCCTAGTACAACTACTCACAGAGGATGTACATTTGCTCCCATAAGTCCCTAGTACAACTACTCACAGAGGATGTACATTTGCTTCCATAAGTCCCTAGTACAACTACTCACAGAAGATGTACATTTGCTCCCATAATTCCTCAGTGCAGCTACTCACAGAGCTGCTGCCACACAGCTTTGCTAAGTCTGACTGTTTTTTTCAGTTAGGACTTTTTTTTTTTTCTACTCTCTTAGACTGGCCAAAGTCCAAGCACTTTTTTTCTGGTACTTTGGGCTTTCTCATTCACTCTCTGAGGCCATGCTTCCCTGCTCCACCCCTGTGCGCCTTTACTAGGTAGCTGCTTGCAGACCTCCATTGCTGAAATATGCTGTTCTCACTCAAAAGCCATGGCCTTTTCTATTCCCCTTCTCCATATCCCCCCTTCTAGTACCTGCTGAGATTTACACTGTCCTGCTATTTTCTCTAAAGTTTGAATAAAATTGTTCTTGTGCTTCCCACTAAGTTGTTTTTTAAATTCTTTCATCAATGAGGCTAAAAGCCAAAACAAGAGACCCCAATTTCCCTGGTAACAATTTCCATGGCCACCCTACATAGGGCTCCCAACATCTCTAGTAAACTAAGGGTTTTATTTTTCCTCACTGGCTCCACAAACCTTATGTCCAGTAGGCACTGCAAGCCTAGCATTTCAACATGTAAGATTGGTGGGTACACAGTTCAATTCATAGCACTAGATAAGAGACAAAAGTAATACCAAAGAGAGAAGTGTGATATGTCAGAAAACAGAGGGAAAGCAAAGTAGGCAGAGCAGCCCTGAGAAATTTGTCAAAGTGTGTTAGCTTATTAGTTATATTTATTGATAAGTTATGACTATATAATAAAAGTCATAGGAAACTTGGTTGTGGCCATTTGTGAAATGCATTTGTAAATGTTCATGTGTGGGCATGTTTGTTTGTGTGTGCATATGTATGTACTGGTGGGCCTGCATGTCTGTGTGCATGAACGTGAAGGCCACATTATTATTATTATTATTATTATAATTATTATTATTATTTAATGAGAGAGCCTCTCCCTGAACCTGGAGCTCGCTGATTGGCTACACTGACTTGTCAGTGTGCCACAGGGATCCTCCTGTCTCTACCTCTCCGGTGCTGGGATCATAAGCAAGTATCACCACATCGGGCTTTTTATGTGGGTGCTGGGAAGCCGAGCTCAATTACTCTGTGTGCAGCAAACACTCCACACACTGGACCATTTCCACAGAGTCTGAAATGCATCTTGATTTTGGCTGAGAAAATTGCACAGGACAGTTTTAATGATAATTTAAACCGTGTCAAAATAATAATCTGAAAATATAAGAATTTCAACTTTTTAGTCCACCCTCCATTCGTGTGGCTTATTTGATCACTACCTACCCTAGGACTTTCTCTGAGGAACCTTAATTTTCTCCTTTAGCAATTATCTTTAAACCTTCAATAAGTGTATTTTGCTTAGATTTTAAGCATTCAATACATTTAAATTACCAAAATAATGTATCTTGAAACATAATACAAAAGTATCATGGTAAATATGTGCTCAGTATGTTCACATATAGAAACTTTGAAAACCAAGTTACAAAAGACTGAAATTTCTCTTGCTTTGGGTCTATAGCAATCATCTGTGTTTACTTTCCCACTGGTTTAACATATTACCCTGATCCACAACATTCATAACCTGAGTGATCACTTAAAGAAAAAAAAGTGGTGCTTCTTGCCAGATGGAGTTGGAAGTTCTCCCAGTCATGTTTTCGTGTCAGAACCCACTTCACAATTTCATCATGGATAAGGTCATTGGGGAATGACATCATTTCAGTTCCTCCTAGACTAACATTTAAAAAGGCTTCTCTTTGGAATTAGAGCAGGCCAGAGTTCTTAAATTTCTCTCTCTCTCTCTCTCTCTCTCTCTCTCTCTCTCTCTCTCTCTCTCTCTCACACACACACACACACACACACACACACAAACACATACACACAGTTTGTTTACACACAAACACAAACATTTCAAGTTGAGTTGAAAACACTTGACTGGAGGAATTTCTAAGGCTGTGCTTGTTGTGGGTGGTCATGCTGTGAGATGTGTAAAAGACAGGGCAGCAGGAAGAGGTCCCCAAGAGCCACTAGCTGAATTCAGCAGAGAATTCAAGCATTTAGCATCTCTTTTGCCTTCCTTACTCCTTCAAGGAACTGCAGGTAGCTGATGCTTTCCTTCGAAAGAGGAAGGTCCTCCAATTCCCCTGCATTTACTTAGTTAGACAGCCATATTCAACTAACATTTACGATACATGTATGATGCAAAGAACTATAGGCCCTGGAGATAAACTCCTGTCTACACTCAGAGAGACAAAATTTTAGTTGGCAACACAGCTATATAGAAGTTATAGGGATAATTTTTAATTTTCAAGTATTATCAGAGTTAGGAAGGAAAACATCCTGTTTTTATTGGAGTCTGAATCAGAAGTCACGAGCTAACCTGAGCTCATGAACTCTACCTTGGCCTGGTGGTAATGAGTACATGTAGAGAAGAGTGTGCCACAGAGAAAAACCTCATACAGTATCTTCCAGGCAGCAGAAAACACTTGATGTGGTCACAGCTGATAAGACTTTCCAACAGGCAAAGCATTTGGGAGCAAACGTTTGTTTGAAATCAAGCACCCTCATCTGGCATAATGGCAAACACTTCCAGAAACAGCCCCGAGGGAGCTGAGGTGGGAGAGCCATGAGGTTGAGGCCAGCCTGGGCTAGGTACTGTGACTCTGTAACAAAGAGCCAGTGGCTAGAGACTGAGCTCAGGTGCCTGCATGTGCAGGGTCCTGGCCTTTATTCCCAACTCCCAACAAATAAGAGCAAACCCCTAACCCAAACAACCTGTGAATGGGTACAATCAACTCCACCTTAAGGTAAATTATTTTATTAAATAAGCATCAATAGTAATTTGGTTCATAGGTAGTGGTTTAAAAAAGCAGGGGGTGTTGAGTGAGGGCCACATGTGTATTTGTGCTGCTCATCTCCCCCAGAATAGCAGATTTAAAGGGTGTGTCCTAGGTCATGGTAATGATACATTAATGGCTTTCACTAAATAGTCAGAAAGGCCTCTCATGCACAGCCACTGGCTCTCCTCAGAGGTCTTGGCTGGTGCTTTTGTAGTGCCCGAATCTGTAAGTAGAACAATATCACAGCCGCATGCATACATGAGCAGTAATGACAAATATCTGGCTTCTGAAATTTTTTTAAATTAATTAATTTTTTAAAATTATGAGCGTGTGTATGTGTTTGTGTGCACATGAGATAGAAAGAGAGCTAGATAAAGAGAGCAAGAGAACCGATGTGTGTGCACATGCCACAGTATGCAAACGGAGGTCAGAGGACAACTTTTGGGATCTGGTTTTCTCCGTTCTTTGTGCATCCCAGGGATCAGACTTCAGTTGTAAAGCTTGAGGAGCAAGTGCTTTCACCTACTGAACCAGCTTTTGGGTCCTGAAGGATTTTCTTTTTGTTGTGCGGCCCTGCTCTCCAATGTGGCAGGGACCATTGTCAATAATGGTCATTGTAGTTGTAACTTCTCTGAGGTGGCTGAGTCAGACAGTAGTTACTCTTGTGCAGAAAAAGAGCTTTCTGAACAGAACGATTAAAAATTCAAGATCCAATTAAACTAAAAACAAATAAATATTATAAAGTCATAAAAGAACAGCAACTAAAAAAAAAAACCCAACTCAGTACATCCATTGACTTCATTGATTTTTTGGGAAAGTGGTGTGAGTGTGTAAAACTTGTTTTACTGATTTTATGAGTGATATTTCATAGATCTATCATAGAGTATTTGAAGAAATTGCTATCAATATATCTTGTAGACTGTATTACTGTTTATAATTATACCTGTTCATCATAATTATAATTAGGTTTCTGCTATAAATTTTTCCTCGTGAAATTATTGTTTTTTATAGAAAAGGTGTGTCCAAACATATATGTATATGCATATACATATATACACATACACACACACACACACACACACACACACACACACACACACACACAAACACACACATATATAGTCAACTTGACATAAGCCAGGGCCATCTGAGAAGAGAAAACTTCTATTGAAAAAATGAGAAAATGTCATTAGCTTGGCATAGGCAACCTGTGGAATGTTTTCTTGGTTGGTGATTGATCTGGAAGGGTCCAGCCCTTTATGGGTAGTACCATCCCTAAGCAGATGGTCCTATCATGTATAAGAAAGCAATTATACCCCAGGAACCATCCTATGATCTCATTAATTTAAAGAAGAAAAAAGGGGGAGGGGGAAGGATCCTTTAAAACCTTGTAATAATGTAGCTTCCAAAGCTACCCAAATTACATATACCACTGTTGCTAAGACACTTACATGAGACTTTCTTGAAGAGTTTGTTCCCACATCTGGGTATGTCCTGTTCTGTCCCTAAGTGCTCTTCTTCTGTTAATGTCTATGCTTAAATGTATATTAAAAGCTTTTCTTAATAAACACCAATTGTGCTTCATGTTGACTCACCTTGAAATTCTTTCCTGGGCTGTAGTCAGGGGTGGCAGCTTCACTTGAGTGAAGAGCTTGGAGAAGAATTCAGGCTGTGATGAGGGCAATTTGGGGCTGAGTCTTCAGATCCCACTGTCCTTGTTGTTGACATCTTTATCACAAACTTAGTCTCCATGACAAAGATGCCACTGAACTGAGGCACTTTAGTTTAAAAACATTCTAAAGAATTCTTGAAGACTTTGCAAAGATTCAGGGATTTCATAAGCACCAAAAAATGTTCTGATGTTCCCTGAAAAGTCATGGGATGTGAACAGATAGCCTTTGCTTCTGGGATTAATAGATAGGGTTCAACTATATTTACCAGGTCAGTGGCTATAGTTACATTTCTAAATTTCATTCAACTTCCATTTCTTTAAAAAAAGAATAAGACCATCTAGATTATGCTTTGTTAAGAATATTAAATAATGTGTTGACCATAAAACTATCCACTGTGTGTGGCTCACTTTAGAGCTCAGTAGGTTAATTCATTTCCTTAGTTGTCAAGTGGTTAATCAGACATATGCAGGCTTGATCATTACTGAGGATGGACACTTTCTTCACACACATCAGCCAAGAACTAAAACTGTCACTAGGCCTTGAAGTCCTTTTACTCAGCCTCCATTGACATGGGAAGAAAGAGGTTGGAGGAGGAATATCTTTTATTTAAATCTAGGCCTGGAAAAATTAAGTAAGAGTGTTCATCTCAAAGGACATACTATCTTAGTTACTTTTGTATTGTTGTAATAAAACACATGATCTAGGTAACTTATAAAAGAAAACAATTTGGCTTATGGTTTCAGAGGGTTAGAGTCGTGATGTCAGAGTGAAGGAAACCAAGTTCACATTTTGATCCACAGTCATGGGCAGAACAAGTTAACTGGGAATTGTATGAGTCTTTGAAACCTCAAAGCCCACCAGCATGAACACACCTCTTTCAACAAGGCCAAACCTTTTAATCCTTTCCAAACAGTTTCATCAACTGAGAATCAGATATTCAAATATATGAGCCTTTGGTGGCCATTCTCACCTGAACTACCACATTCCACTCATTGGCCCTCATAGCCTCATAGCCCTATTGCAATGCAAAATATATTTAGTACAACTTCAAAAGTCCCTATAGTCTTTCACAGTATCAAAGCAGTTTAAAAGTTCAAACTCTCATCTGAGATTCAAGATAATCTGTTTGTTGTAAATTCCTTATAAACTAAAAAAGTAAATTATATAGTTTTAACATACATTGGCACAGAATATACATTACCATTCTAAAAGGGAGGAATGGGGGGCATAGTGAGGAAAAACTGGATGAAAGCAAGACTGAAACACAGCAGGCAAAATGCAGATTCTGCAGCTCCATGTCTGATGTCAGAAGGCTTAGATCAGCAGTTCTCGAGCTGGGTATGGACCTGGCCAGGGCCCACATAACTGGGCAGTATTTAATTAAAGCTTGCTTCAAATTTGGCTTAAACTATGATAGTGGTCTTATTCTCGACTGTTGGGATTAATAGATTGCATATCAGATATACTGCATGTCAGCTATTTAAATTGCAATACATAGCAGTAACAAAATATTACAATTCGGACTGTGGTGACACATGCCTTTAATCCCAGCACTTGGGAGGCAGAGGCAGGTGGATCTCTGTGAGTTCGAGGCCAGCCTGGACTACAGAGTGAGTTCCAAGACAGGCTCCAAAAGCTACACAGAGAAACCCTGTCTCAAAAAACCAAAAACCAAAAACCAAAAAACAAACAACAACAACAAAAACCAAAAAACCCCAAAACCAAAAAACAAAACCTTGCATTTGGAGCTAGAGAGATAGCTGAGAGGTTAAGAGCACTGGTTGTTCTTCCAGAGGTCCTCAGTTCAATTCCCAGCAACCACATGGTGGCTCACAACCATCCATAATGAGATCTGGTGCCCTCTTCTGGCCTGCAGGTGTATATGCAGACAGAACACTGTATACATAATAAATAAGTAAATCTTAAAAAAAAATTACAGTTATGGAGTAGCAACAAAATAATTTTATGGTCACCACAACACTAGGAACTGTATTAAAGGGTGGCAGCATTAGGAAGGTTGAGAACCAATGACTTAGATGGTTCTTCTTTCAAATTTTCTGCCTGTAATATACTTGCCTGTAACATCTCTTTGGAACTGGTTCCATTTCCTGAATGTAGCCAGTTAATGTCTCCCAGCAATTTTGAAAGTCATTAAGAGTCCATAATTGATCTCTCCTGATTTGTACCTTTTGGGGTTGAATATTTTGTAAACCTAGTTTATATTTTAGGTAATTAACAGAATCCCCTTTTGTATTTTTTCTCTTCTTTTCTTTTTTCTTTTCTTTTCTTTTGTTTTCTTTTCTGTTTTTTGAGACAGGGTTTCTCTGTGTAGCTTTGCGCCTTTTCCTGGAACTCACTTGGTAGCCCAGGCTGGCCTCGAACTCACAGAGATCCGCCTGGCTCTGCCTCCCGAGTGCTGGGATTAAAGGCGTGCGCCACCACCGCCCGGCAAAGATTTTTTTTTTTTTTTTTTTTTTTTGGTTTTTCGAGACAGGGTTTCTCTGCGTAGCTTTGCGCCTTTCCTGGAGCTCACTCACTTGGTAGCCCAGGCTGGACTCGAACTCACAGAGATCCGCCTGGCTCTGCCTCCCGAGTGCTGGGATTAAAGGCGTGCGCCACCACCGCCCGGCCCCTTTTGTATTTTTTCAGGAGCAATTTGTAATCACCAACAAGACAAAATTTTCTTTACTTCTTCAAACATTTTCTTTAAGATATCTGCATCTGGCAAGATTGTAAAACATCAGTAGTGAATTTCTGCCCTCCGGGGTCCTCCCATTGTGCTATAAGCCTGTAATTAAGACCTCCTACCCCCTTCAAGAAATGACATTTGACATTTAAAATTAAATATATATATATATGTATATATATATAATTGAATGAATACTGTGAATGTAATCTATGAATACCACAAATGTGATTAATATCATGAGTAATTAAAAAAAAATAAATAAACAAAAACAAAAAACAAAAAACACATTAAACAAGAATAAAGCTTTGTAACAGGAAAGAAAAAAGATATCTGCATCTGAATCAGCTAGTAAGATATCATCCACATAATGGTAAATTATAGATTGAGGAAATTGTTTACGAATTATTTCCAATGGCTGTTATACAAAATATTAACACAAGGTAGAGCTGTTTAACATCCCTTGTAGAAGAATTTTCCACCTATATCTTTTAATAGGCTGGGAATTATTATGAGTAGGCACTGTGAGGACAAATTTTTCTCTATCCTTTTCTTGTGAAGGCATAGTTTAAAAAAGCAGTCTTTTAAATCAATCACTGTTATAGACCATCCTTTAGGTAATAAAGAAGACAAGTGAATTTCAGGCTGTGAAAAGCCCACTGGCTGAATCACCTTACTTATGGTTCTTAAACCTATTAACATTCTCCATTTTCCAGATTTCCTTTTAATGACAAATATAGGAGAATTCTAAGGACTGGTCGATTCTTCAATATGTTGAGCATTTAGCTGCTCCTGTACCAGCTGTTCTAATGCCTGTAATTTTTCTGATGTCAAAGGCCATTGTTCCACACAGACATGTTTGTCAGTTAACCATTTTAAAGGTAGGACTGTTGGTCCTTTGAAAGATCAGCAGCTGTTGTTCCCTGCTATGTACAACCTAAACAGTTGGTGACTGTTCTAGATAATACCTTTTAATATCTTTCTCAGAAGCATACTTTAGTTTATGGTTTATTTCTGATATTGGAGGAATGTTAATCTGGGTATTCCATTGCTGGACAAACCATGTCCCCATAAATTAATTGCTATGTTAGCCACATATGGCTTTCATTTTCCTATCTGTTCTTCTGGCCCCATACACTTGACTCATTTTGTATTTTGTTTTACCTGAGATGAAGTTTCAATCCCTAGAAGCTAAACATTTACCTCCTGAAGAGGCTAATCTGGATTCCAAGATTTTGGTGAAATTATTGTTTCATCCATGCCTATGTCTAATAAACCTTCAATCACAATGCCGTTTATTTGTATTTTTAGCTTTGTTCTTAGACATTTATAGAAGTCTGTCAAAATATTTGTTTTATCATCTCTTCTGAAAATTTTGTTTTATCTTCTAAAGCTGTTTTGTCATCCAGAGCAGTATGTTTTTTAACAATAGGCATTAAGTCTTTTAATTGCTCTGTGGAGGGGTTTCCCCAATACTGATAGGGAATGATTGAACCATGTTTAACATGGGACATGTGAGAGGCCCCCTAAGGCTTTTCTTGATGGCAAAGAGTTACCATGCCTGTCCCATGTTGATCTGCATTAATTAGTCCAATGCTGGCCCTTGCCACACCTTCTACATATTCCAGAAGTCTGGGGCCTTACGTTTGGTAATCTCTAGAAAAAAAACATTGTTTCAAGGACCACCTTTCCTACAATCCCTTTTCAGATGATCATGACTTTTTTTTTTTTCTTTTTTTTTTTTTACCACAATTGAAACATCTGACCTTTGGATTTTTCTTAAAATATTTAGAAATCACTTCTGCTATTTAAGTATAATCGTAAGTATGAGGTCCAGTATCAGCTATATTTCTAATCCATTCATATTGGTACTGATCTTGTCTTTAAAGCCCTAATTTCTGGATCTGTTATTATTCTATTTACAGAAGAAGTCAATCTTTGTAAAAAAAAAAATCAGTGAAGACTTCTTTTGGGCCTTGTATAATTTTACTAAATGATTTAGTCCTCTTTCCTGATTCTTCAACCGTGTCTGAAGCATTCAATGTTGCTATATGGCATAGGGCCAAGGCATGATCATCAAATGTAATCTGTCTTTGCAATTCAGCATACTGGCCTTCATCAAGAGGCTGTTCTTAGGAAATTTCAATACCTCTAGCCCTACTTCATTGTTCTGTGACCCTAGTTTCCTCTCTCTAACCATGTTTTCCATTGTAACTAAGGAACAGCTTCCAATATTTCTGTAGTCAAATCTTTCCAGTCTTGTGGAATAATTCTGTTCTGAGTTGTCCGTGAATTTAACATCTGCTTCACAAAAGGTGAATGTATACCATATAAAACCAGTGCTTCCTTAAATCTCTTCATATCTAACATTTCTAGAGGATCCCAGTTAACTTCTGAATAACCTTGGGGGTCCATATCACCTGGTGGTCATTCTTGAATTGTAATTGGGTAAATTAAGGTGTTTTCTGATAATCTTGGGCCACTCCTCTCCAGTTTCATAATGTAATGGTGAGGTTGGTTCTGCTCTAAATTCCTCTGTGTGTGAAAATTTCTCTCAGTTTCATTAGTTGGCCTTTCTAAGGACTGTATCTTATCAGTCAACTTTTCATATTTGACACTGTTATCAAACCATTTTTTAAAGGATAAAACATGAGTTACTAAACTGATAATGATTATAATTGACATTTATGTCAATCCCAGCTAAGTTGGTTATCCCTCCATTTATTTTTTTCCATTTTCAAATCATCCACTGTGGAACCATACAGAAACTTAACTCTCTGTATCTTAATTTTGTTCCCCATTCTTAATGTGGGTAAATTTTGAAACAACAACACCAACACCAACACCCAGTTCCCCCTCTTAAGAATTTCCAGGTGTCTCTCCAGACCTGCTGCTGCTGATAGCAAAGTGTGAGGCTATCTGTTACTGTACCTATGGCTGGGCAGAAAATGCGAGCAGGGCACTGCCTGGCCAAGGGCAGCTGCAGCTGTTTGCATGTAGATGGGGGCTGAGAATGTGTGGTGGGAGCAGCAGCAGTATAAGCCCAAGTGGATGTCCAGATGGCCAACCTGGTGTGGCAGTGGTCCAAGGAGGGGGTCCAGGGGAAGCCCGCATCCCACAGGGAGATGCCAGCTGCCTGAGAAAATATGCAGCAGAAGGGGGACATGCAATCGATGAAGCCTGTGTGTGTGTGTGTGTGTGTGTGTGTGTGTGTGTGTGTGTGTGTGTGTGTGTAAGCAAAGGCAGGGAGCCACCGGAATAACGGAGCCGGCTGGCAGTGGGTGGCTAACTCAGGAGGCATTTGGGGCCCTTAGACTTCTTTTCCTTTCTTATGATCCCCTTCCTAGTTTTATGATAAGCCCTACATGAAAATTCAGGATCTACATATCAGAGAAAACATTCAGTATTTGTCTTTATGAATCAGGGTTACTTTTGCTTAACATAATAATTTCCAGTTCCCGCAATTTTTCTATAGCTAACATGATTTTATTTTTCTTTAAGGCTCAGTAAAATTCCATTGTACATATGCCCCACATTTCTTCATTCACTCACTTTTTGATGGATGTCTAAACTGGTTTTATTTCTTAGCTATTGTGAATAGTGCAGCTTTAAACATAGATTTTCGAGTATCTGTGTCACAGAATTTAGCACCCTTTGGGCATATGCTCAAATTGGTATAGTTTGGTAAATGGTAGTCCTATTTTTACTTTTTTGTTAGAATGCTTCCTAGTGTTTTCTCTTCAAAAATTAAAAAAAAAAATTGTATGTGTATGGGTATTTTGCCTACCTCCATGTATGTGTACCACATATGTGCCCATGGAGGCCAGAAAGAGGCATGGGATCCCCTGGAACTGGAATTACAGACTGTTGTGAGCTGCCATGTGGGTGCTGAGAATAGAATTCGTATCCTCTAGAAGTGCACCCAGTGCTCTTCACCCCAAAGCTATCTCTCTTGCCTCCATATTTCTACAGTGGCTGCATCTACTTGGACTTCCACAGGCAGTGTCTAGGGCATCTCTTTCCCCATACCCTCTGGCTGTGGTACTGCAGCTCAGACGTTCTCTCTCCAGATTAGGTGACACCTGTGCAGCGAAGTATTTCTGTGGCAGCTGCAGCTGAGTGCAGATTGAATGGAGCAACTGGATGCAGCAGGCTCTGGCAGAGGCACAGCTCCTTTGCAGAGAAGTTCAGGCCCAGGATGATTCCTGCTTGCTTAGGTCTTTCTCTTGTAAGAGCAAGGTCTATTGTTTTGTTTTCTTATCCTAACGTTTTTGTGTCTAATTACCCAGATACAGATTCAAATCCACTGTCCTCCCCAGGAGTCCCTGACCAAAGAGTATTAACTTTGCTGCTTTTCCAATTTGCAATCTTAGAACCACTGTGCATCTCTACTGATGTACTTGCTTTTCAAAGTGAATCTGGGCAATGATTAACAACTACACCTGGATGTAAAGATTTCATACCAAGGAAAAATGGCCAAGTCTTTTATCCTTTTAAATTCAAAATATAAGGAAAAATTAAACTAATAATCATGTATACATATATGTATATATGCACATGTGCATATAGCCATTAGTTATTAGAACAATAAGAATTAAAGTTTCCCTGGAAGCTAAAAATCATGGCAGATTATTTCTGAATAGGCTGTATCTCAGACAATTTAGTATTATCATGGATATGGGCTTGAGATATGGCTCAGTCATTAGAGTGCCGCTTTTGCAGACAACTTGGGTTAGGTTCCAAGCCCTCATGTCAGGCAACTCACAACTGCTTGTAATTCCAGCTCCAAGGCACCCAATGCCCTTTTCCAGCCTTAATAGGCACCTGCATGTATATGTGCATACTAACATACACACATGAGCAGAAGCAAAAATAAGAAATCTTAATACTACTATTGGAAATATAATGATTCAGATACCTCATGTAAATTTGTGTTTTTTACTTGATCCCAAGAAGTACTTAAAGGCCAGGTGGGTGCTCAGGTAGCTAAACTCTGATAGAGTTTGTTGAACAATATATTTACTGAGCCACAAAGTGTAGTAAAATCTAAGCAGGTCCATGAAGAAGGAACCCTTTGTTTTTGTTAAATAAAAAAGACATCACTGGTGTTCCCAGGTCAATAAACTTCCTAGGTTTGGGCATGATTCCTGACAATGGGGTGAAACCTGGGATAGAGACAGAGTGATAGAATTCAGGCGCCAGAAGAAACAGCCTTGACTTGTACCCTAACTCCATCGTTTCTTAATGCGATCTCCGCTATGTCGCTTGCTATTGCCCGTCTTGTATATTGAGGATAATAATAACAATGATACCTTCTAGGGATGACATAGTGAAAGCAACGAGGTAAGATTACTCGGTGACAATAGGTAGAGTATGTCTGGTCTCATCATCTCTGTATCTCTGGTCTCATCATCTGTTTAGTCAACTGTGAATCAAAACATACATGAAGAAAATGTTACATCTGTACTAAACATGCACAGACGTTTTTGTCATTATCCCCTAAACAATACAGCACAAGAATTACAAACCATTTGCATTGTACTGACTATAAGCAATCTAGAGATGACTTAAAGTGTAGAAGAGGATGCCCATGGGTGCTATGCAAATACTCCCCCATTTCTCATAACAGACTTGAGCATCTGTGGATTTTTGAGTCCACAGGGGGTGCTGGATTCATCCCAGTGGATACTGAAGGACAAGTATAGCTATTATGGAAGGTAATTATGGGTGAAATTACTTAAAATTATCCGGCATGTAGTAAAATACTCAGTATCTGGCTGTGTTTATTGTTAGAATTAGTTTGGTAATTTTGGGAGAGACAATTTCTCTGACCTGCAATTTTCCATGTGTAAAAGGCAGATATTTTTTCCCTCTTTTATAAGTATCTGGTAGGAGGCTATAGCCTTTTATCACATAATTCACTGTTAATAAGTGCATGTTTCTTTTAACTTCCATCTTTCCCATTTTTCAATATCATTATCTGTAAGAACTAAAGTGATTGTCCTTTAGGAATATTTTTCTAAATTTGAAGGATTTGTGTTTGCAAAGATGTATACCTATGTGTGTATACATACACATGTAAAACTACCCAGTTCTCCCTCATCAGTGAGGCACTGAGTCTTTCCTTCCATACCCACATCTTCATTGCTTTGGGAGAAGAAGGGGGATTGTGCTCTTGGGGAACAATTTAAGTGAACTTGGCAAATTTATGGAGCACAGACTGGTCCTTTTGTTGGGTGGCCCACAGGTCAACTCCTTGTGTGGCAGGTGAACTGATTGTATCACAGGTGGTCTAGTTCTTGACTTGGCTTCCATAAGGTTCCTAGTTTTGCCAGATTAGGTGCTTTTCTGGTTCCCAAAGGGCATCTTTTCTTCCTGAGGATCTCCTCCCTCCTCCCTTACTGGTTCCCACTTGCTACATTCATCTCTCCAGATCCCAAAGCCAGAGCATCTGCTTCTCCTACATTCTCTCTGGCCTTTACTCACAACAACCAGTGCTCTGTTCACTCCATGAACTTCTCTTTAAAATGGAAACTCATGGTGTGGAAAAACATTCATGGCTAAACACCTTCTACTTCTGGAGCTACAGGGGAGAAACAAAAACCAGAGGGGGTGACTGTTTCTTTGTGAGCACCTAGTCAAGGCCAGAGGGGTAGCTTCTGCGGGCCGTGGGGTTGGTTAGTTGGTTTTGTTGTGGTGCTGGCAGTGGGCTAAGTTCACAGTGTCTATTTGATCACAGAAAATGATCGTAGGAATCCCACCAACTCTGTTTTGTAGCCCAGGAAGCTATGCAGGAATGGGATTGTATTTGAGCTCTGACTGTGCTTCTAAAAATGCAATAAAACACCCACAAAACATTTATTTAAGAAATGGAGAAAATGCTGATTTAAAAGTGTCTACAAAAAAGAAAGAATTGAGAAAACTCTCCTGATCATTAAGCTACCAATTCATATTTATAACTGTATGTTGTGTGTATATTATGGGGTAGCTCTGTTAAAATTATAGTTGACCTCAGCAGTTCCATTGTCTGATTTATTCCCAGAAGAAACACCAACAATTGAACACAATTAATATTTTTGTTTCCCAGAGGAGGAGACTGGAGCCAACACGAAGGGGCAGGTTGGGACTGGGTGGAGGACATGCCGGCTAGAGTCCAAATATTCTCTTTTCACCTATTCAGACTGTCTCATTTACCGGAGATTTCCTCCCCAGAAAATTCTATTAATGATTAGACAACTTCAGTAAAGAAGTGTTCTCAGCAGCTGCATCACAAATACTGTATCGTGTTTTCCATGAAAAGGACAGCCTTTATCTCCATCTTCATAAATATCCTCTCAAAACATGCGTGTTTGAGAGTTTAGGAAAAAAGTACAGCTAGAAACAAGCACACGAGGGTGGTGAAGGGTGAGTGGTACAGCATCTTGGTGGGGTGAGACAATGACTTTGTTACCACCATCATCACAACTACCACCACCTCCACCACCACCACCATTACCACCACCACCACCACCACCACCACCACCACCACCACCACCTCCACCTCCACCTCCACCTCCACCTCCACCTCCACCTCCACCTCCACCTCCACCTCCACCTCCACCTCCACCTCCACCTCCACCTCCACCTCCACCTCCACCTCCACCACCACCTCCACCACCACCTCCACCACCACCACCTCCACCTCCACCTCCACCACCACCACCACCACCTCCACCTCCACCTCCACCTCCACCTCCACCACCATCACCACCACCACCACCACCACCACCACCAACAACAACAACAACAACAACAACAACAGCAATAACATCAGAGCATACCTGTGACAGCAGGGACTTTGCATATCCTGTGTTGACAGTACTCAGAACAGCACATCATTGCTGACAAAATGAAGAAAGCAAGACCTGTTGGAAAAGACTACAAGACATAGTCTGAAGAAACTTATTTTCCAAAGGGTGATTCCTGTGGCTATAGTCCCAAAGATATTTCTAGAAAAAAATAAATCGTTCAATCTAGTAATAGGTATACATATATGTTTATGTTTTGTATCATAGTCTTTTGTTTTTTCTTCCGTTGAAAATAAATTTTTCATATACAATATATTCTGATCATGATTTTCCCTCCCTCGTCTCCACCTAGTTCCTCCTCACTTCCCCTCCCATCTGGATCCACACCCTTTCTGTCTCTAGTGAGAAAACAAACAGGCATCTAAGGGATATTAAGAAAATATCAGATAAAACAAAAACAAATGAATTGGAATAGGACAAAGCAAACAGAAGGAAAAGAACCCAAGAAAAAGCAATAGAAATAGATAAAGATGCAGAGACCTACTCATTCACACATTCAGGATCCCATAAAAACACAAAACCAGAAGCTATCATATATATATATATGAAAAACCGTAGGGCTAAAAATAAAATAAACAAATAAAAGTAAAAATAATAAAAAAAAAGCCCTGACACACCATGAAACAAGGAAGTTTCAAAGATGCCATTGAGCTCATTTCCTGTTTGTCATCTCTGTTGAATAGTTTGTTTCCACAGTTATACTCCCTTGAGTATAACTTCCCTTGAGAAAATCAAATTTTCATTTGCAAGTGGCTATCAGTTGGAATAGCTTCTGGGTTAGGGATAGGGGCATATTCTCCTTCTCCTTTCTGCTCTAGCATCCCACCTGGTGCAGGCCTGTGCAGGCCCTGGGCATGCGGCCACACTCTATGTGAGTTCATATGTGTGTAGGTCCTGCTTGTGTTTAGAAGGCCTTGTTTCCTTGGTGTCTTCTGTGGCTCGTACATTTTTGCTTCCTCTACTTCTGCAAGGAAGTGCTTCTACTTGTGCTCCCTGTTGGGAGGCCTTGCCACTGGATGGTCGGAGGTTGCACTCTGTCATGGTCTGACAGCTTTTTTCCCAAACCTCGGTGAAATAAGCACTCCCTCCAACCCCCAGCAAGACTTCCTGTTCTCTATGTGCCCTTGTCTGGAGATTGTCCCTGAGCCCTGGAGGACTGACCTTATCTGAAAGCTGTCTCTAAGCCTGGATGCCTGATTTATCTCTAGGGTGACCCTTGGCACGGTTTCCTGCTAGAACCCTCCCCTGCTGCACATTTGGTAACTAAGACTTGTGCTAGGAACTTTGCTATAGGACTCTGCTGCCACACACGAAGCCTCATGATAGGAGCGTGCCACTTTATGCAAATTAGGGTTTGTCCTCAGGTTTCCCAGTCCTATATATTCTTTATACTCTGGAATAAAGTTGAGCTGCATTTACTGAAGTCGTCTCCCAGAGGGCTGTCGCCACTGTATTCACGTATCTTACAAGGTTCTCTGTCATTGCTTCTGCCCCTTTGTCCTTGTGGACTGATGGCCAACTGACCATGAAGACCAAAGGGAATCCCCACAGTTCCCTGATCCTTGAGGTGAGGGATTTACTTGAGATGCACCATTTAGGGCTGAGTGTCTGGGGTCTCTCACTCTCTGCATATTTTCTGGCTGTGGGTCTCTGTATTTTTTTCCATCTGCTGCAAGAGGAAGCTTCTCTGAGGGTAGCTGAGCAACGCACTGCTCTCTCTATACAGAAGAATGTCATTAGGAGTCATTTTATTGCTATGTTCTTTTAGCAGACCAGTAGTATTTGGTTTTCCGTTCTTGACTAGCCGAGAAGTCAAAGGTTTGGTTCCATCTCATGCAGTGGCCCTTTAATCAAATCAGATATTGGCTGATTATTCCCACAACCTTTGTGCCGCTATTGCATTAGCCAGCATATCTTGCAGGCAGGTTACTGTTGTAGATCGAAGGGTTTGCAACTGGGTTAGTATTTATGTTTCTCCTTTGAGAGTGTGCAGAGTGCCTTCTGGTACCAAGAAAACTAGCCAGTAGGGGTGAAGGCTCTAGACAGTCAACAACTTGACTTCTCCATGTTCAGTGAGTTGTGTAGGTACTATTTTCAGCAATAGGGCCTGGTGTCAGTTTGTGGAGAGCAACCTATAGTCTTTGAAACAGACTGGGTTGTTTGGGGGTTCCCATAGGACCACCTTGGCCAATAACTTGATTAGATGTAACCCGTTACTGTTGCTGAAGCTTCATTGGTGCAGAAAGATGTCCCGTTGGGGTTGTCTCCTCCATTATTTGGTGATTTCGTTTAGATCCCCTTCATATACATATATAATTTAGGAAGCTTTGACTGCATTAGATTTCCATGTGACCATTAATTTTAGATGTCCCTTCCCATGTTCTCTCCCAAGTAGCCCTCTTCCCTCACCCTCCTAGTCTGAGCCTCCTGTTTCAGTCCCCATCTTCTCTCCCCGCCCTGCCATCCATAACTATCTATTTATTCTATTTCCCCTTGTTAGGGAGATTTGGTCCCCCACCCCTAGTCCCTTACTCTATACCTAACCTGTGGTTACAGATTATAGCTTCTTTATCAATGACTTAACATTTAACATCCACATATATAAATACATACCATATTTGTCTTTGTGCATCTGGGTTACCTCAGTCAGGATGATTTTTTTTCAAGTTCCATATTTACCTGTGAATTTCATGATATCACTGTTTAATGTGTAAAAATACAACATTTTTCCTTATGCATTCATCTATTGACAGACATTTAGGCTGTTTCCAGTTTCAGCCCATTATGAATACAGCGGCAGTGAACATGGTTGAGCAAGTGTCTCCATGGTAGAATGTAGCATCCTTTGGATATATGCCCAAGAGTGGTATAGCTGGTCTTGAGGTAGATCTATTCCCAGTTTTGTGCCGCTATTGCATTAGCCAGCATATCTTGCAGGCAGGTTACTGTTGTAGATCGAAGGGTTTGCTGCTGGGTTAGTATTTATGTTTCTCTTTCAAGAGTGTGCAGAGTGCCTTCTGGTACCAAAAAAACTAGCCAGTGAAGGCTCTAGACAGTCAACAACTTGACTTCTCCATGTTCAGTGAGTTGTGTAGGTACTATTTTCAGCAATAGGGCCTGGTGTCAGTTTGTGGAGAGCAAACTAGGACACACACACTGATTTCCTTAATGACTGTACATGTTTGTACTCTTACCAGCAATGGAAGAATGGTCCCCTTACCTCACATCCTCATTAGCATAAGCTGTCATTTGTTTTATTGATCTTAGGTTTTATGGTGAGTGGAAGATGAAATCTTCAAGCAGTTTTGATTTTCATTTCTTTGATGGCTAAGGATGTTGAGCATTTCTCTAAGTATTCTCAGCCATTTGTTTTCCTATTTTGAGAATTCTCTGTTATAACTGTACCCCATTTTTAATTGGGTTATTTGTTTTCTTGATATTCAGATTTTTCTTTCTGAGTTTTTATCAGATGTGTAGCTGGTAAAAAGTTTTTCCCATTCTGCTTCATCCTAATGACAGTGTTCTTTGCCTTACAGTTTCATGAGGTCATATTTTTAATTGCTGATCTTTGTGCCTGTGGTAATGGTGTTCTATTCAGAAAGTCCTTTCCTGTGTCAATGAGTTCAAGGTTATCCTTCACTTTCACTTCTATCAGACTCATTGTATCTGGTTTTATGTTGAGGTCTTTGATTCATTTGGTGTTGAATTTGGGGCAGGGTGATAAGTATAAATCTAATTTGGATTCATCTACATGTAGCTGTCCAGTTTGATAAGCACTGTTTGTTGAAGATGCTGTATTGCTGTATTTCTTTCAGTGTATATTTCTTTCTTTCTTTCTTTTTTTTTTTTTTTTTGTTTTTCGAGACAGGGTTTCTCTGTGTAGCTTTGCGCCTTTCCTGGAACTCACTTGGTAGCCCAGGCTTGCCTTGAACTCACAGAGATCCTGGCTCTGCCTCCCGAGTGCTGGGATTAAAGGCGTGTGCCACCATCGCCCGGCTTCAGTGTATATTTCTAGCACCTTTATCAAAAATTATGCGTCCATAGGTGTCTGGATTTATGCCCGTGTCTTCAATTCAATTCCATTGATCAACTTGTCTTTTTGTGTGTGTGCCAATACTATGCTTTTTTTTTTAATTGCTAAAGCTCTGTAGTACACTTTGAAGCTGGGGATGGAGATAATTCCAGAAGTACTTTGGTTATTCAGGATTGTTATAGCTCTCTCTCCCTCCCTCCCTCCCTCCCTCCCTCCCTCCCTCCCTCCCTCCCTCCCTCCCTCCCTCCCTCCCTCCCTTCCTTCCTTCCTTCCTTCCCTCCTTCCCTCCCTCCCTCCCTCCCTCCCTCCCTCCCTCCCTCCCTCCCTCCCTCCCTCCCTCCCTCCCTCCTTTCTTTCTTTCTTTTCCTGTTTCCATATGAACCTGAAAATTGTCCTTTAAGATCTGTGAGATACATGTTGAAATTTTGATAGGGATTGCATTGAATTTGTAGATTGCTTTTGGAAGGATGGTGTTTTTTTTTATTATATTAATCCTTCTGGTGCATTAACATGTAAGATCTTTCCAGCTTCTAGTATCTTCTTCAATTTCTTTCTTTAATGTCTTAAAGTTTTTATTGTGCAAGTCTTGCACTTGCTTGGTTAGAGTTACCTGAGGATATGTTATATTTTTTTGAGGCAATCGTGAAAGGTATTGTTTTCCTGGTTTCTTTCTCAGTCCATTTATCATTTGTACATAGGAAGGCTACTGATTTTTATGACTTAATTTTGTAGCCTGCTACTTGCTGAAGGTGTTTTTTAGCTGTAGGAGTTTCCTGGTGGAAATTTTAGGTTCACTTAGTAAACTACCATAGCATTTGCAAATAAAAAGTAGTTTGACTTTTTCACTTGTAATTTGTATCCTCTTGATCTCCCCTAGTTGTGTTATTGCTCTAGCTAGAACTTCGAGTACTATATAGAGTAGACATGGAGATTGGAAAACATTATTTTGCTCCTGATTTTAGTGGAATTGCTTTGAGTTTCTCCCCATTTAGGTTGATGTTAGCTATGGACTTGCTGTAAAGTGCCTTTATTATGTTTAGGTATGCTTCTTGTATCCGTAATCTCTCCAGGACTTTATCATGAAGGTGTGCTGGATTTTGTCAAAGAATTTTCTGCATTTAGTGAGATAATCATGTTTTTTTCCCTTTCAGTTTATTTATATTGTAGATTACATTTATATATTAATATATGTTGAACCATGCAAGCATCTCTAGGATAAAGCCTAGTTGATCAGTGTAGATGATCTTTTTGATGTGTTCTTGGGTTTGGTGTGCAAATATTTTGTTGAGTATTTTTGCATCTGTGTTCATAAAAGAAATTGGTCCATAATTCTTTCTTTGTTGAGTCTTTATATGGTTTGGGTATCAGGGTAACTGTGGCCTCATAAATGAATTGGACAATATTCCTTCTGTTTCTGTTTTGTGGAATGTTTTGAAGAGTATTGACATTAACACTTCTTTGAAAGTCTGGTAGATTCTGTGCTAAGACTATCTGACTTTGGGCTTTTTTTGGTTGGGAGACTTCTAATGACTGTTTCTACTTCTCTAGGGGGTTATAAGTCTGTTTAAATTGCTTATCTGATTTGATTTAACTTTGGTAGATGATAGGTATTAAGAAAATTACCCATTTCTTTTATATTTTCCAATTTGGTGGAGTATAGGATTTAAAAATATGTCCCAATTCTCGATTTCCTCTGTTTCTGTTGTTATGTTCCTCTTTTCACTCAAATTTGTTAATTTGGATATTCTCTGCCTTTTGGTTAATTTCGATAGGGTTTGTCAATCTTGTTGATTTTCTCAATGAAGCAAGTCTTTTATTGTTTTTTAAAAATTTTTTTTGTTTCCTTCTTTTTTTAAAATTTATACTCTGTGCTTGATTATTTCTTGCCACTTACTCCTTTTGGGTTTGAATTCTTCTTTTTGTTTTGGAGTTTTTAGGTGTGTTATTAATTTACTAGTATGAGATCTCTTCAATTTCTTTATGTAGGCATATTTTTTGCTATAAATTTGCCCCTTAGAACTGCCTTTATTGTATCCCAGAATTTTGGGTATATTATGTATTCATTTTAATTCAATTTTAGAGAGCTTTAAATGTCTTTCTTAATTTCTCTCTTGATCCATTTTCTATTCAGTAGGGAGTTGTTCAGTTTTCACAATTTTCCAAGCATTCTGCTGTTTCTTTTGTCAATATCCAGCTTTAATCCGTGGTGGTAAGAAAAGATGCAGTGTGTTACTTCAATTTTCTTATATCTGTTGAGACTTGCTTAGTGTCCAAGTATGTGGTCAATTTTGGAGAAAGTTCCATGAGATATTGAGAAGAAGGTATAGTCTTTTTGTTTAGGGTGAAATGTTTTGTAAATATCTGTTTGGTCCATTTGCTTTATGATGTTAGTTAGCTCCAGTATTTCTGTTTACTTTTGTCTTGTTGACCTGTCCATTGGTGAGAGTGGGGGATTAAAATCTTCCACCATCAAAGTATGGGGATCAATATGTTATTTAAGCTGAAATAGTGTTTGTTTTTATCAACTTGGGTGACCTTGTGTTTGGTGCATAGATGTTAAGAACTGGACTGTCTTCTTGGTGTATTTTTTCTTTGATGAGTATGTAGTGTCCTTCCCTGTCTTTTCTGATTAGTTTTGATTTGAGGTTTATAGTTCCAGTTGCTTAGAATATCTTTTTCAATCCTTTTACCCTGAGGTGATGTCTATCTTTGATATTAAGGTGTGTTTCTTGGATGCAGCAGAAGGATGGTTCCTTCTTTTATATCCATTCTTTTAGTTTGTGTCTTTTATTGGGGAATTGAGATATTGATGTCAAGAGTTTTTTATTCATGTTATTTTGTTCTTGTGGTATGTTTTTTCCCACCTCTTTTTATCTGTTTGCCTAGGATTATTTATTCCTTCTGTTTTCTTTGATGTAGTTAACCTCTTCAGGTTGAAGTTTTCTATCTAGTGCCTTCTGTAGGACTGGATTTGTAGGTAGATAACGTTTAAATTTGATTTTATCTTGGAATGTCTTTTTTCTCTATCTATTGTGATTGAAGGTTTTTCTGGTCTGGTCTGGCACCAATGGTCTCTTAGAGTTTGTAGAATATCAGTCCCAGCCTTTCTATCTTTGAAAAATCTCTGTTTGGAAGTCAGGTATTTTCTTAGTTAGGGTTTGTATTGCTGTGAAGAGACACCATGACCATGGCAACTATTATAAAGGAAACCACTTAACTGGGGTTGCCTTATAGGTTTAGAGGTTTAGTCCATTATTGTCATGGTAGGAAGCATGGCAGCACACAAGCACACATTTTGCTGGAGAGTAGCTGAGAGTTCTATATCTGGATCCACAGGCAGCAGGCAGAGAGAGAACCACTGGGCCTGGCTTGGGAATTAGAAAAACCAAAGCCCACCCCCAGTGACACATTTCTCCCAACAAAGTCACACCTACTCCAACAAGGTCACACCTCCTAATGCCTTTCCCTAAGCATTCAAATACATGGGGACCATTCTTATACAAACCATCACAGGTGTTATTCCAATAGGTCTGTCAATAGGTTAGATGGTCTTTTTCCCTTGAAGCTTTTAATTTTCTTCATTCTGTATGTTTAGTGTTTTGATTATTGTCTGCCAAAAGGAATTTCTTTAGATTAGTAAAATTTTCTTCTATGCTTTCGTTTAAAATGTTTTCTCTGTCTTTGACCTGGGTTTTTTCTCCTTCCTCTATTCCTATTATTTGTAAGTTTGCTCTTTTTGTAGTGTCCCAGATTTCCTGGATGGTTTGTGCCTGGAGTTTTTTAGATATAACATTTTCTTTGATTGAAGTATCCATTTCTTCTATCTTGTCTTCAATGCCCAAGATTCTCTCTTCCAACTCTTGTATTCTGTTGGTGAGGCTTGCATGGAAGGACAGGAACATGGAAGTTCCTGTTCAAATTCTTAACTTTTTCATTTCTAGATTTCCCCTAGTTTGGGTTTTCTTTATTGATTCTATTTCCATTCTCAGGTCTTGAACTGTTGCATGTATTTCCTTCCACAGTTTGTTTGTGTTTTCATAGATTTCTTTTCTTTAGGAACCTCTATTATGTTCATTAAGGCTATTTTCAGATCCTTGTCTTATGTTTCAGCTATGTTCCATTTCTAAGAACCTACTGTAGTAGATTTACTGGGCTCTAGTGGGGACATACTGCCCTGGCTGTTATTAATTGTGCTTTTACACTAGTGTCTAGGTACCTGGGTTTGGGATGATTGTAATTCTGAGTATTGATATCTGATCTTGTCTTTGTTGGGTGGGTGTTTTGTTCCTTGGTTTCTGTTGCCCTCTCTAGTTCTTAGCAGAATATGGTGATTATGTATTGCCTGGTAGGGAATGTTTGGGGATTCTGCTAAGTGTGGCCAGTCGGGGTTCTGGTACAGCATGTCTCTAGGTATTGGGAGCTGACACCTAGTAATGGGGACGGGCTAGATGGGGGTGTTGCCGAGATCTACACGATGGAGAAAAGCCAGTCTTCTCCTCTGACTTCAGGCCCAGATGACTGGTTTGTATGGGTGATGACAAGGGCTTTCATGACTTCTCACTGTCAGGAGGAGACTGGAAGGAGATCCTCAGGGGGTGATATGAGAGCAGGACATGCAAGCCCTGTTGCCAACCCTGTCCTTTTGGACTGTATTCTTCTCTTGGTGAGAGTCTCCCACAGGCTTATTGTCTCTGGGTTCTTTATCTGCGCTAACCTTTCCAGGCTCACTGTGCTGACCCCAGATTTCCCATCATTCTCACTCACACTTTGGCAATAGTGGTTTCAGTGGCATCAGCACACCAGACATTTCCCCACATGGCTAATCTCCTTCTTGAGCAGTTACTTGGAATGTTTATGTCTCTTTAAGACAGTGTGTAGTCTGCTCAATAATTTACTATCCTGATAAATATTTCATTGTAAATCACAGGAATTCTTTTTCAAAAAACTTCATTTATTTATTTTATGAGTATGAGTGTTTTGCCTACATGTGTATCTATGTGTCATATGCATGCAGAAACCATGGAGGCTGAAAATAGAGTTAGATCCCCAGGAACTGGAATTACAGATGGTTGTGAACCACCATGTAGGTGCTGGGAATTAAACCTTGGAATAGCAGTCAATGCCCTTAACTGCTGAACCATCTCTCCAGGTTCAAGAAAAAAAATTAAAATATTTTCTTCTTTTCTAAAAGTTTCAAGGCAATTCTAAAATAAAGGATGATGGTTTGTTGGAGAAATACCAGTGTAGAATTGTCTGGGTTGTAGTTGTAGTTAGTTACACCTTTAACTGTGGGATCATGGGCCAGTTGTTTAACCTCCTAGACTCTTGTTCTTATCAGAATATGGATCATAGTAGTAAGTGATGAAAATATTGGCATGAAAAATATAAATTTATTTATTTATTTATTGGTTTTATGTGTATGTGCTGTGGGCCTTAGAGCATGTCTAAGCACCATATGAGTGAGGTGCCCATGGAAGTCACAAGAAGGCTTGGATTCCCTGAAGCTGGAGTTATACACTGTCATGAACCACCATTTGGATACTGGTATCTGCACTCAGATCCTCCATAGGAAAAGAAAGCATTCTTAACTTCTAAGCCAACTCTCCAGCCCCTGCTAATATTTATAAAGTACTTGAAATTGTGACATGTTAAATACTAAATTGAATAATAGGAATGGTTTTATTGAATAGCCATTATATTCTGAGTAGCATGCCAAGGACTTTTTTAATACTTTACCCATGTAATACTGAGAATAATCTTGTGAAATAGATATTATAATGATTTAAGGTCTAATAGGAGAAATTAAAGATCTCAATAATTAAATTATTTGCTCAGTCAACAGGGTAACTAAGCAATGAAGTTCTGAAGGCAGACTAGAATTACAGCTTTACTACATTAAATTGTACATGTGGACCATGTACACGCACACAAATTTTTATATACCAGATGTATATTCAATGCATAATCTTTAATATTTATAAAGCAATTGAAACTGTTAACTGTCAGTATTGATAAAGATTCATGAAAGTCGTGTGGTTGGGTCATCTCAGATGCTCCCACTGCTCTTTTCACTTTAGTACACTGGTGCCATTTCATATGTGAAGGAGTAAATTAAACTTTTGGAAAAATTTTTGAGTATTAATGGGAGAGAGGGATGTAACTTATCTCTACTTCCCAATTTCTCTCTTCTCCCCACTATACCAAGACCATAAAGAAATTAACAACATTAGCAACATTTGGAAAGAGATTTTTTTTTTTTTTTTTTTTTTTTTTTTTTTTTTTTTTTTTTTTTAGCACACTGGCTGTTACCTGAGAAGACCCTGGAAAGCTGTGGTGGATGTCTCTAAGATAAAGATCAAAGTGACCAGGAGACTGGTGAGATGTCATTCTAAAGAGGTCTGCTTGTTTTCAAAGTAACTGATGGATGACGTGAGAGGTTCTGTTGGAATGCTTTTGAAGACTCCACATGGATGTTATAAATGCAAGAAATTTTGTCAATGGGTCTAGTGGCTTTGGTACAATAGAACTTGGTTAGAACACTATTTAATTAAAACATTAACAAATATAATTAGGAATTCATTTAAAGGGGAGTTTTCTTGAAACCATTAAAAATTTATGTACACCACAGTTATACAAGCAGATTTTGAAATTACCTTATGAGTTAGGGATGTTTTCATTCAGGAATACTGCTCTTTTCTTACCAAAGGATTTAGATGACCTGCTCATGTTACATGGCTAGGAAGTGGCAGAGGCTGGATTAAAACAAAGGTCCTTCCAGCTACAAAGTTTGCTTCTTTCCTTCTGCAGTTTACTGTCTCCAATTTCATGTGTGTGCATACGTTTCTTTTTTCTCCTTACTTCTAGATAGGGTGACTAGCTCACTAATCTGTAGGTTTTGTACATCTGGGGTAATACTCATCGGTCAAACATTAGGTTTCCCTATTTATTAACTGTTCTTATCTTTTGATTTAGAATATTTGAAGACTGATTTATCTGTCTAATAGCCTGCTTTCTTTCATCTCCAGGGTCATGACTCACCTGGTAGAGTTGCTTCTTGTGTCTTTCAGAACTTTCATTCTTTCTGTTAGAAAGGCTTTGTTTTTCAGGGAGTGAGGGTTGATTCTGCGGCACACCCCAGAGACTTGTGATCGATTCAGCTTCTGCCTCCAAAGTATATGTAAACAGCAGTTGAGAAAATCTTCTCTATTTACTTTACTTTCTCCTGAGGAGCAGACTCTCTGACCTGCAGGCTGGCTCTTCCTGGTTATCTTAAACTCTACCTTGAAGTGCTGACAGAATTATATGATAATTGCCAAAACTATGGGGATTTACTGACTAGCAAGTCATTTGTCATAAACCAGAGATAAGTGGGAGCCTCAGTAACAAGGGGAGGGTCAGGGCCCCTCATCGTGTGAACCACGCTTGGACAGGTTCTGTCTGCTGAGCTAGTGCCCTGCTCAGCTCACGATGGGCAGCTTTTCCCCTCTGAGAGAAAGCATAGGATAACTTTTCAGTCACAACTTTAGTGGGTCATGATGCAGAGAGGCTTTGGTTCTGTAGATTTGTTATATGCTACTGTTTATGACTTTACATTATACATCCTTTAAAAAAATTTTTAGTGTGGGTTCTTTCTCAGAGACTGTTTTTCTTGAGAGAGTACAGTTTGTTTTGTGAAAAGACAGATTTTGATCAAGAGTATTATTAAAAGATCACTTCTTGATTGTACTGTTAATAGTATGGGAAGGTTCTTTAAGGGCAGCAGATGTCTGTAAACAACCCATGCACATTAGAAAGAATGGTTGTCACCATCCCTAATGAACCCCTTGGCAGAAAACCTCCATGTCAAGTGTGTGAAAGGCTAGCCAGACACTGGAGGAACTCACCTGTACCAGAACGATCAGCTTGGAACCCCAGGAGGACCCTAGTGACACTGGTACACACAGCAGGCATTGTTGACACCAACTTCAATCATTAGATGCCATTCTTTTTCACAAGTCCAGCCTGGCGTGGTGTCTGAGTGGGTTGACTTGAGATCTGGGTCTTCTGGGTTTGCAACCTAGCCATGCCATCCAAAGCTAAGTATCTGTGGATAATTGTTCACACTTCCTATGAGTCTGTTTCCTAAGTAAAATAAAGGGAGTAATGCTTCCTACCTGGAGAAAATGCTGTGAAGGTTGAGTTAATTGTTTGAAAGTACCAAAGAATAAGGAGAAAATAAATGCTATGGAAATGTTTACTAGATTAATATGTGGAACCAGCTACTTATTTACATTTCTGCAGAATCCTGCTTGCTTGTAAGAGAGACTTTGCCAAAATAAATTGATTCTATTTGATATGGAAAAGTAGAAACTAAATATGTACTTCCAGAGGCAGTGCTTCAAAACTTGGAACATAAGTGTAAACTTATTTTAAGCAGAAAATTTAATGATCACTTTTCTAACTCCCCAAGAGTACAGTTATCTGTTACATATGTATGCATCCATAGACACATTTATAATACTCATGTGTATAAGTACATATATTTAATACCTAGTATGGCATAATGAAGGATTAGACACAAGGCGTCAGTAGCCAATTAATACTTGCCTTAAAGTGAATTAAAATTTATTTCAATAGATATGCTATTTTATTTTTCTTATAGCTATTAATTGTAAACATTCTAATATTATCATCAATTTACCATTAACTAATATTTTAATTAATATATTATTATTATTAATATTTTAATAAACATAGACTTTGATATATATATATATATAGATTTCATTTTAAAAGCTTCAGATGTCTCTATTTGATGAATTGTTCATAGAAAATTATCACTACGGTTTAACTGTAGAGATTTGTTTAAAACTAAGGTCAAAATACCATCTTTACACTGTCTAGAGCAGAAAAAATTATAGGATATGTATCATGTCATATTTAAAGAATTAGTATTTAAAATTATATCTTAATTGTAATTTGACTGCACTTCAACATGAGCACTTAACATATTCACTTAAGGACAATAAAACACAAATGGAAACATTCAGTATTATCTTAAAAGACAGACACAATAAATTGAAGATGAAAACAATTCATGATTGGCTCCATTTTAGACGTGCTGCTTTTGCAACACTGTAATTCTGTCATGCTTCCTCAGAAGCAGCACCATAATCACTTAACAGCAATTAAGCCAAGAGGAAAT